>NC_044991.1:55842666-56521192 GCF_008728515.1 Papio anubis | reverse complement strand
GCGCCCGGCTAGGTCTTATTTTAAATGTCATCTCCCCAGAGAAGTTTTCCCTAACTATATCATCAGAAGAGCAGCCAACCCCATCAAAAGTAATAAAAACAACATAATGAAATTATAACTTTAATAAATAGTTCTTAGCTGAAAACTTATGTCCACACAAAAACCCACACGTGAATGTTTGTAGCAGCTTTCTTCATAATTGCCAAAACTTGGAAGCAACCAAGATGTCCTTCAGTAGGTGAATGGATGAACTGTGCAATATCCATCAACAGAATATTATTCAGCGCTAAAAAGAAATGAGCTATCAAGCCACAAAAAGACATGGAGGAACTTAAATGCACATTGCTAAGTGAAAGAAGCCAATCTGAAAATACTACATACTGTGTGACTCCAACTATAAGACATCGTGGAAAAGGCAAAACTATGACAGTACAAAGATCAGTGGTTTCCAAGGGTTTGAGAGGGAGGGATGAATAGGCAAAACACAGAGGGTTTTTAGGACACTGGGACTTTTATTTATATATTATATTACATATTATACATAAAACATATTTATATATTATATATTAGTGGGACTAGTATTTTAATATTATTCTGTGTGTTACTGTAATGGTATATCCATGTCATTATGGGTTTTTCTCAAAACCCACAGAATATACGGTACAAAGAGTGAACTCTAGTAACTGCATCAATATTGGCTCATCAATTGTAACAAATGTTCCACACTAATGCAAGATGTTAATAATAAGGAAAACTGCAGGTGTTGGGAGGAAGTGAAGAGATGTATGGGGATTGGCTGAACTTTCATTCGAGTTTTCTGTAAACACAAAACTAAAAAATGGGCCGGGTGTAGTGGCTCACGCCTGTAATCCCAGCACTTTGGGAGGCTGAGGCAGTTGGATCACCTGAAGTCAGGAGTTCGAGACCAGCCTGGCCAACATGGTGAAACCCCATCTCTACTAAAAATACAAAAATTAGCCAAGCATGGTGGCCTGCGCCTATAATCCCAACCACTTGGGAGGCTAAGGTAGAAGAATCACTTGAACTCAGAAGGAGGAGGTTGCAGTGAGCCGAGATTACGCCACTGCACCTAGACCGGGTGACAGAGTGTGATTCATTCTTGAAGAAAAAAAAAACATTAAGTCTATTGTAAAAAACATTAAGTCTATTGTTTTGTTTTGCTTTGTTTTGTTTCATTTTATTTTATTTTATTTTTTATTTTATTTTTTAGAGACAGAGTCTCACTCTTGTCGCCCAGGCTGGAGTGCAATGGCATGATCTTGGCTCACTGCAACCTCCGCCTCTCAGATTCAAGCAATTCTCCTGCCTAAACCTCCTGAATAGCTGGAATTCCAGGTGCCTGCCACCACACCCGGCTAAATTTTTGTACTTTTAGTAGAGATGGGGTCTCGCCATGTTGGCCAGGCTGGTTTCGAACTCTTGACTTCAAGTGATCTGCCCACCTCGGCCTCCCAAAGTGCTGGGATTGCAGGCGTGAACCACCGCACCTGGCCTATTAATTTTTTTAAAAAATTAAAGCTCTTACAGCCCTTAATGCTCTTACAGCCCTTAATGCATACACACTTACAGTGGGGTTTTCTTTGCTTATTCCTGTTTCAACTCCTAGAGAGTGACTTGATGCATCAGTTGATAGCCCAGGGCTTGGCGCCTGGGCAGCTTTGTTACGTGGTAAGGGGGTAAAACTGTGCCACTCTCACGCTTAAAATGCAGGAGTAAATTCCAAGCTCATTACTGTGCTGCATAGAGGCTGTCCTGATCTGAGGCTACCTTAGCTGTTAACACATACAACTCCCTCGGGTGATGTTGGGTCCAGACCTGCCACCTGGGACCCCAGAGGGAGGAAGCTTTCAATGCTCTTTAAAGCCTTCCAATTCTACTAAAGAGAAAGGCTCTGAGACTAGTAAGTCTTTAACACCCCTCTAATGCTTGCAAAGCTTCCTTTTGTCCTGTCCCTACCAGACTTCGGCTTAGAGCTGGTTCCTCATGGTATTGTTCCTTGAATTGTTGCTTGAATTCATTGTTATGCCACTTCTATTAATGGAATATGATACTGGTTTTCCATTCATGGTAATAACATTAAGCTTCCTTCTTAAATCAGCTCATTCATGGTTTTAAAAAAGTAAGTCGAATTGAAGAAAAATGTTAAAAGATAGTGTCAGTTGTGGCAGATTGCACGTCTGAAGTTTAAGAAACACGACATGAATTCTAAGAGTCTTTGGAGCAATGACGTGATTATTTGGTTTTCAAGCTGAAATATATTTATCACAGAGTTATTTATGATGCAATAATAATAGTAATAACAATGAAAGCAACTCAAATGTTTTTTCCCATAGGAAGGGTGACCATATAATTTTTCATCCAGAACTCTTCCGAAAGTGAATGAGGTGCTATTAATAATGACACCGGAGGAAAGGCACAACCTCGGAACATTCTAGGCAAACCATCATGTTCATTAGGAAATGCTGAAGTAAACTATGGTATATCCAGTTTGTGAACTATTATGATTATGCAGATTTATAATTGACACTTACAATGAATGCATAAAAGTGCTTAAGACATTATAATGTTAAACAAGAAAGGCATATCATCCAGTGTTCGGAGACACACAGAGGAACCACCCTGGGAGAATAGATGTTAAAATATTAATCAGAGCTAACTCTGAGAGGTGAGATCAAGGGCGATATTTGTTTTCTTTGTTGGAGACTTATGTATAAATATGTATACCTCAGCTTGTTCTAGAAAACTCTTATTAGACACACCTGACCATGCCACTTCTCTTGAACTTCTCCACATCGTTCTTTTGTTCCTGAAACAAAGTCCACACATCATGGCCACGGCCTAGAGGTCTTGTGTGATCAAGCTCCCTGCAGTGTCTCTGCCCAGCCACCAAAGTCCTCCCTGCGCTCACCCCCACTCACACCAGCTCTGTCCTGCCCCTCTGCAGGTCTCAGTCACCTCCTCAGGAATCCTCAACCGTTGCCAGGCCAGGTCTCTGCTCCTGACACCTGCAGCAACCTTTGCTGTTTAGTCTTCCCAAAGTAACTCTTTTTATTTTCCATAGTTATTTGCTCTGCAAGGTCTTCCTGCTGAACTGCAAACTCCTTGAGCACAGAGGTCATGCGCTCATCTCCAATTTATCCCCATTAATGCGTTAATCCTCACGGTGCCTTGGCCTGGGCAGGGGCTCCATAAATGATCTTATCTGAACCTCTGACTGTTGATCAATTTCATGGGAACCTTCTTGATACTTTTCTGGGTTTTACGATGTTCCTAAATGGACAAGAGATACTGTCGCAATCTGTAAAATCAGTGAGGACATTGAATAGCAACATTCCCCAGTGGATTAAAATACAATTTGATTTGCCAAACTTTGATTTATACACTTTCTAATGATCTGTATTTTATGTAAAGCAAGCCCCAATTCAGAGATTTTTCTCCCCAAAAACTCAAACTACGAGGCTACATTTTTCAAGGCTGAGACGGGAATGGGGAGAGGAGGGGTCCAGGCTGGCTTCTGCAGACTAGTTTCTTAAATGCCATCCACCACTACCACTGGCAGTGTCTGAGAGTCCTGATGCCTGTGGCTGCATATTAAGGGGAGAACACTGTGACTGGGGCTTTGATCTCAAGAAAGAAAAGCTCCCAAGTCACTCCTGGTACCTCCGTCTCTCACGTTCACTTTGGAGAGTGCCATTCGCAGACAGGGACGCAGAACGTTCCCTGGAGCTCCCTGCAGCCTGCTCTTTATACAACGAACAGCACAGTCCCTTTAAATCTGGGTCAGATCAGGCCCCTCCTGTGCTGAAAATTCTCCAGTGGCTCCCATCTCGCCATAGGTCAAAAGTCAATATCCATGGCCCATAAGTGAAGCATCAATACTATACATTATCCAAACCAGGATACTTTGAGAGTAAAAAAGCAGCTCCACAGTCACACGGGGTGACAGTGTAAAGCGGGACGGTGCAAGGTGTGGGACGCCCTCCACTATCTGATCTCTTCCACTTCCGCACCCTGTTTCCCACCCTCTGCTCTGACTTGCTGCCGTAGCTCCTGACTCTTCTGTACACAAGCAGCCACAAATCCTTCTCGAGGTCTTTGCATTTGCTGTTCTCTGTTCCTGGGAGGCTATTTCCCTCACTCCCTCACCCAGACACCCACAGGCTTACCTGCTGCACATCTCTGGTCAAATGTCACCTGCCAGAGAGCCTTGTGCCCTCTCTGAGTGATAGCCTCCCTGCCCCTGTCACTTGCATCCCTCATGCTGTATTTCCCTTCACAGCACAAGCAAGCGCCTGCAAGCTGGAGACCCTGGTTCATCTGTAGGCAACTGGTCTCCCTGTTAGAAAATGAGCCCCAGGAAGTACAGATTTTGCTTAATCACTGCTGAATCTCCTGCCGCTAGCCCAGCACAGGGCACACAACAGCGGCTTAGTAAATGTTTATCAAAGATTGGAGGAATAGGGGAGGGGAGGGCATGAACACTGACTATGCAACAACTTTGGGCCAGACACTATCCCTGTGTCTTCTCGCATGACCTCCTTCTGTTCATCAGGGCAGAAACCATCATCCCCATTTTGGGATGAGGCAACTGAGGCCTTGTTGCTTAGTTGACTGACTGACAGGTACAGAGCAGGTGTTGTGTGTCAGCTCCTGAAAGGACAAAAGACCTTACCATATTTCACCATCATTTTCTCTACCAAAGAGAAAACTCTTTGGGGGAGGCCACAGCCCACCTCCAGTGACTGGTTAGCAGAGCTGGGACTATCCTCACACTCCCAGGTGAGACTCTAACTCCAGTGCTCCTTCTTCAAGTCTAGACAGAGCATGGATCTTACAATAACCAGAAAACCGTTTCTGATTTCCCAAACCTGAGGACAGGCCTGTAGGGGCTCACCAGGTGTAACTGGGGTTTAAGACTGAGACAGATGCACGTTTTCAGAAGGCACACTTCCTGTCAAAGGTGATGAAGGATGAGGGGAGCCCTGGGAATAAAGAATAATGGGGCTTGGTGTAAGTTAGACAGAGATGAGCCAAATCGTGGGGGAATGCAACATAGATGCAGATTTACATATTAGAGGGGTGATTATAAATCTTTGTTATAAATCTGCATAGCTAATGGGAGGCGACATGGAGCCAGCACATGAATCAAGAATGCCGAGATGACATCTATTAGGGAACCATTGTTCCTGACACTGTCGTGGGGATTTTTGTTGTTTTCACTTTGTGGCCTTTAATTAACAGACAAGCCCCATGGCCGGGCTCATTTGTGTGAAGGGCTTGGAGCTGGGGGTGGGGGCGGGGGGATACAAATCCGAGGGATCATAATGATTGTCATGATCATTATGACAAGACTTTCCTCGCTAGTGATGGTGTACGGCGTTGTCGTGGAAACCGTGTGCTTATTAGTAACGTGCTCTTTTAAGGTTACCGGGATGTTGGCATCCCTTAACCAATGCCTGCTCTGTGATCACTGCACAGTGGCCTTTGTAGCATGGACAAAGAACCAGTAATCCACAGGGCCCTCAATGTTTTTATTCCAATTCTAACTCTGGCTTGCTCCACATCCCCCACAAACAGCCTATTAAAATGATCTCCTTGAGCCCTCTGGGTGCTGGAAATGTTCTATAGTGTGATCTGAGTGGTGACCACACAGGTGTATGCAAATGCAAGACTCCTTTGAGTGCCACACTTAAGATAAGTACACTTTTATAGCACGTATGTTACAGCTCTATTAAAAAATTTTAATTTCACGCTTTTCTTACCACCAGCATAATTTTGTCCCTTCAACAGGTGTGTGCCTCACTCAGGTGACATCAGAAATACCACAATCAGAGGCACACACCTTTAAGAGGGAGCAACAATGCAAAAATAGCATGCGGGTATAAACAAAGCTTCTGCCAGTCATCTTAAAAGCACATGGAGCCTTAGAATGAACCCAACACAGAGGAGAAGAGAGCCTAGGGATGCAGAGATTGTGATGTCCTTATTGAGTCCCTTGATCAAACTCTACCTGAAGCTAAATATGCCTCGGTTTTTCATTTATGTGAACCAACAAATTACTTGGGATTTTATTGTTGTTGTTTATTTGTTAAACCCATTTGAGATAGTTAGGAGTCATAAACTCTTATGTATCAAGTGCACGTCATATTACTGAATACATTACTGAATCCAGTGAAATCACTATTTTTCTCTCCATTTGATAGACTGCAAACTGAGGCACAGTGGCATTCAGAGGCTTGCTCAGAGTTGCCCAGGGAAGCAGAATCTGAACCCAGTTCTCTGTGGCTCCTACCATGCTTTTTCCATCCTATGCAGACGTGCTTCCTTGACCAAATGAAATCAGTCCAGAAAAGAAAGTCCAGAACAACAGTGTTCTGCAGTCCATAGCATAAGGGGAAAAGTACTAAAAATGAAAAAAGAGTATTTTTCATAAAAAAAGATTTAGAAAGAACTCACAAAATAATGTGAGAGGGTGATGTGGCTTATCCTAAACATGTTGTCTTACTCAGTACTTTAAAAAAATTACCTGCCTAGAGATTGAAAAACAGAGATGTCATATGCATACTGAGATCTCTGCAATCTCTTGGAAATCAGAGAAGGTTTTGCCACTCTAGGGCCACATTTGCCACAGCATATACTCTCCAGTGGGCCCCAACCCCCATCAGTTCGCCTTACTCATTGGCATCCACCTATGCTGTGTCAAAATTGATGTATTGATAATAAACTTTAATCTGCTTGAACACTTTTGTTGACTTGGATTCCACAACATATTCCGACTCCATACCCTAGGAGGTCTAGCATTCGTTTGCTCTCCTACTGGGATCCATGCTCCATTTTCCTCTTGAGAACAACCCACTTCCTTCCCCACTATTTCGAGTGGGGTCGAATCCATCCCTGGCTCCAGTAGTGTCCATATGATTCAGTCCTGACCAAACAGAGCATCACATCCATCTGTCCACAGTGATTGGCATGAGCGCAGGATGGGACACATGACCCAATTGAAGCCAATGAGATATCATGAAACTTTGATTGAGATTGCAGTGAAAATAGCATGCAGGTATAACCCAGACTTTCTGCCAGTCATCTTAAAAGCACACAGAACCTTAGAATGAACCCAACACAGAGGAGAAGAGAGCCTAGGGATGCAGAGATCGTGATGTCCTTATTGAGTCCCTTGATCAAACTCTATCTGAAGCTAAATATCCCTGGATTTTTAAATTTATGTGATCCAACAAATTACTTGGGTTTTGTTGTTGTAGTCTCTTTGTTTAACCCATTTGAGAGAGTTAGGAGTCATTTGTTTTCAAGTGGCAGACAGTTCTTCCCTGGAGAATCTCCCAGGCTAGTGACAACAGGATCGGGACTCAGTGGGTAAAAATAACAGAAACCTGAACTTCAACCTAACATGAAGATGGAACTTTCCAACACTGAATCATTGAGGAATAGGAATATGTTGTGAAATACAAGTCAACAAAAGTATTCAAGCAGATTAAAGTTTCCTATCAATGTGTCAATTTTGGCACAGGGTAGGTGGATGGATAAGATGAACCCAAGCCTTAGGTTCCTTCCATCTTGATGAGCCTATGAATATGAAGAATGACACAGTCCTCAGAGAAGGATTTCCTAAATACCCTAGGGAGGTTTCTCCTCTACCCTTGTTATCCTTTATCTCCACATCCCAACTATTTCCCAACAATTACCATTATTTTAAATGTTTGACTTATATTTTTGTCCCTGTGTTTGTCTCCCCTACTAGACTGTTAGTTCCGTAACAGAAGACATCTTGTCCATTTCATTTTTCTGTACTTCCACCACCTAGCAAAAGGCCTGCCAAACACAGTAGACCTTTAATTAAGAGTTTGTTGAATGAATGAGAGAATGAATGAGAGCTTCCTCACTCTGCATTTTCTATGAAGTCACTCAGAAAGCCAATGTCCAAATGGAACCCATGAGGTCTGTAGCCATTAAATCTCACATTCATCCTATTTAAAGACATCTCATTGACAACATTTAATGTAAAATGTCATTTTAGTAAAGGACATTATGCCACCCAAGGGCTAGAGCATCCTCCATCCTTAATTCACTCATCCTTGTCTAGGAACATGTGTCTATCTCCTGTCCTGGTCATCCAGCATAGAAAACAGCCCATGGGAATTATGTGGGATGCAGACTCCCTCTGCAGCACCTCTCCCCACTCTCCTCATTGTGGTGCTCAAGGCTCAAGCTTTGTCACCGTCCCTTAAGACAATGTAGGAAAGAAAACTCACTTACTGAGCACCTACTGTGTACCAGGATCTTTGCATATATGAGCTCATCTAATCCTCACAGCGACTCTACAAAATTGGCACTATTAGTCTTTATTTTACGGAGGCAGGAACTAAGGCTGAGAGAAACCAAATGGCTTACTCAAGGTCGCACAGATCCAATGTTCTAATTTAAAGCTGTGACACTCCACAGTTTTTGCTCTTTCTGTTATCCCACACTTGGTTTTCCAACCTGGATGTGTGTGTGTGTGTGTGTGTATGTGTGTGTGTAACTCTTCTTTATTTCCAGCACTCTTTTCTGCAATTTTTTTTCTCTCTGAGGACTGAGGCTCACACACATGTGCACGTGCATGTACACACACACCCACCAAGTCATCAACATCTTTCTTTTATTTATTGTACTGGAGGAGCAGGAAATTACACAGGCCTATTAAAGACTAAGCAAATTCCAAGTAAATTGCATAAATGGGATTTTTTTAAAGCACACAAAATAACTCTGAAACAATCTATCCATTTCAGAACATCATCAGATACCTGGGGACTGCACATGAAGAGATGTGTTCAGCAGCATCTTACACAAATTATCCAAACTCAAGCCTGTTTCCTCTCCTATCCAGTCCCATCTCCTGTACCCACAAACCAAAAAAGAGTGCCTGGGAATGAGAGAGCAAAAGAGAGAGAGACAGAGAGAGAGGGCTTTGATTGAAACCAAGACATCGGGAGGTCTCTGTCTATGAATCAGGGTTATTTGAATCAAGGGAACTCATTTGGCCTCAAGCACTTAATCATTTTATTCCTCTTTCTGGTTTTATTTTGAGACATTAAGAGGAAAGAAGCATCATGGGGACTGAAGAGAGCCTTTTTCTCTTTCTAGCTGCTGCTTCTGGAGTCCCTTACCCAATGCCCAGTGCATATGTTGGGCCAGATGGCTTGGACTCTTGGCAGCCAATTCAGCTGCTCAAGAACATGGTTGTGCTTAACTTCATCAACTTGACTCTGCTTCAGTTCACCATGGAGTAGAAGCATGATACCGATCAGTTTAATTAGTTTAATGAGGGCTGAGGGAACTGGTCCACATTTTGAGTTTGTTGCACAGAACAAATTGGTTTGCCTTGCTCCCTCCTTGATCATTTAAGCATTCAAGAGGCTGCTCTCAATCATTTCCTAAAGGGGTTTTCACTCGCTTCTGTAAGGAGTACCAACATGACTGGGAGTTCAGGAAGTCAGTTCTTCAAGAGGTTCTTTTCTGAACAATGAGGACTCAGAGTACACTAACTAAACATTAAACCCACTAGAAGACTGGACCCTCTGCTGTAAGGGTTCCTGATCCAATATAAGGCAATGTTTAAGCTTTGTACCTAAAGCATCGTCCCCAAAGTGGGGTGCACAGGAGATCTTTTGAGATTTGGGAATATAATGTCAGGATTTCTGTGTATGATTATTTATCTTATGTTAAAGCTCTACTCTTTGTTTATGATGCGTATACTATCTGCATGAGGGAGCATGCTCATATTTCTTCTGAGAGGGGCATGTGATTGGTTAAGTTTGGAGATCCTAGACCTACAGGTACAAAGAACAGGTCGCTCTGGTTCCCTGGAATTGAGGAGTCACGAGAACAGGTTGGAAGGACTGAGATCACAAGCTGCTGCTGCTGCTGCTGCTGCTGCTGGTAGTTTTAGAGTTTAGGCATCTGAGCCAAGCATTAAGCCTGTTGTGGGGAAGGGACATCCACCCTTCCCCATCACAGACCCCAGAGAAATCCCGTACTCCCAGGCAGGAGAGAGACAGGCTGGGCTTGGATATTTTGTACACCGTGCTGAGCTGAGCATGGGGAAGGGGCACATACAAGAGGATGAATGAGTGCACTCCAACCTGAAAAGGTGTCAGGGGATGCTCCTGACTCTACTCCATGATGAGAGGTGCTTATGCATCAAAAAGCTCTCCAGAGTAAGCATTCGGATCTTCCTGAGACCGAGTCACCACCTTGAACTGGCGCCGGAGAAAACCGCCATAGCGCTTCTGGTTGTCCCACTTGAGCTTGGGACGAATGCGCCGCAAGAAGCCCCCATAGCGTTTGTACAGGTCCTCGTGGCCCATGCTATCACCATCCCCCTCCCCAGCCACCTCTGAGCTCCTCTTGGGGTATTTGCGCAAAAAGCCCCCATAGCGTTTGACCTGCTCCTTGGGGTCCTCCTCAGTGAAATCGAGTGTGCCAGTCTCCATGGCACCATTGTTCAGCTGGGCATCCCTCATCAGCTCAGACTCTGCTCCCTCCCCAAACCCGCCAGAGAGACCCCTGAGCTTCTCCTCCAAGGTCTTGCTCAGAGTGTTCTCTGTTGAGATACTTGGGAGAAACTTGCTTTTCTCCAGCTCCTTCAGGAAGGACCCAGAGAGCTTGGCCAGCTCACTGTAGGGCCCTTCCCCAACCGACTTGCTCCCCAAGTCCCCCTTGTCATTGAGCCCAAGGGTGGAAGGGGTGAAAAAAGACAGAAAGCTCTGGCATCTCTCCCATTCATCAGAGGGCAGCAGGGCAGCCTGGCATTGCAGGGAGCAAATCTGTAAAAGACCCAAAAAGATCACAGTGGCAAATGATTAAAACACATGCACTGCTCTGCCCTAGGCTCCCCTGTCCAGTGTCTGACAAAATAAAAATAAGCACCACTGCTAAGCCCTGGGCTACCCATGTTCATACTCCTGGTGGTGCATAAAGGTAGGGGACTTTGTGCCTGTGAGAAAGAGAAGACAGACTTGGAGAGGTGAAATGGCTTTAGACCCAGGACACATGGCTGCGGGTGGCAATTGCCAGAATTGGAAGTAAGATCTTCCCGGAGTGTTCTGTGTGCTCACCCTTCCCCTTCCACGTCTGACTCCCAGACAGGAAACCCCACCTCCATTAAAAATACAAATTCTCTCCCAGGCTTCTGCAGGTGTGAAGCACGCTGCTAACTCTTGGTAAAGTAGGACAGAGAAGTGCAGAATGGCAGAGAATACACAAGAGGACACAGGAGGGTTCATCAGGCTTGGGGTGGGGGGCAATGGCATCACGTCATAGGGCCATTGGGAGCATTCAATCATAATGACGATGACAATAGCAAAGAATACTGAAACTTGAACCCAGGCCATCCAATGCCATGAGTCTTCATACTTAAACATGGTGCTCTTTGAGATTGGGCATGGCCCATTGTGTGCATCTCTCAGTGACTAGAATTATGTATTAAATAACTTATTTTGCCAGGTACAGTGGCTCACACCTGTAATCCCAGCACTTTGGGAGACCAAGGCGGGCAGATCACTTGAGACCAGGAGTTTGAGACCAGCCTGGTGGACATGGCAAAACCCCATCTCTACTAAAAATACAAAAATTAGCTGGGTGTGGTGGTGTGCACCTGCAGTCTCAGCTGCTCGGGAGGCTGATGTACAAGAATCACTTGAACCCAGGAGGCGGAGTTTGCAGTGAGCTGTGATAGTGCCACTGCACTCTAGCCTGGGCAACAGAGCAAGACTCTGTCTCAAACAAACCAAAATAAATAACTTCTGGCCAGGTGTGATAGCCCACGCCTGTAATCCCAGCACTTTGGGAGGCCGAGGTGGGCAAATCACTTGAGGTCAAGAGTCTAAGACCAGCCTGGCCAACATGGTGAACCCCTGTCTCTACTAAAAATACAAAAATTAGCCAGGTGTGGTGGTGGGTGCCCATAGTCCCAGCTACTCGGGAGGCTGAGGCAGGAGAATCATTTGAATTCGGGAGGCAGAGGTTTCAGTGAGCCGACATCGCGCCACTGCACTCAAGTGTGAGCTACTGAGTGAGACCCTGTCTCAGAAAAAGTAAATAAATAAATAACTTCTTTCACTATCTCATGGAATCACCTCC
This sequence comes from Papio anubis, assembly GCF_008728515.1. NCBI lineage: Eukaryota > Metazoa > Chordata > Mammalia > Primates > Cercopithecidae > Papio > Papio anubis. The sequence goes on along the minus strand of NC_044991.1, from coordinate 56,509,036 downwards.
ATTTTGCAGATGAAGAAACCTAGGCTTAGAGAGGGGGTTCCAAGGTCATGGAGCTAGAAAGGGGCAGAATCAAAGTCTGTGTTCTGTCCCCATTCCCTTGGTACCTCTATTCCAGCCTTTCTGCTGTCATGGGAGAGACACGTGGGGGAGCTTAACTCAAAGCAAGGCCAACAAGGTGGGGCCAAGAGGTGCTAAGGCCCAGGAGAGGGGTCAAAGCTTTGATTCTGTCAGCCAGATCTTTGCATTTAGGGGTGGTGGAGACAGCTCCTCTCATGGAACTGTCTAGATTTGGAGGTGCTCATCAGTCCGGGAATAAGAAGCCCTAAAAAGTCAATCTAGGGCTGCTGACTGTCAAAGTCAGCACCACCTCAGCAATGACACTCCCTGTTGCCAGGCATCACTCTCCCTGGACACCTGAGTCTCTTGTCGTGGCCTGAGTGAACCCATGGTGGTGAGGTCTGGAGTGGGGATAGGAGATGGAAAACAGCAGCCCCTGGTGTCCAGGCCATCTACAGGGCAGGACACCCGCCACCCTGCACAGGTGGGATGGATCTACAGGACAGCACACAGCTGCCAAGGCCTGCAACCTCCCCTCTCTGGGCTCCCTCACCCAGGCCCCAGGACCTGGGCATTGAAGAACCTTGCCTGAAACCTACCAGGGGGTTGATGGGTTTGGGCCCATCCTGGGTCTTTACCGCACATAAGGAGCACCGCGACAGGCAGTCTGCGGTGGCAGAGGGGAACACGAGGAGGCAGGCAGCCAGCACCAGCCCCTGCCAGGTCATCCTGTCTCAGCAATTCCTGCTGGGAAGAAAGAAAAGATAATGAAATCCGTGATCACCCCTCTGCAGGTTGTGTTCTGAGCCCACAAATTCATCTCTTTAACTCCTGCCCACAGCACTGCAAAGCATTCTGATTCCCATTCTACAGTCAAGAAAACAGGCCCAGGGAGGTAAAGTGGAGGCCCAAAGCCAAGGGTCAAGGAAGGGAATGAGCACCTACTGTATACCCAGAGCTTTCCTGTACATTCACTTCCAATCTGCACAATACTTCTTCAATGTGGGCTGTGTGCCAGTTTCATTCAACAGATGGGGAAGTTGAGGCTCAGAGCAGGGAAGTGGTTGCACACAGCTAGGAAGTGGACAAGCCACGACTTGCTCTGGGTCTTTCAGACTTCAAAACCCACTTTGGCCACCTGCCAAGCCAGAAGATACTTAGTTAAATGCTTTTCTGAGTTCTCCGAGGTCTTTGTCCCTGTGTCCCAGGCTGTCCCACATCAGTCCTTTCGGCTTTGTGAGAGCTCCAGAATTTTTCTCTCCCACTCTAGTACTGTCACTGATCTCAGCCACGGCTCCACCTTCACTCCCTCTCCCTGCTGGCCTCCCCGCCTGCCTCCAGTTCCTTCTTTGATTCCTTCTTCCCATTCTGAAATGCTCTTCCTGGCAATATCAATTCTGTGAACAGACCCATTGGGTGGGGTCAGGCCTGGCCCTTCTGCCTAAATGTCAGGGTACCCTCAGTCCCATTCCTGCAGTCCCACACTTCAGCTCTGGGCTTCAACCACATCAGCTTCTTGCAATCCCCTTAATGAATGCATCAGGCTCTGACCCACCCCCAGGCCTTTGCACATGCTGTTCCCTCTGCCTGGAGAACCCTTCATCTCCTCTTCTGTTACCTGTCATTTAGGTCCTGGATTAGATATTACTTCCTCCAGGCAGCTCTCCCTGATTGCCTAGGCTAGATGAGATGTTCCTCCTTTCTATTCTCCCAGCAGTGTGTGCCTCTTCCATGAAAATCGTCCATGTGAGTCTTCAGGTTTTGGTTCCATGTCTTGTCTTTTTCTCTGAAGTGGTCACTCTGTTCCTCAAATATGCCAAGCTTGCTCCTACCTCAGGGCTTTGCACTTTCTGTTCTTCTGCTGCAGTATTTTGACCTCAGACTTCTACAACACTAGCTCCTTCTTTGTCATTAAATTAGTTGTCATACTGGCAGAGAGGCATTTACTGATCACTATGTGTCTAATGAGGCTTCTTTGGGCTCTCTCTTACATCACCCTTTGTTTGCATCAGAACACTCCCACCTCATAGTCTCCTACTTATTTGATGTTTGGTTGTTGGTGGTGGTGTGTACGTTATGGTTATCACCACCCCAATAGAATGTTAGCTCCTTGAGGGCACAGACCCTGTCTTATTCTCTGCTGTATACTAGCTCCTAAAACCCTGGTCAGCACATCACAGGTCCTCAATAAATTCCTGGCAGATGAATTAATGCTTCATAAATACTCTGTTAAAAGTTATCTGTTTTGCTAGACATGGTGGCTCACACCTGTAAACCCAGCACTTTGGGAGGCTGAGGCAGGCAGATCACTTGAGGTCAGGAGTTCCAGACCAGCCTGGCCAACATAGTGAAACCCCATCTCCTTTAAAAATACAAAAATTAGCTGGGAAGAGTGACACGCACCTGTAGCCCCATCTACTCAGGAGACTGAGACAGGAGAATCACTTGAACCCGGGAGGTAGAGGTTGCAGTGAGCAGAGATCGTGCCACTGCACCCCAGACTGGGCAACACAGTGAGACTCTGTCTCAAAAAAAAAAAAAAAAAGGTTGTCTGTTTCATAGTCAGCCCTTTATAAATCAGATATCAAGATTCAGGGCCTTTATATTTGATTTATGAGGGCACAGTACAGTTCTTTCAACTGGAAGTGCCTAGTTCCCCTAAGACACCCACCCCACCCTGGTCAGGGGCTTCACACTTGGCCCAGCATGGTCTTTGTAACCCGACACCAACAATCTACTCTCAGAAATGGCTGTCCTCTTTTCCTCCAACTTCCCCATCCCTGCAAACCACCTTGTTTGCTCAGGTGTTCAGGGTGTTTCAAAGCTTTCACCCCCGGGCCCCAGAACCCCACGCTGTAGCCAAAGCAGGGTCTCTGCGTTAAAGCATGCAGTAGGCTCTCCCACCGGAGCATGCTTAATAGTGATCCCAGTCACCATTTCTCAAACCCCTACTGCGCTAAGTTTTTCAATTTATCACCTCATTTATTCCTTCAGGGAAGTGGCCACTTCTGGTCTGGTGAATTGCCCATGTCCTACCTCGATAGTGAGGCTGGGGTGCAAGGCCTGTTCTGTTTGACCCCCTACACTTAATGACTACAATTTCTAGAGCAATTTCAATTCATTAACAGCTGCGCCCTCCGTGAGATCCAAGGGACTTTATATACAAAGCCCCCACTTTATAGACAAGAAAACTGGTGCTCAGAAAGGCTTAGTAAATCTTCTGAGGTCACACAACAATTCAAGACACAAGCTCAGCTCCATGTGCCTTGCTTGAGGCTGGCAAGGTCTGCTCCCCTGAACCAGGGAGGCTCAGTGGAAAAGTCAGGGAAGCGGACTTGGGTCCATCCTGTGTCTTTCTCTTCCCCTTGAGTTTCTCTCACGCCCTATCAGCTGCGGACTGGATTACGTTTCCCCACCAGTGAGCCGTATAGAGCAGGCAGCTCATGTTTTCTCTGATATCAGCGATGGCGGCCTGGCCTGTTAGAAGATCAGCAGTGAATTAACCTACTGGGGAGGGGGTGCCTACCACAACATCTAACTCCTGGCTGAAGGCTTCCCACACAGCTTAGCTGCTAAGGTAGGGGACTCACTTTAAGATCTCTTTGTCTCAGGCAAAAATAGTGTTGGCATCCTTGTCTTTCATCCATTAACTTTATATTTATTGATAATTCTGGTTGATCTGATGGTAATTAAGTACCCACGATGTTCTGAGCAATTCTCATGGATTAACTCACACATAGTCACAGAAACTCTACAGCATCGGTGCTATTGTCATGCCCACTTTACAGATGAGGAAACTGAGTTAAAATTCTAGAGCCTGCCAAGATTCTACAGTGAGTAAGTGGCAAAGTTGGGATTTGTACCAGGCTGTCTGGCTCCAGAGTTACCTTCGTAACCGCTGTATACTGCCCAGGCCCCTTCAGTCCCCTCATCTCCAGCCTCCAACTTCTCCCTCCAGGGTCCATCTCAACCTCCACCTGGTTCTGGAGTAGCCTCCAATCTTTCCCTCGTAGACACTTTCCACGTAGCAGCTGGAGGACCCTTCTGAAACGCAGATCTGACTGCACCTCTGCCCTGTGTCCTCTGGCTTCCAGAGGAAGCTTGTCCCTGTCACCAGCACCCCCAGGCTCTCCTAATACCGACAGCTGACATTTGCTAGTGCTCCCTGCGTGCCTGCCCCTGTGCTCAGAACTGTATGTGTCTTATTGGAAGGGGGTCCTTATGACAACTCCATAAGGCTGGGACTCACATTCTCCCCATTCATGGATGAGAAAATGGAGACACAGAAAGATCACATAGTCTGTCCAAGGTATCCCAGCAAGTACACACAAGTACACAGCACCCAGACAGATTGGATGTGAGTTCTGCCCGTCCTGGGCTTGACCAAACCACCTGCAATTTCAAAACAAATGCTCTATGCACCCCGCCCTCCAAGCCTTTGCACACAGGGTTTCCTCTGCCAGGAACATCTCTGTCACGCCACTCATCCACTCCCATCACGCTTTGACCTGGCTAATTCTTATTCATTATTCAAAACTCAGCCTCAGTTGCCTCTTTCAGGAAGTGTGTCTGGATTAGTTCCCTCTTTTGAGATCCCACAGCCTCCTATGCTGGCTCCATCACGAAATGACCACTTACCTGTCTGAGTCCCTTATGGGCACATGGTGGGGGGAGGGGGTCGCTGAGGTGCGAGTGTGTTGTGCTTGAGGATGACAAAGAGGCCAGGGTGGATGAAGGGACGTAAGGGGAGAGACTGGGGTTGAAAAGCAAAGAGGTGGGCAGAGGACGGATAATGCCGGCTCTCACAGGCCAAGGGAGAGTTTGCATTTGATCTAAATGTGACTGGCAGACTAAGGAAGTTTGAGTGATGGATGAATGAATCAATGAATGAATGAATGGTGTCCCCAGTACTTCATATAGGGCTAGAATGAGCAGGAGCTGCACACCAATTAGTTATGAAAATAAACAGGCAATATTTTAAAATTAGGAAATTTTACATTTAAAAAAAAAATCTCAATTTTCAATTTGTCTTGAAAAAAACAAAAGGCCTGGGGACATTGAGCCTGTATTTCAACATGGCAACAGTCACAGAGGAAGAGCCATGCTGCCCATCACCACCCGCAGAACCACCCGGGGCTTCCCTCACTGCCGAGTACCTGACAGACGTGTGAGTCTGCAGCCCCTGAATTACCCTCTCTAACTTGGAGAAGCAGCATGCGGTGGCGAGGACACAGCTGGTGAGAAAGGAGAGGTGGGACCGCAAATGCTTTCCTGACCCCGAAGCAGGATCAGCAAATGGTCAGTAACGTGGGCTCAGGTCTCAGCCCACCACTTACCACCACTTTAGGAAAATGACTTAGCTTTACTGTGCCTCAGTTTTCTCAGCTACAAAATGGGGCTAATAATAATGCTTCAGAGCATGGGCATAGGAATTAAATAAATGATCACATGTGAAGCACCTGGCATGTGCTTGAAGTACCTGGCACATAGTAGGTGCTTCGGAGAGTGGAGTATGAAGGCTCCAGTCTAGTCTTACTGGAGCTGTAGGAGATAGGAAAAGCAGAGGGCAAAAAGGAGAGATCATAAAGAGCTTGGCACACTGCAGAAATGAAAAATGCTGCTGCATGACTCACCACCGTGGACAGAGGGCCTGCTGGGTGTTGGTCTGGGCTGAGTGCCCTTCATCCACGATCCTGTCAACCCAGCAACAGTCACCAATTCTCAGGAGGCTACTGGGAGCCAGGTTGTGCATTACGGCTTTGTACATATTAGCTCCAATCCTCACAGCAACCCCAGAGGTGCATGTTTTTTTAATATCCATTTTACAGAGGGCCAGACTGAGGCTGAGAAAGGGGAACTTGCTCGTCTAAGTTCACCTGGACTCATGAATGGGGGAGTTGGGCTCCTGTCCAGATCCCTCTGGGTTAAAAGACGACCCTAGTAGAGATACATTCGCCCTCACAATTTCACAGGTGATCCTATTTCCTTCTTTTTATAGGATAAATACTTTACTGAACAATGTCAGATGGGCCCCGGGGGAAGCATTTCAACCTTTCTGATGGGGATTTGCCAAGGAATGGAGCTGGGAAGTCATACATAAGAGAGAGCCCTGCCTGCCTATCATGTCTGCTTAGGGATGGGCCAAGGAGGAAAGGAACTTGGTCGATCACCGGGATGGGAAGTAGGAAGCAGGCCCCCTCGGTGAGCGGGAGGCGTGATGTCAGCGTCTCACCCTGATGGAGGGCCTGCATGGTGTTCTTTCACAGACTTGGCCGAGGACCCGGAGGCCGCACAAAGCAAAGTCCTTTGCACTTGGCAGTTTGTGAAGCTTTCTCTCAACTGCTACCTCAGGTGCTTTGTAACAGCCCAGTAGGGGAAAGAGGGGCTGTTGGGGCAGTGGGGTGATTCTCCCCTAACAGGAGTGGTTGTTTCAGACTCACCAGCCTCCCTAATTGCATCAGCCAATTCCTTCCGTAAATCTCTTTCTGTGGATAGGCACACCTTGTTGGTTCTGCCTCCCTGGAGAACCTTGGCTAATGCAACACCCATGCCCCGTTGTTTGCATCTATGTCTGTGGTTGTTTTCATGCTGCAAAAGCCGTGTTAATTGTTGAAACAGAGACTGTGGGGCCCAGAAAGCCCAAAATATTTACTCTCTGGTCCTTTACAGACAAGGTTTGCTGACCGTACTTTCACTGGTTTTATAAACATTTTATGGTTCTAATAGTTTTAAGCTAACTTTCTTGAGTCCTCAGGCATGTGAACATATTCTCAAATAATAAAACATTTTTTATGTCTTGCTAGTGGATGGATCTCTCACCAGGAGGTCAGGTAGGTTTCCCGATGGAAAAGGCAGGAGGCAACTGGCCCTGTTCTTCAGCCCTGAGCCCTTTCTAGTTGCCTGGGCTGCTCTCCGCGCAAATACTGAGAGGACCTAGGGAGGCTTGCCGTGGGATTTTCCTTTCCCTTGAGAGGGAAAGGCATGGGCTCTGCGGTCATTTGGTACCACCTCCTCCACAAGCCTCACAAGCCTCAGTCTTCTCATCTGTGAATGGGGTATATCATCTTCCTGCACTGAGACAGCACCGCTTAAAGGGCCAGCACAAAGTAGACGCTCTCTTCACCCAGGGCCCAAAGTTCCTTGAAAGGGAATGATCTTTTTGACCTCTTGGCTCCTCGATGATATTTCTATATTGTAGTCAGCTGAGGGCTCAGAGGAGCCGCAAGCATTTTTATTTAAAAAGACAGCACGGAATAATAATGGCTTGATTTACCATCGCAATTATCTCTGTGAGCACTTTAGCGCATATGATTATCCCTATTTGATGAAAGAGGAAATGGGAAAAGGTAGAAATGAAGTCACTTGTTTAAGGTCACATCATGAGTCAGGAGGGAAATGGAAACAGAACTCCAGCCTCCCACACCCGAACCATGACTCCCACTAAAGAGATGGCATTGTTTCAATGACCCTGCAATGACAACCATCCTAACAGCCAGCAAGGACTGAGACGCTGCTCTGCACCAAGCACCGCGCACTCCAGCTGCCTCCTGTGGACGCTACGGGGCAGGGGCTCATATTACCGGCTTAGGATCCAGATGGGAAGGTGAGGACCAAGTGATAAAGTACCTCTCCGCGGCCACAGAGCATGACAGAGCTGGGACTCTGAGTCCATCGCATTCCCCATTTAGGGTGTAACTCTGAGAAGAGACAAGCTCTTCGCTATCCACTTTATCTCAATTATTTCTCTCTTCTCTTGAAGAGAATCCAGTGGGTTGGGAACTACGAGTTCTATTTCCAGATGGGGAAAACAGAGGCTCAGAGAATCTAAAAGACTGGGCCAAGACCAAGAAGCAAGGAAACAGCAGAATAAGATTTCAAAGTCAGTCTGCTGACTCCATGCCACAAACCATCCTGAGGCCTAAATATGTCTCAACTGTCTTTCGGATAACCTCCCAAACTCTCACACTCCTGATGTTGAAACCATTTCAGGAACTTTTACCCCACACTCAAAAGTATAAAGTTCACCCTTGTGGGTCTCCAGGAGGTTGGCAAAGGGAGCCCCTGAACTTGAAACAGTGGTGCCTCTTGTTAGGTGTTAGCGTCATAACAGAAGACGAATGATCAATGAGAAGGAGGCTTGGGTTCTGAACAGAAAGTAAACCCACCCTTTAGCCTGGCAAAGATCAAAGCACAGAATTGGACGAGGGTCCCATTTGGTGGTCAGCTGCATTTGCTGTGCAGAGACCAGAGGGAAAGATGGCCTTGCAGGCGATGGTCCTGGTGGGATCACTCACTGCATATTTAAAAGAATGTTTTTCAAGAGCAAGGCTTGCATGGAACCGCCACCCTTTTTGTTTTCTGGTGCAATTAAGGGATGGGGAGAAAGGCAAAAAGAGGATGAGCTAGAGAGATATGGAGATGAAGAGACAGAGAGAGAGAGAGAGACATAAAAAGAGTTAGAGACAGAGACACAGAGAAAAAGACATGGGCCCAAAAGAATGGCAGAGGTGAGACCTGCACACACAGAAAAAGAGACCAAGATACCAGGAAAAAGCAGAGAGAGGTGGAGGACCATGTGGGAAAAAAACACAAGATGAGACATACAGATGGGGAGAGGACAAATAGGAATAGAAGGGGAGGGGATGAGGAGGAGGGGAAGAAGAGGGAAAAGAGAGAAGGGAAGTGAACAAAATAAGAGAGAGAAGTAGGGAGGGAAAGAAGATTTTGATTCAGGATGCTGACCTATTGTGTGACTCACAAACACCAATTCTCTCCCTCCTGCTGCTCTCTGAGTCTGCCCTTTGTTCCTAGGGACCAGTGGGCAAGAGACCCTGCCACATAATAGCTGCTCAGTAAACCGTTGTCAAGTTAAATCAAATTGTCCAGGAATAGGACAGGGACCAAATGGCAGTTCAAGCCAATGCATCAACAGATTGCTTCGGTGCATATGTCTGCAGCTTGTGGCCAACTGCTTTGGCCAGTGGGATGACCTGGATGGACTCCGGGAGGAGCCCCCTGAGCCAAGCCATGTGCCTCATGGACCCGGGCCATTGTCCTCCTGCCAGAAGCATCAGTTTGGATCCAGCCTGGGAGGGACTAATGAGGCTGCGCTTCAAAGCACTAACAGACCTCACTCCATATCGAGCGTCTGATCCTGGGCTTACCTGGGTGTCTCCAGCCGATGTTTACTGCCTACCACAGTGGCCAGCTCTGTCTCAGTGAAACAGGTTTATCACTTTGTCAGACCCAGCAAGATTAGCCAACAATCGCGGGCTGAGATGAGTGAATACGGTGAGAGAAATCAGCTGTGTAACCACACTTTCTCAGGCATGCATTGAAATCGAACCAGTAACTATTGATCTCTCTTACCATGATGGAAGAGACCTAATAAATACAACAATTGTGCAGGAATGGCCCAAGGAGGTGGGTAGTGGGAGGGGGAGTGAGGGAGTATTGATCAAAAAGAGACTTCATGATCCTGATGCAGCAGATGAAATAAAAAGTCTTCTGTTGGGATGGGGAGGGGAAAGGAGCACCAGCCCCGCAGATGACGATTTTAGATGTTAGATCATATTTCCTGGACATAGCACACAGCATGATGGAGTGGGATGATCAGCGATATGATAATCGATAGAGAGAAAGGTCCAACCTCACCACTTTGCAACAGTGAAAATCTGAGCAGTCATACCAGTATTTATTGAGCACCTACTGAATGCCAGGCATATTGCTGTATCCCGTGGAGGCTTGCAATAACCTTAGGAGGTGAATATTATTATTATTCTCATCATACAGGTAAGGAAAGTGAGACTCAGGGAGGGACTGCTACTGTTCCAACGTCACACAGTAAGTGAGTGGTAGGATCTGGGATTTCAGCCCAGCACTGTTTCAGGTGTTGTGAGACACACGTGTAGATGACAGATGGAAAATTCCTGGCTCCCAGGAGTTACTTCAAGAAACCTTAACTCCTTCCACGTGTTTTAAGATGGCAAATTTCTCAAATAGCCCCAGAGCCGATCCCTTTGCCTGCTCCCTTAAAATGTGCTGCTTTCTGCCACAGAGCCTCGGGAACCAGTGTGACATCCCCCTCCCAGCTGCCAACAGAGACACATAGGATTTGCCTGCCACCTATCACAGCTGGGGCAAAGCTGTGGGCTTGAGATCCCGTCAGTGAACGCAAACCACCCCCAGGCAGCATAACTCACTGGCTTGGGCTGCTGCAACAGCTTCCCCCACGCAGATCTCAAAGCCTGGAGATAAATGACCTGCAAAAATAGAACAAAGGCAAGGTGTGGTGGGACTGGGGGGAGGAGAGGAAGGGAAAAGAGAAGGAAGGTGCCACAGCAGGGTGGGAGTGAGGCCTGGGGTGAGAAAGAACAGAAGAGGATGGACACTCTGCAGTGCTTTGCAATGGATCTCGACTGGGATGCCTGTCAAATTAGAAAGGCAAGCCTTGTGTATTTCAGCAACCCTTGGAAGAAAGATGATAATGAAGACTTTCAGTCTGTGGGAGGGGAACTGAAATCAGATCCAATAATCGAAAGAGCTTGTTTCCCCTGGGAAGCCTGGAGACTTAATTAAGTAATGTTTGTAGAGCTTGAAGGGATTCTTGGATCCCCAGAAAAAAGTAAGCAGTTGCAGAATTTACTCTTCAACCTTGGAGTAGTCAGCAGGCTTTTTTTTCTTTCTTTCTTTCTTTTTTTTTCTTTTTTTTTCTTTTTTTCCCGAAGCTCATCAGCTTTTTGCTAGAATCAAACTTTGAGACCCGGTACTTTTCTGAATATGGATCTCTGGACCAGCGAGCAAATGGCTTTCCCTTTGAGCTTCCTCCTGGCCTTGGACTCCTCTGGCTGTAATTAATAGGGGAGCAACAAGTCCTTTCCAAGTAAAATTGACAAGCAAACGCCTGCTAAGCCTGGGCCTCCTGGCTTGTTGTCACTCCCTTTTCCCATTCCCTTCCAACGAAACACCCCCAAACTTCATCCTGTATCAAATTCCATCGAAAGAAGCCACTCAAACCAGCACGCTGTCAGCAATTAAACACAATCCGAAAAGAATGAAAAGGCCGAAACTGGCTGTACATTGATGTACATGTTATGTGATAAATGCCAGAGCCTTAGATCTCATTAATGTCCCCAAGCCCTTGTTCTCTAAGTCCAATGAGAATCATTGACCTTTAAAATCACCCTGATTAGTGAAACCTCTCACTTCTCCCACCCAGGGTGTCCCATTCCCCCCAGATCCTAGGAATGGCATGGGAACTGCTGTGTGGGAGACTGCAAGGGGAAGGAGACCCTGGAGCTAAAGCCATAGTGTGGTCCTCTTGGGAGACAGCTTACCACCTGTTTAAGCTAGGACTGTGCAGAAAGGGAGATTCCAAACAGCAGTCTCTCACTGGTCTGGCTTTTGTGAACTAGCCTCCTAACTGTAACTACCTTTGCTCCTTTGCTAGATAATCAGACCCAAACCTAAAATCCCCAGCCCGAGCTCCCACCATCTCTAGGTCCAGAGGACCAGGAATAAGCAAATAAAACCAAGAGATAGAATTCCAGTGCCCCCTCTGGATATTACCTGTGCTCTGCTTTGTCCCTGGGCAGCTTCTGGCTGAGCAGGTCGGAGGTGGCAGGTGGCCGGTCCAAGGCTCAGGGGCCTCCCTGACTCCGGCTTGGGAGGAGGTGCTAAATAGGCAGCTGTGAACACCACCAAAGCCCCTTCGAATGGCAGTTCTGGTGCCTCTTCCCCTCTTTTATGGACGAGAGCCTCCCCTGTCGCTCAGCCCTTGCTGAGCACAGGCTGCTGGGAGCCAATGGGGAAGTGGCTGAGAGCAGTCAGAGCGCAGACCCCCAGGCCCTTCAACTCGAACTCCCTGGGCCCGACACAATAGGCTTCTCTTCGTGACAGGGATGTGGAGGAGGAAGGCAGCCGTGTTGGGGAGGGGGGCGGATTCTGGGTGTAGTGCTGTTTGTCACTTGAAATCCGGCCACTTCAGTATTTGATGCGTTTCTAGGAGAGTGTCATAGAAAAAGGAGACAGGGAAGGACAGAGACAGAAGAGTTAGAGAAAGAAAGAGAGAGAGAGAGAATCAGAAAAACAGAGAGAATCAGAAATGGAGAAAGAGGCAATGTCGGACCTAGGGAGTGTTACAAAGGAGGGGAGAAAGAGAAAGAAAAACAGAGACAGAGAGTGGCAGAGATAGGGAGATGGGTAGAAACACAAGGAGAGAGGGACAGAGCAAGAGAAAAGGAAACCAATCGGGAAGACAGTCAGACTCAAAACACACTGATCCACAGATAGACAGACACGGAGACAGACAGAGGCTGAGAGAGTCTTCTGATCATGGAAGACAGTGGGGAGATGACAGCCGAGTCAGCAGGCACGTGCGTGGCCCGGTGTTGTGTGCCGTGGCAACTCTGTGTTGGCTGGTGCACGCGTGTGCTGGAATCTTTTTGTGTGTACATTTGCCTGCAAACAGCATTCAGCTCTGGTACATGCCTGAGCTGGTGCCAGGCACACTAGCCCTGGCAGAAGCACAGCTCTTCCCCGACAGCCAGGAGCTGTAGTTTAGTTTTCTTTGGCGGCAACACAAAATGAATAGCAGGAAAAACCCCTCAAAATATGGGCTGCAATGTGCCTCAGCACACACTCTGGGTGAGAGACGGACCCACCTAGATATACCCTTGGCCTGGACCAGTAGCAGCTTGAAGGTAGCACTCCTCACTGCTACAAAGATCTTCCAGAACATAGGGGTCTCTGAGTTTGGAAGAGAACATGCTTCTCTTCTCAGTCAATAGCAGACAGTTTGTGGTGGGAGGCACAACTATTTCAGAAGCCTGGCAGGGCCGCCCATCTTGTGGGCACCTGGCTGTACCAGGCAATTAGCTAGAGTCGTCAGATTTAATCCTCATGACCTAGTCAGTTGGTTAATATTATCCCCATCTTGCAGATGAGAAAACAGAGGTTTGAGAGCTGAGAAACTTGCCTAAAGACACACAGCAAGTCATCTAGCTAGAATCCAGTCAGGTTGACATGTCCTCCAAGTTTCTGCCCCGTCCCTTGCCTCTCCCCAGGTTTGAATCTGCCCACACTGAGGGCTGGGGCCAGTTTCTTTCTCTGGGACTCAGCCTCTCCATATACAGGCTGTGCTTAATGACATTTAAGATGTGAATTTGACTCAGGTCTGCCACTCACCATCAGGGAGACCTTACACAAGCTGACAACTTCAACCTCTAATTGCTCATCTGTACAATGGGGACAACAGTATCATGGGGCTCTTGGGCTCTTGAGCTCTTGTGAGGGTGAAAGGAGGATGTGTCAATAGCACTTAAAGCAGCTGGTACGGAGCGAGTGTTCTGCTCCCATCGTTCCTAATAAACCACATCACTCCAGCTCTGATGCAGCAGGTTCTCCGGGGCATCCTCCTCTCCCTGCACCTGGCTCATTAAACTCTCACATAAGGGGGAAGGTAGAAGGGGCTGTTTGCTGAGCACTTACTATGCCTCAGACATTTCCACGTTCCATCACATCCTCACAACAAGAAAACCTGTGGTGTAGATCTCACAATGCATCCTCAGATGGAGAAGGCAGCAGAAGTTCAGAGAGCCCCAGTCACCCAGGGAGGGAGGAGGAACAGAGACCCATCCCTCAGGTCACTGCAGCCCCGCCACACTCCCCTCTGGACCCACAGCCTCACTTTCCTTCTCCTCCCTGTCTCCTCTTCCCGAGGCAGCACAAGGGGTCTGACTGGCAGGTGCAAGCGACTCCTGGTGCCCTAAGGGCAAGCCCCTGCCCAGTGTGTGATAGCCAGTGCACAGGGTCCACAAGCACTTGACCACATCTCAGGCTGGCTTCTTGCATGGTGCCAGAGGACACGGGTGGAGTCTATTTGTTGCCACCCCGGGAATCTGGGAGCCCAAGAGTGAACGTCTTCTTCATCCCCAAGGCCAAAGCCTCACTCCAGCTGCTCTCTATCCTCATTTTTCATTTCCTCCTTCTCCTAATCTCTGTCTCTATAAACTCTTGGCAATAACCTTCGAATACACGGAGACTCTTAGAGAGGGAGTACAATGGCTCCCATGGCTGGCAGTCAGCAGGCACTGGAAGAGCAGAGGAGCAGGGGCCTCTCCTGACTGTTATTCACCAGAGGGAAGTCGGGACGGTGAGAGTAGAGACACTCGTGGATAATCCTCATTAAGCCATTGATGTTTAATATCCTTCACCCCCTGAGTCTACTGTCGCCTCAAGAGCAAATAGTTCCTGCATTTGCTTTTCCTTTCCTTCCGCAACCTCCTTTACACACACACACGTAGGAGGAGGCCAGGAGCAGCCTTCCTCCTCAGTCTTGGAGAACCTTGCCATAAAGCTCACCCTCTCCTGGGCTCAGTGATGCACCAGTCATGGTGCCGGCCCTGTGGGCAGCAGCCTGGGGGGTGGGTACCATGGCTCAGCCAGACTCACTTGGGCTTAGATCCCGATGCCACTGCTTCCTCACTGTGTGACAACTGATGGATACTTCACCTCTCTGAGTGACTGAGTCATCTTCTGAAGACAGGAGGATGCTGCTACCTTTTATACAGACGTCAGGGCTCATTCCAAAACTCTAGCATGCTCCCTTCCCTGCACATCCTCCGTGCACAACCAGTCTTTACTGCAGATCTCGAGGTGGGCAAAAGGCAAAGAATAAAGAAAAGGAAATACTTAAAACAACCAGTCCTCAAATCATTCCATTAAGTAGGATTCAGGAAGCACAGGGTGGAAGATGGAAAAGTTACGAAACAAAGCCAGCATTTCTGAAGGGCTGTCTGCTACCAGGCTCCATTGTAAACACTTGACACGGATCAACACCTGATTCTCCCCACCATTCTGCCATTAGATGCAATTCCTGCCCCCACCTTACAGAGAAGGAAACAGAGGCTGGGAGAAGTTAAGTCACTCGCACAAAGCCATGTAACTAGAAAGTGGCAGAGCACAACCTGATCCCAGGCAATCCGACTCCAGGCTTGTACCCCAGCCATGAGCTGCACCACGTCTAGGCTTCTGCTCCCTGCTCTGCTTCATGCACGGAGCTCTGTGTGCGTTCTCTATTCCCCTGTCGGCCTGGAAAAGTGGCGGCAGGCAACATGGATCACTCAGGAGGACTTCAGTGGAATTAAGTTCCGGTCCTCTGGTCAGCATCAAGTCTCCCAAATCACTTTTCATGCTACAATGTGTCCAGCGTGAATGTCCACACTGGGGCTGGGTGGGCGAGCGCGTGAGAGACTCCCACTGCCCAAGCCATCTTGTTTGTGCCTCGCTGCTGCAAGAGGGAGTCAGGAGCTGTGCTCATTCTCTCTCTCTCTCTCTCTCTCTCTCTCTCTTTCTCTCTCTCTCTCTCTCTCTCTCTCTCTCTCTCTCATTCTTTTTATTGAAACATCCCAATGTACCATTCTCTGTGCTGAGTCCTTAGGGCTTAACATACCACACACAACTTTGCCCTCTTTGTCCTCACCATCCAGGTTGAGGAGCAGATATAGGAACAGCCACTCACAGCAGTATGGCAAGTAGGGGCTAGGAGGCCTGGAAAACTGTGGGAACAGAAGAGGGGGTCCCAAGCCAGTCTGCTGAGGAGATGGGAGAAGGCTTCCTGGAGAAAGTGAGCATGAAACTGAGGACTGAGGCACAGGTGGGAGTTTTCCAGGCAGAGGGCAAGAAAGGGCATCTTGGGCAGAGGGAACAGCTCAGGCAAAGGCCTAGAAGCAAGAAGAGTTGAGTGGGATGGTGGGGGAGTCACTCTTGACTCCCTTCTTTCTCTTGCCCTGACACCTCCTCAGCACATCTTCACTGCCTCTGGCTCTATTGCCTGGGCCCCCAGTCGCTGTCACTTCTCTCCTAGATGGCTGGCTCCTGCCTCTGCCCTTACCCATCCTAGTATTCGCTCCTCAGCAGCCGGAGAGATTCTTTTAAATGCAACTCAGTCCAGGTGATGTGGCTCATACTACTGTAATCCCAGCACTTTGGGAGGCTGAGGCAGGTGGATCACCTGAGGTTGGGAGTTCAAGACCAGCTTGGCCAACATGGTGAAATCCTGTCTCTACTAAAAATACAAAAATTAGCCAGGGATGGTGGTAGGTGCCTGTGATCCCAGCTACTTGGGAGGCTGAGGCAGGAGAATCGCTTGCACCTGGGAGGCAGAGGTTGCAGTTGAGCAGAGATCATGTCATTGCACTCCATCCTGAATGAAAGGAGTGAAATCTTGTCTCAAAAAAAAAAAAAAAAAAAAAAAAAAGCAACTCAGATTGTACTTCATCCCTGCTTAAAACAATCCAGTGGTTTTCATCTGACTTGGAAGAAGGTCCACATGCCTCAGTTGGAGGGTCTGCTCTCTGCTGACCTCCTGTCCTCCCCACTTCCTGTAGTTGCCCTGGCCTCCCTGCTGCTCCTCAAACACACCAAGCACGTTCCTGCTTCGGGGACTTTGCGCTTGCTGTGTCTTCTCTGAGGAACACACTTTTCCCCATATTCCTTCCATCACTGCATCTGGTTTTGGGCTTAAACGTCACTTCCCAAAACAGGTCTCTTCTGCAAAATCTATGTTCTATCCCTCTCCATCCCTCACCTACCTCTGTCAGTCTCCACAGCAATTATCCCTCCCTGATGCAATATATGTATTGGTTTATCTGATTATTGCCTGTTTCCACTGGTGGAGGGTAAACTCTAGGGAGGTAGGCCTTTTGTCTTGCCTGGCACATTGTGGGTGCTCAGTACACATTCGTTGAGTTAGTGACTAAAAGAACAACAAGTGGTTCAGTGCGGCTGGAGCACAGAGTGAAAGATGGGAATTGGAGAAGTCACACAGGACCCAAGGGCCAGGTCAACACAGCACTTTATCTGAAGCGCATTTGGAGCTGGAAAAGGTTGGCAATGGCTCTCCATGTGGACAGAGAACTCAGAGATCTGGAGGGAAGTTACTCAATCATTTAATCTGGCTCATGAGCATTTCTTGTTGCTCTGGTGCTGGTGATTCAGATTCAAATCCAACATGATTCCTACGCTCAACAAGCTCACAGTCCAGTAAGGGATATCTGTTGTCATAAAACGCCATGGAGTGGGTGCAAAAGCAAAGCAATGCAAGATACGAGGCAGCAGTGATGTACTCTGTCTGGGGATCCCTGAGTAGGTAAACTCTGAGGTGGGTTTTGAAGGATTAATAGGAGTTTGCCAAACAAAGATGGGTCTCCTAATGCATCTCAAAGAGCCAATGTCAAGGAAATGGAGACATTGAAAACTTCATGTGTTATGACTGGAATGTAAAATGGTACAGTGCTATGGGAAAAAAAATTTTGATTGTTCCTCAAAATGTTAACCATAGAATTACCATATGACCCAGCAGTTTCATTCCTACATATATACCCAAAATAATTGAAAATAAGGACTCAAACAGATACCTGTACACCAAAGTTTATAGCATCATTATCATCATCATCATCACCATTAATTTAGAGACAGTGTTTCACTCTATCACCCAGGTTGGAGTGTAGTAATGTGATCACAGTTCCCTGTAAGCCAGCTTATTTATTTATTTATTTATTTATTTATTTATTTATTTTAGGGACAGGATCTCATTATGTTGCCCAGGCTAGTCTCAAACTCCTGGCCTCAAGTGATCCTCCCACTTCAGTCTCCCAAAGTGCTAGGATTGCAAGTGTGATCACCATGCCCTGCCTATACCAGCATTATTCACAATCAGCAAAAGTTAAAAACAATCTGAGTGTTCATCAACAGAAGAATAGATAAACGACATGTGGCAGATGCACATACAACAAATAATTATTTAGTTATAAAAAGGAATAAAGTTCGGATCATGCTACAGCTTGGGCAAACCTTGAAAACATTACGCTGAGCGAAATAAACCAGACGCAAAAGGACAAATACTGTACGATTCCACCTCTATGAGGTACCTAGAACAGGAAAATTCAGAGAGAAAGAGTAACGTTTATCAAGAGCTAGGCGGAGGGGAAGGGGGTAGTTATTGCTTAAATGGCCGGGAGTTTCTGCTTGGGGTGATGAAAACGTTCTGGTAGTAGATAGTGGTAATGGTTGCAACAGCATTATGAATCCACCAAACTACCCACTCCCAGTGGGCAAAACGTCACCTTCTCTCCTATTTTGCCTCAGCTGGCAGCACAACTTCCACACTCTGAGCTAATAGACATTGTCCGTCTACTTGGTGCCCATCACTCTGCTAGTTCGTCTCTATGTATTATTATTTCATTTAATCCTCATAGCAAATCAACAAGGTAGGTGCTATTTTTGCCTTCATCTGCCAGAGGAAGAAACTGAACTTAGAGAGGTGGCCAGTTGCCTGAGGTCATACAGCTCATAAGTGGAATAGACCCCAAGTTCCTCTGACTGCAAAGACCATGCTTTGCACTACTACCTCACAGAGGCAAGCTGAAACCCAAAAGCAGCAAATGCATACATGCTATTATCCACCGAGAGTCACCCTGCGCCAGGCAGAACACTAAGAACAGGGATACATGATCTTTAGTAACCTCTCAGTAGCCCAGTTAGGCAGACACTGTAAGTTCTACTTTGCAGATGAAGAAACTGAGACACTGAGAGGTGAAATGACTTCCCAAGTAGCACAGCAGGACAGGGACAGAGTCAGGACTCACATCAAGGTCTGTATAGCTCCAAAGTCTGTGCCCCTTTCTGCTTTGTCACATCCACCCATGATGCTCCTCTGTCCTTCCTAGCCTTCTGGGACCAAGACCTGAACAAGAATTTGACCAGCACATGGTAAGGAGGGACACCTGTTTACTGAGCACCTACTATGTTCTAGGTCCGGACTACAGGCTTAACATTTATGATCATGTGTCTGGAACATGCACCTGACCTCTGCTGCCAGTCGAACAAGAGGTCAGTGGCAGGACTGGATGCCTGGTCTAGATTTCACTGTGTAATAATGTGAAATGCTTTTAGCCCCCTGAAAAAATAAAAAAAATAAAAAAAACCTTACATCTCAAATCTAAAAATCTAAAAATCACTAAAATCTAATCACAGCCTCCACACATCAAGTCTCTGCTGGTGCCAGACACATCTCCTAAACTATCTCATTTAACCCTCACAACAACTCTACGAGGTAAATATCATTAGCTCCACTTTGTAGATGAGGAAACCGAGCTGAGGGCTCAGTCACTTGTCTGAGATTACACAGAATGTGTTATAGCTGGGATATAAACCCCAGTCTGTCTGCCTGAAAAGCCAGGGCTCTTTTCACTCATCAAGCTACCTCTCAAACACCACCAGCTCCTAATTCCTCAGCAGCAGCCTGGGCATCAGCAAGAGGATAGACCTGCCCAGAGATCCTGGGTATTTGATCTGAAATAAGACGCCTCATCTAAGACCTGCTCCTCATCATCCCATGAGCCCCATAATGTACCTCACTCCGAATAATAGCTCTGTATGCCAGGTAAGTTTCTTTTTGCCAAAGGGGGAGTTAAATTGCTTTTTTCTCAGTCATAAATCTTACAGTTTCTCCTAAATCCTATTGAGCTGACAAATTGTGTGGCCTTTTCTTTTTTTGTTGTTTCTTTTTTTTTTTTTTTTTTTTTTTTGGCACAATCTCAGCTCACTGCAAGCTCCGCCTCCCGGGTTCACGCCATTCTCCTGCCTCAGCCTCCCTAGTAGCTGGGACTATGGGCGCTCGCCACCATGCCTGGCTAATTTTTTTTTTTTTCATTTTTTTAGTAGAGACGGGGCTTCACCACGCTAGCCAGGATGGTCTCGATCTCCTGACCTCATGATCCGCCCGCCTTGGCCTCCCAAAGTGCTGGGATTACAGGCATGAGCCACCGCGCCTGGCCAAATTGTGGCCTTTTCTGTATTAATTCCACAAAACACCTGGAGTGTGTATTATAGGCCAGGTTTTCTGCTAAACACTCAGCTACATGACTGAGATGACCCAGTTCCTATCCTCTGGGGATCACAAGCTGGCAGGCATGATAGCAAGTAAACAGTACTTCCAGTAATTTCAGCACCACCTGGACAGGGCTGAGATACAGGTATGGATATACAGAAGTACCCAGGCTAGTCTGTTCAATATGGGAAGTCATCCTGGAGCTGGAGACCAAGGCTGGGTTTTGAAGGCTGAGTAGAAGTGCTCCATGGTGATCAGAAATGGTTCTGTGCAGCCGAAAGAAATCATCCAGGCTTTTTAAAGCAAAAGTTGATTTAACATAGGGGATAAGGAACTCTAAAAGGTGCTAGGGGAGGGAAGGTGCTGGAGGAGTCAACAGGGCCTCCGTAAATGACTCCCAGAATGCTACCTGACCAACCAGGCATGCAATCAGACAGTCAGGCAAACGGGAGACCACCCCTGCAAATAGTGAGTTCAAGAACTTACTGTCACCCTTGGGTCCAGGGATCTGGAAGCTGCGGCTGGGGAGCCACCATGACATCATCACAACTGCCTCTCAACACCCATGGGGGTGGCCAGACTCTGAGATGCTGCTGCAAACCCCCCCCCCCATGCTGCCGTGATAGCTCTTGCTGGAGGAAAGAGCCACAGCAGCAGAGAGATGGCCTCTGTTTCAATTCCAGAGTCAAATCTCATACAGCCTAGATAATTGACAGAATATAATCAACATCGAGAACTTTAGCTGCAAGGGAGGCTGGGGAAAATAGTTTTCAACTCCTATCTCTGCAATACAGGAAAGTGCACCAAGGAGAAGAGGAGGTGTGGATGGGAATGGGGGCTGAGGCCCAAGCAGGTGCATCCCCCACAACTGGGAAGGAAAGGAGTGAGTGCCCTAGGCCAGGTGGACACAGATCTTGAATTTCCTCTTCTGTCTCCGCACAGAGGCCCTTTTTCAGGTCAACAATCCCCAGGTGGTATAGGGACCACCCACAAAGACCCCATCCCTGTGGCCCTGTCAGAGCAGGAGACAATGAATCCAGATTCTCACTTCTGTGGTGAGGAAATGGAGGTGCAGAGGGAAGACTATTGTCTTAAGGCCACACAACTCCATGGGCAAGCGGGGCCTAGAACCTTGTTCTCCCTTTGTGTTGTGCCTGCTCTGCCATCCTCTTCTTCACGTTCCGGGGCTGGAGTCCGGCTGGAGCTGGGGTAGTGGCTGGTGTAGGTGAAGAATTGCAGTCTGGAGAGGGGAAAAAACTCAGCCTCTGGTGTCAATTATGCCTGAGTTCTCCTCCGGGCTCCACTCCTGCTAACTGTGTGACCCTGGGCAAGTTACTCAACCTCTCTGAGCTCCAGTTGCCTCCTTGGTGAAATGGACATAGAGAAAAGCACAGAGTTGTCATGAGAATGGCAGATGCTAAATATAATGAAGCATACAGTAGGTATTCTTGAAATGGGAGCTGATGTGACTGGTTCCACAATACTACTATTAATTATAAACTGCTATTATTATTAACAGTAACTGATCCTCCCCAAATTGAAGATGAAAACTTTTTAAAGGTTTTATATGTGGTGTAACCTCACCGCTTTTTATTCTCCTACCTCATTAGCGGCATCAAAAGACCTGCACTGTAACTACTTCCATTATTCTAGCCCACCTGCATTTGCCAATTTCTAACTAAACATCTAGGATTCCTCCCCTCATAGAGATCCTCACCCAGAGACTCACAAGTACCCACAGACCAAGATACACAGATTCACACCAAACAAACATACATACACCTGGTTTTGAACAGACACACACAAGCATGGCCAAATACACAGACCCTCACTAGTACTCAGATTCACACACAAACTTACAGAAGCACAACCTCACCCAAATACACACAGACAAACACACACAGAGAGAAACAAGAGCAGCACTCATGCAAATACATCCTTCAACACGCACACTCCACACCCTCCCAGTTTTGTGACACACTCAGGAATATTAAAAGTTATGGGGAATGGAAGTAGCTGGTAGCCTTGCTTCTGAGTTCTCTTTAAATAAATGGTCAGTGACAACTCAGGACTCCTTGGAGCCCTCGCTGAAGGACCTTTATCAGCCTAAAGCTGAGCCTTCAGCCTGGGTCCCATCTCAGATAAGATCATTAATTTTCCATTGCAGCTTCTCTCTCTCTCTCTCTCTCTCTCTCTCTCTCTCTCTCTCTCTCTCTCTGAGTCATCTTTACAAGCCCCTGAAACAATGGCATTTAAGGAGGGAGCTTTCTCAACACCCCAAATCCATACAGAAAGGTTCAGCTTCCTTGGTAAAGCATTTACATGTTGGGGTAGGGTGCATGGAGTGACATGGTTTTCACATTTGAGAAAGGTGAGTGGGAGGGAATATCAGACAACCGCACAGTGCAGATCATCATTTAAATACAGTCCCCATGGGGCTCGCTGGCAGCATTAAAATTGCTCCGTGCCTCTGTGGGGGTGTCACAGAACAGCCTCTCTCCTTTGTTCTGCTTTACCACAGAAAGAGGCAGTGTAGTGCAGTGGAAATACCCTAGGGCTGAATCCTAGGATTCAAGTCTGATCCATCATTTCTGGCCTGTGTATAACTAACTAGGCAATTCACTTACCTCTCTGAGTAATGATGTTTTTATCAATAGAATACAGTGATTAGGAGCAATGAAGGGCTCCAGAGCCAGACTGCCTGGCTCGGCCCTGGACTAGCTGTGTGATCTTTGGCAAGTTGCTTAATCTCTCTGGGCTTCAATTTTCTTATCAGTGAAATAGAGGAATAACTTCACTTTCCTCATAGGGTTGATGCAAGTATGAAATTAATATATGTAAATGCTTAGCACAGTGTCTACTGCATACTCAGTGATCAATAAATGATAGCAGGTGCATCAGTAACTGTCATTTTGTGTTTTTCATATTCCAGACACCCTGCTTTGTCCTCCTCAAGACCTACAGGATCTGGTCTTCGTGTCCCCTAATGTCTAATCTGCTCCACTCACACTGGCTCCCTTTCTGGTCCTTGGATATGCATATTGTTCCCATCTCAGGGTGTTTGCTCTTGTTGTTGCTTCTAGTTAGAAAGCTGCCTCCCTTAATATTTGCATGTCTTATTCTCTCAATTCATTCACATCTGTGCTCAAATGACACCTCCTCAAAGAGGTCTCCCATGATCACCTTATCTAAAAGACACCTTATCTATCATCATCTATCCTCTTGCTTGGAATTATTCTACACATTTGTGTACTTGTTTATTCTTTCTCTCATCCACTAGAATGTAAGTTTCAGGAAGCCAGAAATCTTGTCTTTCTTGTACTTGACTGTATAGCTGTAGCTCCTATAACAGTTCCAGGCCATGGGAAGCACTCAATAAATATTTATAGAATGCGTGAAATAAATGTGGGTCAAAATGAAACACTCAGTTTCAGCCTGTTAATCCCAGACCTATCTCTCTTGGGCTACTGTATACCACATATATGACTCTACCATATACATCTGAGTATCTGAGTCAGAACTTCCACAGTCCGTTCTGACTCAGAGCTGCCTACATTCTTGGGTGACAGACATGGATGAAAGCAGCTGCAGAAGGCATCGATGACTGCTGCCTTTTCCTTGCCCAGCAAGAATCTGGAGAAAGAATCCACCATTTTTTCAGAACACTTTAAAATAGGACTTTATGGGGCTATGGACTCCCAGTACCCTCTCCCTCCCGCCATTGTAGAGATGATCATCCTGCATCACCTATCTGCCCAGTGTTTCCAGTTAGCAAGAAATGCCAAGTGGGGACATCTGGAAAAAGAAATATCAGCTTTGGATTCCAAGAGCGGCAGAATGAAGATGTCACTAATAGTCAGTGAAAAGCTGGCTCATTCTTCCTCTCTTTATTCACTTCCCCTGGGCTCCATTTTCTGCCTCAGCACCTGCGCCGCCTCATGCTCGGGAGCAGGAATTTGGTTTTCAGCACCACGGACAGCGATTGGCTTGCAGCCGGGGAGTCGAGGAAGCCAGAACGTGGGACTCTGATGCAACCAAACAAATGTTTACTGAGCACATCCTGGGGGCAGGCATACTGAAGAATACAGAGATTTATGTGGTCTTGACCTTTAAATAACTTAATCTCTTCGAGTCATCAATATTCCTAAATTGATACAGCTAGGGCAAGGCCCCAAGCCTCCTGATATTTGGAAAGTGGAGAATCAAAGGGAAAATGTTGCCCTTCTCAAATGAATTTATGCTGTGTATTTGCATATGTTATCTAACACTCTCATTATACTGCCACCCTAAAAACAAACAACAAAGCAAAAAACAGGTACTGCAATGTTCTATTCACCATTATACCGCAAGTACCCAGCATGGTGCATGGCCCACAGTAGACACTCAATAGGTTTTTAATAAATGTGTGGATGAATGAATCCTCACAAAATCCTATTTTACCCATTTTAATTTTACCCCGATTAATTTTACCCCTATTTCCTAGATGAGAAAACTGAGTCTCTGAGAACTCCCTTCTCATGACAGCTATTAAGTGGCACAGCTCAGGTTTGAATCCAGGACCTCCGAATTTCATGCTGTGCTGTCAAGCAGAGCCACTTGACTATGCGCTGGGCACTCTCAGAGCCTAGAAAAGGCGCTAGCTTGGGAGAGGCTGATTCTAACAATAGCACTGACTCACTATTCAACCTTGAGGGAATCATGTTTTTCTTTCTGGCCTCAACTTCTCCATATGTAAAATGGAAAAGGAGATTGTGTGGCTAAGGGCTCCCCTCCCCACTCCACAAATGGCTTGTAAGGTGCTCCCTCGAAGGCTTGGATCTTGCATCTGTTGCAGCTGGACAACGCGACCAGCAGGGGGCGCTACAAAATGAATTTAAAACATCCTTCCCTTGCCTCCGCAGGGCGTCAAAGGAGAAGCGTATTGATATCCCAGCAGACCTCAAAATCCTTTTTCATCTTCCTGCTATAACCAGAATATGTGCGCAAGCAGTGCAGGCGCTCTTCTTTTTAGAGTGCAACAAATGAACTTCAACCCCTCTCGAGAAGTGAGTAAAGAGGCAGCCCTAGGACACAGAGACAGTGCAGTAAGGCTGCGGTGACTTATCGCCCAGGAACCCACTGATTGAGTAACTTTGGATAAAGCCTCGAGCAAAGATAACTGTTTAAATGGCTGCGGCAGCGGAAAAATCAGTTTGGCTGATTGATGTCCTGGGTTTCTTGTTAGTGGGTGGCTTCCAGCCATGGCTCTGCCTCAGTTCCCAGAATTACTCCAATAAGTGATTTGCTCATCCCTAACTCTTCCCAGGGGGTGGGGAGAGGGAGCTGAATCAGCCCTCTCACAACCCTGATTTGGACTTAATAGGGGACTAGTGGGCATTGGTGCACTGGGGGCAATGTAGGGAGAGAAGCAGATTTGCCAGGCTTGGCAAAAATATCTGGCTCCTGCCTGTGGGTGTGGAGGGGAAAATAAAGTCAGAAAAGAAGTGATTGCAGAGTGAATGTCTTTCAATTCTTTGAAAAGAATGTAAATCAAATGTGTCACGAAGGCTGTTTCTGTGACCAAATCCTAGTCATTGAAATCCAGATTGACCAAAGTGGGTCTCCAGATTGAAGGGCAGCAATGGGGGAGCTTGGGAGATGTTTGTCAGGGAGGCTTACTCAGTATAGGAGTCACCTGGGATCATCAGAAGGGAGCAGGCTCTGCAATTAACCAGACCTTGATTCAATTGTGGCTCTACCATTGACTGTCTGCAAGGCCTGAATCGAGTTGCTTCATCTTTCTGAAACTCAGCTTCCTCATTTGTAAGATGGGAGAATACTAATAATATATCAACTGTCTCAGCTCTCTATTCTTGCAGATTAAACCACATTAACACTTTGTGGAATAACAAAGCAATCACTCGATTGTGCTCACAGAGTCTCAGATCAGAAATTTAGACAGGACATAACAGGTATGGCTTGTGTCTGCAGCATGATGTCTGGGGTCTCAGATGGGAAAACTCAAATGGCTGGGGGTTGGAATAACCTGAGGCTTTTTCACATAGTCCCAGGCAGGGTTGCCTCAAAGGCTGGGTTCAGCTGGAACAATGACTTACCTGTGGCCTCTCCAGCAGGATTCTAAAAGCTAGTGTTCCAGTGAACAGGCGGAAGTTGCATGACCTTTTATGATCTAGCTTTGCAAGTCACATAGTGTCACCTCCTTTGCACTCTGTTGGTCAAAACCATCACAAGCCCACTCAGATTAAGAGGAGGGGACATAGACCCTATCTCTAAGTGGGAGGAGTGTCAATTTAAAGCCAAGTTTGAAAACTACCACACCTGCCATGCATGGGTATTACAATAATTAAATGCCAAGTACTTGACAGCAGCTACTACTCCTGTTCCCTCAGAGGATCAAACAGTTCTTGGTGAGAGCTTTTCATAATTCTTAGATAAAATCTATACATCCTTACCTGGCCTACAAGGCCTGGCATGCTCTGGGCCTGATTTCTTCCCTAGCTTCTTTCGGCCCATCTCATCTCTCAAATGCTTTGCCATGTGCCTTCCTTCAGCAACTAAAAGGCATCATGCTCCTTCCCAACTGCCAAGTCCCTTTGCTCTGCTGCTCCCTCTGCCTGGAACACTCCTTGCTCATTTCATGGCCTGGCAAAAATTATGTATACCTAGGCCACTGCTTCAGGGAAATCCTTTCCAATTCTCCAGACCTACATCAGGACCCCCTTTATATGCTGTTAGAGAACCCAATACTTTTACATCATAGCACTAATCACAATCACTATATAATTATTTATCTAACAGCCCTCCCTTGCCCCATGCTCTACGTGACCACTATCATGTTAACTAACAGACAGGGGCCCCTGTCTGTCTTGTGTTCTCAGCACCTAGCACAGAGAATAGCACAGAGTAGGTGCTTATTAAATATTTGCTGAATAAAGAGTGAATGGATGATTAGGCCACCAAAGCTTTGTGTTTGGGCTGGAATCACATTTACTAAGAGTAATTAGCTCAAATTAATCAGAGACCTGGTTGGCTTTGATGTCACCATAGGGCTTACTGGTATTCCAGGGAGAAGATTTTGGTATTGAAATGAGACCTCCTGGGGTACACTTTGAGGGTTGGTCTTCTGGAGAGGCTGCAATAGCTCCCATCTCAGTTGTTACACTCAGTACTCCCTGGGACAGCAGAGAATGTAGAGGATGTCTATCTGAACTCTGTAAGGTGCAGCAAGAATTTTGGTGTACTAATTCATCTGAGCCCAGCTTCTTTTCATCCAAGCGGTGCCAACAACACCAAAAACATTAAATAAATAATTAAACCATAGAATTGTACACACTTAACACACTCTGTGTGCTAGGCACTGTGCCAGGCAGTAAAAATACTGTGAGAATGAGGGCAGACATATCCCCTGTTCTCCTGGGCCTTATAGTCAAATGGGGAGAAAGATTCAAAGCAGATAACTAGAGAATAGTAAAAGTTACATAACACAGGCATCCCAAGGACCTGTGAGAGGACAGGGATGGCAACCATCCTACCTAGGATGGTGGGGGAGAGGGGTTAGTTAAGGAAAGCTTTATTGAAAAGGTGATATCCAAACAAAGATCTTAAGAATGTATAGGCAGTATTAGAGAAGGTGACAAAAAGGAGCTCCAAGAATGGGAATAGTGAAAAGCACTAAAGGAGAAAAATAGCATGGCTTTGTCAAGGAAGTGCAAAAAGTGAGTGAGAAAGAGTGGCACAGGATGAGGCTACAGAGCAGGCAGAGGCCCTAGAATTAAGGACAAACTCTTGGCCATGTTAGGGAGCTTGTATTTTATCCTGAGAGCAATGGGAAGGCACTGAAGGATTTTGAGCATGGAGGTCACAGGCTTCAATGTGGAAAACAGGTTATACGGGAAGACACTGGAAGCAGGAAACCAGTTGGAAGGCTGATCATTGTCCACACAGGAGGTAATGGTGACCTGTACCTGAGAGGCACGATGGAGTAAGAAGAAATTGGCAAGTTCCAGGGATGCCTGGGAAGAATAACAATGATTCGTTTTAAAATGAGGAATAGAGGAAACAGACGAGTCAAGGAGATCTCCAGAGTTCTGTCTTGAGCACCTGGATGAAAGAGAAGTCAGAGTCTCAAGAATAAAAACAGGTTTTGGCAGTGGAAGGTGATGCGCTCACCTTTTCATGTAGCGGGCTGGAGGTGCCTGTGAACACCCATGTGGAAATGCTATGCTGGTCCTGGAATAGCCTGGTCCTGGAATTCCCTAAGGATTTGTCTTTATTTAGGGAGTGGCCGGAGTTATGAGGAGAGGGTTTCATTTTGGCCAAGAGTCTTCTTAAAACTCAAAACCTGACCGAATCTTCTGAGTTCTCAAATCCAATCAGCTTCCTCTGGGATCAGCTTAGGATGCAGACAATCTCCTGGCATGTGCCTGCCCTGTGGTATAAGAGAACACGGTGTAAAGAATCAGACACTAAGGGCTCTCATTAGAACTGGAAACTGAGTTCTCTCCTAGTAGATGTATTTAAGCACAGGCTTCAGAGAGCTGTTGTACAGGAGACTCAAGTACTGGATAAGGAATCAGAGCAGGTGACCTTTAAATACCCTTAGAGCCTTGACCTCTACTTATTGTAATTCTCTATCTGCCACCTAAAAAAACAAAACTAAAAAACTAAGTAGCTCATTATCTCACTTGCCTCATCTGCAGAAGAGGGTGCAGAGTATGATTTCAAAGGACTCTTCTAGTGTGGTAACTACAACTGTTTTTTCAACAGCCTCATGTTGATAGATCCCAAGGGCCCTTCTCAGTTCTTATCTTGACTGATCCCCTACAAGTATTTTACGCTGTTAATTACTCTCTATTTCTTGACTCATTCTCTTTCTGGGGCTTTCGTGACAAAGAACTCGCCTGTGTCTCTAAGTACTCCTCTCATTCTCTTCCACGGGCTCCTCTTCCTATCTGTCTTTTAAAATGGGCTTCTCTTTTCTTCTCTCTTGACACATTCTTGTTCCACAGTCTCATTCACCACCATTGCTTCCATGCTCACAAGAGGCATACATATCACTCAAAACTCTTACTAGACCTGATCTCACCTAGTTTAGGAAATAAAAAAATTATTGGCACAAGTGATTGAGAAGTCTGGAGACCAAGCACAGATTGACCATGGGCTCAAACAATATCCCCTAGACTGGCTAGGGATTCTCATCATCCTCAGCTCTGGGTGCTCTCCTGCTGATGTATGGCTCTCTCTCTCTCTCTCTCTCTCTGCCACTTACCCTCAGAAGGCAGCCGAAGAAAGGGATCTAATAAAGTAGTCTATGTATTCCTGGGCTTATCTCTGAAATAAGCATATATGCATCCAATCCTAAACATATACCAAAGACTTTGAGAACTGAGCTAGAGAACAGACCACCACCAAGATCCCAGGCTGGCCAATGGACAATAAATATATGCAGAATACATCTGACTAGCACCAGAAATCCACTGAAAACTAAACTGATAATGAAACTACAGCCCACAGAAAGTGGATCAAAACTTGTAGCCCAAAACTAAGTGGGTCAATTTCCTGGCTAAAAATAATAATAACAATCAGCATTCTATATAGGATTTAAACAAATATGAGACCCAGAGTCTCATGCCATGATATTCCAATGGCCAGGATACAATACAAAAAGTACTCCACATATAAAGAATCAAGAAAAACTTTAACAATTTCAGGTAAAAAACACAACAGATGCCAATGGCAAGAGGGTATAGATGTTGAAATGACTAGACAAAGACTTTAAGGTACTATAATCCAAGAAGGCAAACACTGTTGAAATGAATGAAAAGCTGAGAAGTCTCAGTAGAAAAATAGAAGCTATAAAAAATAACCAAATTAAATTTGAGAACTGAGAAATACAATAACCAAAATTTTAAAATGTGGCTACTTGATAAACTCAATAGCACAATGAAAATAACAGAGGGGAGTCAGTGAACTTGAAAACAGATTAATGGAAATTATCCAATCAAAAAAAATTGAAAAATTGAAGAGAGCCTCAGGAACCTACGGGGCAATACAGAAAGGTCTACTTTCATGTTACTGGTGTCCCAGAAGGAGAGAGAAAATCACGTGGTACAGAAAAAGAAGTATTAAAAATATAATGACTGGAAAATTCCCATAGTTTGTGTAACACATAAACTTGATTCAAGAAAATAAGCAAATCCTAAACAGAATAAATTAAAAAATCCATGCTCAAGCATATTATAATAAAAATTGCTGAATGTTTAAGACAAATAAAAAAATCTTGGCTGGATACAGTGGCTCATGCCTGTAATCCCAGCACTTTGGGAGGCTGAGGCAGGAGAATCACTTGAGGCCAGGAGTTTGAGCCCAGACTGGGTAATATAGGGAGACTCTGCTTCTACAGAAAAGTTAAAAATTAGCTCAGCATGGTGATGCATGCCTGTAGCCCTAGCCACTTGGGAGGCTGAGATGGGAAGATCATTCGAGCCCAGGAGGTCAAGACTACAGTGAGCTATGATCATGCCTAGCCAGGGCAACAGAGCAAGAATCTCAGTCTAAAAAATAAATCATCTCAAAAGCGGCCAGAGAAAAATAATGTATGACATATAGGGAAACAATTATCCAAATGACTGCAGATTTCTCATTAGGAATCACAGAGGCCAAGAGAAGGTATAACAACATTTTAAAGAGATAAAAGAATTGTCAACCCAGAATGCTATATCCAGCAAAAATATCCCTCAGGAGTAACAACAAAACAAAGGCATTCTTGGATGAAGGCAAACTAAGATTTTGTCACCAGAATACCTGTTCTAAAAGAACTATTAGAAGCTCTTCAGAAGGAAAGGAAATAATACCAGAAGGAAACTTGGAACATGAGCACTGAAGAAGGAGCAATAAGAATGGTAAATATCTGGATAAATAGATTGTCTGTCTCCTCTTAACTTTAAAATAGACCGGCACAGTGGCTCACGCCTGCAATCCCAGCACTTTGGGAGGCCAAGGCAGGCGGATGGTTTGAGGCCAGGAGTTAGAGATCAGCCTGGCCAACATGGAGAAACTCTGTCTCTACTAAAAACAAAATACAAAAATTAGCCAGGTGTGGTGGTGCATGCCTGTAATCCCAGCTACTCAGGAGGCTGAGGCTCGAGAATCTCTTGAACCCAGGAGGTGGAGGTTACAGTGAGCCAAGATCACACCACTGCCCGCCAGCTTGGGCAACAGAGCGAGACTCTGTCTGAAAGAAAGAAAGAAAGAAAGAAAGAAAGAAAGAAAGAAAGGGCAGTTGAAAGCAAAAAGTTATAACATTGTTTGGTTGGGTTACATACAGATGTAGTATGTATGAGAAATACAACATAATAGGAGGGCCCAGGGACCCGTTTAGGATAAGGTTACATGTAAGACCAGAAGTGGTAAAACACTGATTCTAGTAAACTGTAAAGTCATGTATGTATATTATAATCCCTAGAGCAACCATTAAAAACTATATACAAAGAGATATAGTAAAATAACAATAGAAAAATTTTAATGAAATACTAAAAAGTATGCAAATACTCCAAAAGAAACCAGGAAAGAGAAAATACAGCAAAGAAAAACAGAGTTGACAACCAAAAAACAAAAAAACAAAAAAAAACCAAACCATAAAATAGTAGACCTAAATTCAAAAACGTGTCAGTAATTACAGTAAAGGAAAATTGTCTAAACACACCACACACCAGGTAAAGGACAGAGATTGCCAGATTTGGACAAAAAAAAAAAAACAAGATTCAACTATAAGTGTCTAAAAGAATTCCATTTTTAATATAAGGACATAGGCATTGAAAAGTAAAAGGATGAAAAATAATATACCATGGAAATACTAATAAAAAGAAAAGTCACTGGAGTAGCTCTGTTAATATCAGACAAAGTAGACTTCAGAGAAAAGAAAATTACCAGAGATCAAGAGGGTTTTAAATAATGAAAAAGCATCAATCAGAAAGAAGTCATAACACTCTTAAAGATGTATGCATCTAACAACAGAGTTTCAAAATATGTGATGCAAAAACTGCTAGAACTGAAAAGAGAAATGAACAAGCCCACAATTAGAGCTGAAGAAGTGAACGCTACTCACTCAGGAGCTGATAGGACAAGTACACAGAGAATCAGCAAGAACAGAGAAGAACCGAACAACACCGTCAGTAAACTCATGTAATTGACATTTGCAGAATGCTCCATTCAAGAACAGCAGAATTCACATTCTTTTCAAACGTTGAAGGAACAGTCACCAAAATAGATCATATTCTGTGCCATAAAACAAACGCTAACAGTTTAAAAGAGTTTAAATCATCCTTAGAATATCTCTGAATACAATGGACTTAAATTAAAAATTAACATAGGAAAGTTATCTGGAAAATTCCCCTAACACTTAGAAATTTTTTAAAAAGACCTTTCTAAATAGTCGATAAGTCAGTGTGGAAGTCTCGAGGGAAATTACAAAATTTTTAACTGAAAGAAGATGAAAATACATCTCAAAGTTTGTGGGATGCTGCTACAGCAGTGTTCAGAAGAAAAATGTATATAATTAAATAATTATATTTGAAGAGAAGGAAAGTGTCAAATCAACAATCTAAGATGCCACTTTAAAGAACTAGAAAAAGGAGCAAAATAAACCCAAAGCAATCAGAAGAAAAGAAATAATAAAGATAAGGCCAGAAATCAATGAAATTGAAAACAGAAAAATAATAGAGAAAATCAATCAAACCAAAAGCTGTTTCTGTGAAAAGATCAATAAAATTGATAAACCTCTAGCCAGACTGAGAAAAATAGAGAGAAGACACAAATTACCAATCTCTAGAGTAAAAGTATTGGAATATTACTACAGACCGCACAGACATAAATGGATAATAAAAAATACTATGAACAACTCTATCCACTTAAATTTGACAACTTAGCTGAAATGGGACAACTTAGCTGAAATGGGCCAATTTCTTGAAAGCCACAAACTATCAAGACTCACCCAAGAAGAAACAGATGACCTAAATATTCCCATGTCCATTACAAAATTAAATTAATATTAATAGTTAAAAAAATTCAACAACATAACTCCAAACTCATACATATGGTTTCAACAAAATATCAGCAAATCATGTACAGTCATCCACCATGTAACAACTTTTTGGTCAATAATGGACCAAGTATACAACGGTGGTCTCATAAGATTATAGAGACAAAAAGTTCCTAATATCTAGCGATGTTATAGCCATCCTAATGTCATAGTGAAACACCTTACTAGCATGTTTGTGTGGATGCTGTCATAAGCAAGCCTACAGTACTGCCAATCATATTAAAGTATAGCAATACAATTACGTACAGTACATAATATGTGGTAATGATAATAAAAGCCTGTGTTATTGGTTTATGTGTTTATTATGCTATATTTTTAATCCTTATTTTAAAGTGCACTTCTACTATTTATTTTTAAAAAGTTAACTTTAGGCCGGTCGTGGTGGCTCATGCCTGTAATCCCAGCACTTTGGGAGGCCGGGGTGGGTGAATCACAAGGTCAGGAGATCGAGACCATCCTGCCTAACAAGGTGAAACCCCCTCTCTACTAAAAATACAAAAAAATGAGCCAGGCGTGGTGGCGGGCGCCTGTAGTCCCAGCTACTCGAGAGGCTGAGGCAGCAGAATGGCATGAACCCGGAAGGCGGAGCTTGCAGTGAGCCGAGATTGCACCACTGCACTCCAGCCTGGGCAACAGTGCGAGACTCCGTCTCAAAAATAAATAAATAAAATAAAAATTAAATTAAATAATTTTTTTAAAGTTAACTTGAAAACAGCCTCAGGCAAATCTTTCAGGAAGTATCATAGAAGAAGGCACTGTTGTCATAGGAGATGGCAGCTTCACGTGTGTTATTGCCCCTGAACACCTCCCCCTGCAACAAGATGTGGAAGTGAAAGACGGTGATGCTGATGATCGTGACCATGTGTAGCCCTAGGCTAATATAGGTGCTATGTTTTAATTTTTAAAAAGTGAATAGAATAAAAATATAAAGAAATAAAATTTTTTTGTGCAAATGTGCAATGTGGTTTAGGCTGTTCTTTCAAAAGAGTCAAAAAGTTTTTTAAATTAAAAAGGCTATAGTCCAGACGCAGTGGCTCACGCCTGTAATCCCAGCACTTTGGGAGGGTGAGGCAGATGGATCACCTGAGGTAGGGAGTTCGAGACCAGCCTGACCAACATGGAGAAACCCTGTCTCTACTAAAAATGCAAAAAATTAGCCAAGCGTGGTGGCACATGCCTGTTATCCCAGCTACTCCCGAGGCTGAGGCAGGAGAATCGCTTGAACCCGGGAGGCTGAGGTTGCAGTGAGCCGAGATCACGCCATTGCACTCCAGCCTGGGCAACAAGAGTGAAAGTCCATCTCAAAAATAAAAAATAAATAAAAATAAAAAGTCTATAAAGTTACAGTAAGCTAAGGGTTAATTTATTATGGAAGAAAGAAAAATGATTTTTATAAATTTTGTAGCCTAAGTATATAGCATTTATAAAGTTCA
The DNA here is from genome assembly GCF_008728515.1 of Papio anubis. Lineage (NCBI taxonomy): Eukaryota > Metazoa > Chordata > Mammalia > Primates > Cercopithecidae > Papio > Papio anubis. The sequence goes on along the minus strand of NC_044991.1, from coordinate 56,474,556 downwards.
CAGTCATGTGCAGTAATATCATTCACATTCACTCAACACTCACTGACTCACCCAGAGCAACTTACAGTCCCGCAAGCTCCATTCATGAGAAATGCCCTATACAGGTGTACTTTTTTTTTTTACCTCTTATACTATATTTTTACAGTACCTTTTTTATGTTTAGAAATATTTAGATACACAAACTCCATTGTGTTAAAACTGCCTGCAGCATTCAGTACAGTAACGTATTACACAGGTTTGTAGCCTCAGAGCAATAAACGATACCACACATAGTAGTGTACAGTAGGCTATACCACCAAGGTATATTTAAGTACACTCTATGATGTTCACACAGTGATGAAATCACCTGACAACACATTTCTCAGAATGTATCCTCATTGATAAGTGATACACGACTGTGTATATATGGATATGCAAATCACACACACACATACATGCACACACCCACACATGCATACACACACACAAAAATATATATATATGTATGTTTTGGCCAAGCGAAATTTATCTTGGGAGTCCAATGACAGTTCAACACTTGAAAATCAACGTAATCTAACATATTAACACAGTAAGGAAGGAAACCAAATAATCATATTAATTGATGCAGAAAATGCATTTAACCACACTCAATATTCATCCTATTTTAAAAAATGTCTCTCAACAAACTAGAATTAAAAGGCAGCTTCCTTAACCTAATAAAGGGCATCTACAAAAAGCCTACAACTAGCATAATACTTAATGGTGCAAGAGGGAGTTTTTCCTCTGAAATTGGGACCCAGGCAAGGAGGTCCACCATCACCACTCCTATCCCACATTGTACCGAAGGTCTTAGCCACTGCAGTAAGTCAAGAAAAGAAATAAAAGGCATACAGATAGGAAAGTAAGAAATAAAACTGCCCCTATTCCCAGACAATATGATTGTTTCAGACAATCGGAAATTCCAAGGTATCTAAAAACGAAAAAGCAACTAATAGGTAAGTTTGGCAAGGTCACAGAATACAAGGTTAATGCATAAAAATTAATCATATTTTTGTATACCATCTATGAACAATTAGAAACGGAAAATTTAAAACCAGTACCATTTACAACAAACCCCCAAATTGTAAAATATTTTGGTATAAAACTAATAAAACATATATGGAATCTGTATGCTGAAAACTACAAAACACTGATAAAAGACCTAAATAAACAGAGAGACATGCCTGACTCATTGATTGAAAGACTCAACATAGTTAACATGTCAATTCTCCCAAACTAATGCAATTCTAATCATAATCACAGCAGGAATTTTTCAGTAGATGTAGACAAACTGATTCTAAAATTTATATGTATAAGCAAATGAATTAGAAGAGCCTAAATAATTTTGATGATTAAAATAATGTTAGAGGGCTTACACTACCCAATTTTAACACTTGCTATAAAGGTACAGTAATAAAATCAATGAGGTATTAACAAAAAGACAAGACACATAACAGTGGGACAGAACAGAGAGTACAGAAAGAGACACATAAACATGGTCAACTGTTTTTTGACAAAGTTGCAAAAGCAATTCAATGGAAAAAAGTCTCTTCAACAAATAGTGTTGGAACAATTGAACATCTATGTGCAAAAAAAAGCTGAGCCTCAACTTATACATCATGCCTTACATAAAATTAACTCAAAATTATCGCAGATGGAACATTTGAGACAAAACCTCTAAAAACAAGAGAAATCTTCATGTCCTTTGGTTAGGCACAGAGTTCATAGATATGACACCAAAAGCATAATCCATTAAAATTTTTTTATAAATTGGGCTTTATCAAAATTTAAAATGTTTGCTCTGCTAACAGAGTGAAAACACAAGCTACCTGTGGGGACAAAATATTTGCAAGCCACATATTTTACAAAGGACTTGTCTTCAGAATATTTAAAGAACTCTCAAAAATCAAGAAGAAGGAAAAAAATTTAAACAGCCACTTTACCAAAGAAGACACATGAGTTAACAAATAAGCACATGAAGAAATGTTCAACATCATAAGTGCTTATGGAAACGCAAATTAAAGCCAAGATGAAACCATCACACGCCTATTAGAATGACTAAAATCAAGAAGGGAAAATCTAATATCATGTACTGATAAGGATGGAAAGTAACTGGAACTCTCATATATTGCTGATGGGAAGGAAAATGGTACAGTTACTCTGTCCTTTAATAATTGATGAGCAAATTGTGGATTATCAACACAGTGCAATAAAAAAGAACAAACTGCTGATACACACAACAGTATGGATGTATTTCAGAGTCATTATGCTGAACAAAACATATCAGCATTAAAAGGTTACATACTGTATAAATTCATTTACAGGACATCAATATGGCAAAACTATAGGGGCAGAGAATAGATTACTGGTTTCCAAGGACTAGGGATTAGGGAAGGTTTGTCTCTGAAGGGGTAGCGTTAAAAGTGTTCAGAGGATCATGGTACCATTTTTTATTCTGATTCTTGCTATGCTTATGTGACTATCTGATATATTAAAATTTATAAAATAGTATACCAACAAGTCAACGTCACACTATGTAAATTTTTTTAACACCCAATGACAGAAAATGGTAGAGGAATGTTTACAAAGTTCTGAACGCAAATCCCAGAATTGTGTATCTAGCCAAGTTTTCGTTTGTATGTAATAGCAAATCAGAGACATCCTCAAGCATGTATGAGCTCAGGGAACATAGCAGCAATAAGCCATTCTTGAAAAAAAAGTTCCTATTTAGGAAATCCAGACAATAAAGAGATAAGTCAAAACAAAGATTTCAGGAAACAAAAGGTCTGGTGGTGTGCACTGAATATACTTAAATACGTAATTAAGATTAAACAGCTCCAGTAAGGCCGGGCGCGGTGGCTCAAGCCTGTAATCCCAGCACTTTGGGAGGCCGAGACGGGCGGATCACGAGGTCAGGAGATCGAGACCATCCTGGCTAGCACGGTGAAACCCCGTCTCTACTAAAAAAAAAAAATACAAAAAACTAGCCGGGCGAGGTGGCGGGCGCCTGTAGTCCCAGCTACTCGGGAGGCTGAGGCAGGAGAATGGCATAAACCTGGGAGGCGGAGCTTGCAGTGAGCTGAGATTCCGCCACTGCACTCCAGCCTGGGCGACAGAGCGAGACTCCGTCTCAAAAAAAAAAAAAAAAAAACAGCTCCAGTAATAATTATGATTGCCAAAAAATGTTGACAATATAATAATAATTACCAGCTTGGACAACATAGTGAGACCTTGTCTCTACAAGAAAAAACATGAAGAGAAAAAGCTGGGTGTGGTGGCGTGCACCTGTGGTCCCAGCCACCTATTTGGAAGGCTGAGGTAAGAGGGTCACTTGAGCCCAGGAGGTCAAGGCTGCAGTGAGCCATGATCACACCACTGTATCCAGTCTGGGTGACAGAGCAAGAGTATCTATATCTACTGTCTAATAGTAATAATAATAACAATTAACAGAAATTGACAAGTTGAGGAAGAGAGAATAAAAATAATTATAAGGGTGCTAATATCATCATATCTCTTAACAGGGAATGACTCCTCTAGAATAAAAATAATCTAGAGGAATACTCTCTAGAATAAAAATATAATTAAAAACTATGCCAATCTCTTGTGTTTTATAATTTTTTCCCTTAAGCTTAAAAGGATCTTTTGAAAAAGTTTTTATTTTGAAATAACTTAAAATAGTTGAAGAATTACAGAAAGTTGAAAATGTAGTACAAAGAATTCAGTACGCCCTTCATCACTTCCCCTAATGTTAACAATTTACATGACCATAGTAAAATTATTAGAACCAGGAAATCAACATTGACAAAATATCATTAACTAAACTACAGATCTTATTAAAATATTGCCAAATCTACCACTGATGTCTTTTTTCTGGCCTAGAATCCAATCCAGGATCCTACATTGCATTTCATTGTCCTATCTCCTTAGTAAATTTTTTAGAGCAATATTAGGAAATAGTAACTCTTGGGTAAAGTCTCCTCCAGGAGACTTTGCTTCTAACTCTTTGACCAGAATGATCACTCCTAAGTGCAAAAGAGTCTGGGAATATGAGTATTTAACCTGAAGATATGAACATTGCAGATACCCAGAATCATGATTCTTTTAGTAAGGAAGAAGGGAATGCATATATTTTGACTAAGCAGTTAACAATTTCTGCTAGACAGGCATAAGATTAACAACTCCAGACTATGTCAGTGAATGGGAGCTACAGACAAGTGGGTACATCTGAGATATTTAGGAGGCAAGAAGAACTTGGTAAATGATTGGCTGTCAGATGTAAGGAAAAGAGATGAATGAAGAATGTGTACCAGATTCCTGTGTTGGCAGAATATGTGAATAGGGATGCTAGGATTGGAGAAGCAAAATGCCACCTGCTATTTTCTTGGGCCTCCCGGTATATTGAACAATATTAGAAAAGTTTTCCTTAATTTTTAAAATAATAATCGAAACAGCTACCATCTAATAAGCCCTTACAATGAGCTAGGCATGTTACCAAATGCTTTATATGCATTATCTCATTTAGTCCTTATAACAACTCAGTTCATTTAATCTATTTTAGTCATTGGAATTTCAGCAGTGCCCAGAACAGCACCCAATATATAGTAGGTGCTCTATGAATATTAAATGAAGGACTAAAGGAAGGAAGGATTATCATCATTTTATAGGTGAAAAAATCTGAGAGTCAGAGAAGTTAAATGGGTTGCCTCACTAAGCCTGGACATCTGTAGAACGGAGGAGCTCAGAGTTTAACTCAAGTCTGTACTTCACCATGATTTACCACCTTCCCGTTGAAGATGTGAAGCTCCCACTCCATCAGAGAAAATGGAAACACAAGGAAGTTAGAATCCTTCCAGATACCAGATCCTTCTACAGCCTCCAAAGTCCTGGGTGATCTCGCCTCCCAGTGCCTTCCCAACCCAGTCTCCTCTCTCTCTCCTCCTTATTGCATTAAAGCCACTTTGCTTCTTGCTCACACCGAGGTCTTCTCAGCCTCAAAGTTGCCCTCAGGCTCTTTTCTCTGCCCTGAAAACTCCACCCAGCTCCTGGTTGGATGGATGGTTCCTTCTTATCCATAACTCTCAGAAGCCTTTCCTGGCCCCAAGACTAGGCCAAGTTCCCTAGGTACAGGGTCTCTTAACCCCATGGAATTCTTTACTTTTCTTTTTTTCTTTTATTTTGTTTGTTTGTTTGTTTGTTTGAGATGGAGTCTTGTTCTGTCGCCCAGGCTGGAGTGCAGTGGCGCAATCTCAGCTCACTGCAAGCTCCGCCTCCGGGGTTCACGCCATTCTCCTGCCTCAGCCCCCCAAGTAGCTTGGACTACAGGTGCCTGCCACCACGCCCGGCTAATTTTTTGTATTTATAGTAGAGATGGTGCTTCACCGTGTTAGCCAGGATGGTCTTGATCTCCTGACCTCGTGATATGCCTGCCTCGGGCTCCCAAAGCGCTGGGATTACAGGCGTGAGCCACCGCACCGGCCGCCATGGAACTCTTTTCTATAGCACCTCTTGGAGCCTCTGCTTAATAAATTACTGGCGTGATTATGTGTCTGTTGACTGAACTCATGCTAGAATGTAAGCTCCATAAATGCAAGGGCTCTGTTTGACTCGTTCACTATAACCCCAGTGCTCAGCACAGTGCTGGTGGGTAGTGACTGCTCCGCACGTATCTTATGCATGCCTGATGAATGGAGACATGAATGTGATGGATGGGTGGATATAATGGATGGATGGGCAGATGGATGTCCATAATGGATGGATGGACAAACAGCTAAACACATGGATAGATGGACGCTGTAGATGAATGGATAGATGCTATGTATGGGTAGAAGGATAAATGGATAGGTGGATGGGTTAACAGCTTTCTCTAGATCACCTATGCCAGAGGTTTCTCCATCTCATATTCCCAGGTTTCCTGGCTGGCAGCCCCCTGCTGCAGTTTTTATCACTCCTTCCTGTGCTGACAAAGACAGCCTGGTTGGATCTTACCTGGGCCCACACTGCTGGGAAAGTGGCCAAGAGACTCCAGATCTGACTTGGGTATGCAGCAGCAGGAGATTGTGGGCTGATGTGGAAATATCCCCTCCTGGGGAGAAGGTGGGCCCACAGCAATTATGCAACAGAAAGGGCTCTTGAAGTAAATCTGTCTTGCACAAACAGGTTAGAGTTAAATTTGACCTGAGCATGAATCACGCTGTCAGTTTCCCATTCAACCACATCACTGAGCTAGCAACCTCTGTGAGTGCTACTATTTATATAGATACAAATACATGTATTTATACAGACAGAGGTATGTGCGCAACTGAAGCTTTCTGATTAATTGTATCCTTGGAGAGAAAGACTTCTTTTTATAACACCTCCTTTTATGCTCAGTAAAAGCTGGTTCAAGGCTACAGAGAGGGAAGTCCTTGAAGGACTTGGGGGTGCCTGGAGTGGGAGGAAAGATCAACAATTCATTCAGCAAACATTTCCTGATGCTTACTCTGGGGCAAGCACTTAGAAGTGTTAGTGGGGTGGTGAAGGGTGTGAAAATTAATAACATGCTTTTCGCCCCCATGTTATTCAAAGTCTGGTGGGGTTGCTGACTGACACACGGAAGGATAGTGGGTGGTTAAGGATTTAGACTTTAAAATCAAATAGGTGGAGATTCAACTCCTAGCTTCACCACATACTTGCTGTGTGACCTTGCCAAGTTATTCAAGGTCCCCGAGCCCAAGATCTCACCTCCATGGATAATAGATACAGATATTATATAGATATATAGATAGTATCTACCTCCTAGAGTTTTTGTGAGCCTGGAATAAGACCGCAAATGTGAAGCCTGGCGCAGAGTAAACACTCAAGAATCATCATCATCATTGCTTCATAGCTAACCTTTTTCAGTGTTTAAGACATGCCAGGTACAAAAAGCACTCATAGGTATTAACCCACTTAATCCTCACAACAACCCTTGGAGAGTGATATTATTCCCCACCCCATCCCATTTTCTCAGATGAAAAAGGATGACACAAAGAGGTTAAATGATTTGTCCAAGGTCACACCCCTCCTAATTGGTGGAACCAGACTTTGAACTCAGAATACCAACCTGGGTCCAGATGGTTACAAGTCCACCCCAAGGTTTCTTTAGCACCCTTTTGGCATCCTTTTCCAAACTGTGATGATCCTCCGGGCTGGTGCCTCGAAGACAGAGGGGAAATTGCTTCTTTGATCATTAATTATTGTTGCCTGCCAGGTATTTCATATATATGAGAAGCAGTATTGTGTAGTTTTTACGGTTTGAATCTATGTTCTTATCCCAAGTTAAAGAAAAAATTAGAAACAGTAGTAATAAGATGAACAATCTAACTTAAAAGGCATTGTACAGGGGAAAGGCTTTAGCTCAGATCAGCTTCTGACACCATCTACCTGCTATCTGATTTTGGGCAAGTCAAGTCCTCTCCAATGCCCTTTCAGCTACTCTCAGTGCTTTGCTTATTTAATAAACACTTCTCTGGTCATTCTTCTGAGCATGTGGCTAATATTAAGTTTCATAGTAATCCTATCAGATGGGAACTTGGTATATCCCCATTCCGTGGAAGGGAAAATTGATACACAAAGAGGTCAGATAACTTGCCTAAGGTCAGACAGCTGGTCAAGGGCAGAGCCAAGATTCAAACCAAGCAGTCTAGCCCCATGCTCAGTCTTCTTAAACATGACCCTGTCCAATCTCATGCGCCCTATCACATTGCATCCGCCCATCCACCCACAGTGGGTAAATAGTATCATTGCCATTGTACACATGAGGATGCTGATGCTCAGGGAGGAAAGCCACTCACCCAAGTGCTCTGACTTGTAAGTGGCAGTGCCCTAAGATCAAGACCAGGTCTGCCATGTGTTCTCCACACAGCAGCCAGCAGGATTTTTCTGATCAGTCCACTTTCCCAGTCAGGTTCATTGGCTTCTCCTTGCCCTTAGGATTAAGTCCGAGGGCTTTAATCCAGTTTACCAGGCCCTAAAAGATCTGGCCAGCAATGTCTCCCATCTTGTTACTCACCACTCCCCCTCACACTACCTGAGCCAAACTGAATAATAGGCAGCACCTAAAGGTGCCAGACTCTTTCCCAGCAGAACCAAAATCCTGCCCTTGATTCTGCCAGGAAAGAGAGTCTGGCACCTTTGGGAGCTGCCTGTTATTCCCTCAAAGAGCCTGGGATCTCCCACTCCATAGCTGCCCCCAAATTCCTGTGACTTCCATGGGGCTTTGCCTGGTCCACTCTGCTGATCATGTGAGCAAGGTGAAGAGGTGCTTTACTGAGTGACATAACAGCTCAGAGGAGCCCACAGTGGGTAGCTCCTCTCCACAGGCAGGTCATCCGGACATCTGCTCAGCTGTCAGCAGACAGGAGACCTGCAGTGGGTAGCTCCTCTCCGCAGGCAGGTCACCCTGGCATCTGCCCAAATCTGGCTGAGTCTGGGGTTTTTATGGGCTTCAGAGGAGAGGAAGTGCATGCTGATTGGTCCATGGCCAGCCATGGGTGGCCCAGAAAAAGGGCCATAAGTTCTTACTCTGATCTGCAGAACTGGCAGCCCAGTCCCCAGGCCTCAGGCTGTCCCTAGGCTGAAGGTGGGGTTTCACCAGGGACCCACCCCTTTCTACTCAGGAGCCTGTCCACCTCCTGCACCATTAGCATGCCATGCACAGTGCCCACAGTGCCCAGGCTGTTCATGCCAAGGGGTGCCTGCAGGCCTGTGCTGAGCTGCCCTAACTGCCCCTCTGCCTCCCTTCCATACTTGTCAGCACTCAAAGCCCAGAGGGGGCTGAGGCAGCAGGAGGCTGGCATGTCAGTGCTGCTCCCAAGCACATACACACCTGGCCAGGCCATGACAGTGCCCAGACTCGGCTAAAACTTTGCTCCAAAATTGGAGTGGGAACCAGGAGTAGGAAGAGGCCAGGCAGTGGGAGCAGGCACTTCTGAGCCTGTGGGGGTAGGAGAGGTTCCCAGGCCCAGAGAATACAGAGATTCCTGGGTCCACAGCCGTGTCTGGGCAGCTGCAGCTGTGCCTGGGAGAGCAGAGCTCCCACCCCTTTAACTTGGATGGGAGCAGGGCTCCTACCTGTTCCTGGCTGCCACCAGCTCTGTGGAGTGTGCAGCCCCAGCCACACCTCCCCCACTGCAGCTGGTGTCATGGCAGTGGCCACCCCAGATGGGTTGCCACTGCCATCATAAGTAATATGCAAATATAGTTGTCCCTCAGTATTCTCTGGTTATTGGTTCCAGGACCCACTTCAGATACCAAAATCCAAGGTTGCTCAAGTCCCTTATATAAAATGGTGTAGTATTTGCATATGATTTATGAACACCCTCCCATATACTTTAAATCATCTCTGGATTACTTATAATACCTAATACAAATGTAAATGCTATGAAAAATAGTTGTTATACTGTATTTTTATTTGCATCACTTTTATTGTTGTATTGTTATTGACTGTTCTTTTTTTGAATATTTTTTGATCTGTAGTTGGTTGAATCTGTGGATCCACAGAGCCTGCAGATATGGAGGACTGACTATACTGTCATTTTATATAAAGGATTTGAGCAACCCTAGACTATGGTGTTCTCAGAGATCCTGGAACCAATACCCTGAGGACAGGCAGGGATGCCTGTACACTGCAGAATGGCTAAATCAAGCTATGCAGCTTACATATTACCTCATATACAGTACTCATCATTTTTTTACGCTAAGTGTTTGTGAGAACACAATATCTACTCTCTTAGCAGTTTTCAAGAATACAGTACATTGTTATTAACTATGGACGCCATGTTGTACAATAGATCTCTTGAACCTACTTCTCCTATCTAATTGAAACTTTGTATCCTTTGACCAACGTCTTCCATTTCCTACTGTCAGTCCCTGCTAACCACCATTCTTCTCTCTGTGAATTCAACTTTTTTAGACTTCCACATGTAAGTGAGATCACATAGTATTAGACTTTCTGTGTCTGGCTTATTTCACTTAGTGTATCTTCCAAATTCATCCATGTTGTCAAAAATGACAAGATTTCTTTCTTTTTGAAAGCTGCATGGTATTCTATTGTGTATACATACTACATTTTCTTTATCCATTCATTCATTGCTGGACACAGGTTGATTCCATATCTTGGCTATTGCGAATAATGCTGCAGTGGATGTGTGAGTGCACGTAGGTATCCCTTTGGCATATTAATTTCATCTTGTTTGGATATATACCCAGTAGTGGTTTTAATTTTTGTTTTGCTTTGTTTTTTACTATCAGGAAAACACACTCTTCTGAATGGAGCCAGAAGACATAGAGCCCTGGTGCCAGTGATTACAATTTGGTGGCCACAAAGGGAGATCCTGCTGCTCACTGAGGATTAGCCCCCTCCGCACCAAGGGAGCAGAGGAGAGAAATACTTAAAGGGAGACATCATGGTCACATTGCTGCTGGATTCATCCTCATCTGAAGCTGGATCTACCCTCAGCTTTTTAATTATGTGAGTCAATAAATTCCTTTTCTTGGATAAGTCACTTTAAGTGGCATTTTTGCTTTTACTTTCAAATATAAGCATCCTAGCTCATGTACAACACCCTGCCAAATTGTTTTTCAAGAGTTGTCAACATTTGCAATTAGGCAGAAATTATTTTGAACCTATTAGATGAGAGAGTTGCTTCTGAGAATTCAGTAATTCAGCATATCAGGGGTCACAACGACTCTAGGATGTTGACTCATTCAGTTTGGACCTTCAATGAGCTATGGAATGGGAAGTGGAGCAATGTCTGTCACCCTCACCCCCACTATCTAAAGGACCAAGTAAATCTTCCCAGATGGTGCTGTGAAATTTTTTTTTATGTCTGAAAACTTTAAGAGTAATTTTTGCTAGTTTTAAAAATATGAAACAACTCTTGTTCGTTACAGAAAAATAAAAATAAATCTATGTTTCAACTATCTATTTTTGTGTAACAAACCATTCCAAAATTTGGCAGCAGCTTAAAATAACAATTTATTATGCTCCCACATTCTGTGAGTCAAGAATTTGGAAAGGGAATAAGGAGGGTGGGCAATGGAATGTATTTGCTCCACCAGGGAACCTCAACTAAGATGACCAAAGGCTGGGGTTGACTTGATTGCTGGGGGCAGGATCATCTGGAGATGTCCTCACTCACATGTCTGGCTATTGTTGCTGGCAGTCATCCAGGACCTCAGCCTGGGCCATTGGCTGGAATACTCACATATGACCTGTCCATGTGGCCTGGGCTTGCTTATAGCATGGCTACCTCAGACTCCTTGCAAGGAAGTTCAAGGCTCCAAGGCTTGTACATCAAAATAACTAGCTAAAGCCTCCTGGCCTTTGATGTCCTAGCATTCGAAGTCACATAGCATCACTTTTACAGCACTCCCGTGGACATTTAGTCAGTAAAGTCATTCCAGATTCAGTGGGAGAGGACGGAGATCCCATCTTTCGCTGGAAGGAGCATCAAAGATCAACTTGCAGGCCTATTTTTAAATACCCCAAGATTCCAGCAAAAAGAGGACAATAAGCAACAATGCAACCCTGCCCACCCAGAGATCATCACAATCAACATCTTCGTGTATGCTTTTCTGGATACTGCTTTGTCGTTGATTTTTATAAAGCTGAAATAGTTTTAGTGGAGACTCTTTTACTAGAAAGTGAGAGAAATCCAGTTCAAACTAATGTAAGCAATAAAGGAAATATATTGGCTCATAGAACTGAAAATCTCAAGGGGCTGTCTTCAGGAACAGGTGGATCCAGGAGCTCAATAATATCATCATGGATCTGTCCCACTCTCCCTCTTGGCTTTGCTTTCCCTTGGTTTGTTTCATCTGAAGCAGGTTCTCCCACATGGTGGCAAAGAGGGATCTGAGAGCTCTTAGCATGCATGGTTTTTAGAACTTATGCCTGTGGAAAGAGAGGTGCTTCCCTCCTGAGAGGTTTATCATCATCCTAGGATCTTTCATTGACCTAGCTTGAGGCATAAGCCCAGGGGGTACACTCATGACATGGCTTGCCCAAGAATATCCTGAAGGGATGAAAAGCTCATATCCATACACAGAGTTTTGTTCCTTGCTTTTTTTCAATTAACTTTATATTTAGGCCAGTAGATATGCTTCCAACAATATCATTTAGAATGATTGCTTTTTAGTCCTATGTGTGGATGTACTGTTATTCATTTAATTAAATACCTATTGTTGAACAGTTAGCTAGTTCCAATTTTTCACTGCAACAATCAGCACAGTATGCCTTTCAACGAAACCTTTGCCAACATCCACTACATATTATTTCTAGACATGGAATTTTAAAGTCAAAAGACATGTGTGTTTTGAATGCTCATAATGCTGTTTGTCAAGCTGTCTTCAAGAAAAGTTGTAACAATTTATACTCCCACCTACGTGATTTAAGATTGCTGATCTCCCCTTGTCCATACCTATACTAGGTATTAACACTTGAAAAACAAAATATGTGCCAAACAAACTAAATAATATTGTGTGGTTTTGATTTGCTTTTTTTTTTTTTTTTTTTTTGAGACTAAGTCTCACTCTGTCACCCAGGCTAGAATGCAGTGGCATGATCTCGGCTCCCTGAAACTTCTGCCTCCTGGGTTCAAGTGATTCTCCTGCCTCAGCCTCCCGAGTAGCTGGGACTACAGGTGCATGCTACCACTCCTGGCTAATTTTCTGTATATTTAGTAGAGATGGGGTTTCACCAGGTTAGCCAGGATGGTCTCAATCTCCTGACCTCGTGATCTGCCTGCCTTGGCCTCCCAAAGTGCTAGGATTACAAGCATGAACCACCGTGCTCGGCCACTTTTCTTTTATTGCTAGTCAGGCTCAATGAATTTCAATTCCTTCTGTACAAATTGTATTTCCTAATAGAGAAGCAAAACACTGGTTAGAGTGAACTGGCTCAAGGCTTACAGGCCCAGTCCTGAGAGACAACAGTGAGTGACAAGTGTTCTAATTATAGTGATTATTTAAATAATAGTAGCTGCCACTTATAGAGCATCTACTGTATCAAGCATTGTGTCCATTCCCATCCACTCATCATTGTGTTTAACTTCCTCGGATGCCATCCATTAAGGTTCCCTGTTGCAGATGGAGAGCATTGCTCAGACCTTAGCTTTATGGCTATAAAGTCTTCCCCATGATTTCTGCAAAGGGATTTTCTTTACTGTGCCCTCTGCAGGAGTGTCTCTGTTATCTCCCGATCTACTCAGCCTCTTCCCTTATCTGTCCAGGAACTCCACTCCCACTGAGCATTTTGTGAGTTTTGTCAACTTGATTAAACTCTTGGGAACTGCAGTAAGTAGGCAAGAGGCTTACAACACTGTCTGACCAGCTTCATTCTTCCCCGTTGCCTCCCTCCCTCTCAGGAGCAACAGACATTCCCCCTCACCATCTGCACAGCAGCATGGGAATCACCTTTGGTGGTTTTATTCTCTGAAAGGGGTGGGTGCATGTCTCTCACCCTCCACAAGCTTATCAAAGTATGTTTTCCAAACACAGGGAAAAAAAGAGAAAACAAAATGTTCTCTCTGGCTTTTAACATCTATACATAAGGTAGGGTGCTAATGCTGTTCCATTTTGTAGATGAGAAAACTGAGGCTGGCAGAAATAAGACAATTTATCCAAGGTCCTAAGAACTTCTAAGGGATGCTGCCCTGGCAACAAGAACTTGCCCTAAACGTGTAGTTCATCTTCTTGACCCCCGCCTTCTCTCCCGCTGTTTCCCTGCTGCTCACTGACTGCACCACAGTCTCCCATTATCTCAATGTCTGTTGCACAAAAAGACCATATCCTCATTCTTCAACCCAGGAAGCAGAGCTCAGCATATAAGGGTCGGAGAGGTCTCACACACACACACACACACATACACACACACACAGTCATCATGGAATGTAAGGCAGTTGCGACCTTAAGACCTTACCCTCCAGCACCCCTAGCACTCAGTCTTGAGAACACAGAGACGTGGGGAAGCTCTGGAGTGGGACACAGCTACCTGGGCCAAGGGTAGGGATCAGCTTGTACCAAGGCTGATGACTGACTCATTCATCCAGACACGTTTCCATTTTCTCAGCTCAGGCAGCTCCTAATGCAAAGTTGAAAATTCTCCTCTGCCTTATTGTGTGCCTGCTCTTGGAGGCGGGGGCTTTGGGTAGGTTTCTGAAGAGCAATTATGCTTATTACTGGTTCGGATTTCAGAAATCTTCTCTGTTTGCTGAGTGCATTAATTCTCAGCTCTTTCCATCACTCATTTTTCCTGACAGCCCCATTTTGCAGGTGTAAATGTGCAGATGGAGAGCAAAGGAGAAAGCCTGTGTAAAAAGCCAAAGATGGGGAAGAGAGAGTCAAGGATGGAAAGAGAGATTCCTAAGGACATTATTGGTGTCCGTGGCGTTCCCAAGGCGTCTCTGTGGATGCCTCAATTACGTGAACCAATAAATTTCCTCCTTTCCTTAAACCAGTTTGTGGCAAATTTCTCTCATATGCAATCATAAGGCTTTATGCCTCTTAGATGTGGCATGTTTAAAAACAAAACAAAAATGTTTTTATTGCATTTTAATTTGTTTTACAAAAGATAGGTTCATTTTTAAAACTGAAACCATGTAAAACTGTCTATGCTATAGATTTATAGTTAAGTATAACCAGTGAAACACATAGTTACCTCTGTGCCCCTCCACACTCTCACTATAATTTCAGAGATCAAAGAGATGACCCACAGGATAAGGAGAAGAGGAGAGAAGACAACAGCAAAGAAACCTTAGTGATGCTATGCAGCAAATGGACCAATGGAAACTGACAGCAGATCTAAGAAAGCTGAAACCTATGCAGGCAGTATAGAACCAGAAAATGCATCTAATTTATGCTATGGATCCCCACAAAGCTGAGGAACTGGCAGTGTGATGTGCCTCTTAAAAAAAGGTACAGTTGAAGCAAGAGGTTCCGGCCTTGAGGTGTTCCATCCCAAAACGGGGAAAGGGCTGAGTTATGCGAAAGGTATCACTTAAAGGCTGAGGCCTCATTCTCCTCTCTACTGTGACAGACTCGGGCTTTCACTCCACCAGTTGGAAAGATTCCACTCTGGGGAAAATGAGCAGTTCAGAGGAGAAGACCCAGAGATACTCACAGCTGGGGCTTACCCCGAGCAAACAGCCCAGCTATTACAGATCAGGTCTTTCTCAACCAACACCTCTCTCCTACGTATTTATTAATATGTACAGTAGCTCAAAAGGAAGGAAGGTTGTAACTGCACACACAGTTCTGCCACTTGCTTTTTAAATTTAATTATGTGCTATGGGCACATCCATATCTATCCATATCAGTCATTAGGTGCAGTGGAGTTATATGTATGAAGAATAGGATTTTCACACTATCTCCAAGTGTCATCCTAAGGGTTATTTATTTACAAGAGGTGTGAGGGTCCGGATCTGATAACCACTGCTTAGCCAAGGGATTGAATTTAGCATCACCAGTGAGGGACAAGGGACAAACTGATACAACATGCCTTTCTGTGTGAGGCACTAATAAGGACATGACATCACTTCGGAGGCATTGCCACCAAAAATGCATGTCCTGAATCTAACCAGGAAGAAGCAATCAGATGGATCCAAAACGTGAGATATTCTCCTTGACTCTTCAAATATGTTAGTGTTACAGGGAACGGGGGGCACTGGGAAAAGGCTAGGGAACTGTCCTAGGTTGAAGGCAACTACAGAGACATGACATCTCATTGTAGGGCATGGTCCTGGGTTGAATCCTAGATGGGAAAGAAACTAGCTGAAAAGGACATTTGGGAGACAATTGGGAAATTTTGAATATAGAATGTGGATTCAAATATAGAATGTAGCGAATGTATGGTATTAACCTTGAATTTCCTGAGTATGGTGCAAATGTGACAAAATGTTGAAGGACTGGTGAATCTAGGTGAAGGATGTATGGGTATTCATTGAACTTGTTTTGAATTTTTCTGTAGGTTTGAGACTTTTTTAAAAAAAATGAAAAGCTAGGAAAGAAGAGAGTTGGCCTCTAGAATGTGCTCTACCCAAACCACTTGGGCAGGTGACTCAACTTCTCCCAGTGTCATTTCCTCCTCTGTCAAAGGGAGATAATAATAGAACCTACCTCATGAGGCTGTTGACTTAAATGAGATAATGCCTGCAAAGTGTGTATCATAGTTCCTAGTAAATGTTAACTGTCATTATCATCTGCCTCCCTCTCTTTAATGGATGCATAATTCCATTGTCTTCAGTTTCTCTTCATTTGGCAGCAAAAGTCATCACCCAGCTAATGAGCTCTGTGGTTATCTTGTCAGTGCAAGACAAGGTGGTCACAATTTGTGCTGTCTGCTATTGCTTGGAGCAGAACGAGGTCTTGCTCTGACTGTTGACTTTGGATGCCTGACTGTAGACACCTGTGGTTTAGAGCCCCTTCCCCTACCTCCCTAGGGAAATAGAACCCCCTTCTCTGTGTATGGAATGCATTAAATGTGGTTCACCACCACAGTGGTAGCCACTTACCCAGACCTGGACAAAGTTCTCTTTTTGTCTGGCCATAGTGGTTACTTTAAGGATAAGCATCATCTCAGACAGAGTCACCTCTGGGAGATATTTGTCAGCACAATCTGGAATACCCACGATGAACCAGAAATACACAAGTAGATGAAGCCCAGCCCTGGTCCCAGGGAATCCTTGGGCCTAGAAAGGGGAGACAGACAATATGCAGATCCAGCTCCCCAGGACTCCAAATCCCAAAAGTACTCCAAAAGGATTAATGCTTTTACACCTCTCTGTCACCTTCAAATGAGGCACCAAAATTGAACTTCTCAGAAACTTGCTTTATCTGCAAGGGCAGAGATTTAAGGTTCACTCTGAAACACCTGGAGGAGCAATTTTCTTCCAATTACCACTGGTTTCTTGTCAACACCATTCCCCCGGGGGCCATTAATGGAGGGGAGATAGTACCGGATGATAATGTCAGGGAACCGGCACCATTAAATAACTTCTGGAAATCCCCAAGGTTTAATGACAGTGCTGTTCCTTTTAACTCCTAACTTCTTCCTCTTCTTTTTTTTAAGCACTCTCCAGTTATTTCATTTTATTGTGTTTAGGCCATCCTTTGACGCAAATCGGACGAATATAGTCATATCCATCTCTCTAATAGCAGAGGGTGGTTCAAGTCACAGAGGGGAGCAGTCTCTGGCATCAGACTGCCTGCATTCCCTCTTGGCTCTGTCAATGAGCAGCTTTGTAACCAGTGACTCTGCATCTCCAGGCTTCAGTTCCCTCATCTGTAAAATGGGGGTAAAAAGGACCTACTGCATAGTGTTGTGGTAAGACTAGGATAAAATAATGAATGCAATGCAAGACCTGACTCATAGTAAGTGCTCAATAAGTATCAGCTTTATTATTATTATAGACGGTCCAGGGGTGAAATGTAGACAATTATGAAGAGCTGCTAGGTAGAAGCACAGCGCTAGTCGCAGCTAGACACAGCGCTAGATCGAGGCAGATCCAAAGAAAATTGTCCCTGCTCTCAAGGCTATCACAACTAACTTGAGGAAAGAGACAAAATGCAGTGGTAAACAAAACAAAAATCACAGCAATTAGAAAAGAGTCCCCTGTAAGGGATGTTCAAGGTGACTCCAATAGTTAGACACACAGCAGAGGCATTTGGGTGAGATCCGCAAGGCAAGGACAGCAACCAGTTCATCTCTGTGGCTGGGCATCAGCATAGAATCAAGCCCAAGGAGATGCTCAGGTGAATAGCTATATAAATGTTTAAGTGTTTAGAATAGGAAAATGTGTTAAAAGACACATGTGGTTTGAGAAGTGTCTTGCCACATTCTCACAGCGAAGTAATGTTAGAGAGTCACAGAGCTGACCTCGTCTAGAATCCAGGTCTGCCTGACATCAAACTCCCAATCTTTCAATGACATCCTGTTGCCTTCATTGATTTATCTCTAAATCTCTACAAATTCTGAAGTATAATAGGTGTCCACTCTATCCTGGTGGAGAAGATGGAAGGATGAGTAGATGGTGTTTGGTGAAGAGACAGTGGAGAGATTAATTGATGGTGAATGAGTAGTAGGTGAGTGGGTGGATAGGTGGATAGTAGATGAATGGATGGACGGTGGATAGATGTGTAATGAATGGTTGGTGGATGAATTGTAGGTGGATGGATAGTTGAGAGATGAGTGGATGGTGGGGTGATGGTTGGATGGTAGGTAGATGGTCAAAGGCACAAAATTGGATGGACAATAGACCAAAGTAAAGTGGGAATGAAGAAGCAGCCACATATAGTCAGGTACTTAAGAGCCCAGTTATCCCTTGTTAAAATAACAGCTACTTAATACTATTCAATAAGTACTATAATCAGTACTTATGTGACAGAGCCTGTGCTAAGCTCTTTACAGAGGTCATCTCCTACAATCCTCAGAAAAATCCCAAGGTCATTATTATTATACCCATAAGGGAACTGGAGCTTAAGAAGGCAAGTCTCCAAGCTGCTTGGCAAGTAGTTGGCAGATTCAGTGCTCAGACTCAAACTGCTGGAAACTCAAACTGCTCTTAACGTCTGTGCCAAATAGCAGTGATTGACCTTCTTCTTCCCAGCAGAAGTTCATAATACAAATCAGGAATCAGGAAATATTTCCCAGGGAAGGAGACACCTGAGCTGAGTCTTAAACGCCAACAGAAGAAAGGGCTTTCAAGGCAGAAAGAACAGAGAGCCTGGCACCAAGACATGTAAGAATGGGGCAGAAATAAAGACAAGGCTGGACAGGTAGGCTGGGAGCAAATCATGGAGGCCCTTGAGTGCCACATGTAGAACAATTAATAACAATATTGTGAGTCGAGAATGCTGCCAAGTCCCTTTACCTGTATTATCTCATCTGATTCTCTCAAGTATCTGAGAATAGTTGCTGCTATGAACCCATTTTGCAGCTGAGGACACTGATCTTCCAAAAGATTCTATACCTTGCTGAATGTCACACAGACAAAGCCACGACATGAGCCCAGGTCTCTGACTCCATGCTCCATGCTCTTAACTACCAAGCTGCACTGCTCTATGTCAGCTTGAACTTTGTCCATTCCACAAGAGTTTGGATTCATTCTGCCTACTGGGAAGCCATCAAAATCTTTGAATCAGGAATAATCTGATAAAGTGTGTGCTATTAGAAGTATCCTCTCTGATGACTCTGGAAGTTGGACAGAGGAAGACAAGGCTGATGTCTTTTGTAAGCCCCTCTTTGGCCTCTTCTGCAAGCCTGCCTTTGCCCAGATAGCCTGCATCCCTCCTTCCAGGCCCTGGAGCCCATTCACTAAATGGGAGGCCAAGATCTGCTGTGTGATATTAAGCAGGACCTGACCCTCGCTGGGCCTCAGCTTTCTTAGGTGAAATAAGAAGAGACTGGGCTCACACATCCTTAAGAATCTCTCCAGCTCTGACATTATAGCTTCCCTCTGATGTTCTCTGGGACTGTGTGGCTAAATGTACCACTTTTAGCCACTTAGCCTCAGGAAAGTTGACATCTGCATTTTTTTTTCACTACCATGAATTTTCGATGGCTTTTCCTCCCAATATAAAAGAGTTATTTTTGGCCACTGTTCAATATAAAGCTTTCATTCTCCCAGCCCTCAGGTGTCATCATCAGTTTGTCTCTGCAGAATCCTCTTCAAGACACCTTTGCCTTCCAGAGCCACAACTCCAAGGGGGAAGCTATTTATAAGCCCCTGACAGTGTGTAATCACTGACTGTGTGTAGCTGAGGAGTTGACAACAAGTAGCATGATGCCGGAGGTTGGCTCTTGAAACACCAGCAGAAGTGTCAACTGCCACTTGCTGGAGACACTGGGGAAGGTTTGCATTCCATTTAAATGTGGCCTGAGAACTAAACTGGGGAGAGGGGAGACTAATTATAAACAAAATGGGGAACACAACCTCCAGCCCTGTCCTGAAAAGTGTTCAGGTTGGATTGCTCCTGTCAGTGTTGATGGAAGGGTAGGCAGTATTGTGAGCAGTGGGCAATATAGTGTGGTATTTGTAGGTGTGGATTTTAAAGCCAGACTGTCTGGGTTCAAAGTCCAGCTCCAATCCTTATGGGAGCTGCAACCTTGGGCAAACTATTTAACATCTCCGTGCTTCAGTTTCCCCATCTGGAAAATGGGGATATTGTGCGTTTGAGTGAGGCGTTGTGTGTGACGTCATTAGAACAGCATCAAGCACAGAGTAAATGTTCAATAAGATGTTGGCTGCTATTATTATTAGGACTTTAGGGGCAGTGAGAGGCCCCACTGACCTGAAGAAGTAAGCATACCATAAGGTAGTAGTTCTCAAATTGTGGTCCACAGGTTCACCAAGGAACTTACTAGAAATGCATATTCTCAGATCCCATCCAGCCCCACTGAATTAGAATCTCTGGGGGTGAGAGCCATAAATCTGGATTTTAATGAGCCCTCTGGGTGACGTGATGCCAGAGGCGTCCCTCCATACCTCCTAAACCATTCCTCATGGGCCATTTCCCTCAGAGGAAGAAAGACGGCAGCACTGGCTGTGAGACATGGATCTTTTTCTTTACCTGTGCCTCACATTTTCCCACTGTAAAATGGGGTAAAAATACAGGGCTGTTGTTAGGAGTCAATGAAATAAGGGATATGACAAACTGAATATCCCATCCCATCTCTCTTTTATCTTCTCAGAAGACCTAGGAAAATGTCCCTAGGACGAGAGGCAGGCCCCAGCAGAATCAACAACTGGCCCAGCCATCTGTAAACATGGGGGCAGGGGGCTTCGAACCTGGTGACTAAGGGAGGGAGAACAGGTAGGGATGACCAGGACTTAAATCTTGGCTTTGGCAGAGCAACAGAGGCAATTTACTTCACCTCCCTGAGACTTTCTGTAAAATGAAAACAATTATAGTTCCATTCAGGGTTGTTAAGACAACTAAATGAAATCTCTTGCCCAAGAGAACCTTATTAAGCACCTGCCCTTGCAGGCTCTGTTCTGGCCCTGAAGGTACAATAGTGAACAAGACATGCTCCCTTCCATGGCAGAGCTGACGCTGTAATGAGGCAGACATATATTCAATATCTCATTATAAAATTAATTATGGTACAATTGTGATAGATACATGGTAACCTAAGAGGGACCCACCTAAAATGGGAGGTTAAGGAAGGGTGAAGGCATGATGGTCGAGAGCAAGAATTCAGTAGGCAGAGTTGGAAGGTCAGGGGTGATATTCAGTCAGAAGAATAGCACATACAAAAGATAGAAATGAGTATCGGCAATTGCAGGATTTATTTTTTATTTTTTATTTTTTTGAGACAGAGTCATGCTGTATTGCCCAGGCTGGAGTGCAGTGCTCCAGTCTGGCTCACTGCAACCTCCACCACCCAGGTTCAAGTGATTCTCGTGCCTCAGCCACCTGAGTAGCTGGAATTACAGGCGTATACTACCATGTCTGGCTAACATCTGTATTTTTAGTAGAGACAGGGTTTTGCCATGTTGGCCAGGCTGGTCTGAAACTCCAGACCTCAAGTGATTCACCTGCCTCAGCCTCCCCAAATGTTGGGATTACAAGCCTGAGCCACTGCACCCGGCTGACAATTGCCAAATCTTCAAGGCCACCTTGAGAATTTTGAGCAATAAGAAACAATCAGAGGATTTTCAATAGGGGAGTGGCATGACTAAATTTGAATTATTAAAAAAAATTCCTAGGACGGGTGCAGTGGCTCACACCTGTAATCCCAGAACTTTGGGAGGCCGAGGTGGGTGGATCATCTGAGGTCGGGAGTTCGAGACAAGCCTGGCCAACATGGCGAAACCCCGTCTGTACTAAAAATACAAAAATTAGCCAGGCGTGGTGGCGGGCGCCTGTTGTCCCAGCTACTCGGTAGGCTGAGGCAGGAAATCGCTTGAACCTGGAGGCAGAGTTTGCAGTGAGCCAAGATCATGCCACCGCACTCCAGTCTGGGTGACAGAGCAAGACCCTGTCTCAAAATTAAAAAAAAAAAGAACATTCCTATTTTTAAAAAGAATCAACCATATAAAGTGTTGGTGAGGATATGGAGCAACTGAAACTCTCATATGCTGCTGATAGAAACACAAAATGGCACAGCTACTTTGATGAATAGTTTGGCAGTTTTCTATGAAGTTAGAAATACCCTCAAACCAGCAATCCCACTTCTAAGCATTCACTCAACTGAAATTTAAATGTATATTCATGTAACTGAGTACCCTCATTTTTCTAAGAGATAATTTAATAATTTTCTCTCTCTCTCTTCTTTTCTCCTTTTCCCCACTTCCTACTTAGCCCTTTAGAAATGAAAATACAGCCTTCCTTCCCCTTCACCAGACACTCCCTACAAGGCAAGTTCATCTACAACTATGTGCTTAGGAGCTCCAGAAAGGAACTCTCACCCTAGGAGGTTACCTCGAGAGATAACAGTCAATTACAACCCAAGGTATGCCTGCGCACAAAAACACCAGCAGTCACCAGCTTGACAGCCTGGTAGATAAGGCACTAAGCTAACAGAAGACCCCCTACCTGCTTATTTCCCCTACCCCTCCTCAAGCTGTTCATGTTAGGCCCTCTTTAAAGTGCTCACTTTCTGCTCTAAAAGTAAGTGGTACCCTTAAAGTAGGAAGCCCGTATTTCTTCCCCTAAGCTAGCTTTGGAACAAAAAATCACTTTATACGAGACCTCACTGTTAATTGGACTCTGCAAGCGGCAAGCAACTGAACCAGCATTTCAGTTCCATTCACACACAAGCACAAACTGGAGGTAAATGTTTGTATTAAATAGCAGCTTTGTAGAGAATCACCAGAAACCTGGAAACAATTCAGAGGTCCATTGACTAGTGAAGAGATAAACAAACTCTGTACATCTATTCAATGAAATACTACTGTTGAGCCACAAAAAAGGAACAAACTACTGAAACACACAACAACACAGATGAATCATGTAAGAATCATGCTGCATGAAAGAAGTCAGACTCAAAAGAATCCTACTATGTTACTTTATTTATATAGTATCTTTTAAAAGCCAAAACTATATGGATAGGAAACAGAGCAATGCTTGCAAGGGGCTGGTGGTGGAGGAAGGAGTTGCCTGCAAGGAGCCTCAAGGAATCTTCTCTGGGTGACAGAACTGTACTGTTTATTTTTTAATTTTTAATTTTTAATTTTTAAAATCTTGGAATTGTTCTAAATTTTGATTGTGATGGTGGTTATGTGACTGCATGTGCTTGTCAAAATTCACAGAACTATACCTCAAAAAAGGTGAATTTTACTCTATATGAATTGCACTTTTTTAAAAACACAACACCTTTGCTGCAGAGAGGAGAACTGATTTGGTTGGAGACCAATTAGAAGACCTTTGCAGATAAGAGATGAGATGATGTGTCTGTACTAGGATGTGGCAGTGAGGATAGAGAAGTAGGCAGATCCAAGAGCTATTTAGGAGAAGCATAATACACAAAATGCCATGCAGCATAGGGCTGGCACCTAGTAGGCTCACTCTCAGTTGCTTTCTCTGTCAGTTATATGAGTCTTCTGTATCCTAGACAACTTCCCAATAGATATCTGCAACTTCTGCCAATCAAAGCATGCTGTGGCCTTATAATTTCAGAAGGGGAAGGAGACAGGGACAATAGTCAGGCGAGTGGACAGAGGAACCACTGGAGACCCAGTGGAACAGAATTTCATATTACTGCAGGGCAGACTGGAATTAAGACACGCCTGAGGTATGAACAGGATCTCAGGTGATGGCTGCAGAGAGTCAACCAGCCCCCATCCATGAATAAGGAGACCAAGGTAAAGGTGGCAAGTGACTCTGGCAGGCTTTTAGGGGGTTGCCATGACCCCTCCCTGAATCTGCTTGAATTTTCCTTCTCATCTGAGGCTTTGAGCTCCGACTTTAGGACCTCAGAGGAGAGCCATGAATCACAGGTTAAATTTCAGGTCTAATTACTTCCTCCGGTGACGTCACCTTCAAATCTTGGAGACAGAGATTGAATTCTGTGCAGTGAGACCTGGAATGGGAGTCATAAGACCTGAGTCATCATCCTGGTTCTGACTCTGTGACTTTGGGTGGCTTATTTTCACTTTCTAGGCTTTGACTTCTTCATTTGAAAAATGAATAAGTTGATCTCTAAGGACTCATCCGGCTTTAAAAATAAGGGTATTCTACTTGAAGGATGTTTATTTTAGCCATCCTAATCCTGCAATGTATGTAAATTTTAAAAGTTTACTGAAAGGAATAGAGCAGGATAAAATAAATAGATTAGGAAATTGAGATGAAGAGAAAGTAAGAAGAGGCCAGGGGTAAGAATACAGACTTAAAGTTTGCTAGAAATGTACCTTATCCTTAACACTGAAGATGAAATTTATGTCCAAGCTTTCTAGCAGCCAAAGCAAAGAGATGGCCAAGGGTTGTTAGAGCTGTTAAATAGAAATTTCTTCAATGGAGGAAATGTCCTATAGCTGCAGCGTTCTACTGTAGCCACCACTACCCACATGTGGTTATCAAGCACTTGAAATGTGGCTGGCATGACTGAGGACTGGAATTTTACATTCTTACTTAATTTTAATTAATGTACATTGGAGTAGCCACATGTGGCTACTGGACTGCTATATTGGACAATGCAGTGTCAGATAACTTACAATGTTTGTTCCATGTGCCAATTATAAATTTACTGCTTCTCAACTCCAAATTCTCCCTTTAATGCCTGGTCTGCAATAATAGAGGTGGGCCTTGTGAAGATTTTTCCTTTGCCAGCCAGCACAATGTTAAGCTTTGACATTAGGGGACACAGAAGAGACACTGAAGGAGAAAGGTGTTTCTCTTGCTTTTCCCAGTGCGTTTCTCTCCACAGGTTTTTGTGGTTTATGCATCACCTTGTTCTGGAAGTGCAGGCTGCTTTTGCAGGTCCCAGCTCCAGTAGCACAGCAGCTTCTCCAGTGCCTGGCTTCTGCAGCACCTGACTCCAGTCTTGGCTTCAACTTCCAACTCCTAAAGGGCAGGCACCAGTCCCTACAGGGGGCAGCAGCCAGCAGCACCCAAAGGCAAGCAGATTTCCCCATAACCAACTTAGGTGACCTCAGAGTGGAATGCCACAGATGAGGTACCTCCCTGTGAACTGCCTCTGGTGGCACCCCTTTGGGCAGCTTTCCAGCAAGTTTCAAGGCACAGCATCTCTGCATGGATGCTCCTCACTGGGATGCAGAAAGGCAGATTTCAGCAAGTCCTGCTGGGGCAGTAGCTTGGACACTGCTCCACTAGTCAGCGAGCCATAGCCATGCCTTCTCTAACAAGGTCTGGATCACAGTCTGGAGCTAGGGGAGCTTCCTTGAGCACTCCATCTCAATCCTAAGGGTAGTGGGTACTCCTTATACCTGCTATTCCTGCATTCTTTGCAGTTCTTCACTTCTTACCAGCCAATCCCTTATTACTCCAATACTCTCCAAAGTTGGTAATGTTTATATTAAACTTTCTCTGTTCAAATTACTGTGTGGTTTTTATCCCCTGACTAGACTCTGGCTGACATAGGAGTAGTCTTAGGAAATAGATCTGTAAAGATGGGACTTGGGCACTGGTTTGGTCATGCCCTTGGGCTTGAGCACAGTAATGAGCTCCTTACCAATGGGAAATGGGATGCTAGTAATTCACTGCGTGCAGTGCCAATTAAACAAGCTACAACCAACCGAAGCAAGTGCCCAGGGAGCCCAGGAGGATGCTCCACTTGATTGTTACAGCAGTAATGATGACTATAATGATTGCAGTGTGGAATATATTCTTTTGAGTGGACTTGAATGCTTACAGGGAGAAAATGCCAAACTCAGCTCAAATCATGACTTGAAAACCAGAGAGGTTAAATGAATATTTTATTTCTTAAAGATACAAGGCTGATATTGCTGAAAAAGATAACAAAAATTTAAATGTGCAGATTGCCGAATTATAGTGTCAGCTAGATTCACAAGCTTACTAAGTTGCTCAAATGAAAGTTGATTGGAAAAAAATGGAATCATAAAACTGGAAACAGGGACATCTGGTTGGACTAGATGAAATTGATAATCTTGAATCCCAAAATCACTGTGAGCTTCTCTTACCAGTGGAAGTAGCTTGCCCTCTGGTGTATTAGGACACTAGCATTTCTTTGCTTGATAGCCCTGGGACAACCCCATCTGAGGCAAATGCCTTGAAAAGGTATGGTCATTCTTTTCCAAACTCACCACAACCACCTTTTGTTGCCCCTAGACCCATAACTAGGGTCAAATAACAGCAGGCTCCAGGGAGACAGGTACACATTATGACCTTGGAGAAAATAGCTTAAACACCAAAATAATTGCATAAATTTGTTAATGCATATCAGCATTAACCTGGGTAACGTGTGAGTATGGAGTTGAAAGGTGTTAGACCAAGGAGGGTAGATTATAACACTATACGGAGCAAATTCACTGATGCAAGTGAACTTACTAGTGACTGGATTTGGGGGAGAGCATGAGAACGTCATACTTTTAAGGAGGACAGCTCTACCTTGTATGGACCTCATGTTGCTGGAAGCGTCTCTAACTGCTTACTTGGTTGTTGACTAAAACTTGGGCTCAACAGTGACTTACATTTAATGATATTGAGATGCCAGAACTCCCCTAAAATTACACAGAGGAGGAAATTCAAAGGCTTAGAGAGACCAGAAGGTTTGCCTGGATGTATCATGTGCAACCTGCCCACTCACCTGCTAACTGTCTTCATAAGACGGCCCAGCAGACACTCACTTGACTAAGGCAATGAGAAATACTAGCTTTGATTATTTCCCAGGGTGGAAATACTTCAGTCAGAGAACGCAAAAACGATTCCATTGAATTGGAAGGTGAGGCTGTCACTTGGTCATTTGGGGACTCTGTATGCCACTGAATCAATAAGCAGAAAAGGGGGTTACTCTATGGGTTGCAATGATTGATCCTGATTAACAAGAGAAAATTGGATTGCTGTCACAAAGTGGGGACAAGAAGATCTATGCCTGGAATGCAGTGGATTCTATGGATCGCCTCTTAGTGTGTCCATGCCCAATAGTAAACATTAAGATAAAACTATAGCAACTTCAAAAAAGGCAGAATAATTGAGGACTCAGGCCATTTGAGAAGGAAGGTTTGGATTGCCCCATCAAATAAGGAATCCCAACTAACTGAGGCTCTGTTGGAGAGCAAAGGAAACACAAATTGGGTAGTGGAGGCTGGGTGTGGTGGTTCACACTTGCAATCCCAGCATTTTAGGGGGCTGAGGTGAGTGCATTGCTTGAGCTCAGGAGTTTGAGACCAGTCTGGGCAACACGGTGAGGCCCAATCTCTACAAAAAATAAAAAATTAGCCGGGTATGGTGGCACATGCTTATAGTCCTAGCTACTTGGGATGCTGAGGCAAAAGATCGCTTGAGTCTGGGAGGTCGAGGCTGCAGTAGCTGTGATTGCACCACTGTGCACTCCAGCCTGGGAAACAGAGCAAGGCTCTGTCTGTTGTTTTTTTTTTAAAAGGTGGGGGGTAATGGAAGAAGGAAGCCATGAATATCAACTATGACCTCATGACCTATTACAGAATCAACGCCTGTAGCAGCTCTGCATATGTTCTCTTTGCTTGTTATAAGAATGTGCTAACTGCTTTATTCTTTTTCTTCTTATTTTTGTTTTATATTTTACAAATTTTTGAGCTAAGTTTTATAACTTAGCCTTTAGATAACAGAATATTCAGTGGTACTATAACAGATTGAAAGGCAATTAATATATCCAGCAATGGATATAATGACCATCAGGATGGTGCAGTACCTCATTTTGGGGAGAAGGTGAGAACTGCTTACTAATGTAAGGAGGATAACTATATCTTGTTAGATGGGAAGATGAACTGTTATATTATACAGGACTCTAAATGTGTGTAGAGGGTGCACATGTAAGCCGAGTAGCTGTGGTGACACATGCTAAGGCAATCCCCAATAAGTAAGGGTTTTGTATATCATCAATTCCCCCTTAAATTTAGGCAAAACCTGTGACTTACTTCTAGCCAGTAGAAAACAACAAAGGTGATAAGATGTAACTCCCGTGATTACATTATGTGATATAAGTCTTCATTTTAGCAGATTTAAGCCAGAGGGTCCTGTGCTGGCTTTTAAGAAGCTGCCATGTCATGGGCGGAGGATTATGAGACCTGTGACAGGGCCACATGGCAAGGTACTGCGAGTGACCTCTAGGACCTGAGAGTGATCCCCAGTCAACAACCCGCAAGAAAATGGGGACCTTGGCCGGGCGCGGTGGCTCAAGCCTGTAATCCCAGCACTTTGGGAGGCCGAGATGGGCGGATCACGAGGTCAGGAGATCGAGACCATCCTGGCTAACACGGTGAAACCCCGTCTCTACTAAGAAATACAAAAAATAGCCGGGCGAGGTGGCGGGCGCCTGTAGTCCCAGCTACTCGGGAGGCTGAGGCTGAAGAATGGCGTGAACCCGGGAGGCAGAGCTTGCGGTGAGCTGAGATCCGGCCACTGCACTCCAGTCTGGGCTACAGAGTGAGACTCCGTCTCAAAAAAAAAAAAAAAAAAGAAAAAAAAAAAAAGAAAATGGGGACCTCAGATCTACAACCACAGGGAACTGAATTCTGCTCCCAACTACGTGAGCTTGGAAGAGGATTCCAAGCTCCAGAAAGGACCACAACCTAGAAGACACCCGGACTGCAACCTGATGAGAGCCTGAGCAAGAAACCCAGCTAAGCCAAGCCCAGACTTCTAACCCATGAAAACTAAGGTCATATGTGTATGCTTGGTTTTTCATTTTGGTTTGGCTTGGATTTTTTTGTTTGTTTTTAAATGTACAATTCAGCGGTTTTTAGTATATTCACAATGATGTGCAACTATCACACTATTTAATCCCAGAATATTTTCATCACTTCCCACCAAATAACACCATACCTCTCAATTTTTCCCTGCACCCTTCTCGCGGTAACCACTAATTTACTTTTTGTCTGTATAGATTTGACTATGCTGGACATTTTATATAAATGGAATCATACCATACGTGGGCTGTTGTGGCTGGTTTCCTTCACTTAACATGAGGTTTTCAAGGTTTATCCATGTTGCAGCACATGTTAGCATTTCACTCATTTTAATGACTGAATAATAGGCCACTGTATGAGCATGCCACATTTTGTTTATTCATTCATCAATTGATGAACATTTAGGTTGCTTCCACTTTTTGATGGAACATTCAATCATTTGACCGCTCATGTACATATTTTTGCGTGGATACATGTTTTTAATTCTCTTGGGTATACACCCAGGAGTATAATTGCTAGATCACATGACAACTCTCTGTTTAACATTTTGGGGAATTGCCAGATAGTTTTCCAAACTGGCTGCATCATATTACATTTCCACCAACAATATGTGAGGGTTCCAATTTCTCCACATGCTCAGCACTTGTCATCTGTCTTTTTCATTGCAACCACTCTAGTGAATGCAAAGTGATATCTCATTGTAATTTTGAAATTTGAAAATCTCCCTGTCTAATGATGTTTAACAACTGACTTTGCCCATTTTTAAATTGAGTTATTTGTTTCTTTATTGTTGAGTGGTAAAAGTTTTTTTTGTTTATTTGTTTGGTTTTTGTTGTTGTTGTTGCTGTTGTTGTTTTTGAGACAGAGTTTCACTCTTGTTGCCCAGGCTGGAGTGCAATGGCGCAATCTCGGCTCCCTGCAACCTTCACCTCCTGGATTCAAGCAATTCTCCTGCCTCAGCTTCCCAAGTTGCTGGGATTACAGCCGTGTGCCACCATGCCCGGCTAATTTTGTATTTTTAGTAAAGATGGGGTTTTACTATGTTGGTCAGGCTGGTCTTGAACTCCTGACCTCAGGTGACCCACCTACGTCGGCCTCCCAAAGTGCTGGGACCACAGGTGTGAGCCACTGTGCCCGGCCAAGATTTATTTCTATGTTCTGATACCAGGCTTTTATCAACTACATGATTTATAAATATGTTCCCTCATTCTGTTGGTTGTCATTTCACTTTCTTAATAGTATCCTTGGATGCACAACAGTTTTTAATTTTGTTGAAGTTCAATGTATCCAGTTTTAATTTTGCATCTTGTGCTTTCAATATCACATTTGAGAAACCATTGTCTAATTCAAGGTCACAGAGAGGTATGCCTGTGTTTCCTTCTAACAGTTTTATAGTTTGAGCTCTCATATTTAGATCTTTCATACATTTCGAGTTAATTTTTGTATATAGTGTGAAGTGAGAATCCAAAGTAACTTTTTTGCCTGTGGATATCTAGTTGTCCCAGCACCATTTGTTGAAAAGACTGTTTGTTACTCTTTTCTCACTGAACGGTTTTGGCATCATGTCAAAAAATCAATTCACTATAGACGTATGGGCTTATTTCTGAAGTCTCAATTCTATTCCATCAATATATATGTCTATCCTTGTGACAATACCCCACTGTTCTGATTACTGGTAGCTTTGTAGTAATGTGTTTTGCTTGCAGCCTCCAAGTTTATGGTAATATGTTACATAGAAAGAAAACTAACAGAGTAACCAAAAGGTAGACTCAATCAGTTATCAACATATTGCCTCCAAGCTCTAACGTTACCCTTCATTCTCTCTGTATAATAATGGAGCTGGGCTTGGGCTCTGTAAATATATCTCCTTCTCGAGCTTTGTCCGTAAAGAATGCTGTGGGACGCTGGAGGAGGAAGAAATCCTCTTCCTGGCTCCTACGTACTCCTCCAGGCAGGTTTCTGAAGCACTGCATGCTTTTCCAGCACTGGGTGTGGCTTTACTAGTGCAGCTCCTCCAGTGCAGGGGGCTTCCCCAGTGCCGCTCCCCCATAGCATACACAGCTTCTCCAGTGCTTGCCTCCTGTGCTGTATGAGGCTCTTGCAGGACCCAGCACCAGTGGCCTACATGGCTTCTCCAGCACTTGGCCTCAGCAGGGTATGGCTTCTCCAGTGCCTTATAGCATGCAGTGGCCATCAGCTTTCTCCCACACCTCTTGGACAACTTTGCAGCAGAGTGCCACTGCCAAGGTACCTCCCTATGAGTACCTCCTCAGGCAACCTCTCAGGCAGCTTTGCAGTGAGCACTGGGCATGGCATTTTTTCATAGGTGGCTTCACCCATATCCCAGTGGACAGAGTCCCCAAAGTCCTGGTGGTACTGCATGTCTGCCACAGCCTTGCCCTCTCCAACAAAGTCTGGACCTCAGCGTATAGAGGAAGAGCACCTCTTTCTTGGGCACTCTCTCTCAGCCCTAAGGGCAGTGCCTCCTCCTTATACTCTACAATTCCTGTATTCTTTAAGTTATACTTTAAAGTGGCGGGGGACAAGGAGTGCGGTGGGGAGGGGAGGACAAAAGCACCCTCTCCACCAAAACAAACAAAAAACCAGCTGATCAGGATATCAACTGCCCCTGGGTAGCTGGGAACTAAAGGAACTTCTCCCCCAACCCCCCAGGAAATAAGGTAGGGAACGTCTTCCAAACCAGCTCCACTTCTGTCACTAGACCTAAGCATGCAAGGTTCTTTTTTGAGACAAGGTCTCCCTTTGTCACCCAGACTAGAGTGCAATGCAATGGCACCATCATAGTTCACTGCAGCCTCAACCTCTTAGGCTCAAGTAATCCTCCTGCCTCAGCCTCCTGAGTAGCTGGGACTGCAGGCACATGCCACCACACTATGTTTTTTATTTTTTATTTTTTGTACAGACAGGGTGTTGCTTTGTTGCCCAGGCTGGTCTCAAACTCCTGGGCTCAAGTAATTCTCCTACCTCACCTCCCAAAGGACTGGGATTATAGGCATGAGCCGCCATGCCCAGCCCACAGGGTTCTTTTTTTTTTTTTTTTTTTTTTTTCTTTTTTTGAGACGGAATTTTGCTCTTTCACCCAGGCTGGAGTGCAGTGGTGTGATCTCAGCTCACTGCAACCTCTGCCCGCTGGGTTCAAGTGATTCTCCTGCCTCAGCCTCCCGAGTAGCTGGGATTATAGGCACCCACCACCACACCTGACTAATTTTTGTATTTTTAGTAGAGATAGGGTTTCACCATGCTGACCAGGCTGGTCTCAAACTCCTGACCTCAGGTGATCCACCCATGTTGGCCTCACAAAGTGCTAGGATTACAGGTGTGAGCCACTGCGCCCGGCCCCACACAGGGTTCCTGATAAGCAAAGTGAACCACTGTGCCAGAACTGAGCAACCTGGGCCAAATCTCCTGACCTCTCTAAGTCTCATGTCTTAATTGGGGGTCCTTCATAGCCTAAGATAAAAATTCAAGTGCAAGTTGTTTATTTAAGAAGTGAAGGGAAAACTGACAGGAGAATAGAGAGGTGAGGGACAGAAGGAAAGAGCCAACAGAGGGTATGTGATTAAGGCAGCTGCCGCCATGGGCAACTGGAGTTCAATCCCACTGGGGATTTCTGGGAGACGGTAGAGAACACACACCTCAGGGTTACCCCCGAGGGTCAAGGGAGCTAGGGTATCAATGCACAAACTCCCATCAGTCAATATTTGAAAGCTGCTGGTGAAGGGGTTATAAATTCTTCCAGCCTGCTGGGTCAACAGCAAGAGGAAACCCTTGGGCAAAGAAATGCAAGTGCTAGCTCTTAGTGTTCACTAAGTTGGTTGAGGCAGGAAGATACGAGTGAGGACCTGAAAGTGTCTGTGACACTGCAGTTCCCTCCTCTATAAAATAAGGAAGAGAATTCCTACCTTACAAGGTTGCTGCTGTACTGCTGCATTGCAAATTCCAGGGGTTACTGTTCATACCTTGGAGGCCCTGAGTAGCTGTGAAAACTAAAGGAGGTGGTATAGAGAGAGAACTATATGTTAGTAAGTCCTCAATATGAGTATTCCTTTTTCTTTTTATTTTAACAATCGCATCATTTACTCTGTGCCAAGCACTGTACTTGATGTTACCCACACCTGAGATACAGATACTAGCCACCTTTTACAGAAGAGGAAAAGAGGCTCAAGGAGGTTCAGTAACTTTTGCCAGGTCACGGAGCACATCAGAGCCATGTCTATGTGACTGCAGAGCCCTTGCTCTTAGCCTCTGCTATGCACTGAGTGGCCAGGGCTGATTCTGACACACTGCCCAACTGTGCTTAGTTCGGAGGTCAGGTGCCAAATGCCTTGATCAGCATCGTCCCTTGTCAGACATGACCCAGATCAGCTTGGGGAGAAGCTGCGGCCAGGAACTGACATGTCTTCTACAGCTTCTCTGCCTGCTTAATTGGTGTCCCTCCAAGATAGCTCAGGTGGGTGGGAGAAAGTCTTATTTCAAACTGCCTGAGGCTTTGGCCTCTTCTGCCCACATATGCCCCACAGGCATGTTGTAGCACCGGCTTTTGAGGTATTAATTTTGGCATCTTAAGCACCACCCTTGGGGGAGTTAATTTTGAATCTCTGCCTCTAGGTTTGCAAAGACAAGTGGCAAGGCAGGGCCCTTTGTTCTGTCAAACTGGTTCAGCTAAGCCCAAAAGAAATGAACGTTGTGCCCACTTTGTCTTTCTGCCTTGGGAGGTCCAAGCTGCGACTGCTAACCTTTCTCTCCAGGGCTCCTGGGATATCTAAATCTGGGTACCCGTGCAGAGGAGACTATTCAACCTTCATGAAGTGCAGGCCTTAGGCCAGGTCCTGACTGGGCTCTGGGAATAAACGTATGATGGACATTGTGGCTGACTCCTCAACATCCCTTACATTCAGTCCTACATGTGGAAAGTCTGTGGTGTTTGGAATTGCTCCAGTTCCAGAAATAGGTCCTGGTATTTTTGGCTAGCTATTCACCACATCCATTTTCCTTTCCTCTGGAGATGCAGCTAGACTACATTTCCCAACCTCCCTTTCAGTTAGGTGTGGCCACGTGACTAAGTTCCAATGCTGTGCTGGTAAATGTTTAACAACCAGGTTCACCAGGGTGACTGGAGGCCCTGATTGTAGCATTTGGTGATTCCCATGTATGGCTGATTTCAAGATACCAATGTGATGTCACTGAAAATGGAGCTAAGGATGGGCGTGTGCTAGCATACTATTTCAAAGCATTCCTCCAGACAGATACAATGGTATTCATAACTCTAGAGCATAAGTACTACTTGCCAGGCACTGAGTATGTGCTTTTCATGCTGTCACAGCTGAGACAGAGTTTAGTGTGCAGGACACTTATTTTAAAAGGCCCTTGGATCAACGCTTGATGGCAGAGAGTGGATCAAAATAGAATTGGGCAGAAGAAGAAGGCAAGCTATGATGCAGGTCCAATAACAGCACTGGCCAAACCCACGGACAGCTCTGAAGCTAGAATGGCCCTTCAATCTTGTCCCAAATTGGGCCATGATGGCCCGGCCCTTATGCTCCTCTGTCAGTCAGTCTTCAGATACGAGCCACCATGGGGAGATTAAAACCTTGGACGAGAAGACTCTCTGCAGCTGACACCCTCCCAGCATCTGGAGCAACGAGTCTTAGAGGAACTCTGAGAAACACACACATTATTTTACTCAACAACCCTATGAAGAAGAGACTATTCATAATCCCATTTTACAGGTAAGTAAGTAGAAGTTCTGGGTGTTTAAATAATTGCCTTAAGCCACAGGTCTGTGTGATTGGCAAGCTCATGTTCAGTTTTATCCCTTATATCCTGTCCTACTTGCCTCCAGCCCTCATCTGCAAGGCAGACTTGGCAGATGGGGCAGGAAAGGCAGGGAGGACTGCCTGGAGTTCAAAGCACTAACTGTCCTTGGAATGTTGGAAAGTTATTTGGAAAGTCCTTCGGAGCCTGGGGCACATTCTTCTGAAGAACTTTCTTAATTAGAAAAGTCCTGTGCTTTGAGGATGGAATTGAATGTGTGGAGACAGCCAAAGGTCACTAGGAAAGGAGCCACAGTTGCAGGGAAAGGAAGCAAGCTCAGGGACACCATTAGAGATCGAGAGCCAGCCATAGCTATACAGAGACAGACCCAAAAGAACAGTCACCTCCATCAGGGCCATGGCAGCTTCCATGGAGGAAGTCCTAAGCCGCCCAGAGAATGAGTGCCCCAAAGTTGCTCATTAGCTGTGCCACCTAGAGAAAGTCAGTCCACCTCTCTTATACTCAGCCTTCTCATCTGAAAACTAGGGACAATGACCTGCTCTGCCTGAAGCAGCGCAATGGAGCATTTAGGATTGCTGGCTTTCAAATCAGACAAGGAGTCCTCAACTCTGCCACTTACTGTGTAAATTTGAGCAAGTTCTCCAATTTCTCTGCGCCTGTTTCCACATCTGTAAAATAAGAATAAGAGTACCTGTGAAACAGGGCTATTGGGACAATTACATGAATTGACATAGAAAAAGGATTTTGAACTGCACCAGGCATACTGGAAGCACTCAATAAATGTTAGTTTTTGGTTTTATTACCTTAGAGTGGAGTATGAGGATTAAAGGAGATAGTATGTGTGGAAGGTTTGACATATAATTTGGCCTAGAGGCTCAGCTCAGAAAATGGTGGCATTCTGGTATCTAATGCTGCATCACAAGCCATTCCAAAGCTCAGTGGCTTAAAATAAAAATAGTCATTTGCTCATAAATCTGCAATTTGGGCCGGGCTTAGCAGGGTTGGCTCATCTCTGCTTCATGCAACATCAGCTGGGGAAGTATGAGTGGGGCTAGAGGATTTGCTTCCAAGCTGGCTCACTCACATGGGTGAGTGCTAGCTAACGGCTAAGAGCTTGACTGGGGCTATGCACCAGTGGCCTCCATTATCTCTGCATGGGCCTCCCTGCAGGGCTGCTTGGGTTTCCTTACAACATGGCAGCCAAGTTCTAATAGCAAGCATTCCAAGAAACACAATCTGGAAGACTCCAGCCTCTTAAATCCTGGGCCAGAAAATGCGTACAACTTCACTTCTGCAATGTTTTATTAGTCAACATTCACTGAGTCTGCTCAAATTAAAGGGGAGAAACACAGACCCCCTCCTCTTGAATGAAAAGAGTGTCGAAGAATTTGCAGATATCTTTAATCTACCACAGGTAGTTTGCGTTCTCACTCCAGGTACTGGCCCCAGATAACTATGCTCAGACACAGACAGGTAAATTCTTCTTCCCCAAACCATGTTCCCACCTAGAAGTAGGTGATCAAATGGGGAATGGAGAAGTGACTCCTCACAACTGAGGTAAGTCCTACTTGTCATTTAAGATTCAGTAGAAAAGAATCAGAATCTCCCATCTCCCAAGATCCCTGAGTCAAGCGCTCCCTCTGCATTCCCATATCCTGGCTTCTCTGTTCCTGGAGCTGGTCAGGGAGGAGACAGTGTATTCAGGGGCTGCAAGTCAGAATGGAGAAGAGCACAGAGCTTGGGTGGGCTTCCTAAACTCACTGTGCCTTAGGTATCTCATCTGGAAAACAAGAAAGATAATCTCTACATCATAAAGTAATTCTGAAGATTAACTGAGGTCACAAGTAGGTAGGGTGAAAACAAATTAACAGGCAACAAATCAAATGCATTTCTGGAAAACGTGGCATTATTTTTTGCTTTAGAAACACACCTCCTCTTGCACTTCAGCTCCCTACCCCATTAGTTGTGGTGAGTGGGCAGAGAAAAAGGAACTTTAAATAAGCGATTAAAAGTATGCCTTTCTAAGATGGGAAGCTGTATATATATATATTTAGCATGATCGCAACTATGTAAAAAGATAGGAACTAGAAGGAAATGTGCCAAAATGTTAACAGTGGTCGACTCTCAGAGGATGATGGTATGACAGGTGATTTTATCCTATTGCTTCTTTAGACTTTTCTAGTATGTCTCTACATCTTACCCGTTTTTGTATTACTTTTATAATACACACACACATATATATAAAATGAATAAATATGTGACAGCACCCCTTCCACCTACACCCACACACTCCCACGCAAGTTCATTCCTCTGTAGAACAGGCTTTCTACAAGATGGTGCTATTGGAGCTTTAGGCCTGACAATTCTTCCTATTCTGAAGTAAATCACACACTGCAGGACATTTAGCCTCTCTGCCCTCTGCCCACTTAAATGTCAGTAGCACTCCTAGTGTCAACCAAGAGCATCTCCACATGACGCAGAAAAATGTTCTTATTTTTCAGAGATGCATTCAGGGGTTGAAATGTCACAATAGTTGTAATGTGCTTTAAACTGCTTCAGAAAAAAATAGATAAAACGATTACAGCCAAATTCCCCACATAACTGAGAAATCCATGTGATAGATATACATGTATTTGTTCCATGATTCTTTCTACTTTTCTGTAGTGGGTGGAAAATGCCCCACCTATTTCCAAATGCCCCCTGCTAATGTGATGTCACACCAGGTTGAAAACCCATGCCTCATTGCATCTCATCCCCTTTTTCATAAATATTGCATCTGATTATCAGGTTAAAATTTCTACAGGGGCTGCTTTATTTTTCTTCAAATGTTTTCTCCTCTGCTTCCTTCTCCTCAAGATGACATCTGGATGTAGGGAAATGTTCTCATGACAATGGGGAGAGGTGGCCCTTATACAGTCCTTTGACTACTGGCTGGTTTCACGAGATGCCCCTTGCTTTACCTAGCCAGGGGTGTCCTGATGGCACCAGCTGCTAAAGCCCACACCCGCTGAAACTCACAGCCTGTTCTTGCCACCACCACTCTCCTGGGCACCTGAGCCCCAGCTGTATCCTCCATCCAGCTTTGCCTCAGCTGGTCACCCCACAGTTCCCTAGGCTCCCTGGTTCAAACCTCTCAGCAATCTCCCCCATCCCAGATTCACAGGGACTTCTGGATCTCTCCCAGGCCATGCACATCCATGACACGGTTCCTAGTACAGGAGACAAACTGGGATGGGATAAGATGCAGAAATCGGAGGATCTCAACCCTCCACCCATACATTACATGTGTATGGCATCTTACACATGTCATGTCCACTCTGTTTGAAATAACAAACCCTTTCTGGGTGCCTACTCTGTGCCAGGCACTGTACTAAGGGTCTGGGTGCCCCAGCTCACTTCAGATACACACCAGGTACCTGCTGATATGGGAAAAGGCAAACAAATCATCATGCACCTATGCAAGTTAATACCGGGAAGCTATTGAAAAGGATACAATTAATTGACATGTGTTGATAAGGAAAGGTGCTCAAGACATTTAGTTAGATGAAAAGGTAAGTTTTAATACAATAGGTAGGGTATGATCTTTCTTTCCATGAAAAGATACACATAATAATGAGAACCGTGAGCAACACATTTTTCTTCCCCTGCCTTAAACAATACTGGGGCCAAGTAACAGTAATTTAGCTGTTTGCTCCAGGAAATGCCTGCTCTTGGAAGATAAGACCGAACCAACTAAACATCTTACTTATCAAAATAGATAACTTGCTCATCAAGAATTACTTCAAGGCTCTTTCCTCTCTGGGCTCACCAATCCAAAGCAATTATGTCATAAATTCTGCCCAAGCCCAGCCTGTCTATATCACTTACCTAAAAATTACCCAGAGCAGCCTAAACCCTGTAAGTGTCCTTTCCTTAATTTCTTCATTTTGAAATACTAGAAGAGCTTCTTAAGGTGTTGTTCTCCCTTACTACAGTTAACCGAATATGGTTAGCTTTGTTTGATCAACAGTTTTTCCTGGTGGGCTTTCAGGGAATCAATCATCAAAAAGAGTCATTTAATATGTGCCGAGCACTAGGCCGAGTGTTTCATACACTAATCCCACTCTGTGAGATTTTTGATGTCAGTCCCATTTTACAGATGAAGAAAGTGAGGATTAGAATTTGAACAACTTAAGGACATGAACAGACATGTCTCAAAAGAAGACATGCATGCAGTCAACAAACATATGAAAAAAAGCTGATATCACTGATCATTAGAGAAGTCCAGATCAAAACCACAATGAGGTACCATCTCATGCCAATCAGAATGGCTATTACTGGCCAGGCATGGTGACTCACGCCTGTAATCCCAACACTTTGGGAAGCTGAGGTGGGCAGATCATGTGAGTCCAGGAGTTGCAGAGCAGTCCAGGCAGTATGGTGAAACCCCATCTCTACCAATATACAAAAAAAAAAAAATAGCCCAGTATAGTGGTACATGACTGTAGTCCCAGTTACTTGGGAGGCTGTAGTGGGAAGATTGCTTGAGCCTGAGAGACAGAGGTTGCAGTGAGCTGAGACTGTGCAACTGCACTGCAGCCTGGGTGACAGAGTGAGATTGCATCTCAGAAATTTAAAAAAAAAAGAGAAAAACAAAAAAAGAAGGAAAAAATAGCCTGGCTATTATTAAAAAGTCAAAAAAACAACAGATGCTGGCGAGGTTGTGGAGAAAAAGAAACACTTTTACCCTGTCCATAGGAGTTCTCAATTAGTTCAACCATTGTGGAAGACAGTATGGCAATTCCTCAAGGACCTAGAGGAAGAAATACCATTTGACCCAGTAATCCCATTACTGGGTGTATACCCAAACAAATCTAAATCATTGCATGACAAAGATACATACACATGTATGTTCACTGCAGCACTGTTTACAACAGCAAAATCATGGAATCAATTTAAATGCCCATCAGTGATACACTGGATAAAGAAAACGTGGTACATATACACAATGGAATACTATGCAGCCATAAAAAAGAATAAGATAATGTCCTTTGCAGGGACATGGTTGGAGTTGGAAGCCATTATTCTCAGCAAACTAACACAGGAACAGAAAACCAAATACCACGTTTTCTCACCTGTAAGTGGGAGCTGATTGATGAGAACACATGGACACACATGGTGGGGGAATAATACACACTGGGCACCTGGGGGCTGGGGAAGTGGGGGATGGAAGAGCATGGGGACTAATGACTAACAGATGCTGGATTTAATACTCATGTGATAGGACAATCTGTGTAGTAAACCACCATGGCACACATTTACCTATGTAACAAAACTGAACATCCTACACATGTATCCCTGAACTTAAAATAAGAACTTGAACAACTTGCCAAATATTACACAGGGAATAAGTTGCAGAGACCACATTCAAACCCATGCAGTCTGGCTGCAGAGTCTGAGAGCTTAACCCCCTCATATTGCCTCTTTGCTGGTTATTATGACTATGTAACAAATTACTCAAAACTTCCTTGAGTTAAGAGAACAACTACACTTATTTTGCTTGCATATCTTCAATGCAGATAGGGCTTTAGGGGAATAGATTGCCTCTGTTCCAACTAGCGTCAGCTGAGGTGGCTTGAACACTGAAAGATGGAATCATCCAGAAGCTCATTCTGACAATTGATGCTGTCAGCTGGGATCTCAGCTGGGAAATCAGCCAGAACACTTGCATGTGGCTTCTTCATGTGACAGGGCTTCCTCACAACATGGTGGCTGAGTTCCCAGGGTGAGCATCCCAAGAAAGAGACTTCCAGGTGGAAGCCATAGTGTCTTTATGACTTGGAAGTCATGAAGTATCATGTGTGACACATTTTATCTGCCAAGGCAATCACAAAGCCCTCCC
The DNA here is from genome assembly GCF_008728515.1 of Papio anubis. Lineage (NCBI taxonomy): Eukaryota > Metazoa > Chordata > Mammalia > Primates > Cercopithecidae > Papio > Papio anubis. Next base: position 56,434,038 of record NC_044991.1, on the reverse strand, counting down.
CAGTTTCAAGGGGAGGGAAAACATACTTATCTCGTGATGGGGAATGGCAATGTCTAGAAAAGCACATGAGACCAGAAATATTGCTGTGGTCATTTTTTGAATTGTGATCTTCCACAGACCCATATATTCAGTGTGTATATATATAAATCTGAAATATTACATAACAGATAGTTAGCTATGGTCATTTCTGGAGCTGATAGGCAGTCTTTTATTTTCTATAGTGTTTATTGTTGTAACAGGTGTAAAAAGCACTGTGGCAACATTACTTTTCAAAGACTTGGTGTCTATCCTCAAAAGCTCACACTGAAGGTAAGTACCCTAAGCATTACCCGTTCCTTCTCCTGTATCCATATCTGCCTCTCTGCCTTGCTGTCTGTTCCAGGAGACAGAACTTTATACAATCTATCACCCAAGCTCCATCACCCTCTGACCTGTGGTTGGTTTCAGCCTATGGGAGCAGTGGAAGGAAATCAGAGGGGGAGAAAAAAGAGAGGTTGTAGGCATTTGTTCTTCCCTCCCTACTTGTCCACCTGTTGGGCAGTCCCTGTTCCATAGCTATAGGTATCACTAAGTTCCAGTAATAATTCTTTCATCTTAATCCTTCAAGCCCAAGACTAGTAATGGCTTCTGCTTATGGCTAGGCCCTGGGCGCTTCATCATCCGGTATGGGTTCCCTTTATCCTGTCTAATCCTCTCTACAATGAACCCCATAACTGTGCTTTCTGTTTCCTACAAGTTCCTGACTGATCCAAGGCATTGATGGAGACCAATCGGCAAACAATGGCATTACAGTGTGATGATTGCTTTGAGAGGCATGTATTGAAAAAGAAAATCTGTATTTTTCTGGAAGAATCAGGGAAGCCTTTCTAACAAAAGTGATACTTAAATTGAGACACAAGAGATGAACTGACATTCACCAGTTTGTAAAAGGGGGATTTTCATGGAAAGGAAATAGGCCCAGAGAGGCAAGGTGACTTACCCATGCTCATACAGTGAATAGCACAAACTGAAGCCTTCTGCTTCATCTATCACACTAGAGGACAAGTTTATCGTATCAGTTGAGATGTTTATGGCTGTAAACAACTTTAAAAAGTCTTAATTAGTAAAATGCATTATATAATAATATGAAGACCAAAGTAAGGTAACTCCAGGATTGATTAAATTAAATCAAATGCTTAATAATGTCATCAAGATGAAGTCAAAATAAATGGAGTGATATACCATGGATTAGAAGACTCAATACTGGTAATTAGCTCCCTTGAAATTTATTTATAGATTTAATGCAATCCCAACCAAAATCTTATAAAGTATAGAAATTATCAAGCTAATTCTAAAATTTATACGGAAATGCAATGGACCTAGAAACAAACTAGGCAATCTTAAAGAAGGATACACACTGCCAGATATTAATGCTTACTGTAAAGCTATAGTAATTAGGGCAGTGTGATATTGGTGCAAGGAGGGACAAATAGACCAATGGAATAGAATTTAGACTCCAGAGGTGGACCCAAACATGTATGGTCACTTGATTTACAACAAAGGTACTACCGAAATTCAGTAGTTTGGGAGAAATTTATGTTAACATAGAAAATAATCGATATGAAAAAATGAATAGAACATTACACAGTGCTCTTTTTAGACAGATAAACTAGCCTGGGCATGGTGGCTCATGCCTGTAATCCCAGGTCTTTATGAAGATCAGCCAGGGCAACGTGGAGAGACCCTGTCTCCATAAAAAAAAATTTTTTTAATTACCAGGGCATAGTGGCATGCACCTATAGTCCCAGCTACGTGGGAGGCTGAGGCAGGAGGATTGCTTGAGCTCAGGAGTTTGAAGTTGCAGTGAATTATGATCGTGCCACTGCACTCCAGCCTAAGGGACAGAACCAGTTCCTGTCTCAAAAATAAATAAATAAGTAAATAAATACTACCAGTGTTACATAATTACATTAAAGAACCTCAAAAACATGTTGAGCAAAAGAAGTCAAGTGCAAAAGAGTTTATACTATATTGTTCAATTCATATAAAGTTCAAGAACAAGTAAAACCATGGAAACACGAATTAGGACAGTGGATTTAAAATGGGCAAAGGACTTGAATAGATAATTCCCCAAAGAAAATGGCCAAAAAGCACATGACAAGATGCTCAGCATCACTAATCTTTTGAGAAATGTCAATCAAAACCACAATGTGATATCATCTCACACCAATTAGGATGGCCATCATCAAAAGAACAGAAAACAACAAGTATTGGCAAGAATGCAGAGAAATAATAACGCTTGTGCACTGTTGGGGGGAATATAAAACAGTGCAGCAGCTATGGAAAACAGTATGGAAGTTCCTCAAAAAATTAAAAATAGAATTACCATATGGCTCAGCGATCACACTTCCAGGTTTATATTCAAAAAAATTCAAAGCAGGATCTCAGAGATATTTGGACTCCCATGTTCACTGCAGCATTATTCATATTAGCCAAGATGTGGACACAACCCAAATTTCTGACGACAGATGAATGGATAAAGAAAATGTTGTTTGTGCATGTACGGGAATAGTATGCAGTCTTTAAAAAGAAGGATTTGTTGGTGGGAGTGTAAATTAGTTCAACCATTGTGGAAGACAGTGTGGTGATTCATCCAGAATCTAGAACCAGAAATACCATTTGACCCAGCAATCCCATTACTGGGTATATACCCAAAGGATTATAAATCATTCTACTATAAAGACACATGCACATGTATGTTTATTGCAGCACTATTCACAATAGCAAAGACTTGGAACTAACCCAAATGCCCATCAATGATAGAATGGATAAAGATAGTGTGGCACATATATATCAGGGAATACTACGCAGCCATAAAAAAAGAATGAGTTCATGTCCTTTGCAGGGACATGGATGAATCTGGAAACTATCATTCTCAGCAAACTAACACAGGAACAGAAAATCAAACACCGCATGTTTTCACTCATAAGTGAGAGTTGAACAATGAGAACACATGGACACAGGGAGGGAAACATCACACACCAGGGCCTGTCGGGGGGTGGGCGAAAGGGGAGGGAGAACATTAGGACAAATACCTAATGCAGGCGGGGCTTAAAACCTAGATGACGGGTTGATAGGTGCAGCAAACCACCATGGCACATGTATATCTATGTAACAAACCTGCACGTTCTGCACATGTATCCCAAAAGTTAAAGTAAAATTTTTAAAATGTAAAAAGAAGGATATCCTACCGCATGCTATAACATGGACGAACCTCAAGGATATTTTGCTCAGTGAACCAAAGTAGTCACAAAATGACAAATACTGTATATTTCCACTCATACAAGGCATGTAAATTAGTCAAAATCGTAGAAACAGAAAATAGAATGGTGATTGCCAGGGGCCAGGAGGAGGTGGGAAAGGAATTAGTGTTTAATGGACATAGAGTTCGGGTTTTACAAAATGAAAAAATTCCGGAGATCTGTTACACAACGATGTGAATATAATTAACACTACTGAACTGTACACATAAAAATGTTTGAGTGTAAATTTAATGTTATGTGTTCATAACCACAATTAAAAACAACAACAACAAAAAGTTGTTAAGGCATTGGAACACTGAGGATTGGAAATTGCCTGGGAAGGGGCATGAGGCAGCCCTCGGAGAGCCAGAAGTGTGCTGTATCTTGATCGGGCTCATGGTTACAAGAGTGTATACATATAAAATCTTCCCCAAGCTGTACACTTAAGATGTGTGCACTTTATTGTATGAAAGTTATACCTCTGGTTTAAAAATGTGCCACCAAAGAGGACCTAATTCTTTTTATATTTTCACTGTGACAGCCTCAGTGTATGGACTTTGTCTTCATCATAAGATAGCAGCTGTAAGAGCCAGGCATTACATATAGTAAGGAATATGTCTGGGGTAAAAAGAGACCCTCTTTCCCTGTGTGTTTTTGAAAAGTAAAGACACATTTCCCAGAGCCATCACCCCTACCAGCAGATGCCTTCTCACGTATTAATGGCCACAACTGCATCACACGTCCTGGCCTATGCCAATCGCTGGCAAGGGAAATGAGAATGGCATGATCAGGGTTTACCTTTCCCCAGGTCACGTGGATTATTGGGTCAGTGATCAATACTATGTTTTGATTTTTGTTTGTTTGTTTGTTTTTGTTTTGTTTTTTGAGACAGAGTCTCACTCTGTCGCCCAGGCTGGAGTACAGTATCTTGATCTCAGCTCACTGCAACCTCTGCCTCCCAGGTTCAAATAATTCTCCTGCCTCAGCCTCCCAAGTAGCTGGGACTACAGGAGCGCACCACCACGCCCAGCTAATTTTTGTGTTCTTAGTAGATACGGGGTTTCCCCTAGTTGGCCAGGTTGGTCTCAAACTCCTGACCTCAGGTGATCCACCGGCCTCGGCCTCCCAAAGTGCTGGGATTACAGGAATAAGTCACCACACCCAGCCAACTCTACAAGCATAATAACAAGTCACTGAACAAGGGACTGGACTGCCCCACAGAAGACAACCTACAAGGGTAAAGCAGCATCTCTTCTTCTACACCTTCCTTTTTTTTTCTTTCTTTTTTAAAAAATATTTTTTCCAGAATGGTGTATCATCACTGTTTTTCTAATTATGTGATTAATGTTCATTGTGAAAGTTCAACTAGTAAGTGAAAATAATCCAAAATTAACCCTCCCCACCCCACCATCATAAGCAATGTTAAAAGTCTGGTCTATAGTCTTCCAGATTTTTTCTTGTCATATATGTCATTTTATGTACTTAGACAATTTTTTAAACTACAGAAATAGGAGCACAACATATGTGTCAAATACTGTCATTAGTCTACATACATAACAAGCAGTTCTCGATCATTCCCTCTGCTAACAATCCCAATATTCTTCAAGGGGAAATCAGCCCCTTCCCTAGTCCCAGGAGGTGAAGTATAATTAGCATAAAAGAATTGTTTTGTTTTGTTTTTTTGGGGACGGAGTCTCGCTGTGTCCCCAGGCTGGAGTGCAGTGGCACAATCTTGGTTCACTGCAACCTCCACCTCCCAGGTTCAAGTGGTCCACCTGCCTCAGCCTCCCAAAGTGCTGGGATTACAGGCGTGAGCCATCATGCCCAGCTAAAAGAGTAGTTTTGAACCCTGCTACTCATTGAAAATACTGAGGGAATTAAAACCATATACATAGCCCAGGTCCCACCCCCAGAGATACTGCACTACAGATTGTTGGCGTGTTGTGGACTCAGGAGCCTAGACCTTGCAAGTAGTATTGCTAACATGTGGCTGGAGTTGAGAGCTACTGGTCTCAACTCATTGTTATAGTCCTGTTCTTACCACTGACTGGTTCAAAAATTGTTACATTCCTGTTCCCCTTACCAATTGATGGAGGTTCTGGAAAAGTTTTCCCCAGTCTCAAAAAGGGACGTGGTTAAGATATTAATATCCTCTGCCTCTACATATTGCCCTTAGTATAGCACTTCTGGAGCAATGGCAATCATCCTGGGCCTTGGAGGGAATAAGATTAAGACAGGGGTCCCCAACCCCTGGGTCACTGACCAGTACCTATCCGTGCGTGGCCTGTTAGGAACTGGGGCACAAAGCAGGAGGTGAGTGGGGTGAGCAAAACTTACTGCCTAAGCTTTGCCTCCTATCAGAATCAGCAGCAGCATTAGATTCTCATAGGAGCAAAACCCTACTGTGAACTGCGCATGCAAGGGATCTAGGTTGCACGCTCCTTATAAGAATCTAATGCCTGATGATCTGAGGTGGAACAGTTTCATCCTGAAACCACCAGCAGCACCCTCCCCCACCTTTCCCCCTCTCCCTGCCACCTGTGGAAAAATTGTTTTCCACCAGACTGTTCCTTGGTGCCAAAAAAGGTTGGACTAAGAGGATGAGCCAATGATCTGGGGATGGCAGAACAGGTATATAGAAAGAACTCAAATCCTTGATGATATATCTAAGGTTGAATTAGTCAACCCTGGAAACACTCTACTTCTGAGCTTCTTGAGTGAGATAGCATTTCATTTGTATTTTCACATTTGAGTTACATACAGCCAAAGCCAAAAGCTTCGTAACTAGTACAAGCTGGAGTACAGTGGCATAATTATGGCTCACTGCAGCCTCTAACTCCTAGGTGCAAGTAGTCCTCCTGCCTCAGCATCACAAGTAGCTGGAACAGGCAAGTGGCACCACACCCAACTGATTTTTTATTTTTATTTTTGTTGAGACGGGGTCTTGCTATGTTGCTGGTCTTGAACTCCTGACCTCAAGCGATCCTCTCACCTCAGCCTCCTGAGTTGCTGGGATTAGAGACAGGAGCCACTGACCGTGGCAGTTTTTTAAAACTTCTTTCTATTTAACTCCTTCAGGTATTGTTTATTATTAATTCATGATATATTTTTATAATTTTGTTTGAGAAATTTTTTTTAAAAAAGCGTGGGGAAATAATAAGCACAGTGTCAGGATTGTGTTCAGAAGCACATGGAAGAAGCTATGACCAAAAAATTATATAAATCATCCAGTCACAGTGGCTCACACCTGTAATCTCAGCACTTTGGGAGGCCAAGGTGGGTGGATCACCTGAGGTCAGGAGTTCTAGACCAGTCTGGCCAACATGGTGAAACGACGTCTCTACTAAAAATACAAAAATTAGCCAGATATGATGGTGCATGCCTGCAGTGCCAGCTACTTGGGAAGAATCGCTTGAACCCAGGAGGTGGAGGTTGCAGTGAGCCGAGATCGCACCACTGCACTCCAGCCTGGGCAACAGAGTAAGACTCCATCTCAAAAAAAAAAAAAAAAAAAAAAAAGATATAAATTACTAAAATGCTTACATGTCTCATGTAACAAGAAGTGCTGGGTATGCCTTATGCCTCCTCTTTCCTTCTTTCCTCTTTGCACAGTGTGAAGATTCATCTTCAGGCTTTGTAGTCTCATGGCTGTACGCTGTTTGCTGCACTCTAGACAACACTTCCATGTTCCAGACAGGGAGAATGGGGAAGGGGCAAAAAGACGAGAGAGGCAAGGAACAGGGGCTGTTCTTTCCATAAGAGTGTTCCTGAAAGTCTCACCCAGTGACTTCCACTGCACTTCATCATCCAGGACTCCTTGGTACTGGAGGGTTGGGTCACTCTGTTGCGTTTTTATACTTCTACATGTAATTCTAAACTTCATTAAACTTATCTGGGATATAATGAGTAACTTTTTCCCAAAGATAATTTTTAAATATTCTATTGTGTTTTAGGGGTATAAATATAAATGTTTTTCCTATGTAAGCATTTGCCAAAAAAGGCATTGTTCTTGAGAGATATGTATTCTCTCAAGTTTGAGTATTATAAATTAAGAATGATTCCACTGGGAAAATGTTAACCAGAGAAATATTCTGCAGGATACCCTTGAATACTGTGGAGGTTTTTCCTTACCTCCAGCTCCACCTTATCTTTGGTGAGTTGCATAGTAAACATTCCACTGTGTGGATAATTAAAGTACCTTGTCCCCTACTGTTGAACATTTAGAATGTTTCCAATATTTCACAATTATAAGCAAGGCTGCATTGAAGATCTTTATAGAAACACGCTTGACCATTTGTCCAATTATTTCTTTGGGATCCTTGAAATGAAATGCTGAACTGAAAGTTCTGCAAATTTTAAATTTTGAAACATATTGCCAAATTGCCCTCTGGAAAGGTTGTACCAGCTCCACTGCTTCTCCATTGCTGGAATAACGAACATGCATCGCAACGGCACCCTGGCCCTCTTACATGAAGAGGAGGATAGATGGTTCTGTTAACGTAGCCTTTGGAAGCAGAGAGCTTCATAATTCAGACACCAATTACATTTGGAAATGAGATTAGTACAAGGAATCTTCCCATTTATCTCTCTAAAAGTTTCAAGGTTCCATTCCTGGGCAGATGAAACAATAAAACAAAACCAGTGAAATGAAGTCAATGTGGAGCCAAGACATTTACTTTGATAAATGTTTCCATTTAGGATCAATTTTCAGGGCAGCTTGCTTAGCTCTGACTTGAAGGAGTGTCACTACCATGCTCCACCCACAGTTTCTCTCTATTAGTGATTTTTCTCCCTAAAACATGCACATTGACCTCATTAGCTCCCTTTTCAAAAGTATGTCATGATGCCCCACCCCACATATGTTCTTGAGAATGATGCCCAGTATCCTAGTAGACGAGCTGCAGTTGCTTGCTGTATAGTAGGGACAGTATCAGCAATCATATAAAAGCTCGCAGTTACTTAATGGGGAGTTAGTGTTTAAGGAGTCCAGAGTTTCAGGTTGGGATGATAGAAAAGTTCTGGAGATGAATGGCGGTGATGATTGTACAACAATGTGAATGTATTTATTGCCACTGATTTCAACTCTTAAGGATGATTAAAGTGGTAAATTATCTATTTTACTGCAATGAAAAAAAAATTTTTTTAATCACAGACTTCCAGTTTCCAGTTCAGCATGTGACATGTTGGAAGTTGTCATTTCATCCTAATAAGTCAAAAACTGAACAAACTGAAAAATCAACAACTCTTCTTAGATTTGTCAGAGAACTGAGATCACAGGACAAACTGCTGCCCTCTAAATTGGAGAAAGACAGGCAGATACATAGAATCACAATTTACCAGAGCAAAAATCCTCCAGTAGAAAGTTGTGCAGGAATCAGTACTAGATAGGAAAACCTGACCTGCAGTTGACAAACCGATGGAAGCTCAGTGTGGAAAAGTCTGAGAGACAAAAACGTCAGAAGGGTCCAGTCATAGGGAGGCCCCCACACTTCTTACCCTTTTACCTTCAGGAGCTCTATGGGGTTCTCACAGTGAATATTAAAGAAAAATAAAGGCTTCTTGCAGGTGGAGTGGGGAAAGGAACCATTATGAAATACACCAGAGCATTCTGTTCATGAACAAGTCTGCCCTCAGGAAAAACTATTTTGCCAGAGTCTGACCTATTGGAGTTTTAACAGAACCAAACCAACCTAGGGGAAGGGAAATACCCAACTTCCCCAACTCTAGCCATCTTGTCCCACTTAAGGGGGCAGAGGGGACTAAGAAGCACATGTGACGTTCATAGCTCATAGACACGGACTCACTAAAAGACTGAGACCTAATCATAGGACTACAGAATGTTTCCCCTCACCCTACACCTTTCTACCACAACGCTAAAGACCTATCTATTGAAGTTCTTTTTATGCAGTACATCATGCTTGGCTTTGGACATAAAATTACAAGGCATACTAAAAGGCAAAAACAATTTACCGAGAGACCAAGCATCAGAACCGGATTTAGATATAGCAGGGAGGGATGTTGGAAATTTAAGACCACTGTGATTAATATGCCAAGGGCTCTAATGAGAAAAATAGACAACATGCAAGAGAACACACAGGGCATGTGAGCAGAGAGATGGAAGGTCCAAGACAAAGTTAAAAAGAAATACTAGAGATTAAAAACACTGTAACAGAAATAAAGAACATCTCTGGTGGGCTCAGTAGATCGGATGTGGCTAAAGAAAGAATTTCTGACTTTGAAGATACGTCAGTAGAAACTTCTAAAACTGAAAATAAAAAAAAAAGACTGAAAACAAAACAAAGCAAAGACAAGAATATCCAAGAACTGTGGGACAATTACAAAAGGTATAACATATGCATATAGGGAATACCAGAAGAGAAATAAAGAGAGAAAGGAACAGAAGAAATATCTGATGCAATAATCATTGATAATTCCCCCACAAATAATGGCAGACATCAAACCACAGACCCAGGAAGCTCAGAGAACATCAAGCAAAATAAGTGCCAAAAATCTAACAACAAACCAAAAAAAAAAAAAAAAAAAAAAAGACATTTGAACCATATCATATTTGAACTGCAGAAAATCAAAGATAAAGAAAAAATTTTGAAAGAAGCCAGAGGAAGAAAACAGCTTACTTACAGAGAAGCAAGGATAAGAATTACTTGTGTCTTCTCTTCAGAAGCCATGCAGGCAAGAAGATAGTAGAGTCACATATTTAAAGTGTTGAGAGAAGAAAACAGAAAAAAGCAACCGAGAATTCTGTGCTCTGTGGAAGTATCCATCAAAATGAAAAATAAAGACTTTTTCAGAAAAGCAAAGATGGAAGGAATCTGTTGCCAGTAGACCTGCCTTGCAAGAAATGTTAAGCAAATTTCTTCAGAAAGAAGAAAAATTATATAGGAGAGAAACTCAGATCTACGTAAAGAAAAGAACATTGAACGAGGAATAAGTGAAGGTAAAACATAACTTTTATTTCACCTATTCTTAATTTATCTAACAGATGACAGTTGGTTAAAAATAATAGCAAAGGTGTATTCAATTATGTATGATTATGTGTGTGTGTGTGTATATACACACACTTATGTATAAATAAAATGAGTGACAGCAATGACATAAGAGATGGGAAGGAGGAATTAGGAATACTTTGTTATTATGAGGTACTTGCACTACCTGTGAAGTGGTATAGTGTTATATGAAAGTGGACTTGTATTCATTGCATATGTATTTTATATATAGACACAATTCTAGGGCAACCACTAGAATGCATATGTGTTATATATAGCTGTATACACATTATATATATGTATAGAGAGGGTGAGAGAGTAAGTGAGTTCCAGGACAGCCATTAACAAAAGTATAAAAAATAGAAGTATGATATACCCAGAAAGGAGAGTATATTAGACCATTCATTGCATTGCTGTAAAGAAATGCAGGAGGCTGGGTAATTTATAAAGAAAACAGGTTTATTGGCTGTCAGTTCTACAGGCTGTACAAACATGGCACCAACACCTGCTGGACGTCTGGTGAGGCCCTCAAGAAGCTTTTACTCATGGCAGAAGGCAAAGTGGGAGCAGGCACATCAGATGGTGAAAATGGGAGCAAGCGGAGGGTGATGCCCCTTTTAAACAACCAGATCTCATGAGAAATCATTCACTATGGCGAGAACAGCACCAAGGGGAATGGTGCTAAACCACTCATGAGAAATCCACCCCCATGATCCAATCACCTCCCTCTAGGCCCCACCTTCAACACTGGGGATTACATTTCAAAATGAGATTTGATGGGGGCGAATATCCGAATGATATTGGAGACACAATAGAATAATATAAAGTGCTCAATTAAAACTGCAAAAGGCACAAAAAGAGTGAGACAAAAATAGGAACAAAGAAAAACGGCAATGAATAGAAAACTTAACAAATATTGTAGATATGAATTCAACTATATCAATAATCATGTAAATGTCAGTGATCTAAATACATCAATTAAAAGACAGATTATCAGAGTGGATTGAAAAATAAGACCCAGCCAGGTGCAGTGGCTCATGCCTGTAATCCCAGCACTTTGGGAGGCTGAGGTGGGCGGATCATGAAGTCAGGAATTCCAGACCAGCCTGGCCAACATAGTGAAACCCTGTCTCTACTAAAAATACAAAAATTAGCTGGGCGTGGTTGCGGGCACCTGTAATCCCAGCTACTCAGGAGGCTGAAGCAGGAGAACCACTTGAACCCAGGAGGTGGAGGTTGCAGTGAGCCGAGATTGTGCCACTGCACTCTAGCCTGAGTGACAGAGCAAGACTCTATCTCCAAAAAAAAAAAAAAAGACCCAACTATTTGGGTCATAAATTGTCTACAAAAAATCCTCTTTAAATATAAAGACACATATAGATTAAAAGTAAAGGAGTAGAGAACAATATGCCATGACAACACTAATCAAAAGAAAGCTGAAGCATCTATACTAATTTCAAATAGAGGCCAGGCGCGGTGGCTCACACCTGTAATCCCACTACTTTGGGAGGCCGAGGCGGGCAGATTACAAGGTCAAGAGATCGAGACCATCCTGGCCAACATGGTAAAACCCTGTCTCTACTAAGAATACAAAAATTAGCTAGGCATGGTGGCACGTGCCTGTAGTCCCATCTACTCTGGAGGCTGAGGCAGGAGAATCGATTGAACCCAGCAGGCAGAGGTTGCAGTGAACCGAGATTGTGCCACTGCACTCCAGCCTGGACAACAGAGCAAGACTCCATCTCAAAACAAACAAACAAACAGACCAACAAAAACAGAGCAGACTTCAGAGCAAGAAAATTATCAGGAAAAAGAAGAGCATTACATAATGATAAAATGGTCAATCCTCCAAGAATAGACATAACAATTATGTCTCCAAGAAGATGTAACAATCTTTAATGTCTACGCACTTAACAACAGAGCATCAAAATACATGAGGCAAAAACTGACAGAAATGCAAGGAGAGGCCAGGCACAGCGGCTCATGCCTGCAATCCCAGCACTTTGGGAGGCCAAGGCAGGTGGATCACTTAAGTCCAGGAGTTTAAGACCAGCCTGGGAAATGTAACGAAATCCCATCTCTACAAAAAATAAAAAATTAGCCCAGCATGGTGGCTCATGCATGTGGTCCCACTACCCAGCAGGCTGAAGAGGGAGGATCGCTTGAGCCCCAGAGTTTGAGGCTGCAGTGAGTTGTGTATGCGCCACTGCACTCATCATGGGTGACAGAGAGAGACGCTGTCTCAAAAAAAAAAAAAAAAAAAGCAAGGAGAAATGGATGAATCCACTATTATAGGTAGAGACTTCAATACTCCTCTATCAGAAATGGACAAATTCAGCAGGCAAAAACTCAGTAAGGATATAGTTGAACTCAATAGCACCATTTATCAACAAGAAGTAATTAACAAATACAGACTACTTCATCCAACAACAATGGAATACCCATTCTTCTCAATTTCAGATGAATATCACTATGATAGACTACATGCTGGTCCATAAAACATACCTAAACACATTTAAAAGAATAGAAGTCGGCCGGGCTCAGTGGCTCACACCTATAATGCCAGCACTTTGTGAGGCCGAGGCAGGCAAATCACTTGAGGTCACGAGTTCAAGACCAGCCTGACCAACATGGAGAAACCCCATCTCTACTAAAAATAAAAAATTAGCTGGGTATGGTGGTGCATGCCTGTAATTCTAGCTACTTGGGAGGCTGAGGCAGGAGAATCTCTTGAACCTGGGAGGCGGAGGTTATGGTGAACTGAGATCGTGCCATTGCATGCCAACCTGGGCAACAAGAGCAAAACTCCGTTTAAAAAAAAAAAAAAGAATAGAAGGAATGGAAGTCACACAATGTCTACTCTTAGGCCGCAATGAAATTAAACAAGAAATCAGTAACAGAAAGACAGCTAGAAATTTTCAAACTACTTGGGGAGTAAACAACACCTTTCTGAATAACAGGTCAAAGAAGAAATCTTGAGAGAAATTTAATACTATTTTGATATAAGTAAAAATGAAAATATAATTTATCAAAATGTGTGAAATGCAGCAAAAGCAATACTTAGAGGGAAATTAATAGCATTAAATATATACATTAGGGAAAAGAGGCCGGGCACAGCGGCACACGCCTGTAATCCCAGCACTTTGGGAGGCTGAAGCGGGTGGATCACTTGAGGTCAGGAGCTCGAGACCCGCCTGGCCAACATGGCGAAACCGCGTCTCTACTAAAAATACAAAAATTAGCTAGGTGTGATGACACACACCTGTAGTTTCAGCTACTCAGAAGACTGAGGCAGTAGAATCGCTTGAACCCAGGAGGCAGAGGTTGCAGTGAGCCGAGATTGCACCACTACACTCCAGCCTCGGTGACAGAGCAAGACACTGTCTCTAAAAAAAGAAAGAAAAAAAGAAATGACTAAAATCAATAATCTAAGCTTCTATCTTAGGAAATTTTTTAAAAAAGCAAATTAAACCTAAGTAAGCAGAAGAAAAAAAATAATTAAAAAAAAACACGAAACAATGAAATTAAAAACAGGAAGTCAATAGGGAAAATAAACAAAACAAAAAATTGGTTATTTGAAAAGATCAATTTTGGCCAAGATTAAATAACCCTTGGCCAGCGTGGTGGCTCATGCCTGTAATCCCAGCACTTTGGGAGGCCGAGGCGGGTGGATCACGAGGTTAGGAGTTCAAGACCAGCCTGGCCAACATGGTGAAACCCCATCTCTACTAAAAATACCAAAAAAATTAGCCTGGCATGGTGGCGGGCACCTGTAATCCCAGCTACTTGGGAGGCCGAGGCAAGAGAATTGCTTGAACCTGGGAGCCAGGAATTGCAGTGAGCTGAGATCTTACTACTGCACTCCAGCCTGGACAACAGAACAAGAAATTGTCCTCAACAAAATATTAGCAAATCAGATCCAACAATGTAGATGAAGGATTATACACACCATGACCAAATAAAATTTATCCCAGATATGCAAAGATGGTTCAACATTCAAAAATCAATTAATGTTTCAATAGCAGACAGATACTAAAAGCAAATTAAAAATAAATAAATAAATGTAATCCACGTGAACTGGCTAAAGAAGAAAAATCACATAATCATATTAACAGTCGCAAAAAAAGCTAGTGACAAAATTCAACATCAATTCATGATAAAAACTCTCAGCAAACTAGCTGGGTACAGTGGCACACACTTGTAGTCCCAACTACTTGGGAGGTTGAGCCAGGAGGATCACTTGAGCCCAGGAGTTTGAGTCCAGCCTAGGCAACATAACGAGACCCTGTCAAAAAAAAGAAAAGAAAAGAAAAGAAAAAGGAAGGAAGGAAAGAAGGAAGGAAGGAAGGAAGGAAGGAAGGAAGGAAGGAAGGAAGGAAGGAAGGAAGGAAAAAAATTAACAAAAAATGTGAACTTTCAGCAAGCTAGGAACAGAGGGGAACTTCCTCAACTTGATAAAGAGCAGATATAAAAACCTTACAACTAAAAACATATTTTGACAAAAACAACTCACTAGAACTAGTTAGTGATTATAGTAAGAGTGCAGGATACAAAATTTATGTTTAAAAGTTAATCAATTTCCTATACACCAGCATTGAACAAGTGGAATTTGAAACAGAATACTATTTACATTATCACTCCAAAAATGAAGTACGTAGGTATAAATCTAACAACATATGTCCAAAATATATATGAGGAAAACTACAAAACTATGGTAAAAGAAATCAAAAAAGAACTAAATCAATTGAGAGATATTTCATATTCCTGGATAGGAAGATTCAATATTGTCAAGACGTTGGCTCTTCCCAACTTAGCTCAATGGACTCAATGCAATCTCAATCAAGATCAAAAGCAAGTTATTTTGTGGATATCAGCAAATAGTTTATATTAAGAGGCAAAAGATCCAGAATAGCCAACACAATATTAAAAGAGAAGAACACTATTAAAGGAGAAAAACAATATTAAAGGAGAAGAAAAAGTATCAGGACTGACGCTATCTGACTTCAAGATTTAATATAATGAATGCTACATACTTCGGAGGCTGAGGTGAGAGGATTGCTTGAGCCCAGCAGTTCAAGGATGCAGTGAGCTATGATCATGCCACAGCACTAAATAGATATAATCAATAAGAAAAGAATTGCTTTGACAGATGACACTTTGATTGCTCGATATCTTGGCAAATACGGCATCATCTGCATGGAGGATCTGATTCATGAGTTCTATACTGTTGGGAAACGCTCCAAAGAAGCATACAACTTCCTGTGGCCCTTCAAATTATTCTCTCCATGAGGTGGAATGAAGTAACAGACCACCCATTTCATAGAAGGTGGAGATGCTGGCAACAGGGAGGACCAGATCAACAGGCTTATTAGAAGAATGAACTAAGGTGTCTACCATGATTGTTTTTCTAATCTGGTCAGTAAATAAAGAGTACCTGCTCTCAAATTGAAAAAAATAAAAATACACACACACACACACACACACACACACACAAAGCTATAGTAATTACAGTAATCAAGACTGTAGTATGGGTGAATGAATAGACAAATAAATCAATGAACCAGAATAAACAGCCTAGAAATAGACCCATATAAAAATAATTGATCTTTGACAAAGGAACAAAGGTAGTACAATGGAGAAAAGATAATCTTTCAAAAAATAATAATGGAACAACTGGTTATTCACATGCAAAGGAAATGAATCTAGACACAGAGCTCACACTCTTCACAAAAATTAACTGAAAATGGATCATAAGCCTAAATGGAAAACAGAAAACTGTAAGACTCCTAGAAGATAACATAAAATAAAAACTAAATGACCTTATGTATGGTGATAACTTTTTAGATACAACACCAAAAGCATGATACATGAAAGAAAGAACTGACAAGCTAGCCTTCATTAAAATTAAAAGCTGTTCTTGAAAAGACAATGTCAAGAGAAGGAAAAGACAAGCCACAGACTGAGAGAAAATATTTGTAAAAGACACATCTGATATAGGACTGTTATCTAAAATATACAAAGAACCATTAAAAACTCAACAGGGACAAAAAACAATCTGATTTTAAAATGGGCAAAGGACCTGTACACACACCTTTGTGTGTGTGCTCTGTTGTGAAGATATATGAATAACAAATAAACATCTAAGCAGATGCTTCACATCATATGTAACCAGGGGACTGCAAATTAAAACAACAATGAGATACCACTACATACCCATCAGAATGGCAAAAATCCAAAGCACTGATGACACCAAATAGGATGTGGAGCAACACAGGATCTCTCAGGATGTGGAGCAACAGGATCTCTCAGGATGTGGAGCAACAGGATCTCTCATTCATTGCTGGTGGGAATGCAAAACGGTATAGCCACATTGAAAGACAGTTTGGCAGATTCTTATAAAACTAAACATACTCTTACTGTATGATGTAGCAATCACACTCCTTGGTATTTACCCAAAGGAACTGAAAACTTATGTCCATGTAAAAATATGCACATGGATGTTTATAGCAGCTTTATTCATAATTGCGAAAACTTGAAAGCAATCAAGATGTCTTTCAGTAGGAGAATAGATGAAAACTGTGGTACATCCCGACAATAGCATATTATTTAATACTAAGAAAAAATGAGCTATCAAGACATGCAAATGGATGGAAGAAACTTAGATGTACATTATTAAGTGAATGAAGACTATCTGAGAAGGCTACACACTGTATGATTCCAACTATATGACATTCTGGAAAAGACAAAACTACGGAAACAGTAAAAAGAATCAGTGGTTGCCAGGGGTTGGAGGGAAAGGATGAATAAGGAAGAGCACAGAAGATTTTCAGGGCAGCAAAACTACTTTGTATGATAATGTAATGGTGGATACATGTCATTCTAGATCTGTCCAAGCCCAAGACATGTACAACATCAAGAGAGAACCCTAAGGTAAACTATGGACTCTGAGTGATAAAGATGTGTCAGTGTAGGTTTGTTGATTATAACAAACATACCACTCTGGTTTAGGATATTGGTAGTCAGGGAGGCTGTGTGTATGTGGGAGCAGGGGAAATATGGGCTATATCTCTGTACCTTCCACTCAGTTTTGCTATGAACCTAAAAGTGATCTAAAAAGAAAGTGTATTTTAAAATTAAATTTTAAAAAGCTAGCATTTAATATGTGCCAGGCACTATGTATACATAATTTATTATTATTATTATTATTATTATTATTATTATTATTATTATTTGAAACAGAGCCTCGCTTTGTTGCCCAGGCTGGAGTGCAATGGCGCGATCCCGGCTCACTGCAACTCCTGCCTCCTGGGTTCAAGCGATTCTCCTGCCTCAGCTTCTGAAGTAGCTGGGATTACAGGCACCCGCCACCACGCACGGCTATTTTTTTTTTTTGAGACGGAGACTCTCTCTGTCACCCAGGCTGAAGTGTGATGGCACAATCTCTGCTCACTGCAAGCTCCGCCTCCCGGGTTCAGGCCATTCTCCTGCCTCAGCCTCCTGAGTAGCTGGGACTACAGGCGCCCGCCACCACGCCTGGCTAATTTTTTGTATTTTTAGTAGAGACAGGGTTTTACCATGTTAGCCAGGATGGTCTTGATCTCCTGACCTCAGGTGATCTGCCTGCCTCGGCCTCCCAAAGTGCTGGGATTACAGGCATGAGCCACTGCACCCAGTCTATGTACACATAATTTAATCTTCACAACGATGTCATAAGATGGTTCTATTACTGGGTTGGAGTATACTATTTCAAATGAAATTCTGTACCAAAACTGACCTGCAAAAGACCTCAGGAGTCTTAGAATTGACCATGGTTAGGGCGGGCGTGGTGACTCATGCCTGTAATCCCAGCACTTTGGGAGGCTGAGGCAGGCAGATCACGAGGTCAGGAGTTTGAAACCAGCCTGGCCAATATGGTAAAACCCTATCTGTACTAAAAATACAAAAATTAGCCAGGCGTGGTGGCACATGCCTGTACTCCCAGCTACTCGGGAGGCTGAGGCACAAGAATCGCTTGAACCCAGGAAGTGGAGGTTGCAGTGAGCCGAGATCGTGCCACTGCATCCCAGCCTGGGCAACAGAGCGAGATTCCGTCTCAACAAAAAAAAGAAAGAAAGAAAAGAATTGACCATGGTTTATCCCTGTGGAGGACAGAAGTATGAGGCAGAAGTCATTGAAATAATTTTCATGCCTCTCACCAAAACCAGATTTGGATTTTTGAGAGTTGACTCTGGCTGCAATATAGGAGATGAATAGAAGAAGAGGACAACGGCATTTGAGAAGCAAGCCAGGAAACTGAGCAGGCATCCAGATGAGAGATGGGGTGGCCTAAACTTGGGCAATGCCTGAGAGGAGTAGAGGATTTAGGAAGAAGAATCCCCTTGGTCCAGGACTAAGTGCATTGCCAGGGCAGGAGGAAGGGTGTCCAGGCAACTTACTCACCTGTCTCAGTTCATTCCTTATCAGTGAAGGTTCCTAACCGCAAACCACAAATACCAACTCTGATCAATGTAAGCAGAAAAGAAATAAACTAGGAAGATACGGGGCAGTACAGAATATTGCCAGAACTGACTAACCAGGTTAGGGGCAGAAACAGGTGCTTCAGGTGCCCCATTCTACAATTGCTTTGCCCCAGCTGTCCTGAATAGTTCTATTCACATTGATCATGTTCTACTTCAGGGGACTACTCCATCTCTGCTTTTCTGCCTTGGGACTTTCTTGAAATCTCAGGAGTCTGCTCAGCCCACGCATAGGTTCAGTTCAAAAGTGTAATGACCACTCCTGGAGGCAATCCAGTGGGGAAGGACTCTGGCACATAAATGCCTACTATTCTTTTTGCTTCTCAGAGGTCCCTGGAGTTGAGCCCCATTTCCTTTAGAAGTCAGCTAGAGAATGCACCCTTTCTAGGCTTTTCCTCCTTCCTGCTGTCGTTCTCCTTACTTCCTCATACCTACTTCCTGGGATCACCTCCTAAATAAACCATCTCCACCTGAGGTTCTTGTTTCAAGCTCTGCTTTTGGAAAAACCTGAAGGAAGACAGAGACTCTTTAGCAGGGAACTATGCTGAAAATAAAAGTACAGGACTAAGTGGTCCAGGAAGGACACCTCTGATCTGGGGGAGCACTAGACATGGTGAAGTACATCACTGACCCCTCCCACCTGGGAGCCTGGATGCTGCCTCAGCACCACAGCCACCCCTCCTGCAGGAACACGAATTTCCTGTGACTGCTGCCCCTGTCATGCAAGCCTTCCTCACCATCCTCATTTCCTGTGTCACTTGTTTTCTCTCCAAAGTGTGGGTGAGTGTACCTGACTGGCTGAGCCTAGCTCACATGACCATCTTATAGCTGCAAGGGAAGCTGGGCAATTGAATGTCTCCTTGGAGGTTTTCAAATCTCAAGTGATGTCTGCCTCCCATTAAGACTCATAATATGAGGAATTCTCCAAATATAGCAAACAGAGGCAGGGTGGCCCCCAAATAAATAATATTCATCCCACATATCACACAGGTTAGGACTGGACCCACTTGGATACTTCATTCCCCTGTCCTGAGAAGCGGTAGCATCTGGTGCTGAATCAGACGGTTGAGGTGTTGCCTTGACCTTGACTTTCATTTACCAAGTTCAGATTCACTTTTACAGTATTCAAAAGAGCTTC
Source organism: Papio anubis (assembly GCF_008728515.1). NCBI lineage: Eukaryota > Metazoa > Chordata > Mammalia > Primates > Cercopithecidae > Papio > Papio anubis. Next base: position 56,414,099 of record NC_044991.1, on the reverse strand, counting down.
AGTAAAACCCAGCCCTACTAGGGAGCCTAAGGGCAGAGGCACAAAGAATTGTGATAATTGCCCTGCCTTCCCCTTTTTCTTTTTTCAGACAACGCACTGTGCCTTCTGCTGGGCTTTGAAGTGTAATTCAAAGGACTGAGCTGATTTACTCCTATCCAGACCAGCTCTCAGCCCAATTAACAAGTGCTTCATCCTGAGACTGGGAACACAGGTGCTGCTGGGAGAAGTTGGGCTTTTCCACCCAGAGGCAGGAGGCACATTCCTCTAAAAAAGATGGGGAAAGTCAACAGATGGGGAAACACCAAGTGGTCACCTAAACTCAGAAGGGAAGTTGGGGGCCAGGAAAGACTTCCTGGAAAAGCTGATATTTAAAATCAGTCTGGAAAGAAGAGTAGGAATTAACTCCACCTAATAGGAAAATGATGATCTAGTCAAATTACCTGCATGTGCAGAGGCCTGGAGATGTGTGAAGGTAAGATATATTCAAGGAATAAAGCCAGGGAGAGAGCTTAGAGACTCAGACAATAAGTGGATCATCAGTTCTTAGGGGATCTGAGAACCCCTTGAAGAATCTGATTAATTCTACCCCAAACTTGAGCCCATATACCTGCATATACAGAAACTGGCACACTGCCAAGGGATGCAGGGATCCAAGATTAAGACTTTATTATGTCCCCAACCGTTCAGTTGCAGATGCACAACAGCCCCAGAGAGGGCTGAAGTGGAAGTCACAGCAAAGCATTGTTTCTGCAACAAGATTTGGTTTGGTCTCTCTCATTCAGGTTGGAAACTTACCTCAAGGGACTGATGATCTTTATCTCAAAGGGAGGCCAGTAAAAGCTGATGGAAAGCTTAGTAAGCATGGAGAGGGTTTGACAACTGATGCATTTCCTTATAGGGCAATTGAGTGTCCAGCCAGATTTTTCACTGAAAAGTTCCAAAGGTCACGATTGCAGGTCCATTCTCTGGGGCAGTTCAATTTCTTCATAGAAAGAAGCTCCAGTCCCTTGCCTGTTAGGGGATAGGGGACATTGCCCAATGAGCCTAGATGTAATGTTCTGATGCTGGGCTAGGAACAGGTTGGAGGTGTCATCATTCGGGATGCAATTTTTAGTTAACCCCTATGTTTGGTTCAGCCCCCTCCCGCCTCTCCCCTATATTGCGGCCACAGTCAACGCTCTGTTTGTGGCCACTAAATCTGGAACCTGTCTGATTCAAATTTCCCAGAGATCAAATCCCCGGTGGCCTCTGGGGACAGAAGTGCGTGGCTGCAGAAGGTCAAAATGCCCCCACAAAGACTTTCAGTCAGTCCTCATGTTTTCAGCACCCTGCTTTCCCTCCACCTCCTCAATGTCTGGTTCTGCTAATTCCTGAGCCTTTCTGGCTCACTGGGGTGAATTGGATGTTCCTCAATAGATGCCCCTTCTAAGGCAGCAGGGTTAACCTTCTTCCACTCTGCCAAATTGTTTACCATTCCCCGACACATTTTCTGTCTTCCTTTACAGTGTTACAGGGCTAGAGATGTTCTACCAGCTACATCAAAGATGGAGAGGGTGTTTCTGTTGCATGTTCTCCTAATTGTCTGGAGTGGATTTAATGAGAAGAGAAGTGGATAGAAACAAAACTTGGCCCTCCTTGAATATACTTAACACTGTTGATCTTTACACTTTGTAAAGTTGTTCAGATGGTAAATTTAAGCTATGTGTTTTTTTTTTTTTTCTTACCACAATTAAATACAAGACAAATAAGCAAAACTCAGCCATCTTACCAGAAGTGTCCCCACTGAGTTTTCCATACATTTTGAAAAACAAACACAACAAGCCATTTCCTTTGAAATTTATTTACATGTAGAACATGAACATTTTAACTCCTCCTAAACAATTTATTGAGTCTATTACCAGGACCATCTAGAGTGGTGCCTCTTAGAGTATGGTTCCTGGACCAGCAGCAGCCACAGCACTTTGAAACTTGTTAGAAAAGCAAATTCTTGGGCCCTAGCCTAACCCTACTAAATCAGAAACTCTGAGAGTGAGGTCCAGCAATCTGTGTTTTAAGAAGCTCTCCATGACAAAAGATGACCAGCTTTGTGATGGTTGATGCCCAGTTAACGTTTGACAACCACTCATCCAGAACAACATGGGGGAAAAAACAAATGAAGGAGGTTGAAGGTCAAAGGAAGGGTCCAACTTCATAATCTGGAGAAAAGCTAAAGGAAATCATGAAAGGAGAAGAAAAGGTAACTGCCATTCATTGAGTGCCTACCTTGTGCAAAGTACCATGCTTCCAAGTTTATATATGTATCTCATTTAATCTTCAGTTTCCTTCAAAAGAAAGACGTATTTCCCCCATTTTACAGATAACAAAACTAAGGTTTAAAAAAGGTAAGCAAGTTAGCTATGTAAAAAGGATTTCAACCAAGGGTCTGCCTGACTCCTTAGGCTCTTCTATTTATTTTCCATATGTCACTTTTTTTTTTTTTTTTTTTTTTTGAGACAGAGTCTTGCTGTGTCGCCAGGCTGGAGTGCAGTGGCACAATCTTGGCTCGCTGCAACCTTCGACTCCCGGGTTCCAGTGATTCTCCTGCCTCAGCCTCCTGAGTAAGTGGAGCTACAGGAGTGTGCCACCACGCCCAGCTAATTTGTGTGTTTTTAGTAGAGACGGGGTTTCACCATGTTGACCAGGATGGTCTCAATCTCCTGATCTCGTGATTCACCTGCCTTGGCCTCCCAAAGTGCTGGTAATACAGGCGTGAGCCACTGTGCCTAGCCCCATCACTTTTTAAAAATTAACATCTTCACTGAGAATATCACTGACTATGGAAGAACAGAAAAAAAAAAGAAAAGAAAATATTATCATTGCTTGGTAAAATCCTATTCTTCCTCCTAAGCAGAACTCAAATGCCACCTCCTCTGGGAAGTCTTCCAGGACTGCCCTGCTCAAAGTTAACCTTCCTATAGTACCTTGCACATACCAGCCCTGCAGTACTTCACAGACTTTATTGTAGAAGTTCTCAAACCTTGGGTCCCAGGGCCTCTTAAAAATAATTAACATTCACAGGCAAATATAAACTTTGATCTAAACCTCACACAAGAAAATTAATTCAAAATGGATCAAAGGTTAGATATAAAACATAACACTATAAAACTTTTATTTTTTTATTTTTATTTTTAAGAGACAGGTTCTCACTCTCTCCCAAACTGGAGTGCAGTGCTGTGATTATAGTTCACTGCAGCCTCAACTTCCTAGCTCAAGAGATCTTCCCACCTCAGCCTCCCAAGCAGCTAGGACTACACTCATGAGCTACCAGGCCCCACTAATTTTTTAAATTATTTTTTGTAGAGATGAGGTTTTGCCATGTTGCCTAGGCTGGTCTCAAACTCTTGGCCTCAAGTGATCCTCCCACGTCAGCCTCCCAAAGTGTTGGGATTATAGGCATGAGCCCCCATACCTGGGCTATAAAACTTTTAGGAAAAAAACTAAAAAACCGTAGGATATCTTTGGAATGTAGAGCTGGGTGAAAAATTCTTAAACTTGATACCAAAACATGACCCATAAAAGAAAAATGGATAAGATGGATCATTCAAAATGAAAACCTTTTGCTCAAAGTCCCTGTGAAGACGACGAAAACATTGAAAGTATTTGCAAACCGCATATCTGAAAAGGCACAGCTATCTAGGTATATAAGGAACTCTCAAAACTCAAGAATGAAAACAAACAATTTAATTAGAAAATGGGCAAAAGACATGAATAGACATTGCACTGAAAAGGATCTACAGCTAGTAAATAAGCAGGTGAAAATATCAACATCATTAGCCATTCAGGAAATGTAAATTAAAACTATAATGAGATATCACTACATAACTATCAGAATGGCTAAAATAAAACAGCCGGCGCAATGACTCACACCTGTAATCCCAGCACTTTGGGAAGCCAAGGCAGGCTGATCACCTAAGGTCAGAGGTTCGAAACCAGCCTGGCCAACATGGTGAAACCCTGTCTCTACTAAAAACACAAAAATTACCCAGGCACGGTGGTGGGCGCCTGTAATCCTAGCCACTTGGGAGGCTGAGGCAGGAGAATCGCTTGAACCTCGGAGGTGGAGGTTGCAGTGAGCCGAGATTGCACCACTGCACTCAAACCTGGGTGACAGAGCCAGACACTGTCAAAAAAAAAAAAAAAAAAAAAAAAAAAAAGCACCAAATGCTGGTGAGAATGATGAGAATGGTGAGAATGGATCTCTCGTAAATTGCTGGCAAGAATGTAAAATAGTACAGCCATTTAGGAAAAAGACATGGCAGTTTCTTCCAAAATTAAACATGTGTTTACCATACAACCCAGCAATTGTACTTTGGGCACTTATCCCAGAGAAATGAAAACTCATATCCACACATGAATGTTCATACCAACTTTATTCATAATACCCAGAAATCAAAAATGTCAACTATTCTTCCACAGGTAAATAATTAAACAGATGGTGTTAGATGGCCACCATGGAATACTATGCAGCCATGGAAAGGAATGAACTATTGATACATGCAACAACATGGATGATCTCAAGGGAACTATGCTGAGTGAAAAAAAAGACAATCTCAAACAAAGTTCCATATTGTGTTATTCTACTTATATGACATTCTTGGAATGACAAAATGAGAGAGAGAGAGTACACAGGGATTAAGGATGAGGGAAGGAAGAAGGTGGCTGTGGCTGCAAAAGGGTAGCCTGAGGGATCCTCATGATGAAACTGTTCTGTATCTTGATTGTGGTAGTGGTCCCACAAATCTACATGTAATAAAGTTGCATAGAATTAAATACACACACGTGCACATACACGAGTGCATGCCACACATGACATCTGGATAAGGTGGGTGGATTATATCAGTGCCAATTTTCTGGTTGTAATATTGCACTAAAGTTATGCAAGATTTTACATAATAACACCAACCACTGGTAAGAATACAGAGAATGGTAAGAATGGAGAGTACAGATCACTCATAAATTGATGGTAGGAATGTAAAATGGTACAGCGACTATATTTGGGTGAAGGGTATAAAGGATCTCTGCATTATTTCTTACAACTGCACATGAGTCTACAATAATCTCAAAATCAAAAGTTTTTTAAAGTATTGCGGACTCCAAAGAGATTTTTATATCGATATTTACTGTACCAGAAATTAACAGACATTTTACAAGTATTTGTTAGTCTATTTTTAAGGCAATAATAAATCAATTACATGCTAACATAAACAAAACTATTTTGTGAAATATGACTATATGTTTCAAAAAACATAGTGTGAAGAGTGACATTGCCTTACATTTCTGTAAAGCTCTTTAATGTCTGGCTTCATGGACAACTGGATTCTCATGTCTGCTTCTCTATTATGATGTGTTGATAACCACACACCATGTAGCCTCTGCAGGGTTTTCTGGAGGTATGCAGTTGGCCCTTGACCAACACGGGTTTGAACTGCACAGGTCCACTTAGACACAGATTTGTTTCAACCAAACGCAGACTGAAAGTACAATATTCTCAGGATGTGAAAACAGCATTTATGGAGGGGCTTTGGTTTCCAGGGGTTCCACAGGGCTAACTGCAGGACTTGTGTATGCACTGATTTGGGTATTTTCAGGGGTTCTGGAACCAACCCCCAGTGTATACAGAGGGATGACTGTATGCATTTGGGCTCGATTCTGGGGTAGAACCTTCTGTACACTTGTGAAAGAATGAGAGTGAAAAAGGCAAATAATGCCTCGGTGTTATTATGAGAACAGTTTTAACCTCATGGATCCCTTCAAAGGGTCTCAGGGTCCCCCAGGTAACCCCTGACCACATTTGGTGAGGATTTGTCCATGCATGCTCTGGCCCTTACCAGTGAGTTGTGGTAAAGAGAGCGTCTTTTCATCTTTGTATTCCAAGTGCCTTGTACAATGCCTGGCACTCAGAGAGGGAGACAGAGAGCAAGGGAGTGAGAGAGAGCGTGCGCCAATCTGGTTGACAGCATATTGCTTTAGACTTCTAGTTCTGAGTCAGAGTAAAGGTCAGAGCGTTCTGATATAGCTTGGTCTCACGGAATAAACACTGTTCTGAGAAACCAGTTTCATGCTCCTGGGGCATGAAACATGGGTAGGCAATGATGGAGTGGCCTTTTGAAAAAGGTTGCACTGGGTCACAGTTTCTCACAAGTCTTCACCTTGAGGCCTCTACACACCATTCAGACCAAGCACAGAGAAAGGGGTTTAGTGGGTTACGCAGACATATAACAAATGATTTCCTCCTAATTTACTACCTTCCTCATAACTCCTGACTCCTGTCTGTCCCCAAAGCACCCATTAGGGGCCAATCTCAGTCCACTTGGTCCACAGCTGCTCTGGGAAGTGGAAAATAATTTCAGGCCACAATTTCAGATTATGAATTGACTCTCAGTTCTCATCCAAAGTACTCATCAAAGCACAATCTAGCCAGGAGCATAGAAAAATGCAGATGCTGACTTAAAATTGCCCCTGAAAAATGTCTGTTGGTATCTACTGTGTGGCAGACACTGAGTCAGAACTGTGGGAATATTCCAAGATGACCCAGCTTGGCTCCTGCCTCAAAGAGCTCCCGATCTCATGGTGAAATGACTTATCTCCAGTTGTCTGGCAACAAGAACTCTAAAGTGGAATGAGCAACCAATGAAGAAATATCAACTCTCCCAGGATGAGGGAAAGGAAGTGCATTTGATTTTGTTTTTGAAAGGAAGAGAGGGATGTGGCCAGTAGAGGGAGGACAGCATACGGGAAGGTATTGTATTAGGGAAGATAGTTAATTGCTTTGACATAGATCTAAAGTCACAGTGGTCAAATAAAATAGGTTTCTTTCTTTTATAACAGTCCAGGCTTATGTGTTCTATGGCTCCCACAGTGACCCCACAGCATCAAGAACCCAGACTCCTTCCTTGCTGATGCTCCACCACACCTGAGCCCCAGTCCTCATCTGTTTGCGTGGTCCAAAGCCATCACATCTGTGTTCCAGCCAGTGCAAGTAGGGAAAGGGGATAGCAGGCATGCTCTTCCCTCCTAAGAGCACATTTCAGAAGTTGCACACTTTACTCCTGCTCTTGTCCCATTGGCCAGAACACAGTTACAAGGGAGACTAGGAAATACAGTTTTTAAATGAGGGCCTCTGTTGCTGTAGAAAAAAGTGGGAGACAACTAGAGGTTTCTGCTCCAAGCACAGGGGGGGTTTTAGAAGGAGCCAGTAGCTAAGTAGGTTTAAAAATTGTTGGAGGAAGGAAATACAGTAGGAAAGGTAGGTTGGGGCCACAGTTGTCCCAGACTGTGGGGCTACTTTATTCTGTAAATCAGTGGTTCTAAACTTGAGTATATATCAGTATCACCTGGAGGACTTGTTAAAACCCACATTACTAGGCCCCACCCCCACAGTATCTGATTTCATAGGTCTTAGGAGGGGCCTGAAAATACGCATTTCTTTCTTTTTCTTTTCTTTTCTTTTTTTTTTTTTTTTTTGACAGAGTCTTGCTCTGTCGCCAGTCTGGAGTGCAGTGGCACGATCTCGGTTCACTACAACCTCCGCCTCCTAGGTTCAAGCGATTCTCGTACCTCAGCCTCCCGAGTAGCTGGGACCACAGGCACACACCACCACACCCAGCTAATTTTTGTATTTTTAGTAGAGATGGGGTTTCACCATGTTGGCCAGGATGGTCTCGATCTCCTGACCTCTTGATCCACCCGCCTTAGCCTCCCAAAGTGCTGGGATTCCAGGCGTGAGCCACCGCACCTAGGCGAAAATACACATTTCTAACCAGTTCCCGGGTGCTGCTGGTCCAGGAACTTTGAGAAATGTGGAGCCACAGAAGGTTCTGAAGAAAGAAATGGCATCTGTATTTCAGGAAGTTGTCTGTTACAGTAGAGAACAAGCCGTACTGAAGCTTCCCAGAGCACCAGAGCTTCACACCTTCTTGATCCTTCATGTTCCTGAGAAATTGCACTCAAGAAAAACAGGGATGATAAAGAGCCTGCAAAGCAAGTTCATAGAATTTCCAACTGCCCAGGGCGCAAAGATTACTTCCCACTTCCTGGCAGGGCTAATGGCACCAGCCTCAACTATCATTTCTTTGCTCTGTGTGTGTGCAGAAGCCTGGATATTGGGTGGTGTTGGGCAACTCCCTTTCCTCCCTGCAACCGGGTTTCTCCATCAATAATAATAATGAGGACCATTTACCTGCCTTAGGTGCCAAAAACGATCAGATGACACAGATCAAAAAGCTGGACAATGTCCCAAGACTGTGGAGACTCCAGCACTTGCCTACACTGCGGACTGGAAAGTGAATTGGCATGGCCCCTGGAAGGCAATTCGACAATCAAACCAGAATTAAGATGCTCAAATCCTTTGACCTAATAGTTCTATTTCCAGGAATTGAGCCTACAGATATACTCACGTTCATGTGCAAAAGACAAAGTTGTTCAATGCCCATCATTTTTACTGGCAAGAGATGGGAAACAACCTAAATGGTATCCACAGAGGGCTGGTTAACCAAACCACGGTGCATCCAAAAACGGAATAATAGACCAGGCCTTAAAAATATTAAGTTAGAGCTACATGATCCCATTTAGAATATATACATCTCAGAGCACATCTCTGGAAGGATGTAAAGAGAGAGTTTGCCTTTGAGGATAGGAATTGGAATGGAGGTCCAGGTTGAGAAGGAAACTTCCTTCTCACTCTAACCTTCTATTTACTTGTTTGATTTTTTTCTACTCTAAGTATGCATTACTTGCTTAAATACATAAACACACAGGTAGTGCCAGGTGCCTCCCATGCTTTATCTCACTAAATCTTCAGAATAACCTAGAAGGGAAGCACTCTTATTATTCCCAAGGCACAGGGAGTTTAAATCATTTTGGGGAGGGGCTGCAGGAGAGAGAGGAAAGAAGGAGCCTTGATTGTAGCGCTGCCCATTTCTACAGTGTAAATACTCCCACTGTGGCTGATTTCAAGCTCCCAGCATGATGTCACTGAACAGAGTTGGAAAGAGATGCACACAGTCAGCTCTCAGAAGCACAGAACAGCCAACTCCAGCACACACACCACTGTAGGGAACTTTGCACCCATAAGGAAGGCACCATTGTCTCTTCCCACTTCATTCTTGAAAAAGTTGGTTTCCAAGAACAAAAGAAACGCAAGCAAATATATCACTTCAGGACCTAAGAGCAGCTTTCCCGGAACTTTATAAGTACTGGGGAGTTTAGCTATAGTGTAAACAACCCGCATTGTTTTGCAATGGATTTGAAACAGAAACCCAGAAATTAAAATTAAGCATCTGGGTTTTATATTTGCAAATTGCTTTGTCATTTTCTTTATGAAATACTGCACACAGCTATACAGCCATAAGGCAATAAAAGAATAATAAATTAATCAGCATTAGCATTCTGTCAGCACAGCTTCACACACTCACGGAGGGCCAGCGATCTAAATTAGGAAGGTGGTTTAGAAACTTTTTCAGTGCTTTAATGAGAGAGATGAGTCAAGAGAATCAGACAGGCTTAGATTTGCATCCCAGTTCTACCACTTGCTAGGTACCTCGGACAAAGCACCTCACCTTCTGAGTCTTAACTTATTCATGTGTTAAATGGGGATAGTGCCCACCATACAGACCTCTACAGGTTGGTTGGAATGTTTAAGAAACAAAGTCTGGCCAGGAGTGGTGGCTCACGCCTGTAATCCCAGAATTTTGGGAGGCTGAGGTAGGTAAATTGCTTGAGCCCAGGAGTTCAAGACCAGCCTGGGCAACATGGCAAAACCCAGTCTCTACAAAAGTTAGCTGGGCGTGGTGGTAAACACCTATAGTCCTAGCTACTTGGGAGGCTGAGACAAGAGGATCACCTGAGCCTGGGGAGGTCAAGGCTGCAGTGAGCTGTGATCACACCACTGCACCCCAGCCTGGGCGACAGAGTGAGACCCTGTCTCAAAAAAAAAAAAAAAAAAGAAATGAAATGAAGTGAAGTTAACATACAGTATACACCTGGACATAATGCAAGGTGTTTTTTCCCCAAAAAAATCTCTCAGAAGAGAGAGTTGCCTTACATTTAAGTTCTTATAAAAGCTCACAGAATCTTTCATATTCCCTAGACTCTCTCAATTACTTTCTTTTAAACAACAAAGTATTGTTGGAGGTAGGCCAATCTATAGAAGTCATCTGAAGGAAATAGTTTAAAAAAAAAAAAAAAGGCAAGCAATTTTTGACATGGATGTAAGTCATTACACTGGGGACTGACCTCCCACACTTTATAAAGATGTAAGCCTTAAGAAAGAGCACTTTTAAAAGCAATACATAAAATGTTTGGATGTTGTGATCACAAATATAAACCGATGGGAGAAATGGAAAAACAATCTGTCCTAAGATTTAGTGCACTGAGACTTCTAAACTATTTCAGAGAAAGCGTCATATAAAGGCTCAAAAAGTACTGGATCACAATTTAGATAGGAGTGAAAATTATATGACCTAGAAAGTGGGTTGTGTGACACAGAAATCATCCCCAGTGACTGAGATCAAAGGTGCTCAGAAAGAGATGAAAAGAAATTGTTTTGTGAAATAGAAGAATGGGAGAAAATCCAGTATTTCCAAATAATCTTGAAAGTGTGTATGTACCTAAAATAATAAATTAAATATTACATAGATGTTTGATTATTTATACCACCTTAATAATTTATATATTCAAGTTGAGCCCCCGAATATTTTCTCTTCTGCAATCTTCTTAATGTGACAAGTGAGAGGGACACCTTATATTTTGGGCCACCCAATGTTGAGACATGTTTAATAGGTGAAAGCACTTTAAATCCCACAAAGCTTTGTATGATTTGTGACAAGTACTGTTATGGTGGTTAATACTATTTTTATTATGACTGTTCTACCACAGGGTGGGCTCTCTGGCTATGCTCTTCTAAGCACTTCTCCAGGTGGGACTCCCCTGAACTATTTCCTAGCTGTGTTATTTATTTATTTATTTATTTATTTATTTATTTATTGAGATGGAGTCTTGCTCTGTTGCCCAGGCTGGCTGGAGTGCAGTGGTACGATCTCAGCTGACCGCAACTTCCACCTCCCGGGTTCAAGCCATTCTCCTGCCTCAGCCTCCCAAGTAGCTGGGATTACAGGCACCCGCCACCACGGCTGTTTAATTTTTGTATTTTTAGTAGAGATGGGGGTTTCATCATGTTGGCCAGGCTGGTCTCGAACTCCTGACCTCAGGCGATCCACCTGCCTCAGTCTCCCAAAGTGCTGGGATTACAGACATGAGCCACTGCATCCGGCTAATTTCCTAGCTGTGTGATCTTAAGCAAGCTGCATAACTTCTCTGTGTCTCTGTTTCCTCATCTGTCAAATAGAGATAATAACAGGATTGAGAATTCAATAAATTATTATATTGAGAAGTGTTTATAACAGTGTCTAGTAAATGCTTCTTAAATGTTAGTTATTATTTTCAGTAAGTGAGAACTGTAACTATTTGTAAACACATCAGTTTTCTTCACCATATGGTGAGATTTTACCACCAGGGACCGTCTTATTCATCCCGGGATCCCCAACTCAAACATGGGGGCTAACATACAGTAAATGTTTGTTGAACCAATAATAATTTCTATAGAGAAAGAATGGTAGTATATAAAGTTCAGGGCCCAGCAGAGACCCTGATTCCCACTAGTTGAAAGAGGCACACCGTGAATGTTGATAACGGGCTCAGCCTTATTTCTCACTGACCAACCAAACTCTAAAACAGCATCACAGTGCGACAGAGCTGGAAAAGACTCAAGACTGGATGTTTCTTCGTGTCTTCTCTAGACCATGAGTTCCTCTACAATAGGAACTGAGTTCCATTCATCTCAGTCCCCAATCTGGCAAACAGTAGGGGCTTAGTAAGTACTCATTGACCAAATGAGTGATGAGGTACATTCTACACTATTGTACATTACTTGTTTTTTAAACTGAATTTTACTTTTTTAAATACCTACAAAAAAGAACTCAAATTAATACCCAAATATACGCATAAAAACTTCAAATCATACAAAGTTATCCTGAAAGTGAAAGAATCACTTAGGGAGAATTCTTGGCATCTAGAGTATTATTTGTACAAAAGTTTCCATTATGTATACAAAAATTAACATGTAAGTACAAACGCTGTATCATGTACTAGTTCAAGATCAAGAGCTTTGGAATCAGATACACCAGGGCTAGAATCCAAGCTCCATCACTTTTTAGTGGCATGGCCTTGAGAAAGTAATATAACCTCTTTGTGCCTCAGTTTCTATGGAAAATAGAGATAAAAATAAAACCTACCCTAAGGCTTATTGGATTAATTAATTAGTTATTACACATGAACACTTAGAACCATCGGAATACACAGAAGTAACTCAGTGAAGGTTAGCAATTATCTATACATGTTTAAATAAAATGAGGTCATATTACAGATGCCTGTTTGCATTTGCATTTTTACGTAACAAAATATTGTGTATATGTATTGTATGGTAGTACACACAGAGCTAATTCCTTCTTGTGATGGGCATATACTGTATTTAAATAAATGACTGTGTAACCAAGCCTCTACTTCTGATATTGTTTCTAATATTTTATTATAATATATATATATCACCACAATAAAATCCTTGTTGCACATATATTTTTCCACACTTGGTTGAGTATTTCTATAGGATAAATTCCTAGAAATGGAATTGCTGATCAAAGTGTATGAATTTTTAATTATATTAATAAACAATGAGTTATCAATTTGCCGTTCTAAAAGGCTGTATCACTTTACATTTTGATTAATGAGTGTACTTTGTTGCCTTATGGTTGTGTACATTTTAACCAGACGCCCCAATAATTTATTTTGAATGTCCCAGTAGTTACAGAATTAAGGCCTTTGCCCTGCTCATTTGGCATTATAGCCCTTTATCTTTCCAAAAATCATAAACAACTCCTAAGAACTTAGCAACCAATTTCCTGCAGCAAATATTCAGATACATAGCCTGACAAAAATTTGTATGCCATTCCCAAATGGGAGAGGAAGAAATGTCAGACATTTCTTAGCCTTTTCAGTGGCCAGTGGGAAGAACACTTGAAATTAGACCCATCCATTAAATTTTGGAGATAGGGTGGCTGTTATCTGCACCCATCTTTGTTTCCTGTAACGGAGACCCTCATTTAATAGACAAGAAGCCTCTCTGTTGAGTCTTACTGGGTGCCGTGTCTCTAATTCAGTGTTCCCCAAGTGTCATAAGGGTACTACTGTTAGCTCTCCAGATGTGTTTGGGTAATGCAAGCAGGACAGGTGAACCCCTGGCCAGAAGCTGAACAGCGCCACCAAGCTGACAGGCTGCTTCAGTGGCAGCTAAAGCTCATGCCCACTTTTATTTTTAATTTCAATTTTAATCCAAATGATAAATAGACATAATGTTTAAGAGTTAGATACCATTACAAGTTAAATACCACCACAAAGCTTATAACAAAAATCCTGTTTCACCTCTGATCCCATTCCAGAAGCAATAACTTTAATTCTGTATTTTTCCACATTTGATTATGGGATCGCTCCTTGATTTAAAATTTTTTTATTAACTCACGGCTATGAAAGATAAGGATTTAGTTATCTCTCCTTTTCTTGCCCCTCCACCATACGCACAGACACACTTTCCCTCTCCAAATCTCCCAATATAATTATATCATAATTTTTAGTTACGTCAAAGCGCTGTTTTACATGACAATGACAATGTAATATTATTTCCAGCTGAGCGTTGTAGTTTATGATGATTACAATGTTTTTCTTATCAATTGTTTTTGTTTTCTTGACTTTAATAATCACTTCATGTTTTATTTGCTTAGTTTCCTAGGTAATTCATTCAGCTCCTATTCATCCTCGACTTCTTACCAGAATTCAAATCCTCTTCAGTTCCTTCTGCTTTGTGCTCAGTCTAGGAACATTACAGTGTGATGTAGTGGTTATCAAAGCATGGTTCCGGGATAACAGTGTCAACATCAGCATCACCTGCGACCTTGCCAGAAATGCAATTATCAAGCTCTACCCGAGACTTACTGAATTAGTCACACTGTGGGTGGCTCCAGCTATCTGGGTTTTAATCAGCTCTCCAGGTGATGCCAGTCGATTGGGCACTCAAGCTTGAGAGCCATAGGTCTAGTGGTTGAAAACATGGATACCCAAACCTAAGGCTGCTGGGGTTCAAATACCAGGTATGGTGATGTAACAACTTCCAACCCTCAGTCTTCCTATTTGTCTTTTTTTTTTTTTTTTTTTTTCCTTTTGAGACAGGGTTTCACTCTGTTGCCCAGGCTGGCGTGCAGGGCATGATCTTGACTCATTGCAACATCTGTCTCCCAGGTTCCAGCAATTCTCCCACCTCAGCCTTCCAAGTAGCTGGGAGTACAGGCATGCGCCACCACGTCTGACTAATTTGTGTGTTTTTAGTAGAGACAGGGTCTCACCATGTTGGCCAGGCTTGTTTCGAACTCCTGGCCTCAAATGATCCAGCCACCTCTGCCTCCCAAAGTGCTGCAATTACAGGCGTGAGCCACCACATGCGGTCAGTCTTCCCATCTATAAAATGGGGACTAAAACAGCCTCTCCCACGTAGAGTTATTTTGAGTTGTACTGTGTTAGGCATCATGATAAGCTCCAGTGTTTCCTGGAGACAGCCTTTCTGGAGCCCTCTGAAATCCAGAGCCTTCATGGGAGGGGAGTTCTCCAAGGCGACTGCACACTCTCCTCCAGGCCTCCCTAGTACTCCCTTCATTGAGGTGGCCACCTCAAGCTTCTGTCTTCAGCACCTCCTGCTCCTGAGATCCTCCTCCTACACCCCTGTGCCAGCCTCTCTGCCTTACCCTCTCCCACCCTTGGCTCCCCCTTCTACAACCACCACATCACCTGATTCCTAGCCCCTACCCCCATGCCAACCCCAACCTTAATCCTCAGCCTCAGTCCTTCCTCCTCGCTCTGCATAAACCCTCTCCCAGCCCCCTGGAGCAGCCTCAGCCCCCTGTCTCCTACCTTCCATTCTTCCACACTCCTTCACTTCATCCACCCTTCCCTCCCAGGACGAAGCTCCCTGCTTTCCCATGGCACCACCCCCAGGGCTGGCTGCCCCTCGGGTGTCCTCAGCCCCCTGAAGTACGGAGATGGATCACCAGCCTCAGCCTTATTGTTCCGCCTTCTCACTTGGGACAGTTCTTACCTATCTGAGCTTCAGCACTCTCGTGTGAAAGGAGGACCAGTGGTGTCCAGCCACATCACCGACCATAGTGCTTGGCATATGGCAAGTGCTCAGTAAGTCCACCATTCTTTTCATAGTCACTGAGTCCCTGCCTCGTTATGGGGCCCCACACATCCCTCTTTCCGTGTTTCCCACCACTCTTCCCCCATTCACTCAGCTCAGGTCACATTGGCCTCCTTGCCTGCTCCCTCCCACCTAGGGCCTTCGCTATTCCCTCTGATCTGAAATGCTCTTCCAGTAGAGATGCAGTTGACCTATTCTTTAATTTAAATCAGGTCTCTGCTTAATGGTCACTTCCTTAGAAAGCTTTCCCCAAACCATCCATTCCCAAATAGCATCTACCCCATCCCTTGCTATCTTTTATTTTATTAGTAATTTTTTTTTCGGGGGGGGACAGAGTTTCACTCTTGTTGCCCAGGCTGGAGTGCAATGGTGTGATCTCGGCTTACCGCCACTTCTACCTTTTGGGTTCAAGCGATTCTCATGCCTCAGCCTCCTGAGTAGCTGAAATTACAGATGTGTGCCACGACGCCCAGCTAATTTTGTATTTTTAGTAGAGACGGGGTTTCTCCACATTGGTCAGGCTGGTCTCAAACTCCTGACCTCAGGTGATCCGCCTGCCTCGGCCTCCCAAAGTGCTGGGATTGCAGATGTGAGCCACCGCGCCCGACCCCCATCCCTTGCTATCTTTTGCTTACTTTCTGGTCCCCTATGGGACTACTGTGATGCAGGACTGCATAACTGCACTGTTGTATTGTCTCTGTCAGCCCCTCAAAGGCAGACACTGAGTTTTCTCCTGCTCGTCCCCAAACATCAGCTCCAAAACTGCACACAGAGAAGTAAGTGTTCAAAAAATGTTAAATGAATGACTTTTCTTACAGTAAAAGTGTAGCCGTTGCTTTATTCAGCCAGTGTCAGTGATTCCTTGAGTGTAGAGAGCACAACCAATGATGTGACATTTCATGCAGCTCTCTGTGCTCAGCAGAAGAAGGGCTTCCTTCTGCATCCCTGTCCTGCTGGAAGGGCTGAAAACCTCACTGCTTGGTTAGGCGTGGTGGCTCACACCTGAAATCTCAGCCCTTTGGGAGGCCAAGGTGGATGGATCACTTGAGGTCAGGAGTTGAGGCCAGCCTGGTCAACATGATGAAACCCCATCTCTACTAAAAACACACACACACAAAATTAGCCAGGTGTGGTGGCAGGCATCAGTAATGCCAGCTGCTCAGGAGGCTGAGGCAGGAGAATCGTTTGAATCCAGGAGGTGGAGGTTGCAGTGAGCCGAGATCACACCACTCCACTCCAGCCTGGGCGACAGAGTGAGACTCCATTTTAAAAACAAACAAAAAACCTCACTGCTGCTCTTCTCTTCTTCATGTCACTAAATATTGAGCTCAGGTGTTTGGCATTGTCTGAGGCTCCAGGGATATTGAGGCAGGCATGTTTGTCAACAAGAAAGATGTAGAAGAGGGCTTGCTGTAATGTTTACACTGCTTAGCTTGGGCAGGGGCTGAGTCCAATAAAGAGGTGTGGAGTGTCTGGGGCCTTAGTTTGAAACCCAGCTGTGCCAGCTTCACATTCAGTTTCTTCATCTGTAAAATGGGGCTAATGAAAGTCACTACCTTATGGAATTGTCATAATTCTTTGTTAATCCCTGTGCCTGGCAGATAGAAAACTTTAGTAAATGTTGGCTATTAGTCCTAACAGTAAAGTATAGTTTACTTCCATAATTTAAGCAAGACAAAAACAAAAACTAAAAATTTGGTCAAGCCATCAATGATTTATCAAGTAGTCTGGCCCCCTTAACAGCATATAAAAGGATTCCCACTCCTTCTGGTCCTCCCAGAACTTCATATTCAATCTCTCTCAAAATTCAGGTAGAGGATGCAGCTGGAGGCCATTATCCTAAGCAAATTAACTCAGGAACAGAAAACCAAAAACCAAATACTTCATTTTCTCACTTATATGTAGGAGTAAACAATGGGTGCTCATGGACATAAAGACAGGAATAGACACTGTGTACTACTAGGGTGGGGAGGGAGGGGGCAAGGGTGGAAAAGCTACTGGTTACTATGCTCATTACCTGGATGATGGGCTCAGTTGTATCCCAAACCTCAGCATCACACAATATATGCATGTAACAAACCTGCACAGGTACCCCAAAATCTAAAAAAAAAAAGCTGGAATTATAAAAAGTAAATAGGGTGGGTGCAGTGGCTCATGCCTGTAATCCCAGCACTCTGGGAGGCCAAGGTGGGAGGATGGCTGAGCCAGGAGTTCGAGACCAGCCTGGGCAACATGGTAAAACCGTAGTGGCATGCATCCACAGTCCCAGCTACTCAGGAGGCTGAGGTGGGAGGATCACTTGAGCCCAGGAGGTTGAGGTTGCAGTGTGCCATGATCATGCCACTGCACTCCAGCTTGGGCAACAGAGCAAGACTCTGTCTCAAATGGATGAATAGATAAAATGCCTAAAAACAAAATAAAAACATGTATATGTGTATTAGAAAACAAAACAAAACAAAATCAGGTAGGAAAACTAGCCAGGAGGAAAGACACTGCTGGCTGTGCTCAACTTACGAAGCCAGGGACACAGGAACAGGGCCAGGGCCGCACAGTGCAGCCTTCTGTCCTTAGAAACTGCTAAGTAAAGACATAAGTGTTCACGGCTACAGGGTTTTGATGTCTTTTTTCATGTTTTAATTCAACTTTATTATGGTATAACTTATACATAATAAAATTCCATCACCCAAAAAATTCCCCTGTGGCCCTCAGCAGTCAATTTCCACCTGAAAAACAACCACTGATGTAATTTCTGCCACGCTAGACTATTGTTGCTTGACTTTCTATTAATGGAATTACAGTATGTGCTTTTTTTCCCTCCAATATTTTTATAGCTTTATTGAGTTAAAGTTGTAAAACCGATTTACATAAATACACCTAATTTAACGGGTACAATTTGAAGTGTTTTAATATATTCCTACCTTGAAACTATTACTACAGTCTAGATAACCCATCACCCCAAAAAGTTTTATGTCCTTTTGTTTTCTATCCACCCTTCCTACCCTAACTACTGATCTGCTTTCTGTCACTACAAGTTAGTTTGCATTGTTAAGAATTGTATATAGAATCATCTAGCAGGTACTCTCTTGTGCCTGGCCTCTTTCACTCAGCATAATTATTTTGATTCATACATGCTGTTGAATCAATACTTTATTCCTCCCCCCACCAACACACCCTCAACATTTCATTGTATGGGAATAACACAATTTGTTTATCCATTCATTTATTGCTGAACATTGCAGCATTTTCCAGTTTGGAATTCTTATGGGAAAAACCACTGTGAATGCCTATACAAGTCACTTTATTAACAAAAGTTTTCATTTACCTTAGACCCATGGAATTGCTGGGCCACAGGGTAGAAATATATTTAACTTTATAAGAAACTGCCAAACTTTTTTTTTTTCCCAAGAGGTTGTACCATTTTAAAATCTTACCACATGGCTGGTTTCACAAGCTTGTATCCATCTCATGGCTTTTGTACTTGTTCTTTCTTCTTGGAATGACTTTTCATTAGGTTTCAGAGCTGGATTCTTGACATTCAGGTTTCAATTCAAATGCCAAATGCCAAAGAGGCTATTATGGACTGAATTGTGTCCCTCCTCACTCCAAATTCATGTTGAAATTATAATTCCCACACCTTAGAATGTGACTATATTTGAAGATAAGGTCTTTAAAGAGGTAATTAAGATAAAATAAGGCTGTCAGAATGAAGGGCAAAAACCATACAATCATTTCAATTGATGATGAAAAAGCATTTGATAAAAGTCAACATCGTTTCATGATAAAAACCCTAAAAAAAAAAGGGAATAGAAGGAAAATACCCCGACATAATAAAAGCCATATATGACAAACCCACAGCTAGTACCATACTGAATGGGGAAAAACTGAAAGCCTTTCCTTTAAGATCTGGAATACAACAATGATGTCCACTTTCACCACTGTTATTCAACACAGTACTAGAAGTACTAGCTAGAGCAATCAGGCAAGAGAAGGAAATAAAGGGCATCCAAATAGGAAAGGAAAAAGTCAAATCATCCTTGTTTGCATATTATATCTTATATTTGGAAAAACCTAAAGACCACCAAAAAACTGTTAGAACTGATAAACAAATTCAGTACAGTTGCAGGATACAAAATCAACAACAAAAATCAGTAGCATTTCTATATGCCAATAGTGAACAATCTGAAAAAGAAATTTAAAAAGTAATCCCATTTACGATAGCCATAAATAAATTAAATACCTAGGAATTAAAGAAATGAAAGATCTCTATAATGAAAACTATAAAACACTGATGAAAGAAATTGAAGAGGACACACAAAAAATGGAAAGATATTTCATGTTCATGGATAGGAAGAATCAATATTGGTTAAAATGTCCATACTACCCAAAGCAATCTAAAGATTCAATGCAATCCCTATCAAAACACCAATGACATTCTTCACAGAAATAGAAAAAAACTATCCTAAAATTTAAATGGAACCATCAAAGACCCAGAATAGCCAAAACTACCCTAAGCAAAAAGAACAAAACTGGAGGAATCACATTACCTGACTTTAAATCGTCAAATTATACTACAGAACTACAGTAACCAAAACAGTATGGCACCAGAATAAAAGCAGGAACATAAACCATTGGAACAGAATAGAGAACCCAGAAACAAATCCACATACCTACAGTGAACTCTTTTTCAACAAAGGTACCAAGAACATACACTGAGGAAAAGGCAACCTCTTCAATAAATGGTGCTGTGAAAACTGGATCTCCATATGCAGAAGAATGACACTGGAACCCTATCTCTTGCCATATATAAAAATCAGCTCAAAATGGATTAAAGAATTAAATCTAAGACCTCAAACTGTGAAACTACTATAAGAAAACATTGGGGAAACTCCAAGACATCAGTCTGGGCAAGGAGTTCTTGAGTAATACTCTATAAGCATATGCAACCAAAGCAAAAATGGATAGATGGGAGCACATCAGGTTGAAAAAGCTTCTGCTCAGCAAGGAAAACAATCAACAAAGAGACAACCCACAGAATGGAAGAAAATATTAGCAAACTATCTATCTCACAAGGAATTAATAACCAGAATACATCAAAAGCTCAAACAACTCTACAGGAAAAAAAATCTAATTATCAAGTTAAAAATGGGTAAAACGTTTGAACGGACGTTTCTCAAAAGAAGACATACAAACGGCAAACAGAAATATGAAAAGGTGCTCAACATTGTTAATTATCAGAGAAATGCAAATCAAAACTATAATGAGGTATCAGCTCATCCCAGTTAAAATGGCTTATATCCAAAAGATATGCAATAACAAATGCTGGCAAGGATGTGAAGAACATATACTGTTGGTGGGAATGTAAATTAGTACAACCACTACGGAGAACGGTTTGGAGGTTCCCCAAAAAACTAAAAATAGAGCTACCATATGATCCAGCCATCCCACTGTTGGGTATATACCCAAAAGAAAGGAAATTAGTATTTCGATTTTCCTGTGTTTGTTGCAGTTCTCTTCACAGTAGCCAAGATCTGGAAGCAACCTAAGCGTCCATCAACAGATGAATGGATAAAGAAAACGTGGAACTTACAGACAATGGAGTACTATTCTGCCATTAAAAAGAATGAGATTCAGTCATTTGCAACAACATGGATGGAACTGGAGATCACTATGTTAAGTGAAATAAGCCAAGCACAGAAAGAAAAACACCTCACGTTCTTGTTTGTGGGATCTAAAAATCACAACAATTGAACTCATGGAGACAGAGAACCAGAGGCGAGGAAGGGTGGAGGGGGAATGAGGATGGGGGAGGGTAGGGATGGTTAATGGTCATGGTTAAAAAGACCTTCTGATCACCATTTTGCAACCGTAATAATTGTTTCAAGCAAGAATCACCATGAATTCTAAAACCAGTGGGTAAGAGTCTGAAGAACAGGATATTTAAATAGTCTCAAAATATCTTTCCACAGAATACTTAATACTTACAAAAGGAAAAATCGTAACTTTATGGTGGAGTGTACCTCCCCCTACACCACCTCAACCAAAGGATGGCAGTTAACACGGGGAATACGGGGACAAACACAATGTCATGTGCCTCCTGATGAAAGGCCCTGAGGAGGCAACTTTTTTCAGTAGCATTCCTGCCAAAAAATGCATACCCTCTCAGAATAGCACAGGATGGGTGGGTGGCGGTGGGGAGGAAAGAAAAATGGATACTCTGAATCTAATCATAAGAAAACATCAGATGAATAAAAATTTAGGGACATTCTACAATATACCTCGCCAGTACTCTTCAAAAATGTCAAGGTCATGAAAGACAAAGCAAGGCTGGATAACTAACTGCCCTTCCAGATTGAAGGAAACTAAAGAGGCATGACAATTCAGTGCAACGTGTGATACTGAATTGGATCCTGGGGAATAGCTATAAAGGACATTACTGGGGCAATTAGCAAAATTTAAATATGGATGGAGTGTATTAAACAATTGTATAATTGTTAAAATTCCTGATTTCTGACCACTGTACTGAGATTATGCAAGATAATGTCTTTTTTTAAGGAAACACACACAAATATTTGGGATAAAGGAGCTTGATGTTGGAAACTCTAAAACGATGTAGTAAAAAGTATATACGTGTTATATATATGTGTGTGTGTGTGTGTGTGAGAATATCTATATACCGTATACTGATTTCCTTTCTTTTGGGGTATATACCATATAGATATCCACACACAACATGTATTTGTGTATATATACACACATACGAGAGGATATGGAAATGCAGCAAAATATAACAATTTGTTATTCTAGTGGAAAAGCATATGATCTTTACGATTCTTGAAATTTACGTGTAAATTTGAAATTTAATCACAAAAACAGTTAGAAGCTTTCAGCGACCAAATACATTATCAGAAATGGCCTGTCCCCAGTGAGCACTCTTTAGCTCATTCTTTTTCTACATCGCACTTATCACTGGCAAAAATTATCCTGTGCATTTATTTAATAATATTTAACATTGTGTGCAAGGCTGTCAGTGCTTTACCTGTATAACCTCTGTGAATCTTCTTACAGGTCAGGAACAAACACACAAGGTTGATTAACTTGCCCAAGGCCACCCATGTGGTTTGTCTCCTGCAGTGGCACAGAACCTCAACCAAGGCAGAAACTGCATTGTCTATTAGACTTAGAATGTCTATTAGACTTAGACTTGCTCAGCGACTTAGAATGGTGCCTAGCACATTACGGGTGTTCAATAATTATCCGTAGATTCAGTTAATAAACACTGGGCACCCACTAGGCCTACATCGGAATACAAAGTACAGAACAAAATATTCAAAAATCTGTGCCTAAATGGAGCTTTGAGTACTAAAACTCAGTCCCACACCACTTAGCGTCCATCTAGGTATTTCATTTGGGTCTATCATTCCTGAGAATTAAGGCCCATTCTTAATGGATCCTCAGAGAAACGGATGCTCAGGGTGGGTCAATGATTTGCACAAGATAACTGTCTTGGTAGAAGGGAAGGTCGGGATTCCAACTCAGTCCCTGAGGTTCCCAGGCCCGACATATGAATCAAACGACCAAGACATCACCCAATCAGTATTTATTAGACGCCTACTGCGGACAATTGGTCTTCACGCAGGTCAGGCGAGAAGGGGTGGTGATGCGCGGGCCGCTGCGGAGACCCGGAGCCCGCCGCGGATCACGGGAATTTGGCGCCTATTTTTTGTTGGCTGGGTGTTCTCGCCGGTGATTGGGTCTCGGCAAGGCGTGCCGGTGCGCTCGGCTGCGGCTGCTCCGTCGACCTTGGCAGGACCGGGCGGTGCAGGACTCACTCGGCTGGCCTCCCGGGGGATGGGCCACCAGGAGTCTCCGCTGGCCCGGGCGCCGGCGGGAGGTGCAGCTTATATAAAGAGGTTATGTAAAGGGCTCAGCTGGCGCGAACACGTGGAAAGCCACGGGAGTCTAGGAGCCTGGGCCTCCCCAGCGTGCGCCGCAGCAGCAGAAGGATCCGCTGCACGCCGGGCTCCGGCCACCTCCCGCGCTGCTCGGTCCCGGAGGCAGCCCAGGCCCGGAGCGGACCATCCCCAGGCAGGGGCTCCAGGGGGGAAACGGGCCGCCCGGAAGTGGAGGTGCGCGGGCCAGGTAAGGGCGCCGTTCGAGGACTTAAGGCCAGCGCCGAGGCTGGAGTTACTGCCACTGCCTCCGCGCTTGGGAAGGGAAATCGGGTCCTCGGCCGGTCGCGCTCCGAGAAGCCGAACTTTTGAGCCAATCCCTTCTACCCGCCGCCCTCGGGGACTTGGGTCGGTCCGCTGGGCTCCGCTAGGGCTTAATTCAATGGACTGTTTACACGCGGGCGAACACAAGGCGGGGCGCGGGGAGGGGCGTCACGGAGGGGGCCAGGCAAAGAAAAAGATTTCCGCCGGCCAAATCGCGTCCTAAGTCGGTTTTCAGAAGGCGTGAAGCTTGCTGGCTCTTCTTTTTCCTATCGCTACATGACAAGCTAACAGAGAGAGCGGAGAGTTTTTGCTTTTCTTTCCGGTTCCCCCTCTGATCCGCTGCCCAGTGGTTCCGTCTTTCCCGCTTTCCCCTCCCCTCCCCCGTTCAATCAGCGGTGGTGGCTTCCGTCTTAAAGGGGCCGCGGCGGCCGGGGGAGGAGGAGGTGGGACGCCCCGCGGCCTACGCTCCTGGCCTCCCCGCCTCGGCCTGGTCGTTTAACCGATTCTTTCGCCCGCAGGTCACAATCCAAGGTCCCGCTCCTCCGCGTCCCAGGGCCGGACGGAGGGATGAGGCAGGGGGGGCCCGGGCAGCGCCGTTGCTGCTCCCCCCGCCGCCCGCAGCCATGGAAACGGGGAAGGACGGCGCCCGCAGAGGTACACAAAGCCCGGAGCGGAAAAGGCGAAGCCCAGTGCCGCGGGCGCCCAGCACGAAGCTGAGGCCGGCGGCGGCGGCCCAGGCCATGGATCCGGTGGCGGCCGAGGCCCCGGGCGAGGCCTACCTGGCGCGGCGACGGCCGGAGGGCGGTGGCGGGTCCGCGCGGCCGCGCTACAGCCTGTTGGCGGAGATCGGCCGCGGCAGCTACGGCGTGGTTTATGAGGCAGTGGCCGGGCGCAGCGGGGCCCGGGTGGCGGTCAAGAAGATCCGCTGCGACGCCCCCGAGAACGTGGAGCTGGCGCTGGCTGAATTCTGGGCCCTCACCAGCCTCAAGCGGCGCCACCAGAACGTCGTGCAGTTTGAGGAGTGCGTCCTGCAGCGCAACGGGCTAGCCCAGCGCATGAGTCACGGCAACAAGAGCTCGCAGCTTTACCTGCGCCTGGTGGAGACCTCACTGAAAGGTAGGAGCACCGCGGGCCTTTCCACCCACGCAGGGCCTGGACCCCCTGCTCTCCGGACGGCTTGACCCACACTGTTCCCGGCTCTTCTAGGCCTCAGACCTGGTCCCTGTCACTCTGTGCCCAGACACACCCTCCTTTCCTGGTTCCAGGCTTTCGGCCCTCTCTCTTCTCCGGTCCCAGGATCAGTCCCGGAGCCTAACGTTGGCTGGTATTTCCATAACAAGAGCTCGTTTAAGTGGTAACCATTAACTTAATAACTGCTCAACATTTGTGAGCTATGGTTATTAAACGTCTGCTATTTAAGATCCGTCGAGGAGTGGAGGAGGGGTTGGGTTCAGTTAGTAGCAAAGCTGCAGAGTCCCCTCACCCCCTAGGACCTCTCTGTTTCCCTCCCAAAACAAACTAAAAAGAAAAAACTTTACTGGACCCACCCACACCCTCTCCCTGTCTTGCTTTCCCAAGTTTCCCGACACCCTCCAGCTCCAACCCCCAAACTCTTGTGGCTTCCTCGTCTGCCTTTTTTTCTGAGGCCCCCAGCCCTTCATCCCAGGCAGCCAAGCAAACTGACGGTTTTCTGGCTTGGTCCTCTGAGGCATGCAGGCTGACAGCCCTCACAGGTGGCCTTGAGAGCTGTCACATAACAAAGCATCCAACATCTTTTTCCTCCGTTTTACGTTCTTAATCTTTTTAACCTCAGAGGCTGGCTGGCAAATGGTTTTACTTAAAAGGAAAATGGGGTTCATTGAGGCAAGAGGTCTTGCAGTCCTGGAAGAACTAATTATCTTAGTTTCCGGGTTTTAACTGCAGTTAGGGAATGTGTTCATCCTAACTACTCAGTACCTACAAGCCTTTTTCATACCACCAGTAGCTAAGTGTCTGCTCGGAGAGGAGGAGAGGGGCAGTAGAAAGTTTGAGGAGACTTTCTGAGGCAGGAGGATCCAGGGGAAGAAAGTTTACTAATCCGAGTCCCAGCTGTGGTCTTAGTGCTGAAGTAATTTTTAGGTAATAACTTCAAAAGTAGGTTCTATCCTCTTTCTATAAATAGAGAAACTAAGACTTAGAAGTGAACAAATAACTTGATCAGGGTTAATCCACTTGAAAGAGAAGTTAGACTGGACTCCTTGTTTCCTTATATTTCTCAGAGTTTAAGTGACGGGAGCCCAGATCTGTCTTGATTCAAGGCCTGGATCCTTTCAAAGGCGTAATGCTGTTCTCCATACCCTGAGGATGAACTTTTAATAATGGGTAGGATTTGGGGTGAGTTTGGAGAAGGTGGTTTCCTAAAACCTTGTTTGGAGCTTTTGCACAGCTTACAGATTGAGAGAGTAGGCAAGAACTTCAAGCTGAGGTGGAGGGTTCGAGACTGGCATCAATGAACTGAGGACACAGGAATAAACATTTGGCAAAGTGAAGTCCCACATCCCAAGGCGGTCTTGTAGCAGGAAGTCTCTTTCCTAAGAGAATGCTTTGTCCCATTACAAGTCAATTGTTTGACAGTGGAGTTGGAAACGTGAATAAGTATCACCTGGAGTCCTTCAAATAGATGTGTAACTTTATAAAGTCCGTCCCTGCCCCATCCATTCTGAGAAGCCCACCCTCTCCCCAGGGTGAGTGTTTTTGTTTTGAAAAGACTTCCAGCAGGGCACGATGGCTCACAACTGTCATCCCAGCACTTTGGGAGGCTGAGGCGGGAGGATGGCTTGAGCCCAGGAGTTTGAGAACAGCTTGGGCACCAAAATGAGACCGTGGTCTCCACAAAAAATAGAAAAAAAATAGCCGGATGTGATGGCACAGTCTTATAGTCCCAGCTGCTCGAGAGGCAGAGGCAGGAGGGTCGCTTGAGCCTGCGAGGTTGAGGCTACAGTGAGCTATGATCCTGCACTATAACCTGGGCGACAGAGCAAGACCCTGTCTCAAAAAAAAAAAAAAAAAAAAGGCCGGGCGCGGTGGCTCATGGCCTGTAATCCCAGCACTTTGGGAGGCCGAGACGGGCGGATCAGGAGATGGAGACCATCCTGGCTAACACGGTGAAACCCTGTCTCTACTAAAAATACAAAAAATTAGCCAGGCGTGGTAGTGGGCACCTGTAGTCCCAGCTACTCGGGAGGCTGAGGCAGGAGAACGGCATGAACGCGGGAGGCAGAGCTTGCAGTGAGCCGATATCGTGCCACTGCACTCCAGCCTGGGCGACAGAGCGAGACTCTGTCTCAAAAAAAAAAAGGCTCCCTAGGATATTCTTTTATCTTACCCGTATTCTAGGAGCGCATCACTTATTTTGAAGTCCTTCTATTCCCAGACTTTTCCCAGTCTTCTCCTCTACTGCCAATGAATGGTCTGGACTTCCTACTACAAGATTGCCTTGGGATGTTGGACTTCACTTTGCCAAATGTTTATTCCTGTGTCTTCAGTTCATTGATGCCAGTCTCGAACCTTCAACCTCAGCTTGAAGCTCTTGCCTACTCTGTCAACATATAAATACTATGTAGACTTTCCTCACCCAAAGAATTTGTCAAAATTCCAAAGTGACCCATGGCAGCATAGCATAGTGGTTAGTACCATGGATTTGGGGTTAGACCTCCTGGCTCATCCCAGGACTGACTACACAAAACATGGAGCAAATTGTTTGAACCCTGTGAGGAGCATTCCTTTATTGTAAGATAGTGAGTATGTACCTATGACATTAGGTACATAGGGTCACTGTGCAAACTGTTAATGCCAGCAAGTGCTCCACATAGGGAGGAATTCACTGCCTCATATAAGTTCACACCATGTTCTGTACTCTTCTACCCTCACCCACTTCAAGATTCACATTATTCTTGCTCAAGTTTCCCAAACTTGTTTCACCATAGAACACACCTTATTTTCTGTGTTGTCAGGCACACCAAGTTGACAGAAACACTGGTGTTTTCATCCTCCCTTTGCGAACTAAAACTGAGACCTAGAAGAATGAAATCTTTTGCTTTAGGCCACATACTAGATTGAATCTGTCCCTTTCAGTTGATTATTGTATTGAAAATATTTGAACCTCTACGGTGTTCAGGGCTCAGAGACAGAGCAGTGAAGAAAATGTGTGTTGTTTCTGCTTATGAAAATGACATTCAAGCTTACTTGCAATGTGTTGATTTTTCAAGTAGTAAATAGGTAATCATTTTTGTTTCTTAAAATAGAGGACAGAGGCCAAAATTACCGGAAGTTAAACTTTCCTTATTCTGGATTCCAAAATTTAGGGGTCTTGATCTGTCCTGGGACCCTGGGTTTACACATGCAAATACCACCCAGTAATGTTAGAGCTGGAAGGAGTCCTAGAGATAACCTGGTTCAGCTCTCTCATTAAATAGAAAAGTCCTTTGCAGTCACCCTTGACCCTGCCTCCTAAAACTCAGAATGATTTTGAAACAGGCCAAAAAGTGTGAATTTGTCTTGAAGTCTCAACTAAACCTAATGCCGAGTCCCTGCTGTGGTATTAGAAGGGAAAGAAAAAAAAGCAAAGCAAAACACACCACCCCTTGCCCCAAAGGAACTTACATTTGAAAAGTTTGAGAGCCAGAGGAAGACTTAAATGCTATTCAAGATCACTGGAGGAAATGACCAGTCAACTCATGAGCCTAGGGCTTTGTACAAGAGTTAAGAGGAAAGAGAGTCAGGAGTTAGGGAGAAGGTGGGCTTGAAAGTAGGGTGCCTAGGACTGTGGATAGGTGAAGAGACAAAGTGAGTCCGTTTCACTATTTGGCTAATAAAATCATCCAGTATGAAAAAGAGAAATGTCCTGAAATGCTGTTCTTGGTCTTACCCCATTTTGTGTGAGAGACTTAAATGCATTGTCTCCTTCCGTTCTGTACACAGACCAAACATGTCCTGCCCAGAAGCGTTAAGACAGCAGAAGCTTTGGAGGACTAGAAAGAGGTTGTAAATGTGTGACCTGGCTGCCTGTTTCACAAGGAAGGAAACTGAAGCCCAGAAAAGGGACAAAACTTTATCCGCAATGAGTTAGTGATAGCACTCAAAGCAGCCTCCCAGGCTTTTTAAAAGCACATTTACAATCCTGTAAATTATTTGGTTGAAGGGTTGGTGCCCATGTTTTTAACTTTGAAATACTTCTCACATAAAGAGAGGAGTGAAGGCATCAACAGTTTGCTTTTATCCCCTTGTTTTCCATTGCTAGAATGCCTGTCCTGAATGTGCCTAAAACAAAGTTCAAGATTACTGCCACTTAGACAGCAGGCAAGCCTGAGTCATTGTCAGTCAGAAATTCTGTTGCTTTGTCTGAGGCACACACTGATTCTTCCGACAAATAGCAAGTGAGGACACACACACACACACAAAAATCCAGGACAAACTCTCAAGACTCATACAACAGAATAGTTAGAAGTTTGGTAGAGCCGGGAGCCTAGCTTATACTCAAC
The DNA here is from genome assembly GCF_008728515.1 of Papio anubis. NCBI lineage: Eukaryota > Metazoa > Chordata > Mammalia > Primates > Cercopithecidae > Papio > Papio anubis. The sequence continues at coordinate 56,385,033 of NC_044991.1, read as the reverse complement.
TTGATAAGACGCTAATTGTTCTTTACCAATTGTTTGATGTTAATGCCTTTAGGTGGCTGGGAACCCAGGCCTTGGAAAGTAACGTTGCCTGCACACCCAGTGGCTTTGAGCTAGGCTACTATAAGAAGCTCTGCAGAGTTCTTCTCCATGAGGCACATAGAGGACTCACGCCCACATGAACATAATGCAGGGTCACAAGTGGTAGCATCCTAGAAAACAGTACAGTTCTCTGGCAGTTTAGTTAGGGGCATTGGGGGAAGCAGGGGAAGGAAGTAACTGAGGGAGGAACTGTAATAGTATAGGAGAGACCAGGGTCTTAGCAGTAGATAGGTTTTCAGCCCGCAAACTTCCCCAACTTGTCGAGCGCCTAGGGAACCTTCGGAGCAGAGCAAGGCCATTCCCTCCCCAGCCCTTAGAAAGCAACTCTGAAACCTCTTCTGTGACTTGGGTCTTGGAGTTTAGAGAGCCTCCAGGTCAAGAGGCAGAGAGCTGGCTGGCATTGGGGAAATGTAAGTTAACGCAATACAATAGAATGCTAGACTCAGAGTCAGAAGGTTTTAGTCCCAATTTCACCCTGTAAATAAGAGTTGAAACTTGCAGGTTGCTATGTATCAGGTGAAGTCAATACCGTGATTATCTTCATTTTACAGGTGAGGCAAGTGAGGTACCAAGGTTAATGAAATTGCCCAATGTAAAACAGCTAAGCAAGTAACCAAGTCAGGATTCAAGCCCAGACATTCAAACTTGAGAATGCTTTCTTAACCGCTGTGGGGTATTGCTGGGACAGGTAGCTTAAGTTCTAGGTTCTTCTGTTTTTCTTGGTTGTAAAATGGACATAATCATATTTTACTCAGAAACTAATGGCTCAGGCCGGGTGCGGTGGCTCACGCCTATGATCCCAACACTGTGGGAGGCCAAGATGGGCGGATCACCTTAGGTCAGGAGGTCGAGACCAGCCTGGCCAAAGTGGTGAAACCCTGTCTCTACTAAAAATATAAAAAATTAGCCGGGCGTGGTGGCGGGCGCCTGTAGTCCCAGCTACTCGGGAGGCTGAAGCAGGAGAATCCCTCGAACCCAGGAGGCAGAGGTTGCAGTGAGCTGAGTTCGCATCAGTGCACTCCAGCCTGGGCGACAGAAAAAAAAAAAAAGAAAGAAACTAATGGCTCCTCTTTGTTTTTAGTTGTATATTGATCAGTGCTTGTGGCACTGCTGATTTCTGTTGGTTCGTTCTATGTGTCTCAGCTGCCAGGGACCCCACCTGCTCTCTGCTTTACTCTTGAATGACTTGGGGCAACCACACAGACTTCTTGCTCGTGACCGACTGCTTTTTATGTGCATTGGATTTTAGGTACCAGCCTCAGGAGATAGAAGCAGCCCTTCCTTAATTAACAGCTTTGGTTAATTGGGGTTGCATTGGGTAAGGTCTTTCATAGTGTAAACTCTCGAGGAGTGCTTCCTAAGTAGAATTTGAAGTAGTCTGTTCATTTTCACCTCAAATATGGCCTTTGCTGATATCTTTAGGGCTAGGAACCCTCCTTAGTGACTTCTAAATTCTGGATCCTGACCTAGTTGTCTTTAACTTGTGTATTCTGCATACCCTACTACTAATTTCTATGTTCTTTCTCTTTTTACACCTCTCCAGCTCATGACTTTTATCTTGATTTATTTCACCCTCTTATCGACCACCTAGGTATGCGTGTGGTATACCATGGGAAACCCAGAGACTTGATTTCATTCCACCGTGAGTGCCCAGTCTAACAGAAGAGATGGTTACAGTACAGCAGATGTTACTTCACTGCAGCCTGTAAGAGGTGCTCTGGGGGAATCAGCTGCCAGGGATGTGGACTAAATCTGGGGAAAGGAAGGATGAGTTGTAAAAGGGTAAATCAGAAACAACCCTGGCAAGAGCTGAGGCTTAGGTGTGTGGAAAGGCCCATGCATATGGAGAGAGATACTTGAGCCCGGACTGCCCTGGATTAAGGGTGCCCCAACTCTCTGCCTGGCTGGTGGATTCTACATTTTAACAAACCCCTGTAATGTTCCAAGTAGTAATAGCTAGCATTTCATAGTATTTTCATATTCCTTTTCTCATTTAATTATTGCCACTGTAAAGTTGTTTTTATAACTTGTTCTTACAGACAAGAAAATCAGTATCCATCAAGGTCAAGTTGCTTGTCCAGCACAACACTAGAGAAAGGTCAGGGCCTAGGTTTACATCCAGATGCTCTTTCCAGTGTCCATGTTCTTGACAGGCTGCCTTATAACTATTGGACAGCTGCCAGTGGTGTCCAGAGACATTAGCATAATTCACACCCAGTAGCAGTCTGCTCTGGTGTCCAGGCACCATTCAGCGTGCTTTGTATGTCACAGTTAAGCCTTAGAGTGGTCCAGTGATGTAGGTGTTTCTTCTCAATTTATAAAAAACTAAACAGATTCTTAGTGTCCTAAGAAGTTTGCCCAGGATCATGTAGCTATGTAATTGGGGGGTCGGGGGGCAAGTAGTAGAGGGAATGTTGACCCCAGACTTGGCTGGTTTTACAGCCCCTGTCCGGCCGGTGGGTTTACTCTTGTCCTCTTCTGGACACTGTTTTGCCCTGGCAGCCAGCATAACAAGTCTATTAATCTTGGGAAGTACTTTGGACACACCCTGTGGTGTTGCTATGGTACCCAGCCTCTTCATAATGACATAACAGCCCAAAATCATTGAGAATGGGACCAATTCTTGGTCCACATGCTCATATTTCTTTGGGAAGACATACCAGGATGGGTCTGTGTCTTTAGCTTCTCAGGACAGATCTTCACCTGAGCCAGCTCTCTAACTCCTAATTAAACAGGGATGGCTATGGTCATAATTTATTCAAACTTCATTTTTCGGGGTTCCCTCTAATCCTTTTTCTTAGACATAACTTTATAATTTTAATAGTCTGCCTTTTTCCCCCCTTCACATTAAAACTTGCTTATTACATGCTATGTGACTTTCTCTTTTGACTTTTTAAGTAAACTTTTCTTGAAGTATAATGATACTTTAAAACTTTCAGCCAATTGGTATTACCATAGTTAACTGTTACTCATTCTCATTCTTGGACAGTTGTTTTCCAGTCCTCCACTTTGACTTACTCTGTATGGCATACCAGCTCTGAGTGTTTCTAGTGTTTGGTGTGTGTTTTTTTTGTTGGGTGGGAAGGCTTGTTTGTGTCTTTTTGACACTTTTGGAATACATTCCTCAAGTGGGATTTTTCTTTCAAATGGATTGAGCATTTTTAAGGCTTCCTATATGTACTGCTGAATTGCTGTCATCCTAGTGTGCGTAAGTCAAAGTCCTGATTAGTCCTCTGCTGAAAGACAAATCTGCATGTTGTATGGTTGGACCATCACGAGGAACTGGATGAACATTAAACTCTTGGGGACATGCATCAGAGTCCACTGTGGGAACTAACACATCCAGGTGTGCGATTTTGCTGCTGGCACTGAGGCAGTTGCAGTGCTTCTGCTGAGAATCTAGGCTATGAAACTCAAGGTCCTGCCCTCAACGAGGCAAGTTACTTAATCTGCTCCTGAGTCTCCTCACCTATGAGAGGAAATGTAATTACTATCTGAATAGATACTCTGAATTCTTCCTTTCTGTCTTACGTGACAAGTTATTAAATTATTTATCCTAAACTTCTAAGACCTTTCACGTCCTCTTCTCACCTCCTCCCTTGCCAGCCCTCACTTTACCGGGTTTCAGAGCCTCTTGGTAAGTCAGTCAGCCACTAGTCTGTCTCCCATCGCCAACCCCTCATGCCTCCTTAAGAAACTTGTTTCATTGTCGAATATATGCTTTTTCACAATTTAACATCTCTGAAATCAGAGGTTGACTTAGTCAATGGTGTGTCCATAGCGTTGTCAGTAGCCTATATGGCTTACTTAAATGGAATGTCTTGAAATTGGTGACTTGTAGATTCTGTAAGCAACATATCTGTAAAATACGTCAGTGGCCAGGCGTGGTGGCTCATGCCTATAATCCCAGTACTTAAGGAGGCTGAGGTGGAAGGACTGCCTGAGCCCAGGAGTTGAAGACCAGCCTGGGAAACATAAGAAGACCCTGTCTCTACAAAAAATAGAAAAATATAGCCAGGCCGGGTGGCGCATGCCTGTAGTCCCTGCTACTCAAGAGGCTGAGGCGGGAGGCCCCCTTGAGCCCAGAATATAGAGGCAGCAGTGAGCTGTGATTGGCTGCACTCCGGCCTGGGCAACAGAGCTAGACCGTTTCAAAATAAGTAAATAAATAAAATATATTAAGAACTTTCAGTCACTTCCCATTTCTTGGAGTCTAAATCCGCCTTAGAAGCGCTCCAGCCTCGTTGCGGCACATTCACTGGAACTCTTCTGTGATTACCCAGACTGCTTGTGTCCCTGGAGCACACCCTCGTGCTCCTGTGCCCACTCCCCTCATCCTGGGAGACACAGCTGCAGGGACTCTCGCAGTTATTCTCAGCTTGCCTTCCTCTCATCCCAGCTTCTCTCCCAACTCCTGGCAGATCTGGGCCCGCTTCCTAGTTCTTACAGCTGTAGTCATTCTGCTTCTAATGACCAGAAGCCTATGTAAGGGCAGGGGTGCCCCTCATCTCACTGCAGCGCTGTGTCTCAAGAGCAGTGTGTGCTCAGAAATTGTTTTAAGTGGCGTTGACTAAAACCTGGAAATCTAACTTCTGGAGGAACCTTAAGGATAGGCTTGTAAAATCCAGAGCATTTTGTATTTCTTTCCAGGAAGTGCCTGTCTTTCCAAAGCTCCTACTGGCTTGTCCTTATGCTAAGCCTGCTGGCCTCACGTTTTTCAGCGAAGCAAGCCATGTTTTATTGGGAGCTTCAGCACTACTGATCAATTTCCATGACTAATGCGATGCGAGACACCTGCTTGGTTTTTTTTCTTGGGTTTAAGCATCTTCTCTCCCCGTGAACTGGCATAGGATATGTTTTGAAATACCTAATTTATATTACGGTCGCCTGACTGTCAGACTTGAGGGAAAGGTAGGAAAACTGTCCCCAAAGGCAGGCCTGGCTCTCGGAAGTACACTTTTTAGCCCTCTGTGAGCTGGGAGGCAGCATGGTCTGGGGGGAGAACTTGCTGTGGGGGCTGTCTCCTATCCTCCCCAGTTACTCATGGCAGGGCCCTTGGGCAGACTCTGAAGCCTTTCTCAGCCTTAGTTGCCCCACCTGTAAAACGGTGCCTGGTAGGATGACACAGCTCGCATAATAAACTTTTAAAATAGTACCTGGAACCCAGTAGGCTTTCACAGGCTAATTTACCTCAAATCCTTACTATGGCCAAATAACCTGCCTGTTTTCTCCCTCTCAGGGAAGTAAGCTAAATTTGTAGCTCTTACTCATCTTATACAACTGTCAGATTATACCAGACAAGGGAATTATAAAACTTAAGTAAATTTTGTTTGTTCCTCTCAGCTCAAAAAACTGAATTTCATGTGGGGATTTTAGTGGTTGCTGCATATGTCTATTGCAATTATATATCCTGAAACTGGGGAAATACCCACAGTTGTGGTTGGGGTCGGGGGCCCACTGTGAGTTGGGCCTGAGCTAAAACTCCATGGATCACCTGCCCTCCATCAGTCCTGTTCTGACTGGTGGACCGCAGTGACACTTTGGTTCTTTGGGAATTGGTGTCTTTTTGGAACTAGTGTTCAGTAATCCACTAAAGTTTCGTTACTTTCCCTTCCTCAATGCACAGGCACCTTGGAAATGACTGTAGGTCTCCCTGGGGAGGCCGGAAGACTGAGTAAGAAATCTAGTCCCCCAACCTCAAAACATCTGCAGAATGTGCCAGCATTTCTCAGGGTTAAGTAGAAGAGTTAAGCCATAGATTGCTAACCAGGATATCTGGTATAATTTAACAAAAACTAAAATAAAAATATGAAACTAGGGCCTTGGCCGGTCAGAAGAGGGAAGTTACTGGGAAATCAGGTGAGTGTAAGATAGATTGGCATTGCAGCTAGCCTTAAGGTGCACATTTCAATTGTACCTGCAGAGATTGTGGGGGCAGCAGGCCTAGGGAGAGGGATCACTTCAAATAGGAGTAGCCTGGTCTACCTAGAACATGGGTTTCAGCTGTTACAGCCTAAGAAGTGTGATGTCTTAGATGGAATAATCCACTTTTATTCGATGATCTAAATTTCATCTTTTGCCTAACATGTAAAAACTTACTTGTATGGCCTACAGCACTGGGATTCTTGAAATCGGTGACTTCCAAGGATTTGGTTGGGGTTGGGTGGAAATGATGATGTTGGTGATGGTCAGTGGTTCATTTCCCCAAGTTCATATCTGACTTAATTCACAGTACTCATGTGGTATACTTTCATTATCTCATTTGATGGATGTGAAGACTGAAGCACCAAAAAGACTGAGACTCAGAGAGGTTCAGGGACTTGCCCAGGGTTCTAGCCATCTTTTCATCACACCTCAGTCTCACTGTATTTTCCTTGCTTCTCATGAAGTAAGTCCACGGGCCCTTCCTGCGCAAAGAAGTACTTTTGAGGCTGGGTGCTGTTGAGAAGCTGGGACTATTGAGGCCGCTGCACCCAGCCTCAAAAGTACTTCTTATGGAAGTACGTTGGGAAGCCAAGGCGGGAGGACCACTTGAGCACAGGAGTTGGAGGCTACTGTGAGCTATGGTCGCACCTCTGCTCTCCAGCCTGGGCGACAGAGTGAGACCTTGACTCGTAAAAATAATAACACTTTTGTATCTGGGATAAAGAGCTGCGCTTCCAGTTTTCCATTCTGTCATACCCACTGTTGCTGAGTGTGATTCTGAGAATACTTCTTCCTGTCCAGAATTTTCCTCTCAACAAACTAGCCCCTCCTGTAGCATCTCCTGAGTCTAGCTCCTTCCTCAGAACAGCTCCTCAGTCCGAGGGTCCAATCTCCCCCAACCACTCACAAACTTTGGGGTCTTTTTTTTTTTTTACCGTTTTTTCTTTCCCTGGATTCTCATAACCTGGACTTAGATTACAGTCTGTTTTGCAGACTTGTTTTCTTTTTCCTTAGGTTGCCATAGTTACTAACTTTGTATATAAAATAATCATCATTCCTCTTTATTCTCCCACCAGAAGTTTCAGTGTTTTCTGATGTGACCTTTGCAAAGGGAACTGGATGGCTTTTTAATCTTTTCCTTTCTGGTTCTACCTCTAGTACACATTTCTTGTTCTCCTTTTTGTGGGTCGTTAGCATCTAGCTTGACTTGCGCTTCAGATTGATGCTTCATTGTGCAGTATTTTTACATAGAGGGCCTCTGCCCATGACCTAGATAGAGGATTATGAGAGGGGAAATAACTGATTTGAAAAGAACAAAAAACATCTGCCCTAAACTGGTTCTACCTGTGTTACTTTGATTGTGAGTAATATAAGCAAATAAATTATATAATTACAAGAGAAGTGAGGTTCATCCTGACAGATAAAACCCAAGCTTTTTGCTTTTTTTTTTTTTTTTTGAGATGAGTCTCGTTTGTCGCTTCAGGATGGAGTGCAGTGGCCAGATCTCAGCTCACCGCAGCCCGCCCCGGTTTACGCCCATTCTCCCCTGCCTCTTTGCCCGAGTAGCTGGGACTACAGGTGCCTGCCACCTCGCCCAGCTAGTTTTTTTTTTGTATTTTTTAGTAGAGACGAGGTTTCACCGTGTTAGCCAGGATGGTCTCGATCTCCTGACCTCGTGATCCACGCATCTCGGCCTCCCAAAGTGCTGGGATTACAGGCTTGAGCCACCGCGCCGGGCCCAAGCTTTTGTTTTTTACGTCACATCGTCTTGGTCCAACCCAGAACTCAGACCACTGGCTTTAGTAGACTGTGTGCCTTGGTAATTTCAGGGCTGTTTGGGTTAGCAGAGTCTCACCCAGATCACTGCTTTTCGTTATAATAGAGTAAATGACTAGTAAAAGGAACCCTCTGCCAGAAGCTATCTGAGGAAGTGCAGTCATTTTTGGTAGGATGGATACTCCATACTGGGGCCAGAGAGAGGGTTTCTCTTCAGGTCCTGGCTCAGTTACAAACGACCTTGTGACCACCCAGAGCAAGGCAGCACATTTGCAGGCCCAGCCTCTCATCAGTGAGATAAAACATCTGCCTTCTTAGACTTAGCTTCGGGAGCAGTTGTAGTCATCAAACAACATCCACATAAAGATTCACTGGACTATCAATTGCTTTATAAAGAATATTGAGATTTGCTTGGAGAGGTTGGTTACCAGCTTTCCTAGAGTTTCAAGCCCACACAATTTAAATCTTATCTTGTACATCGACTTTAGACTCTGCTGTTCCCACCAGCCTTCCTATTTACACCTTTCTGGTCTTTTCGTCCCTGTGTTCCATCATCCATTCCATCTTTCAGCCTAGAATTACCTTCCTGCTCCCCCACTGATCTACTGCCTGCCTTTTTACAGGGTAAGTTCAGTCCTGCCCTCTCTGACACCTTTAGATCTGGCGGCTCCTGCCCCCACTTCACTGTAGGTGTTGACCCTGATGGAGATGTACGGCTTTTGATGGTTGCTGCTGTGGATACCTGTCATCTCCTTGAAACTAAGCCTCATAGAGACAGGGCATGTTATGTAGCTAACTTGTGCTAGGCATATGGTGGGCTCGCAGAAAATATTGATGGATCGGAGTGTGCCTCTGAAGTAAACCAAGGAAATTGTAGGAGCGTGCCTCTGAAATAAAGGAAATGGTAGTGCCATTCTAGGTACATTAACAAGAATCCTTCTGTAAGTCAGGAAAAAAAAGAGGGAAGGTCATTTGCTCAGCATGGAGTAACAATGATATTAGAAGCAACAGACCCGTGACAGCCTTCTTGCATGCTTTTCCTTGTCCCATCTGCCCAGCAGCCTTGGAAGGTGTAGGTGGTATGGCAGTGCCTGTTGGGAAACAGTATAATGAAACAAAAAGGCTTTGCGGTCCACCAGACAGCAGTAAAACCTGAGTTTCCACCTGGGCCTCATTCCAAACCCAGGTGCCTGACACCAGTCCCTGGTGCCCATGTCATACCTTGACTTGTTCTGTGTGAGTAGAAAGGGACTCAGTGCCAGTTTTGCGGGTCCCCTTGGAGCAGTTGTTTGTCACCAATGTCACTCTTGAATACACTGCGTCCTTTAGTTCAAAAGAAGTGTGACTATGTCCATCTCACTCAAGTGCCTTCCTGTCTTCTTTGATTTAGGAGAAAGGATCCTGGGTTATGCTGAGGAGCCCTGCTATCTCTGGTTTGTCATGGAGTTCTGTGAAGGTGGAGACCTGAATCAGTATGTCCTGTCCCGGAGGCCGGACCCAGCCACCAACAAAAGTTTCATGCTACAGCTCACGAGTGCCATTGCCTTCCTGCACAAAAACCATATTGTGCACAGGGACCTGAAGCCAGACAACATCCTCATCACAGAGCGGTCTGGCACCCCCATCCTCAAAGTGGCCGACTTTGGACTAAGCAAGGTCTGTGCTGGGCTGGCACCCCGAGGCAAAGAGGGCAATCAAGACAACAAAAATGTGAATGTGAATAAGTACTGGCTGTCCTCAGCCTGCGGCTCGGACTTCTACATGGCTCCTGAAGTCTGGGAGGGACACTACACAGCCAAGGCGGACATCTTTGCCCTGGGCATTATCATCTGGGCAATGATAGAAAGAATCACTTTTATTGACTCTGAGACCAAGAAGGAGCTCCTGGGGACCTACATTAAACAGGGGACTGAGATCGTCCCTGTTGGTGAGGCGCTGCTAGAAAACCCAAAGATGGAGTTGCACATCCCCCAAAAACGCAGGACTTCCATGTCTGAGGGGATCAAGCAGCTCTTGAAAGATATGTTAGCTGCTAACCCACAGGACCGGCCTGATGCCTTTGAACTTGAAACCAGAATGGACCAGGTCACATGTGCTGCTTAAAATTCAGGGCTAAGCATTTTGGGTGATTTTAAACTAGGTGAGTGCTTTCTGTTGTTGTTTTTTTGTTTTTGTTTTGAGACAGGGTCTCACTCTGTCTATCAGACTGGAGCGCAGTGGGTGCAGTGGCAGGATCTCGGCTCACTGCAACCTCTACCTCCCGGGTTCAAGTGAATCTCGTGCCTCAGCCACCCGGGTAGCTGAGATTACAGGCATCTGCCATCATGCCCAGCTAATTTTTGTATTTTTAATAGAGAAGGAGTTTCACCATGTTGACCAGGCTGGTCTCGAACTTCTGACCTCAAGCGATCTGCCAGTCTCAGCCTCCCAAAGTGCTGGGATTACAGGCGTGAGCCACCATGCCCAGCCTCCCTTTTTTTTTCCTGTGTGCCCGCTTCTTGTACTGGGTTCTTCATTCTGGACCCTGGGATGGGCCCTGTGAAGTTGGGGGGGACTACAAAGTTGAAGAAAACTAAGTGCTTCTTATCAAAGATTCCCCCCCATGTCTTGATGGGAGAAATGTGCAATTATCTGAGTACAAGTTGGAAAGTCTAGAGAAGTCTTCTGAGAGGAGGTTGCGTTTAAGCTGAATCTCCCTTTTTTAAGAAACACTCTTTCTCATCATTATAAATGCTCACTGTAGAAAATGTGCATAAGAGGTAAACAGTTTTTCAGAGAATAAACGCTACCTCTAATTGTATCCCACCTACTCACACATCCAGTTCTGCATAGTTTAGATCTTGCCCTAGCTGGTTGAGGTCTTTCTCTTTTTACTCATTACTAATCTGAGCATTCCTCCATGTCGTACTTTAAAAGTATGGCTTTTCAGGGACGGTGTGACATTCCCGTTATATGTACCATAATTTAACCATTCTCCTACTTTAGAAAACAGATTTTTTCCATTTTAGATACTATAAAGAATGTATTAGTGAATATTTATGTAGAAGTCTTTGCTTATTTAAAAAATTTATTCTGAGGTGGGCGGATCACGAGGTCAGGAGATCGAGACCATCCTGGCTAACACAGTGAAACCCCGTCTCTACTGAAAATACAAAACATTAGCCAGGCGTGGCGGCAGGCGCCTGTAGTCAAAAGAAAGCTACTCAGGAGGCTGAGGCAGGAGAATGGCGTGAACCCAGGAGGCAGAGCTTGCCGTGAGCTGAGATTGCGCCACTGCACTCCAGCCTAGGCGACAGAGAGAGACTCCGTCTCAAAAAAAAAAAAAAATTATTGTGAGCTTTCCTTTGTCAAGTACAGTCATGCTCCGCGTGAACAACGTTTTGGTCAACAAGGAATGGCATATTATATGGTGGTCCCATGAGATTATAATGGAACTGAAAATTTCCTGTTACCTAGTGATGCAGCTGTTGTAATGTTACAGTGCATATTATGATGCAGTGTGTTACCTTTTCTGTGTTTAGATACATGAAAACTTACCATTGTGTTGCAACTGCCTATAGTGTTCAGTACAGTAACATGCTGTACAGAATTGTAGCCCAGGAATGATAGGCCATACATGTCATCTAGGTGTATAGTAGGCTACACCATCTAGGTTTGTGTAAGTACACTCTTGACGTTACACAACAGTTGCCTAGTGACTCATTTCTCAGAGATCGTTAAGCAGCCCATTGTTCAGCGACCCATGACTGTACTGTGCTAGGCTGGGGTGACATGATAAGCCAAATCAGAGACTTTCCCCGTCTTCATGAATTCTGCATCTTAATTAGGGAGAGAAACTCCAAGTTGAACTTGGTTTCATGTGTAGTATTCTCAATCAAAGTATTTTTGTAGTGAGTCACTAGGTCTGATTCTTCCAATCATAATTGTTTTATAGCTGTTTAAGGAGAAGAGGTATTCAGGGAAATTCGGGTGTTGATGCACAGAGTCAAGAGGAGGGAATTAGGGGTGAGGGAGCATCCCAGACAGACAGACCAACCTCTGCAAAGGACCTGAAACCAGAGGGAGCCTGGCACATTTGAGAGACTAGACCAATTTGGGTTAATGAGGAATGTAGACGTGGAAATTAGAGAGGACAGGGAACAGTGTAGACAGAAATCGAGCTGGAAAACCCAAAGGTGTATTTATAGGAACAGCAGAATAGTTCAATTGGACTGAAGTTTAATGTATGTGTAAGAGAAAATTGACCAGCATATATGCTAGGTAGTTTCACATGTACCATTTTGTTTCACCTTTACAACCTTGCAAGGGATTAAGTAATTTACCCCAGATCCTACTAAATTAAGGATGGGTATATCTTATTCAAGCATCCCCCACCCCCTTTTCCCTTAATATGGTAAGCTAGAAGTAAGCTGCTCCTACACTGTGCCGGTCTTGATGAGGTGATGGAGCTAGTGCTGATCTCCTAGTGGTCACAGGGAGCCTTAGGAGCCATAAGGCACGGAGCTTTCCATCACTTGGGTGGGTTCCCTCCCTTTCCCTTCATTATCCTCTGGTTTCTAGATGGGGTTGGCTCATACCAAGTTGAGCTTGGTTTCGTGTGCAGTGTTCTTAGTGAATGTATTTCTGGAGTGAGTCACTTAGGTTTAATTCTTTCATTCCACAAACATGTATTCCAGGTGCTGGGCCAATTGGTCGTACCACCCGTGGGTAGGAGAACAGCACTCCCCAAAGCTAGGTTTAGGGTAGTGCTATATTAGAAACTGAAAGGGTTGGCTAGACAGTGTTTTCAGTGTATTTTGTGCTGTCACTTCCCATTTCCATCGCATCCTTTTTGCTTTTGAAAGACCTCTTAAAATTCAGATTTGCTCTGGCGTAGGAAGGTTGTCCTTGGAAGAGGGACCTGAATTTAGGTTATGATTATGGGGTTGTCATAACTAATTGAGATCAGGGCTTCCATTTGGATATCCACACTTGAGATTTGTGCTGTTTTGCAGGGCAGACTTTTGGCTAAATTGGAGTGATTGCTTCATCTAGGAGAAACAGGTGACCTTGAGAAGAGGGGGAAAGATTAGGAATATGGTTACTGGTGAGTTCCCAGGCTGTTTTGTTAATTCATTTTGTGGCTTTTATAGCTAATCTTTACAGTACTAGTGGTGCCAATTTGACCATAACCTATCCTCCCCTGTCTTAGGTGGGCACTTAGAATTGTGGGTCTGGGCCCAGGTCTGTGACCAGAGCCAAACCCTGTGTTGCCAGAAGCTTCAGATCAGTTGTGTAGATGAGCTGTATCTGACTGATCAGAGAATCTGAGGCTTGATTCGGGAAGAACATTGAGTCTGACCTCCCTTTCTCCTGCCAAGTTTTGTAGATAGACAAGCTAATTTCATTTATTCGTTCAACATGTTCTTTGGAAACTATTTCCAAGTACCATTTTAGACACGGTGAACGAAACAAATTTTTGCAGTGCGGAGCTTAACATTCATTCTATTGGGAAGACAGACGATACCCATAGGTAATGTACAAGAAAGTGCTCCGTGCTGGGTGCAGTGAGAGGGTAGGGTGAGAAGAGTAGAGCAGGGTAGGGGAGATATGAAGCTTGGGTGGCAGGGAAGGGTGGGGTTGTACTTTTAAATGGAAGATATCAGAGTGGGTCTCCCAGAGACAGTGACCTTTGAGCGAATGTTGGAAGGAGTTGAGGGAGTGAGTCGCAAGGATTTCTGAGGAAAGAGCATCTCAGACCGAGGTAATGGCCACTGTGAAGGTCCTGAAAGTTGGCTAGAGTGAGCAAGGAGTGTATAGGAAGAGATAAATAACAGGAACCAAGTAGTAGGCCTCGTAAGCCTCTGTAGAGATTTTGGCTTGTGTTTTTGGATAAGAGGGAAGGCCATGGGGATGTTTTCAGCTGTGTGGTATCTACTCTTTTGAAAGGATCACTTTGCATCTTGAAATAACGGGACAAGGTGGGAGGCTGTTGCAGTAATCCAGGTGAGAGATGACGATGGCTTGAAACAGTGGAACAGAGAAGTGATTATTGGATTTTGGGGTTTTTTTTTTGAAGTCAGAGCCGGCAGGGTTTCCGGCTGGATCATATGTGAGGTATGAGAGAAAGGAATTAATCATCACTTCAAGGTGTCAGCCTAAGTGATTGGAAGAATATTGAGCTGCCATTAAATAAGGTGGGGAAGGCATTGGGAAGAATACGTTTGGCAGGAGAAAGTTAGGTTTTAGTTATCTGAAAGTTTGGCATGCCTATTTAGAATCCAAATACAAGTGTAGAGTAGACAGTTGGATGAGTCTGGAGTTCAAGGGAGGGGTCCAGCCAAGAGATACAAATTTAGAGATTTGCCACAGTACTGGAGTGGGTAATAGACAAGAGGAGGTCAGAGGAGTGAGGTCCAGGTGATGCAACATTGAGGGTGGGAAGAAAGGAAGGAGCCAGAGAGAGGGGAAGAGACATCAAGAGGAGGAGGGAGCCAGCTTGTGGCATCATCTGCTAGTTGATTGAGTGAGAGGAATTGCCCGTTGGATTTAGTAAATGGGAAAGCATCAGTACTTATGAACAATTTTGGTGGAGTAATGGGGAAACCTGTAACTAGAGTGGATTTGAGAGGGGAAGAGGAGAGGAATTGGAGACAGTGAGGGAATAGACCAGTAGTTCTCAAAGTTTTTGGTCTGAAAGCCTCTTTACATTTTTGAATTTACAGACTCCAAAGAGCTTTTGTTTTGGGTTTTATCTGTGGATGTTTGTACTATTAAAAATTAAAATAGGCTGGGTGTGGTAGCTCATGCCTTGTAATCCCAGCACTCTGGGAAGCTGAGTAGGGGCAGATCGTTTGAGCTCAGGAGTTTGAGACCAGCCTGGGAAACATGGTGAAACCTGGTCTCTGGTAAAAATGCAAAACTTAGCCAGGTGTGGTGGCACATGCCATAGGCCCAGTACTTGGAAGACTGAGGCATGAGAATCTCTTGAACCAGGAAGGCAGAGGTTGCAGTGAGCCAAGATCGCACCACTGCGCTCCAGCCTGGGCGACAGAGAGGGACCCTGTCTCAAAACAAAATAAAACAAAACAAAAAAAAACAACAAAAAACTCTAGTTGCATAAGTAAACACACTTGACCCCTATACCACCATGATGAAAAAACACCTCAGTGTTTTAGGATTATAGATTTCAGAGTCGGATTTAAGTCAGGGCTAACTAGTTTTAGTTTTTTGCAAAAATAAAAGGAAATGCATTTTGGGTTGGAAACCTGGGATTCCCCTGAAGTGATGTCTAGTAACAATGCAGGGATGGAGTCTTATTTCCGTGTTTTCCTGACTGTGTGGCCTTAGGCAAATTATTCCACTTATGAGGGCCTCAGTTTTATTATCTATAAAATGGAGTTGATCCTATATATCTTATTGAGGTTGTTGGGGGGATCACAATAGGTTGTGAAAGTGCCCTGTGTAAACAGTCTGAATTAATTGTAGTACAGTAGCATTGTTTAGATCCACACTTTGGCCTAGGTAGAAGTGTTGGCTTCCGTTTCCCTCTGAAGACAGTGGACTTTGGTAGCCTCACTTTGTGGATTGTGAAATAGCTTTTCTTTTGAAACAAAGATGTAGTCAAGGCCCACCCTGTCCAATCACTTGTTCTAGAAAAGTATATCTATTTTTAAAGATCACTCAATGATGGGTCTGATCTCTTTCTTATTTGTCACTTTTGAAAGATATTTAATAATTCCTAATGGTTCCTACCAGCTAGCCACAGTCTTTCACCCCAAGCAGGAAGCCAGCCAAACTGATGTTCCAGGTGCCTCCGCCCACGTGTTACCAGGGAGAGTGTTGTGGGATGAGGGAATCTGCATTCATGGCCAAGTCTGCTGTCTGATATACAAACCTCCGTTACTAGGGCCTTTTGAAGCCAAAGCCCTCGAATGACGTCTTTTTGGAGTGGGCAACTAAGGCCTACTGAAGGAAATCAGATGTTGGTGTGACCTGAGGGGTCACAGAAGGTATTTCTAGTTCCATGTGAGATCTTGGTAGCTGCCTAACATCAGAGAAGGAAATCAGGCCTAATTTCTTGTTGAAGTAATAGATGACACATTTATCCCTTGCCTGGGGTCCAAAGATGTGGCTCTCGGCTAACGTACTGGGTTATCTGGGTTGGCCCCTTGACCTACGCTTCAGATTTCACTTCTATTCTGCAAGATCTCAGATTGTACCCCAGGTGTCCCCAGACCTCTAGTACAACCCTAATCTAAGACAGGAATTCACAAGCCCTTTCAGCTTAGCTGACAGGCAGAGCATATTTACCTGTTGAAGCCATACAAGCCCAATTCAATGACCAATTTGTTTGCTTTGTGCTAGAATTACACCCAAACTGTGTTGTTACACTATAGCTATCAAGTTAATCAGCAGTGATACTAAAAAATGGAAAACAAATGCTTAATTAACATGGTTTGTTTTAAACAGCAAAGTATTCAAAACAGTCTCTGGAGGATAAATTTTAAAATGGTTTGAGGTAAGAAGTTGGGACCCCCAGTACTGGATAGGTCCACTCTATGACTTCCTGGCCCAGCTCTCGGGAATGCCAGGAACTAGCTCCTGCCTTACAGGACTGCCCTCCCTTGCCTGTACCTGGTGCCTGGCTGAGGATTGTGGCAGCCTGAGGGGTAAGGCTGTGAAGAAGGGCGGCAGTGCCAAAGATGACCAAAACAGCAATGATTCATGGTCATCCCTGGGCTGAGTGCTTTATGACCAATAATTCCTTTGCTTATTTTCAAGTAAATTCCTGAAAGTCACAGAGCTAAGAAGGGGCAGAGCCTAGGCTTGAACCCAGGACTCAGTCCATGGCTTTAACCAGTTTGGTGTATTGCGTCATTGAATCATCTTTAAATTTAAAATGTTTTCCTGATTGAATTCAACAAATAAGTGAGCATCTAAGTAGATGGAATTTCCTGCCCACCAAGCCCAGAGCATCATGAGATGCGTGGTATGGAACACTTAGTAGGCTTCAAGAGGAGATAGTTCCTCTCCTACTCTGAAAAGGTCAAGAGTATGGTGATGAGCAGCCAGGGAGCCCATAGGAAAGTAGAAGCAAGGAAGGTTCTTCCTTCATGGAAAGGTGTAACTGCCAAGGAGTCGAAGGCAGTGGTTTGGTTTTGCACCCCAGAAGCTGATCCCTGCTTAGTCTTTGGTAGAGCCTTGAATTTCCCAAAGAGAGGATGGGAGACGGGAAATGCTAAGCTGTACCCTGAAGTGGGTAAGATTGGAGGTTTTATTAAGAGCAGAGAGATCGTGGGGTCGAGGTGGTGTCTCTTGATGATCAATTCTTTGATCCAGGCAGATCCAGAACCCCTGAACCCCTGAGACCCCATACAGTAGGGGTCACAGCTTTGCCACACCCCATCTCACTAGCGCTAAACAGCTTCACAAGAGGTGGGGGTTGTGAGTGAAGAGTCGGAGTGTTTGGTTCTCTTTTCTCTCAGGAAATTGAAGCCCAGTCTTCAACTGTGAAGACCCTGGTGGCTCTAGGTACCTGTATACAAAGAGATATGTCCCTTGGGGCCTCATCTCTCTGCTGGTGTTTTCTGAGGCGTTTTCCTCCCCAGGTGGGGAAGGCTGGTATTTTTTTTTTTTTTTTTTGTAAGTCCCACAAGCTCCCCAGTGACCTGCTGTTGCCATCTCTTGATTGTTTCTGCCGCATCAACAGCAGGAAGCTGAGCTGTCAGTTATGTAATGGGGCCAATGGCCCCCCAGGGATAATCTGTCCCTTGCAGCTCTGCAGGACATGAAAGCATCCATGAGGGGACAGGCCTGGCCTGGGGCTGTTGACGTCAAGGCCCAGTTGCTGCTCACATGTTCTTCCTCCGTGGCATCCTTGGCTCCACCTAACCTAGATAGCATCCCTTTGGGTAAATCAAAGTGGCTCTTGTAATCGTCCAGCTGTGAGCAAAGCTGTCTGATGTTCAGGGGTGCTTCCACCTCCCATTTCCTCTTACCCCAGGGACACAAAGACACTCCCACCAACAGTAATAGCTACTGGTTATCAAAACCTGCTTTGAGGGACCCCTTGACTTGTGCAGGGCAGAGACCCTGCCTTTTTATTCCAAGCCCTGAATTAAGCACTTTACATGTATCATTATCATATATCATCTGCTTAGCTATTCTGTTATGTGCCCTCTTTTCTGCAGATAAGGAAGGGGAAAATCACTTTCCTAAGGTTTTGAGAGCCAAGATTTGAGACAAGGTGTATCTGTCTGGAAATTCTGCTACTCCATTCTGCGTTCTGCAGCCTCTTAAAGCCACTTTTAATGGGTTTCTATTCTGAGGCAGGTGGTGGCTTCCCCTCCAATAGCACCACACAGTAAAGCACCCAGGGCTGCCATGGGCGTCCTTCACAGTCTGACACTGGTTTCAGCACAGGCATACTGTTTCAGGGCCACCAGCCATCCCTTCGGGTGCGGTCAGCCTGCACGTGGGTTCCTCCTGTGTTACAATGACTGCCCCAAACATTGGCAGAGGAGGCAAGACTGAGATAGTGTGAGGTGCCCATATAACCAAGGTCTGGCAGCAGAGAAGACAGGAGCCAGGTATGCAACCAGGTCAGAATTGCCAAAAGGTTGGAAAGTAGGAGATCCAAAGCACACCTCCACCCACCAGCCGCTGGGAAAGCACCCGGCACTGAGGGCATGCTGTCAGTCAGCCAGTGTCTGGCACCAGCTACGAGGAAACGGCTCCAATAAGAGCCAAAGGCATTGTACGTGTCTGTGGTCCTGGTGCCCTGGCAGAAGCCCATTCTGAGTGAATCCAGCCAGGGATTTAAGGTTGATGAGGACCCAGCAGAATGGCAGCAGTTGCTCTATTTCTTTCTGACAAATCTTCCAGCTCACTCATTGAATCCTGACTTAAGCAAGGGATTCCATCACTCGTGCTTACTCTGAATGATGTGGCTGCCCATAGCCCTGTGTCGAAAGAGTCTAGAGCCAAGTCAGATTTGGTGGGCAAGAGCCCTTCTGGCATATGGTAGGCACTTGCCCAGTAGAGGCATTGATTGTTTGGACCCCAGTATGGTCTCCTAGGAACTTAGTTTAATAATGCAGATAAGATATGGACACTTGGTTGTAGTGGGTTATAGATGGCTCAGTAGAGATACAGGAAGACAGGAAAGAGTGGAGGAGGTGGTATTCCAGGCTGGTTCTTGAAAGTAAGTTTAGGGGTACCTTATAAGCCAGGTGAGATGTGAAGGGGCCACATCTCAGGGTACATACTTGGGTTTGGTTTGATTACAGTGTTCTCAGCTACAGGAGGAAAGGGTACTGTTCAGGTAGTGAAATTCCCAACTGGAGATACATTGTGGACCCAGGACCTGGGGAGAGTGCCCAAGGTTCTGTCTTGTTTAGGGCAGCTGCGTTCGGGCTCCTAGCCCCTCTTTTCATTTCCACTAGTGAGTCCGCTGTGGTATTACAAAATCAGAGGAAATGGAGATCTCCTCCAGCGTTTCTAGGATTCAGAGGCATGGCAGGCCTTAAAACTGCCAAGCAAGTTTAAAATAAATCAATACCGTAAAACACTGCAATGAATTTCCCAACTTTAAAGAAATTTCACTTTCAGTTAGAGGTGCCAGGGGAAAGCTGTAACTCAGCCTGCATTGTACACAGGTCAGAACCCTGTATTTTTTTTCTTTATTAAAGAAAGTGATGTCTAGGGACATGGGAGGAATGGATTAGGGCCACCCGGGCACTCCACAGGCCATAGTGAGGAAGATGAAAATGCTTTTTCCCAGGCTGCAAAAAGCATCTTGATGTGGTGCTTGGGGAAGTCGCTTTATGAATGGGCACCTTTTTTTTTCCCCTGAACTCAGAGGCATGGTAGTGTAGCTGTAATGGGAGGCAGGTTGGCCTTGTTATATCGTGTTGGGTTTTAGTATTGATTGTCTATTTTAATGGGAAGACCACAAAGATGATGTGAACCAGTTGACTCATTCTGCATTTACTTCCATCTTTGTGGGGAAAGAAAACCCTTCACCATGTACAGCACCGCTTTTTTTTTCTTTTCTACTTTTTTTGGATGTGCTTAAGACATGCCCTCTCAGAAAGCTAGGCACGCCCAGGGCAAATCTAAGGCATGGAGCTGGGAGTATAGTGTTGTCAGATTTTGGCAGGTTGTGTGGGCATTACCAGCACAGCCCGGCCTTGTACCAGACATAGAGAGAACTGGAAGTCACAAGTAAACACTCTGTTGTTAGTAACCAGATTGCATCTTGGATCTGATGACGTTTGGAAGGAACCCTTGGTTTGCATAGAACAGCAGAAATAAGTGATTGTACCACACCCCAGACAAACAGGCTAACTTTAACTTTTAAAAATATTTTGGAGTTTAGGCCAAGTGCCTAAACTGAAATCCAGATGTCACCACTGACATGGTCCAGAGGTCCTCCTCCCTCTTCTGACCTGAGCATCTTAGGGCCGAGGTACCAACAGGTATAGCAGGAAAAGCCTTCGGAGAGCATGTAGCTCCTTCCTGCTGCTCCGGAGTCCTGTAAGCAGGACAACAGCTGTCGCAGTAATGTCAGACTCCCTCCTGCTCTTAGAACTGAGTTGGGATTGATGCCCTACGGAGACCTAAATGTGAGTCTTCAGCCTAATTATATAAACCTGGGTGAAGTTTAACCATGGTTAAAAAATTGCTTTCATTTTATCTGCAGCAGGAACAGAGGATGTCATGAGTAAGGAGTGTTGGTGAAGATGTCTTCAAGCCCTTGTCTCCTTTCTGCTCCTCCTCACTCGATCCCACCCCCCAACACACAGCGTCAGTGAGAAACCCTAGCACCAGTGGTTCTCAGGATGTGCTTCCCAGACCAGCAGCATCACCTGGGAACTTGTTAGAAACTCATATTTCTGGCTGCACCTACTGAGTTGGAAACTGGGATGGGGTATTGTGTCAGCTCTCCAGATGATGCTGATGAACACAAAAGCTTCAGAACGGCTCTGGCAAAAGAGGGTGAAGGTGCAGTCATCCACCCTGCCATCTTTTAAACGTGCAGACCATTGCCCTCACCTTTTACCCTTTTACCTTCAAAAAGCTTGGACCTAGGCCTGAGAATCGGAAGGGCCTGTAAGGTCCTGGCTTCTATAATTCCGTAAGTAATCGTATAATTACCTAGCACTGTGACTTGGGCAAGTCACTTCTCCAGAAAACCAAGGTACCTGAAGGACCACTCTTGTCCCTTTCACCCATTCCTCCTGCCCTGGCATGTTCCTAGTTCCATGGTGGATGTGGCTCTGGGACCCTGGGACAACTGACTCCCACTCAGGCTCGCTCTCTTTTTTTTTTTTTTTTTTTTTTTGAGGCAGAGTCTCGCTCTGTTGCCAGGCCGGAGTGCAATGACACGATCTCGGCTCAGTGGCTTCACACGATTTTCCTGCCTGAGCCTCCCGAGTAGCTGGGATTATAGGCGCATGCCACCACCCCAGCTAATTTTCGTATTTTTATTAGAGACGGGGTTTCACCATGTTGGCCAGGATGGTCTCAATTTCCTGACCTGATGATCAGCCCACCTCGGCGTCCCAAAGTGCTGGGATTACAGTCTTAACCCGCTGCGCCAGGCCTCTAAGTGGAATCTTAAACGTGACTTTGAATCGTGACTAGCAAACTTCTTTTTCTGTTCCACAGACATGTATTGAGCACCTGCTGTGAGCCAGGTTTGGGCCGTGGAGATGAGAATTCCCAGCCTCAGTTCATGTAAACCCTGGGCATCTCTCTGACCCTCTGAGTCCACCTCCGTAAAGGGGGGTTGCTAACACCTAGAGAGTTTGCCATGGGGATTACACGGAACGTGTAGCTGGCATAGGTCTGCCAGGTGTGCAGCAGGTACAGCACAGGCGTTGGGTCCTGCTGCCCTTTCATGCCAGTTCTCAGGCACGCTGGTGGCAGAGCGAGAATTAGTATCTCGGAATGTTTGCAGGCTCATGTGCTTCCCCCCCCCCACCAATAAAAAGGAAAACATGCGTGCCCAAGGGGTCCCGTTAATCTTTTGATCAACTGTGTGTCAGGCACTGTGGTGGGTGCCTCTATTAATATAACACATGGATGAAAAAAGCAGACATGGTCCCCACCCTTGAGGTGCTGAGTTTGAGAGACATGTCATATGGGAGTACCATAGGTACGGTTTCAGTTGTGTGTAAATGAAAATAGCAGAAAATGAGGACTTGCCCAAGGTGGTCAGAGAAAGGTTCTCTGAGGAGGTGGCATTGAAGCCAAGACCCGAAGGATGAGGCCTCTGCCAAGCAGAGAAGAAGGGAGCTGGCTGTAGTATGGTGGTCAAGGCGGAGTTCAGGAAGAGGTCACTGGCTGTCCCTGCAGCTGTGGAAGCAGGGAGCCCAAGTAGGAGGCTGTGGCTGTCCAGGTTAGGGGAGGTAGTGAAGTGGGAGCGAATTCAAGGTGCATTTTGGAGATTCAAAAGGGCTCTCAGATGGGTTGAATTTGGAAAGTAGAAGGGAGTGGCTCAGAGCTGACTCCATCATCAGTGGCTTGAGTGACTGGGTGGTGGGGACAGAGCCATGTAAGAGTGAATGTTGCAGCAGGAGAGGGTTTCGGGGAGTAGGGAGATACATAAATGTGTCTTGGTCATGTGGACATGACTGTACTCTCTGATGCATGGGTGTTTGTGGTAAGTGGCGCCCGTTTATCTGGGTCTTCTCAGGACTGTTGGATCTCAGTTTTGCTGCTGAACAAAGAGCACCTTCACAGGCACAGAATGGCCCCTTGGACTCAGGGCTGCATTCATGACTGAGGCTTGCTACTTTTTGTTCTTTTCTTGGTAATCAGCTTCTCATTAGGTGATGATGTGTTGCTCTTCTGTCCTTATTTGCATCTGCACTCTGCTATAATTGTGTCTCAAGAACATGGCATTTTGTTGTTTTTGTACTGTTCTGCTTTTTAGAGCTGAAAACCTATGCGGGGTCCTGTCACATGGGCAGCCTGGTGATCCTGTCACAGGGCAGCTCTCCAGTGTGGGCATCTCACTCTCTCTTTATTTATTTATTTTTACTAGTTATATAACATCAGAGTCATGATTGCTGGCTGTAAAATTGATTTTGAGAACCACTTTAATTTGTAAATTGGGAAATACTTTCTATTTTGGGTTAGGGAAAGGCATACAGGGGAGGGAGGTGGAGGAAGAAGGTCTGTAGTCCCTGGTTTCAGTAATCTTCAGGTTTCTAAGTGCAAGCATCAGGAGCTGAGGGGCGGCCCTCCAACCTTATCTGGACATTCAGCCAGTGGGGAAGGGGCTTCGGAGTCACTCCTTTGGCCATCCTGTCACACCATGGTTTGAATGACAATATAGGCCGTGGGTAGAGGTTGCGTCATCTGCCTGCTCACCAGACCCCCTTCCCTGGATCCCTGGGGACCCTAGGTCTTTACACAAATTCAGCAAATGGTTACTGAGAGTTAGGAACTTGCCGATCATCCTGCATTCACTATATACTCATGCATCACTTAATGATGGGGATATATTCTGAGAAATCCATTGTGAAGTAATTTTGGCTTTGTGCATACATCATGGAGTGTTCTTACACAGTCCTAAATCAGACACCTAGGCTATATGGTAGATAGAGCCTATTGCCCCTAGGTTGCAAATCTGTACAGCATGTCGTGGTACTGAATACTATAGGCAGTTGTAACACAATGTTGTTTGTGTTCTATACGTGTAAATATAGAAAAGGTACAGTAAAAATATGGCATAAAAGGTAAAGAATGGCTGGGCTTGCTGGCTTATTCCTATATTCCCAACACTTTGGGAGGCCAAGACAGGAAGATCACTTGAGCCCAGGAGTTTGAGACCAGCCTGGGCCACATAGGGAGACCCCCATCTCTTCAAAATTATATTAAAATTTTTTGTTTTTTCAAAAAACAGATTAAAAATAGTATACCTACATAGGGCACTTACTGTGACTAGAGCTTGCAGGACTAGAAGTTGCTCTGGGTGAGTCAGTGAGTAAGTAATGAGTCAGTGTGAAGGCCTAGGACATTACTGTACACTATTGTAGAATTTCTTTCTTTAGAAATAATTAACCTTAGCTTACTGTAACTTTTTTGCTTTCTAAGCTAAAAAACTTTTTAAAACTTCTTGATTCATTAACATTTAGCTTAAAACACAAACATGAGACAGGGTCACGCTCTGTCATCCAGGCTGGAGTGCAGTGGCGCGATCTTGGCTTACTGCAGCCTCGACCTTCTGGGCTCAAGCTGTCCTCCCGCCTCAGCCTCCCAAAGTGCTGGGCTTACAAGCCTGAGCCACTGTGCCTGGCCCTTCTTTCTTCATATCCTTATTCTATAAGCTTTTTTCTATTTTAAAAAATTATATATTTTTTTACTTTTTAAACTTTTTTGCTTAAAAACAAAAGCCCACACATTAGCCTAGGCCTATGCAGGCTCAGCGTCAGTACTCCCCACTCTTTTTTAAATGTTGTGAAATCCTCACCTGCATCCAGAGTATTGTCGTCCCAACTCCCACTCCAGAGAAAGGAAGTGATTTACCACTGGCCACATGGCTAACTCATGCCAGCTCAAGGGCCAGAGCTCCAGTGCTCGTGCTCTCCATCGAGCTACCAAAGAGAGGTCATCTGAGCAAGTCCATATGCACCACACTGTTTCAGGGTCACCAGGAGCTCAGAGGAGGGAGCTGGCTTTTGCCGAAGAAGTAAGTGATGGCAAAGTAGAGGACACGTGACTTAAGATGGACCTTGAAGAAAGACGAACAGATGAGGATATTTGAAGTAGGGGACATAGCACGTCCAAAGACAGAACACTGGAATTTGTGGAGAGTGCCTATCCCTAGGTGTGTTCACACCTAGAGTTCACACCTAGAGGCTAGAGTAGAAAGCTAAATATGGCTAAGTTGCCAAGAGCCTTGAATGCCAGCCCGAGGAGAATGAACTTCATCCTGCCAAAAAAGATGAGGGTGAGTGGGTAGTGGTGAGCAAGGCTATATTTTAGGCAGGTGAGTCAGTAACAATGAGGGGAGAACTGTCAGTCCCCCAGGAGGAGGAGATGAGATGCCACACCAGCAGCACGTGTCTTCAGAAAGTGTGAGACTGCACAGGCACCTTCCAGAGCATGGGAAGGTGGAAAGGGGAACATCTGAATAGGAAGATGAGAAACCTTTGCTTCTATATTGGTGTCAAGACATCAAGAGACTTGCTGTTGAACCTGTTGGACTGGTCAGTCTAGGTTTAAACGGCAGCTCTCCTACTTACTAGCTGGGCGGCTTTGGGCAAGTGATCTACCTTCCCTGGGCCCCCATTCCCATGTATGGTCAGTGCAGTAAGCGTTGCTCACTGTAGGCTGTGTCCGGCGCAGTTCCTAGCTCCTAATGAGAGCTGAGTCAATGATGGCTCGGTGTATTGCCCCCATCCTGCTGTTTTGTTTGTTTTTGCCAAATCCTCATAGGCTAATCATACGTTTTCACTTTGCTTCTCACTAACAATTTGTGATAGCATTCTTTCCCCCAGAGAGATCTCCAAACCCCTTAGCAAGTGCCTCCAGTGAGTTCCCCTTGGCTTAGTGGGCTTTAACTGGTTGTTGTAACCAGAAGTTCATATGGACCTCTCTGTGGGAACGACCTTGTTGGCATCTTTCTTTTTGTAACCACAAATTATTCTGTCCCCATATGGAAAAGTGACCACTCCCCTTTAGCTAGTAATGGCACTTCAGCATCTTCCTCCTGGCAAGGGCCCTGAGAACCTCAGCCTTTCCCTTAGGTTCTTTCTTTGCTAATCACAGCAGCCACAGCTGAACCTGTCTCTCTGGGGACCAACTGAAGCAGTTGGCAGCTTTTTTATTTTCAGCCCCACACTTAATAAGTTGAGGAAGGGAATTAGGGTATCCATGCAGCTAACTGCCAATTACCCATGCTGTTTCTGGAGACAAATAGTTCCCCTTAGTTGGTGTTGGGTTCTACCCAGTGCCTGTGTACTAGCTAAAGTGCTTAGGGGAACTACCATCCCAGTGCCCTATTGCCTTTTGACCTCCCAGGGCCAGAAAGATGAGGTTTAAGTGAGTCTGGGTTCTCAGACGCAGACAAGATGACTCAGTCAGTGTGCAACCCTGCCTGCTGGTCACCACGGAGACCTGCAAATCTCAGAATCTGCAGTCTTGCCTTCTGTTTCTCTGTGTGCATTTGGCAAACTTTTTAATACTAGCACTTTTGGCAGTGTACTCCAAGGAATCAAATTGTTTAAAACAATATTAAGCAAGTTTTCATGTCTAGGAGCTTTCACAGTAACTGTTTGCTCCACTGCCCTGACTTTCTGGCACACTTGAGATGCAGCTGACATCTCTTTGCAGCAGCATGCTGTCTCAGCTTTAAGCTTTGCTGAGACCCTTTCCCTCAGTAAGTCATACCGTGCTGACTTACTGGGCCTTACGTGGGCCTGCCACTTGTTGCTGCAAGAGTGTGTGTATCTTCCTTGTATAAGTGGGATGTGGATTGAGCTTCAGGGACGCAGCATAGAGCCTGTCTCCTGCTGATGACATTCATCCACTTTAAAGGGGAGTCTCAGGCCGGGCATGTGATGCGCGCCTGTAATCCCAGCTATTGGGGAGACTGAAGCAGGAGAATCACTTGAACCTAGGAGGCGGAGGTTGCGGTGAGCTGAGATGGTGCCACTGCACTCCAGCCTGGCAACAGAGAGAGACTCCGTCTCCAAAAAAAAAAAAAAAAAAAAGTGGCAGTGGGTCTTGGGTTCTGTGAGAAACCTTCAAGGAGGAGGACTCACTGTTGCCCTGTTAGAAAGGGCTGTGGTCCATTGGGCTGAAGTCTGCCTGCCTCCAAACACTCTTTGGCCTGATGTCCTTCAGCGCCAGCCACACAAGTTGTACTTCTCACCTGTGCTGAGGCGCCCTGTTGAGAGGACTCGTGTGCCGCTGTCCAGTTAGTTTTTGCCTTAATAAATAAGGGGCCTACAAAGGGCTTCTTACTTCTCAGTATTCTTTGTGCCCTGTTCCTTTCTCAGAATCTGAATGGTGTATTATTCTACCATTAAAAAAATGCCGGGGGCCAGGTGCAGTGGCTCATGCCTGTAATCCCAGCACTTTGGGAGGCCAAGGCTGGTGAATCACCTGAGGTAAGGAGTTCAAGACCAGCCTCGTCAACATGGTGAAACCCTGTCTCTATTAAAAATACAAAAATTAGCTGGGCGTCATGGCACATGCCTGTAATCCCAGCTACTCGGGAGGTTGAGGCAGGAGAATCACTTGAACCAGGGAGGTGGAGGTTGCAGTGAGCTGAGATTCTGTCATTGCACTCCAGCCTGGGCAACAGAGTGAGACTCTGTGTCAAAAAAAAAAAAAAAAAAAAATGCCTGGGATGTACATTAAACTACCCAGCCTTCAGGGGCTTTGCAGAACCTGTGCATCCTTGGGGTTAGAAGGAGTCCAGATTAAGAACCCCTGTGCTGGCCCCAAGTCCTTCATTTGGCAGGTGAAGAAATGAAGTCTCCAGAGGAGAGTAGGGAGAGAGCTAGAGAGGCCTGGAACCAGGTTTCCCACCTTTACTCTTAGCACTAGGCAAGATCCTTCATCTTCCTGTGTTTCACTTCAGTGCCTCTTAGTAAGTTGCCTCCTGGGAGCACATTCCTGTGATTGCATCTGTGCTGTTATAGCCTGGGCGACCGTCCACGTTTCAGAGAATCCGTGGGACTGGCTTCCTCTGGATACACTTAAGTAGGTGAACAGAATTTGGAAGATGGCTGCAGGGGGTGGCTAGGTAAAGGGTGGACCCCTGCTGAGCACGGGCTGGTACTCAGTTCCTTTTGTAGGGCTGCCCCAGCCACCTCTTTAAACAATCCGTATGTTTTGAATGTGGCATATGGTAGTCCTCCACCAGCCCCACCATACCTGGCAGCACCCCAGCCAGGACTCCACCTCCTGGACTGCTTGTTAGCTAAAGAGACTTGTAGGATGTATTTGCCATTTTACAGATGGTTGGGTCTGGAAAGAGGCTTTGTGCATTTTAACATCTTGGGCAGGGCATTGTGACTCACACCTGTAATCCTAGCACTTTGGGAGGCCAAGGCAGGAGGATCACTTGATCCCAGGAGTTCAAGACCAGTTTGGCCAACATGGCGAAATCGTCTCTACTAAAAATAGAAAAATTAGCCGGGCATGGTGGTGTGCGCCTGTAGTCCCAGCTACTCCGGAGAGTCACTTTGAACCCAGGAGGCGGAGGTTGCAGTGAGCTGCACTCCAGCTTGGGTGACAGCAAGACTAATAAGACTAATTAGTTGGGCACGGTGGCATGCACCTGTGGTCCCTACTCGGAAGATGGAAGGATCACTTAAGCCAGGGAAGTCAAGGCTGCAGTGAGCCAGGATCATGCCTTTGCGCTCCAGCCTGACAAAGCAAGGCCCTATCTCAGAAAAAAGAAAAGACATCTTGGGAAGTCCATAGCTTCAGACTAAACCGCAGTGTTCCAGTCATAATTCTACTCTTCTCATTAACTTCTTACCATATCTAACTTGGACTCCGGGGACACATTCTGAGGCCGGGCCTGCTCCAAATAGCCACACTTGGATTTCAAGGACCCCCTCCACGTAAAACAGATGTATTTGCCAAAGTTGGCCATCTTCTTCCCCTTGAAAGAAGGCCTCCTGTTGAGAAGTCAATAAGGGGAGGAGCAGTGGAGAGAGCTGAAATCTAGACAAGAGCCCCCTGGTAGTGTAACTGATAGGCTATGTAACGTCAGGAAAATCTACAATCCCTCCATGCCTTATTTCTCCCACCCAGCTCTGAAGGTGTGAGAGGGGAGCAGCACCCTGTAGCATGGTAGAAAAATAGCATGGGCTTCAGACTTGGACACAGTCCCAGCTCTGTACCTTACCAGCTGCTGGAGTTTGGAGAAGTGGCCCAGCTCTCTGAGCATCACTGTCCGCACCTGGCTTGCCGGGATTTTCAGTGGGAACATGTGCAGAGCACTTGGCAGTGACACAGGAACTCAACCAAAGGCAGAGATTTTTTTTTATAATCATGTGTTTATGTTAAAATCCTATCATGTGGAATGAATGATTCTGTGAAGTTTTATTGCTATGTACTAATTCCCAATTTCTAGCAATCACCTGGTATTTGAGTTCTTCCTAAAAACCCAACACTGCTGCTTGGTCACCTGAGAGGCTTAAGAGAAGCAGCAGACTCTCTCTGTCCTGCAGGAAGCTCGGGGTCTAAGATGGTAAGGTCGGAGCACACGACGAGGCTAGTGGGATCTGAGGTCATCGATGCCTTTTCACTGGGCAGGGGGATAGAAGAGTTCCCATAGAGACTGGGCCCTCTGGGAGTGTTTCCTGGGGAAGGCGTATGGAGGGGAACCCAAAGAGTAAGTGCGATCTGAGTGACAGATAGGGGGTGGGAGTTGGAGTAGCCAGACCAGCAGGAGCTGAAGACCCAAAGCAGGAGGGAGGCTGTCACCTCAAGAGAAGATCAACTTGAGGCCAGGCATCTGGTATGGAATTTTTGCCCCAGCAAGTGACTGCGGTGAGGTTTTGTGAGTTTGGTTGTATATTTTTGGATGTGATTTGCAGCCGCGGTTGTACTTACTAAGGTACCTCCTGTGCACCTCACTCTGCCTGCTATGTATATTATCACTGGTCTTTGTGCCCGGCAATGTAGACGTTTCCTCATTTTAGGCTGAGCAAACTGAGGCTCGGGGAACCCTGACTTGGTGAAGGTCAGCTGAGATGTAAATTTTGGATCTTCCTACTCCAAAGCCCATGCCTTGAGAGAACACCACCTCCGAGCCACGTTCCTCTGCATTTGGGGCCTGCCCCTGGATGTCTGCCTGTGGGTGAGCTGCCTTGGTTTGATCTCCTGGTCAGGGCTCAGATGTTGTAAGGCATGGACCTGTGGTCTTCTGGGTTGTCACGGAGCACTGCGAAGCTCCTGTTGTATATGTTGTTATAATCTCTGCCCTCTTGCTACTCTTTTTCCTAACATCTTGCTCCTTCTGTATACCTGAAGACTGAAAACAGTGTTATCCCATTTGCACTCCCATTCCTTCGACCCTGACAACGGGCACGTTCACAGCACAGTCATCCCTGTTTTTGCCCTACTTTAAGCACCACAGTTGGGAGCTCAGCCTTAGAGGAATGATGCATCAGAAAGCGTGACTCCCTGGCCTCAGTGCCTCTGACTGATTGGAAGAGACATTCGTGCTGGGGCCACCGAACCCCCCAGGGCTGGCATGTTGATGTCTGAATGTGAAAAGCCAGATGCTTTGGTGTATTAAACAAGTGAAGAATGACTCATTTGGAAGCTAACCCCACTTAGAGGAAGGGGAGGACTGCCCTCTGTGACCCTGACAGATGACTTTCCCTCTGTGCACCTATGAGACCTGCTTGCTCCACAGCACGATATGCTGAAAATTAATAACCTGAGCCTCAGTTTGCTCATCTGTAAGATGAGGATAATTCTTACATGGTCCTTGGGACAAATGAGGTATTGCATATTAAGCTTGCATGGCGGCTAGCATGTCATGGGCATCATTAGCTTCAGTGATAATACCACTACACAGGGCTGCGGGCGAATTCAGGGAAGAGTGAGTTCTTGGCTAGCCACCCAGTAATACCCCACTTTGAGTTTATACTGTGCCTTAGTCTATGAGTATGCCAGTGGGATGACTTTGTTTTCTGTTAACTAGATCTGAGAGGCAGGATAGAAAGAGAAAACTGGGCTTTGGGTTTGAAGTCCCAGTCTGTGATACCCTAAGAACTAAAATGACCATTAACATGAATGACAGCAAGATGGATCTTACTGAATGCCCCACCCTGTGTCAGGTGCCATGACAGGCAATTTACTTGAAGAATTCTTCACTCTTCACAGCAGGCCCCTGAAGAGGAAAGAGTTCCATGCCCATTTTCTAGTTTAGGAGAAGGAGACTCAGATCAATAACCCCTTGTCTCCAGCAGAGCTTGTATTTGAACCAGGACTGTCTGCCGTGGAGCCTGTGCTCTTCCCTGAGAGAGCACTGGAGTGAAGATAAACCTCATGGTTACCAGACTTCCTTATTTCCTAAGACGGTGCAATTTTAAAAACTGGGGAGGCAGGTCCGGGAGGGAAGCAATTTTTAAAACCATTCATACTTTCAACATCATTTCATCAAACAAATGACATTTTAGGCCAGGCATGGTAGCTCATGCCTATAATAATCCCAACACTTTGGGAGGCCAAGGCAGGAGGATTGCATGAACGAAGCCAGGAGTTTGAGACCAGCCTGGGTCACGTAGTGAGACCCTGTCTCTACAAAAATAAAAATTAAATCTAGCCAGGTGTAGTGGCATGTGCCTGTAATCCTAGCTGCTCAGGAGGCTGAGGCAGGAGGGTTGCCTGAGCCCAGGAATTTAATGCTGCAGTGAGCTATGGTTGCGCCACTGTACTCCAACTTGGATGAAAGAGTGAGACCCTGTGTCTTAGAAAAGAAAGCAAAAGGTAATGACGTTTTGACACTAATAAAGTAGGAAGGCCATCCTTTTAGAGTAAGGGATAATCAGCAAGGTATTCTGTGCCTGCAGGCTGAGGAGTAGGGGAAGGAGGTGAACACATGAGCCATCCTTGTCTCCAGCCCCATCCTCCTGTGCATGTTCCCCTCAGATCTCCCAGGCTTCTGCTCTCCAAGCTGCTAATGGCCTTCGTGAGAGCAGTTTCTCAGTCTCCTTAAACAGACCAGACACCTGCCTGACTGGCAGAGGAGCTTGCTGGAAGACTGTTCACTGCCTCATTGGCACCATGTCCCCCTTTGTCCCCCGAGCACTAGACCTGTGTACCGGCACGTAAGCCTTCCATGAGCCTTTTTCTGAGTGAGTCTATTTATAAATGAAGGGATTAGATGGGTTTTAAACTCCACTTAAGCTCTTCTTGTCTTCTCTAGGAAGGGATTTTACATCGTTACATGTGAAAAGCAGGGGCTTTGGAGTGAGACTGCCCTGAGTTAAACCCTTTTCTCTAGCACTTACTGGCTATGAGGCTGTTCTCTCTTGAGCTTCAGTTTTCTCATCTCTAAGACTAGGAGGACAATAACCCCTACCTCTTAGGGTTGCCAGGGTGAAATGAGGCAATGGATAAAACACTCGATCCTTTGACAGTGATTGGAAAGCAGTGTGACTTTACGAGGTTGTTCCCTATAATGTAGTTAGAACTTGCACATACAGACTGCTCAGTAAGTGATTGCTGTTATGCCAGTTAGAAATAAGAAGGTGGGATGCCCTGAGATAACTTGGTCCAAGAGCTGAAATGAGAAAGGTAAGGATTCATAGCACGTTTTCCCAGATCATTGGCACCTTCCACCCCCAGGATCATCTCAGATGCAAGCTGTTGGAACCATTGCTGAGCCGGCTTTGGAAGCACTGATTGAAGACTGTCATAGTGCAGAAACTTTGGGTAGTGAAGCTGAAAAACTTTGGATTAAATGCTGGTTCTACTGCTCAGCAACTCTGGTGTGGGGCAAGTTGCTCCATCTCTCTGGGCCTGTTTTCTTGTGAAAACTGGCCAAATCCCTCCTCACAGTAATCATGGAAGGGCACTACAGATGTCAGTTGCAGGTTTATCACATCACCGCTTTTCATTATGCTTAGGAGGTGTGACTTTTGCCCTCAAGGAGCGGGGTCTGGTCCGAGGTAGGGGTTCCACAGAGAGGGATAAGAGCCCCGGTGGAAGCTGGTAGCCTGGCAGTCAGGCACAGCCTGAGCAGTGAGGGAGCTGAGATGTGGCATCTGCTAGGATGAAGCACCACAAGCCTAAGGCGTCTCCAAGGGCCCACTGGGACTGAGACCTACACCCTTTATTGTGCCCACAGGTACCTGGGAGGGTCTGCTGCTTAAACTCAGAACCGTGTGGTCTGAGCCATTCCTGTTCATAGCTACAGAAAGCGCCTCCATTACCTTCAGTGAGCTTACTGTGCTGTTAGCTCCCTGGGAAAAGTGCTCTTTCTGTGGTGGCCGACGGGAAAAGAACCCCAAGCCAAGATCCTCTCCCCAGTGGAGAGCCCTCGTCTTTTCCTTCTTTGTGCCCACAAGAGCGAACCAGACTCAGACCTGTAGGCTGTTCTGAGGCTTCCAACAGGAGGACCAGAGCCAGTGCCAGGGCTAGAGGGAGCAGGGAGGAGCCTTTGGGAAATGTCAGCTTCACTTCCTGGCGTGGGACCCAGTGATTACAGTGGTCATTACAAGCTGGTGTCTGAGGAGTTCTTGCAGAGTGCTGTGCTGTTGGTCTGACCTTCTGCAGTCACACTGTGTTCTGCTAGTTTATTATGTAAAAAGGAACCTCTGGTTTCTGAACCTGCCTCCTTGCCAACATTGCTTTTTAGCTGCCACGTGCTACCTTCCTGCTGATGGGCATCCTTTTCAGGAGATCGTCCGCAGGGAGGGAGGAAAGGAATGCCGAAAAGTCATAACTGGTCCCAAAGATTATTTTAGCACATCACATGTGGCTGTATAATTTCTCGTCGTATTTCACAAGGTCTTAATGTTTCAGATGGTAAGGGCCTACCCTATATAGCCTCTTCCCCCATCTTCAGGTTGATCTGCTGTGTCTACGGAAAGCACAGAGAGAAAGCAATAGGCATGCTAAATAGAGCTAGAGTTTGAGGTGGCTGCTGAATCATCAGGGAATATGTTTATGATGATTTTCTTTTTCCAAGTCAAAAGCTGGGATACAAGACCCACTAGTGGATTTTTTTTTAGGGGAATTAACAGACCAAGGAATAGAAGCAGCAGAGTGAAAGACTGGGCCGGAGAAATCCTGTATTTTCTTTCCAGATCAGCCACACCCACTTTCTGGGTCACCCGCTCCTTGGGCCGGTAGAGCAGGGAGTCACACAGTCTAACCTCCCGTTTGGCAATGTGGAAGCTCTCCTTTGTCCACTCGGCATGGAAGAGTCCAGACGAGACCCCACATCTGGACCTTTCTGTTGGAGCTGCCGGCTTTTCTTGCTCTTTGAAGTACCCTATTTTTCCTATTAAAAAGTGAAATGTGACATTGGTGTGTGTTCAGTATTAAAAATCAGAAGTAGGGGAAGAGGAAAATCCAGTCACAACAAGCACAACATGTTGGTGTATTTCTTGTCAGATTTTCCTACACTGGGGGGTTTGTGTTTTTACATAGTTATGGTCATGCTGTGTGCTACACAACTTTGTAACCTACTCTTTTCCACCTACCCCAGGGAAGTGCTTTTGTCATAATCTTCAAAATGTCACGCAATGATCTCATTTCCTCTGTAGTATATCAGTGAGTTGAAGGATCATTTGCTTACTTAATCCTTATTTTTGGACTTGTGAGTTATTGCCTTGTAATTTAAATATTTCAGTTAACTTCTTTATCCATAAAGTTTTTTTCATATTTAGGTTTATCTGTTAAGCTTGGCTTTCAGGAGTGGAATTTCAGGGAGCCACCAGTCTAAACACCTTTGAAGCCCTAAAAACAGTGCCAGACTACCTTCCAGAAGCTTTTTCCCCTCCTCCAGCAGCGTGAGGGGCCCCCTCACCAGCAGGAAACACTTTTAATGGTTGCATGGCTGAAAATCATGGCCTGTTCAGATTTAACACGTTTATAGTCTCTGGTTGGGGACAATTGGCTAGGAAGGGGTGGACTCATTGAGTATGTTCGTACCTGCTATGGGCCAGGAACCTGAGTCATTCCACTCAGACCTCAACCAAGAACGCCCAGTGGTCAGAGGAAGAAACTGAGGCCAACAGGCAGTAAATTATCCAATATTGTCCTATCCTGCTGCCTCTTGGGAGGACTAGCCAGGTCCCTTCCCAGGAGCTGAGGACAACGAGCTGGTGTTGTCAGACTGCGCAGGTGGCAAGTCATGGCAGCCACGGTGCTGGCTCTGCCTCACAAAGGAAGCCACTGGGGGATTGCACGCACAAAGACTTGTCTGCTTTGGTCATTCAGGCTGAAAACAGGCACTTTAAAAACTCCTAGATGGGCCAAGGTAGGTGGATCACTTGAGCCCAGGAGTTCAAGACCAGCCTGGACAATATGGCAAAACCTCGTCTCTACTAAAAATACAAAAATTAGCCTGGTGTGGTGGCATGTGCCCTGTAGTCACAGCTACTCAGGAGGCTAAGGTGGAAGGATTGCTTGAGCCACAGGAGTTCAAGGCTGCAGTGAGCTGTGATCAAGGCACTGCACTCCAACCTGGGTGACAGAGCAAGACCCTGTCTCAAAAAACCTCCTAGATGATTCCATGTACAACCAGGCTGGAGCACTGTTGCCCTAGATGGCCCGCCCTGCCCAGGACAGTGCTATACTTAGCACTGATCCAATAGCTCAGAGCGGGGACTGCCCAAGACTAATCTCTGTGGGCCCTTGTACTCTCGGCCTCCAGTAGAATAAGCCACTGAAGGGCAGACTTCCTGTCTTATACCTGAGGCCTGGCACTAAGGCAGTTTCCAAATAATAGCCAATACTAATAGGATCAGGCACTCTTCTTGGTTTTACGTTTGTTTAATCTTCATAATAGCCTGTGACGCAGTTACAGATGTGAGACCAGGGAACAGAAGACTTAAATTCCCCACAGTCAAGTGGAAGCTCCTGTTTGCTCAGTCACCCGTTCTGGCTCCAGAGCCCTCCTTCCTAACCCCCACAGTGCACTGCAGCAGACAGTGCAGCCTGGTCCAGCCCTGCCCCTGGGTGTGGGATTCTGGCCCTTCTTATGACCTTAGCAGGTAGCCTGGTTTGGATTCTCAGAGGCCTGAGCTTCACTCTTCTCTTCTGTAAAACAGGATTACTGAACCTAGAGGGGGTTGCTGTGGCATTTATAACCAAGCACAATTAGTCACAAAGAATGGGGAAGAAAGCATGGGTGGAAGCAATGCTAGCAGGGTCTGTGGAGACAGACTGTCCAGGGTGGGCCCTGCGGTGTCTTGTTCCTAATAGTAGTACGGGGAAGCCAGGATTCACGATTGGTTTGACAGGTAGAGCCAGCAGGCTTGGGTTCCCAGCTAGCGTCTGCCCCTTAGTCAGTGTGATCTTCGATAAATTACTTAACCTGAGCCTCAGTTTCCCTATCTGAAAAATAAGCCTGTGTGTCTAGACCAGGGAGGTTGTGAAGCTAGACTTACCCTATTTATTTAGAGCTCTGCCCCACAGAGCCCAGCACACACAACTTCAGTGTTCCTCTGGGTTGGGAGCTGGTGCCCAGGCCTGCTGACCAATGTCCCCTCCTTACCCACTTTCTGTCTTCCAGGTCGATTCCTCGGGACCCACAGTCTCACCACGTCTCCTACAGAGGACGGCAGAGGGTACAGGTGGTGGCTTGGCCGGTTGGCGATCTCCCGACAGCTGGATCTCCGGCAATGTGAAGCTTTTGTTTGGGTTTTCCCGCTTCTTTTGTTTTGCTTTCTTTTTTTCTTTTTCTTTTTTTTTTTTCCTCTTTCCTTTTTCTTTTTTAATTTAAACCATTGAGACTTCAGAAGAGCAGGAAGCAATGCTGTGGACAGGCACCAATTTCTTTAAAGAAATTCAGTGTGGACAAGGCATATGTATAAATTTCAGTTGTACTTTTTATAAGGGGTTAGGGAGCTATTTTTGGTTTTGTCCTTCACTTTCCCTCTGTCTTCCTTCTTTATCCTTCTCTCAGTTCTACTTATGACACCTCACTTCCCAGAGAAGGCCTGCCTCCCCATAGGCAACCTGGGGCTTTCTCCTGGAATGGGGCATGAGGACACAAGGAGGCCTCTGGGCCACGCCTCCCTGCCAGATGCAGGAACTCCCGGACTCCTTGGTGGGCTGGCCCTGGCCAGCCCTTGGGCCTCGGAGATGATCAGAGGCGAAGAACCACCTGGAAGAGGAAGGCCAGGGTTTGGCCAGGAGAACTAAGAAGGTCTCAAGTCCAGGCTTTGTTCTGTTTAAGCTATTGGGAGCCCCAGGCCACACCAGGACTTACAGTGGTGGGATCCCTTCCTCTTCCGCCCTGTGTTGCAGGGAACGGGGAGGTAGGGGTGGAGGGTGACCATCTCGCACTTGCTGGCGGTGGAGCAGCCATCCCAGCGCTGTAAGCCTGCCTTTCTGTTGGGAAAAACTGTTGTGCCAAACTGTGTGGAACACAGCTGGGTCTTCAGCAGGCATCTGTCACTGCCATGAGGTCAGCACTTCTCACCTAACTGCCTCCTGGATTGTCATCTTCCCACGTGTCCCGTAGTGTCCATGTGTCACAGAGACGGCCTGAGGCCCTCAGATCTGGTTGTGACTTTGCCATGATAACAGGGTGTCCTGAACTGGCTGCCATTGTCGTGTCCTCACAGTGAAGGGCATGCCCTGTGTGCCGGGGTCCGTGGTGTCACATGCAGTGACACATAATGTCAAGCGCCATTTCCCTCACCCCTGGAGACTTACTATTAGATGCCTGCCCTCAGTATAGACGTATCCAATGGGAAAACAGCAGACCTGCCCAGAGCAGGGAGGTGTCGTGGGACTGGGTAGACCCCCTGCAGCGTTAGGGGCCCATTTGTGGGCTCCCCACCTTCAGGCTTCCCCAGCCGTGATGCTTCAGCCCCGCCACCCATGCCTGTCTGCTGCAGCCATCCTTGCACTCTGCAGCGACACTTGCATCTCCTTAGGGGAAGCCTCCCTCCCCCTGGGCTGCTGCTCTGAACCCATCTGCTCTCCCCCTGCAAGAAGGGGCAATGCTCCTGTGTTTTCCCTGTCTGGATTTGCCTGGCCATTCCGAAGGCTTTTCACCCCATTATGGCCACATAGTATAGGGCCTCTGGGGAGGGGGAAGGGAATCCTTTTGTGTTCGTTTTTGTTTTTTGTTTCACCTAAACCAGCATAGGATTGATAGGGGAGATGGTTGAAGGGCATTTCCGTTTCTATGTGACCAAGGCAGGGGCTTTTACCTGCTAAACAGCAGTCCTTTGGCCCTGAGAATTTGGGAGCGAACAGTGCATCAGGCCAGGCTCAGCAACGTTTGCTCACATTCTTTCAGCCTTCTCTCACCCCCTTAACACCAAGCTTTCTTCCTTGTGAGCGGAAGGTTGACTGCTATTAGCAGGATCCCACAGGTGATAACCAGGCCCTTCCCTTCCTGGGCCAAAACCCATTG
Organism: Papio anubis; assembly: GCF_008728515.1. Lineage (NCBI taxonomy): Eukaryota > Metazoa > Chordata > Mammalia > Primates > Cercopithecidae > Papio > Papio anubis. The sequence goes on along the minus strand of NC_044991.1, from coordinate 56,347,157 downwards.
TGACTGCCTGTCTCTCCTGTCTCTGACTTCTCAGGCAGCCTCCTGAGTGCACTGAGTTGTAGCCGAGAGGATGGGAACAGCAGCGTCCCCTAATTGCAGTGCACGTTCCTTCTCTGCCCGCCACCCTGCCTTCTCTTGGGGGCAGCTGTCTCTTTGTACATGAGCAAATGGGAAAAACAGTCCCCAAACCCAGCACCCCCGTCCCTGGCTGCAGCCCACGCCGTAACATCCCTAGTGAGGCTCCAGCCTAATGAGCCCCTTATTTTCTTTTTCTTCCCTCCCCAGGTCCCGTAGCTCTAACTAAATAGTAAGTTCTTGGAGCCATCATGCTTCCCCTGTGTTATTTTTCTTGCTATCAGAATAGCAAGAAACAGCACCCCTGTAGGTGTCAGGTGGGCAGCCTGGTAGGGGTCACCAGCCTTCATGCCCCCTCATCTTCCAGTTCTTGCTTAGTGGCATGACTTCATTCCGTAGCGTAAATGCAGGCCAGCTTTTTAGCCCCAAGTGCCTGCCCCTCCTCCTTATCTCTCCCCTGCTTTCTCAAACACTTGCCCACCTCAGGCACTCAGCCGACTCCTCCATGGTGAGAGAACTGGCCATGGCTCAGCCCCAGGTAGCACCTGTAATCTTCTCAGTGCCACTCTCCCCTGTCCCCTTGTGAATCAGCTTCCACTTGCTGTCGCGTCCCCACTCCTGCGTCTTCACTGGGTCTCAGGCTGTCAGCAGCTCTCTGGTGCGTCAGCTCAGCACCGCCAAGTTTGTAGGACCTGTCCAAGTTCTAGGAGTTTTCAAACCTCAAAACGGCAGTCATTCATTCTCCTTGGGTCTGTGGCAAGGATAGCCCATTGGAGGGGGGCTCTTGACCTCGGCTGTTAGGGATCTCAACTTGGTTTTCCCATCAGAAGAATCAGCAGGACAGATTGTAGTGCCTTATTCCATTGTCCTCCCCTGACCAGGCCTCCTGGCTCAGCTGAAAATGTGTGGCTTCTTTCTCCCTATCTGTGTCCTCTGTCACTTGCTCTTTCACTGTCTCTCTCATTCCCAGAGAGCCACAGGGGAGGGATCACCCTCTCACCCCACACACCCTCTTCCTGAGGGCCGTAGCCAGGTCCGCATCTCCCCACCACCACCAGGGCACTCACTTGCAGCTATAGCCCAGGACAGAAAAACTGTGCTTTGGACAGGTGCACACTCTCTGCCTCTTACCTCTAGCCAGGAGGATGCCTCAGTCTGTTCATTCGAGACTGGCCCCGTCTGAACCCTCTCTGGGCACTGGGGACTAAGGTTGCAGGCCTTAGCCTCGTCTCATCCCAGAGGCATTGGGTCAGGAGAATGGGAATTTTTTTCCTCCCACCTGGACATAGTTTGCCCCTGTGGCTGCCTTTCTGAGGGAGTATATTAAATGTTTACTTAAGAAACACCCTGTTTACAGTCAGAGGAGAAACACCCAACACTGGGTGGAGATTTGACTCTGGACAGGGCCTGGCCTCCTTAGTGGCACTGCCAGGGGGGCCCCTAAGTGAATGAGGGCAGAGGTGCCCCGGGCAGGGGCGAACGCCCTCCGCTCCCTCTGCTCCCGACCCTGTGGTGCTAGGACCACTCCCCGCCTTCCTCACGGCCTCCTTGCGCTCCACATTCCCCACCTCCACATTCCCTTCCTCCAAGATCTCAGCTCCTTAACATATCAGTTGTCTCCTAGCCTAGAAAACCAGTGTTTGGAGCAATAAGATGATTATTTTTGCTTGAATCTTTTTCTAAGAGAAGGAAAAGAGCTGGTATTGTGGGAATTTTCTTTTTATGCTGTTAGCTGTTTACCTTCTTAGAAGACATCTTAATAGGATGGATGTCTGGGTTTTAGCCTTGGGGTATCTTTTGGAAACTTAGAAAAGCAGGAGTCAGGCTGCCACCCCCTAAGGAGGGACCCTAACTTTCTGCCCTTGCCTGGTTCCATATGGCTCCTTCCAGGCCTGCCCACCAAGTGCTGCTCCCACTCGCCATCCTGCCCGTGCGCCCCTCTTCCCCCCACATCTGGGGGCGCTGGTGGCACTTACTCTTGGTGGGTCTCAGACTCTCCCTCCCGTTGACTGGTTTTCCCTCCTAGGCCTGTCTGGCAGCCCCCAGACAGACATAGCTCCTGGGAGTCTCGGCCCTGGCAAACTTGGAAGAGCCAAACTGACATTTTTTAGCTCTTCAGGCCACTGGGTTTTGGAGGCAGAAATCCAGAGATACTGGCTCTGCCAAGCTGTCCTACTGGGCTGTGGCACAGCCTTCGAGACAACACAGGTGCATCTCTGATCCTGCCCTACCTAGGCTTCGAGGGGCTTCTGTCTGGAGAAATGCCCTCAAAGGGTAACCGGTAGGTGTGACATTGAATTGGCCAGTGTTAGCATCTACAGCCGTCAAGAGATGAGTCCATTGCCGTTGCCTGCCCAAGGGCCCCCTAAGATTACAGACAGTATCAGCAGGGAGGCCGTCCTGGTGTTTTTTCAGGAGAGCCCACAGGAGGAAGGGAGCCTCTTCAGGGGCACTGGAATCTTTTGTGCCAGGGGCCTCTTCATCAGAGCCAGGGAGTACATTTCAGTGACTTCTTAAATATTTGTGTGGGACAGACGAGTGTGAGGGAGGTTTTAAGCCAGGCACAAAGTTAGTTTCAAATACTAGTTAATAAATCTATTTTTCTTCATTTCCTTTTTTTGCACAGAAGCTGGTAATCTAGGACCTACGTGTGAACAACTTTATATGAATATTTTTTGTACTTGGTTTACTTGGGTTGGTATGATACATTATATTTAAGTTCCTTGAACACTGTGGATCCCCTAATGTGTATGAATGACTGAGGCTTTGTAAATTAAGGGACGTTTGTGTGAATAAAGTTATTTGATGGGGTCAAAGAAGCCATATGTGATTTGAAAAAGAGTGTTTTGTGGTTTGTTGCCCCTGTTTGGGAGGGTGGCGAGGCCAGCCCATGCTGCAGCCCCCCATCCCAGCTGGTGGGTGGCGGGAGAGAAGGATCCTTGGCCGCTTCCATGTCCCCGTGCTTGAGGAAGCTGCCTGGTGGCTTTTGACTGGCCTTCCCATTCTACACCTGAGAAACCAGCACTTAGAAGTGCAGGAAGCCGTCTAAAATCGTGCAGCTGCGACTGGGGGATCCTGGATCCAAACCAAACCTGGTCTGCCCTTCCAGGGGGTCCAGGGCCTAAGTAAACATTGTGGGCCCCTCCTCCAGACATCTCAGAAGCCCGCTCAACCCCTAGCCCTGTGGTTCTGCAAGTTCTACCTTTGAGAGAGTTTTAACAAAGAGCTAAAATGGGTGGGCCTCCATACCACAGCAACAAGGGTGTAAGGATCAAGTTTTGGAAAAGCTTAGCAGAGAAGTCAGTTCCATCAAAGGTCAGAGGTCAGCTCAGTACCCTGACGTTGGTAGCATCCATGTCCAAAAATCAAAGGGGTCTAATCAAGCCATGCCATCCTGGTTGGGTTGGGAATGGGAAAAAGAACACATAGCCCATCTCCCTTTCTGCCTGGGCCAACAAAAGCCACATTCCATGAGAACCAGGGACTGGAACCTATGAAAAGCCAGATGTTTTTACGACCATCGTACTGCATAGTAGGTGTGATGTGTGCTCCTCTATGCATAAGAAAACTAAAACCCAGAGAAGTCAAGACTGCTGGGTGAGTGCCAGGTGGGCTGGGGGAAGAGCTCCTGCCACTTGCCAGCCGGGACAGGTAACTGAGCCCTGCTGAACATCTACTTCCTCAACGACAGTGGGGGTGATGACAGCTACCTTCAGACAAGTTGCAGGCTAAACGAGAACCTAATATTAGGCCCAGCACATAGTAGGCACTCAAATGGTTTTTTGATTTTCCCAGAGACAGGTTTGGGATTCTCCCGGAGTCTGCTGAGCGCTGAGCCCCGACTCCTGGCATCGTGCAGCCTTGGTGAGGCTTCCCAGTCTGGTGAGGGTTAATGTTTGCTGTGGAGCCCGTCATTCAGGGGCTCTCCCAGGGAAACCTGGGGAACCCAGGAAAAATAAAACTGCAGGAGGATGGAGTCAGGACTTAGGAATGTGTGAGTTAGAGGAAGAGATAAGACTGGCTTGCCTAATCTGCGAGTGAATAAACTACATTCCGGGCCCAAGAGTTGGTGTCCAGTGGCTGCTGGGGATGGGGTTTCTAGAAAAGGATACTTCTGTCCTTAGCCTGGGCGATAACCTGAAACTTGAAGGACAGCCCACAAATTTGTTTTCTTATTAACAGATTTACTGAGAGAATTCATCTTTTAGAGAGTACAATTCAGTGGTTTTTAGTACATGTACAGAGTTGGGCAGCCATTACACTAGCTAATTCCAGAACATCTCAAAAAAAAAAAAAAAAAAAAAACCATGCCCACTAGCAGTCACTTCCTAGTCCCTCCATGTTTTTAATTTCCTTGGGTATATACCAAGCGGTGGAATTACTGGGTCATATAGTCACTGTTTAGTTTTTTTGGGACCTGCCAGGCTTTTCCCAAGTGTCTGCACCATTGTCCATCCCCACCAGCAATGCACTAGGGTTCCTGTTGCCCCACATTTTTGCTATTATTGTCTTTTTTATTATAGTCAATTGAGTGGATGTAAAGTGGTCACAAGTTGTTATAGGCTAGGTGTATGCCATTGTACTACGGGTTAATAACAGATAAGGGGAGAATGGACAGTAGATGCTTTAGACTCTTGACCCAGACACTGATGGATCCAGCAACTGCTGGGGGCATAACCTGTGCCTAGGAGGGTTAAAAGAACACAACTGGCTCTGCTCTTTACTGGGTCTTTGAGGCAGATCACCTTTCTGACTTTATTTTCTCATTTACAAAGTAGTAAATACCCACTTCTCAGGACTAAAGGTTTTTTCCTGCAGAATGCTTGGCGGGCACCCCTTCAGTGAGCATCTCCTTTCCCTGTGTCCTGCGGAGTTAGGGCAGGGTTCAAAGATGAATGGTGAGGAATGTGGGGTGTATCACTGTAATATAGGGTCTGAGTGCGTCACCCAGACCCTGGAGGGAAGGATCTGGAATACAGAACCAGGCCAGTGTCCGTGCCAGTGGAAGAAGCTAGACATCCGGGCCCTCACTGATCCTCTCCTATGCCGCTGCTGGCTGTCCTTCCAGCTCCAGCCTCTGCCTTAGTTGTTGGCTTAATACCCACTCCCAGCCACCTACTCAGTGCTTCTGAGTCAGACAGGCCTTGCCAGCAAGGAGCTCGTGGCCCACGGAAGGGGAGTCAGAAGACGGGTACATCCTCATATCATGCCAGGGATAACAGAGAGGGAAGCTCCAGGGGCTGTGGAGCATGGAGAAGGCTCCATTGCAACCCAAGGACCCTCGGGGAGACTTCTGGAAGAGACGAGGTCTAAAGGGCCACATTCAGTCCACCCTGTTGCCTGACCTAAGCCTGCCCCTCTCCAGGCCATGCCACAGCCCCTCAGCCTACAGTGCCCCCAGACAGACTGCTCACCACCCATTGTTCTGAGGCATGGTGGGCATGGCACCCTCACCCTCTTCGAGCCTTTCAACTTGGAGAGCTGCAGGGTCTGCTGGCCTCCCAGGGAGTCTTTACCTCGTGATATCTCACCCTGAGAATCCAAAAGAGTTCCTGAGGCATTGAGCTCCACCCCTCAATCCAGTCTCTAACTAACAGATTTCATTTTAAATCATCAGAACAGATCATGCTGTGGCACAGGACACTGTAGGCTCCTATTATGCCTAAGATATTCTCCAGACCCTCCCCACTCCGTGGCCTCCCAGATCCATTTCCTACCCAGTACCCCCTCAGGCTCTGCCTCCAAGCTGTCTTGACCTTATTGCTTAAGCACACAGGACACTTCCATCTCAGGGCCTTCGCACCAGCTGTTTCTGCTACCTGGAATGCGTTCTTTCTTCACTGCCTGATACAGGTCTCTGCTCATTTCACCTGAGGGAGCCTTCCTGGCACCCTTATAAAGAAACACCTTACCATCACCACCTCTTTAGCATGCTTTATTTTTATTTATAGCACTTATCACTAGCAGAAAGATTTATATATTGTATATATACACAAGTGTGTATATAAATCTGTGTGTATGTATGTGAGATAGATAGATGGCTAGATAAATATAGATACACTTAAGCAGTGCCTGAGAAGGCACATAGTAAATGTGTAATATGTATTTATTGCTTGCATATCATATCAGAGCATGCTAGTTCACAACCCCAGTAGAAGAAACTTCCTCGGGTGCCTGCAGCGTAGAGGGCTGTGCCAGGACAGGAATCCAGGCCTCCTGAGCCCTGGCCCACACCCTGTGCCTGGCCTGCAAATTCTCTGCTTTCCTGAGGCTTAGTCACAGTCCACTTCATTCCCGCCAATCCCTGATTAGGAATGAAACCAGCTACTTGAGAAGGAAATCACCAGATGTGAATGATGGTATTATTGGGCTTTGATTTTTTTCATTGGAAACAGGGGTCAGCGAACATTTTCTGTGAAGGGTCAAAAAGCAAATATTTTAGGCTTTGCAGGCCATAGGGCCCCTGCTGCAGCTCCTCAACTCTGCTGTCCTAACACACAGCAGCCATAGACACCATGTAAACAAATGAGCAGGGCTGTGTGCCAGTGGAGCTTTATTTATGGGCACTGACATTTGGATTTCACATACTTTTCACCAAATTGTCACAAAATATTATTGTTTGTCTTCAACCATTTAAAAATGTGAAAACCACACACCTAGAGTGGTCCAGGGCTTGCTCTTGTGTGCTGGCTTCTGGACAGCATGGCCCATGACAGATGGGTTGGGCTCAGGGACTAGTCCACGTGTCAGGTCCACAGGGGGAAGGAGAGGCCATGTGCATGTTGGTGATGGGCAGGCCCAGAGGTTCTGCTTCATCTCCAGCTGGTCCCTTGGCCACAGCTCTGGGTGTGTGGGAGGGAAGTACAGTGTAGGGAGATGGGCATCACCCACCATCTGGCGCGTCCGTGACCTAGAAGCAGCAAAGTACAAAACAGTAATTGGAAAAGGAGTCAAAATAACCTGAATCCAGATCCATCATGGCCTCCTGAGTCTAACAGCGTGGCGGATTCTGTAATCGACAGAGGGGTTTGACCTCTGCGTTACTACTTAGTCTTGTGACCTTGGCCATGTTACTCTCTGAGCCTGTTTTCTCATCTATAAAATGGCAATACAAGTACCCACTTCATAAATTTTTCTGAGAATGAATGAGATAGTGCATATATACTACATAACACAATACTTGGCATGCAGTAAATTATTCATAAATATTATCGTTAGTATTTTTTAAAAACCAGAAAGACATCCTGTGAAGTGCTTCTCAAATAGAAGGGCTCCAACTTCAAATGATGTTAAGGAATACTGTGTATTTCCTTCCCTTCCTAGAAGGTGCCAATGTATGCTGACTGCTCTGAGAAGCTCTGCAATAATCCGATTTCTCAAACTTCTTGGATCTGTGATGCTCTACATTGAACACCTATTAACATCTTCTAATTCTAGTGTTTTGGGGAAAATGCTTCAGAGCCCACTTTGGGAGATGCTAAGATCACCTTTGCAGCTCTAAAATCCTAATTCCCTTTCAGAGGACTGTAGCTGCCCCATCCTGTTTCACATGGGGCTAGAATCATTTTCCTCCTGTAGAAGCGTCCAAAACTTGCCTTTGCTTGGTCTACTGGTTCCTTAAGGACAGACCAGAATATGAAGAATTTAATAACCACAGTGAGTGCCCTGCCAAAATGCTGTAGGGCCCAGGCATCAACCACTTGAATGTGGTAAGAACACAGCATGCAGTTCCCCCAGCCAGCAGACCACAGACACTGCCAAAACCCCTGCATTCCTAGTTCCCACATTGGCAGACCCCAGCCACCCTCCAACTAGTGTTTACCCAGTGCCTAATACGTGCAATTAGCCTTCTTCCGGGAGGCGCCTGTAGTTTAGTGGTTCTGTACTCAGGCTCTACCATGAGACTGCCCGGCTTCAAATCAAGTTGCTCTACTTCCTTAGGATTCAGTTTCCTCATATGCAAAATGAGGATAATGACTGTACCTGGGCCAGGGTTGGTGGCTCATGCCTGTAATCCCAACACTTTGGGAGGCCAAGGCAGGAGGATCATTGAGCCTAAGAGTTCAAGACCAGCCTGGGCAACATAGGGTGGACTCGTCTCTACAAAAAATAAAAAAATTAGCCAGGCAGGGTGGCATGAGCCTGTCATCCTAGCTGCTTGGGAGCCTGAGGCAGGAGGATCCCTTGAGCTTGGGAGATTGAGGCTGTAGTGAGCCATGTTCACACCACTGTACTCCAGCCTGGGTGCCAGAGCAAGATATTTTATTTGTGTCTCTAAAATAAAGATAAAACAACAGGAAACTGCACCTGTGTCTGTGAGGATTAGGTACCACTGGACAAACAGGAGACCCTAAACAGAAGCCACAGAGAAAGCTAGAGCTTGGTTTCTCTCTCACATGAAACGGTGGCAATCCATGCTGGATCCCATCTCCTAGTCTTCAGCAAGTGGCTTCTATCTTCAAGGTCACCTCCTGGCCCAGGATGGCTGCTGGAGCTTCAGGCATTTCATCCTCATCCCAAATAGCAGCAGAAAGGGAGAGAGGAAGAGAACTTGCCTCTCTTTTTAAGTAACTTTCCTGAAGACACACACCAAACTTCCACTTATATCTCGTGGGCTAGAACTTGCTCACATGGCCACATCTGAGGCCAAGGAGGCCGGGAAACAGGGACAATGGTCCTGTCACGGAGGCCAAGGGGAGACTGGACATTGCAGTAGGCAACTAGCCGCTCTGCCACACGGAGTGTGCCCCTGGCTCATTCCAATAACAGCTAGGTATTGTCATTCTCAATATTAGCTCTGCAGACCTGGGCAAAGACAAGAAAACGGCCTAGCCATGTCTGTTGGTGTACCATTTATTCAGTAAACATGCATGGCATCTATGTGTCAGCTGTCTTCTAAGGCTGGGAATATGGAAGAGATGTGGGAAGAGGCAGTATCTTGTGAAGAAGAGGGTGGGGTCTGAAATACAGAGCCTGGGTCACAGCCCCATGGTGGCCACTTTCTGTGTGATCCTTAGAAATTGATGTAACTTCTGTGGGTTTTGTTGTCTTCATCTCTAAGGTGAGGAAGATGGTAAGAATGCCATCACAGGATTATTCTCAGGGTGAAATGCATTAATGCAAATAAAGGGCTTTGAATACTTGGAGGGAGAAGGCTCTGATTCCTTCAATGGACCCGTGCAGCTGCTCCTTGGGTCCGTGGAGCAGCTTGCTTTGCTTGTACAAAGCTTTGCTTTCATCCTGCCTGCCTTAAGTATTCACTGAGCATGTACTTTGCTAGGTACTGGGGATTCACAGATGAAATGCATGTAGATCTGTATCCCCTAATCACACAAATGTTTCCTGAGCCTCTGCTATGTGCAAAACTCCATGCACCAGATGACAATACTGAAAGAGACTTGGCAGAGTTGTGGAGGCAAGTGTGGGATATATTGAGGACATACCTTGAGAACTTTTGTTCCAGGCAAGAGGGATCTAAGGGGCTAAGAGAGGTGGGTCTGGTCCCAGCTCTGGTGGTGGGAGGTAGCATGTGGACGTCTGTGTTGCATAATCCTGGACAGGCAGCAAAGCCTGACCTGTGGATGGGGCCTGGGAGAGGAGGACACCCAATTCCAGCACAGAAAAGTAGTACTGTATTTTCCTGGGTCATCAAATGAGCAGTAATCTGGGAACAAAAGATGATTAGCCATGGATGCCTGCCGAGTTGAGCCAGTTGCCTACACCCCGGAACCTAGCCAGTTTTCTGCTCTCAGGGCCCCAACTCGCTTCCCTGAACTGTCCTTTGAGACTCACACCCACTCCCCAGTCAGCTTTGGAGAACAGTTAAAATAGTAAGTTCTGCCCATCTGCGTCAGTTCCAAGATCTCCTGCAATATATGTTCCATGGTAAGCAACAGAATTCCACTATGCGTGGTTTACAGCCTCACTAGGAGGACACTGTAAGGACAATGCAGGAGGAAAAGACTCCCTACAATATCCTGCATGGGGGAAGGGGAGTGGAAGGGGGAGGGGTCTGCAGTGGATTCTTATCTTAGCCTTAGGCCCAGAACACAATTTCTCTGCGACCCTGCAGCCTCAGTCTAGTGGTAACCTTTCTACAGCCTCGTAAAACCAGAGCCCTCGTGTGGCCTGCACACAGTTGACTGTGGCTGGAGTCTCACATGCCCAGCAGCAGAGCAAGTTCATGTTCAGCCCTGATTGTCTAAAGACTTCTTGCTCCTACTGGTGCCTGGACTCCCACTGCATGTCCATGATGCTGCGTGCCCATGACAGTGGTTGCTGAAGGCCTTGTCTCCTTGACCACACTCTGGAGGGCCTACTGCTCACCCAGCAGCTCCAGGCCAGCTCCAGCCTGGCTACACCATCAAACTTCTCTGCTATCCAGTGGCTGAACTACAGCTTTTCCATCAAAGTCCAAACTCCTTCTAAGTTTGTCTTTCCTTGGGTATTTATGAAAAAACTACAGCTAACATCATACTAATGGTAGAAGACTGAATACCTTCCCCCTAACATCAGGAATAAGGATGTCCACCCTTATCATTCAACATTGTACTAGCATTTCTAGCCAGTGCCATCAGTCAAGAAATAAAGAAATAAAAGGCATGAGATTAAGAGAAGTAAAACTGTTTTTATTTGCAGATGACATCATCATCTATGTTGAAAATCTAATGAAATCTATTAAAAAGCTATTAGAACTAAGTGAATTTAGCAAGGTTGCCAGACACACGATCAGTATACAACAGTCCATTGTATTTCCATATGCTAGCAATAAATAATCAGGAATTGAAATGGAAAAAAATAATACCCATTTAAAATAGCATCAAAAAGTATGAACTACATATGGATAAATCTGGCAAAAGAAATCAAAGATTTGCGCAGTCTACAAAGTATTGCTGGGAAAAATTAAATTTAAATAAATGAGGAGATATAAGTTGATCCTCACTATTTTGTATTTGCAAATTCACCTACTCACTAAAATTTATTTGTAACCCCCAAATCGGTAACCACAGTGCTGTAGCAGTCACTCAGAGACATGTACAGGCAGTAAAAATGTGAGTAGCTAGATGCTCACGTTCCCAGCTGAAGTCATACAAGGCAACTCTCTGCCTTCTTGATTCAGGTCTCATAACTGGTTCCTTTCTGCAGTCTATTTAGTGCCATGTTTTTCACATGTATGCTTTTCGTTGGTGACGTTAAGCAGCCCCTAGGCGTAGTGCCCAAGTGCTGCCTCATGTTCCCACATACAGGGAGGCTGCAGTGTGCCTCATGGAGAAGACACATGTGTTAGGAAAGCTCCGTTCAGGGGTGAATTATGGTGCTGCTGGGTGTCAGCTGAATGTGGATGAATCAACAGTAGCGACTCACGCCTGTAATCCCAGCACTTTGGGAGGCTGAGGTGGGTGGATCACCTGAGGTCAGGAGTTTGAGACCAGCCTGACCAACATGGTGAAACCCCATCTCTACTGAAAACACAAAACTTAGCTCGGCATGGTGGTGCACACCTGTAATCCCAGCTACTCAGGAGGCTGAGGTAGGAGAATCACTTGAACCTGGGTGGTGGAGGCTGCAGTGAGCTAAGATCGTGCCATCGCACTCCAGCCTGGGTGACAAGAGCAAAACTCCATCTCAAAAAAAAAGAAAGAAAAAGAAAAAGAAAATAGCTATTACGTAAGGTGCCTTTAAACAGAAATGCACACAAAGCAAGGTAATGTACTATCAGTGGACGAGAATGTTGGAACCAGAGGCTCACAGGAACTGCACTCTGTACTTCCCCTGGGATCAGTGGTTCAGTATTGGCTAATTCAGTGTTCATGGACACTTTACAAAACATAACTACCATGAATAGCAAGAATTAATCACATTTTGTTCATGGGCCAGAAGACTCAAAGTCATTAAGATGGCAATTCTCTCTGAACTCACCTATACATCCATTGGAATCCCCATCAAAATCTCAGCAGGCTTTCCTTGTAGGAATCGACAAGCTGATTTTAAAACTCATATAAAAATATCAAAGGGCCTAAAATGGTCAAAACAACTCTGAAAAAGAACAGTTAGAGGGCTGACACTATCTGATTTGAAGAAGTATTATGAAGCTACATTAATCAGAACAGCATGGTATTGGCATAAAGATAGGCATATAGATCAATAGACAAGAATAGTGAGTCCAAAATTAGATCCACATATATTTAGACATTTGAGTTTTGACAAAGTTACAAAGGCAATGCTGTGGAAAAAGGCTAGCGTTTTTAACAAATGGTGCTAGAACAACCAGATAACCGTATTTAAAAAAATAAACTCAGTCTATGCCTCACACTGTATACAAAAGTTAAATCGAAGTGGATCGAAGATTTAAATATAAAATGACAAAACTTCTAGGAGAAAACATAGAAGAAAATCCTGATGGCACTGACAGATATCTCTTAAATGACAGCAAAAGCACAATTAATAAAAGAACAAATGGATAAATCGAACCACATCAAAATTTAAAACTTCTGTATTTCAGCTGGGCGCAGTGGCTCACGCCTGTAATGCCAGCACTTTGAGAGGCTGAGGCAGGCAGATCATGAGGTCGAGAGATCAAGACCATCCTGGACAAGATGGTGAAACTCCATCTCTACTAAAAATACAAAAATCAACTGGGTATAGTGGCACGCGCCTGTCGTCCCAGCTACTGAGGAGGCTGAGGCAGGAGAATCGCTTGAACCTGGGAGGCAGAGGTTGCAGTGAACCAAGATCCCGCCACTGAACTCCAACCTGGCGACAGAGCAAGACTCCATCTCAAAAAAAAAAAAAAAAAAGGGCCGGGCGCTGTGGCTCACGCCTGTAATCCCAGCACTTTGGGAGGCCAAGGCGGGTGGATCACGAGGTCAGGAGATCGAGACCATCCTGGCTAACACTGTGAAACCCCGTCTCTACTAAAAAATACAAAAAACTAGCCGGGTGAGGTGGCGGGCGCCTATAGTCCCAGCTATTCGGGAGGCTGAGGCAGGAGAATGGCGTGAACCCGAGAGGCGGAGCTTGCAGTGAGCTGAGATCCGGCCACTGCTCTCCAGCCTGGGCGACAGAGCGAGACTCCGTCTCAAAAAAAAAAACAAAAAAAAAAACTAAAAACTTCTGCATTTCAAGTGACACTGTTAAGAGAATAAACAGACAAAACAGACTGGGAGAAAATCTTTACATAGTGTATATTTAATAAAGAATTTGTATCAAGAATGTAAAGAACTGTCAAAATTGAATAATAATAAAACACCCCCCTCGCAAGCTGGCAAAAGATTTGAATAGACATGTCACCAGAGATCATAAGCATGGCAAATCGCACATAAAAAGATGCTCAGCATCATTTGCCATCAAGGAAAATTAAATTTAAAAGTTTTAAATTTAACTGTTTTATATTTAAGTTGTAAACATTTTAAATTTAAATTTAAAAATCAAATTAGGCCGGGCACGGTGCCTCATGCCTGCAATCCCAGCACTGTGGGAGGCCAAGGTGGGCGGATCACCTGAGGGCAGGAGTTGGAGACAAGCTTGGCCAACATGGTGAAACCGCGCCTCTACTAAAAATACAAAAATTAGCCGGGTGTGGTGGCAGGCACCTGTAATCCCAGCTATCCAGGAAGCTGAGGCAAGAGAATTGCGGGAACCCAGGAGACAGAGGTTGCAGTGAGCCAAGATAGCGCCACTGCACTCCAGCCTGCGCGACAGAGCAAGATTCCGTCTTAAAAAAAAAAAAAAAATCAAATTAAATCTCCAATAAGGTGCTACTTGCTACATACCTATGTTGGTAAGCAGGAGGAAGAACTGGAACTCTTAGGCCCTGTTGGTAGGATGGAAAATGGTATTGCCACTTTTGAAACACTTCAGCAATTTCTTAAAAATTAACCATAAAATCTAGCCATGTCCACTTCTAGGTACTTACTCAAAAGAAAAGGAAATCCATGTCCGTGCAAAGACTTAGATATGTGCATCTTCATTTGTAAGAGCCCCAAACAGGAAACAACCCGTCTGTCCATCCGCATGTCAGTGCGTGGGTAAAAGAATTGTGGTGTATCCACACAGCCGAATGCTGCTCAGGAACACAAAGCAAAACTAGGCATACATGCAATAACAGGGCTGAGTCTCAAAGTGACAATGCTGAGGGAAAGGAACTAGACACAAAAAGTAGGATTTTATTTATATAAAACGCTAAAAAATGCAAACCGATCTATAGTAACTGAAAGCAAGTCAGTGGTTCCTTCAAGATGGTGAAGGGCTGCAGGGGACAAAGATACCTGAGGAGGGCCGGGGGCGGTGGCTCACTCCTGTAATCACAGCATTTGGGGAGGCTGAGGCGTGTGGATCACTTGAGGTCAGGAGTTTGACACCAGCATGGCCAACATGGTGAAATCCCATTTCTACTAAAAATACAAAAATTAGCTGGGCGTGGTGGGGGGCGCCTGTAGTCCCAGCTACTAGGGAGGCTGAGGCATGAAAATCACTTGAACCCAGGAAGCGGAGGCTGCAGTGAGCTGAGATTGCACCACTGCACTCCAGCCTGGGCAACAGAGTGAAAGTCTGTCTCAAAACAAAACAAAACAAAAAAGATACCTGAGGAGACATTGGGGTGACGGGTGTGTTCACTCCCTGGAATACGGTGATGATTTCATGCGTGTACACATATGTCAAAACTTATTAAGTTGTATATTAAAATATGGGCAATTCATTGTGTGTTAACTATACTTCAATCAAATTGTTTTTAAAAAGTGGGAAGGACATAAGAATTCACCTGAAGTGGCCCCAACCTGGAGGCCAAACTTGGAACAATTTGAGCATCAAATAAGAGCAATGATGATAGTGGATTTACAACACATTGAAAATAATAATTACGGCTGGGCGCGGTGGCTCAAGCCTGTAATCCCAGCACTTTGGGAGGCCGAGACGGGCGGATCATGAGGTCAGGAGATCGAGACCATCCTGGCTAACACGGTGAAACCCCGTCTCTACTAAAAAATACAAAAAACTAGCCGGGCGAGGTGGCGGGTGCCTGTAGTCCCAGCTACTCGGGAGGCTGAGGCAGGAGAATGGCGTGAACCCGGGAGGCGGAGCTTGCAGTGAGCCGAGATCTGGCCATTGCACTCCAGCCTGGGTGACAGAGCAAGACTCTGTCTCAAAAAAAAAAAAATAAGAAAATAATAATTATTCTTTCATCTGTGTATGATGATACTACAAAAGCAGGGGAGAGGGAAGGGAGAGGAAAACTTTACAGAAGAACGTAGAAAGGATAATGGGAAAAATCTCTATTTTGCAGCTACTAATGCAATAATTGATTCAGGCAAGGTATCAATAGCTGCTGAAATCACTGTGAAATTTCGTGAGGAAACAGGATATTCATATATCTCGAATATCATAATTCATCACACAGATGAATTATTATGTACAAAAGGAAAGATTAGCTTTATAATGGAGAGATCATTGGGAACACATTAGTCAAATGATCACACCTTAGCAGTACCAGTGATGGGACAAACTGGCAGGAGGCCCTCCTTATATAACACAATGGGAGACGCAGCCTCCCCTCTGCAGATTTAGTGCCCAGAATGCTTAGCCAAGTCTAATCACAAGGAAACAATCAGACACACCCAATTTGAGGAACATTCTACAAGACACCTGGGCTGTCTCTTTTACAAATGTCAATGTCATTAAAGGAAAAAAAAAGGTGGGGAGGACGGTACAGTGGGGACTATTCACTCTAGATTAGACCCTAAAGGAATGTAACAACCAAAGGAAGTGTCTGATCCTTGATGGAATCCCATACTGAAAAGAATAAAAGTTAAACTGCTATAAAGGACATTATCAAGACATTTGGGGGACTAGAATATGAGCTGTATGAGGACAGCCTTGTGCCAATGTGAAACATTTTGGTTATTTTGGTATTTAGTATTTTTGTTGTGTGGGAGAATGCCCCTTGTTTTAGTATTCTGCTTGATACATGAATGCATGCCCAAGTTTTTAGGGGTGAAGCTTTATGATATCTCTCCCTCTCTCTCCCACCCTGCTCCACCCTAGCCACATACCTGCCTACCAAAAGAACAGCACAAATGTGGCAAAATGCTAACTAGGAAGCTTTGGTGAAGGGTGTAAGGGTATTCATTGCATGATTCTTCTAACTTCTCTGTAGTACAAAAAATATTCGAATTAAAAGCTAGAGGGGAGGCTGGGCGTGGTGGCTCATGCCTGTAATCCCAACACTTTGGGAGTCCGAGGCAGGCGGATCATTTGAGATCTGGAGTTCAAGACCAGCCTGGCTGACATGGTGAAACCCCATCTCTGCTAAAAAAAATAAAAATAATAATACAAAAATTAGCCGAGCATGGTGGCAGACACCTTGTAATCTCAGCTACTCAGGAGGCTGAGGCAGGAGTATCACTTGAACCCAGGAGGTGGAGGCTACAGTGAGCTGAGATTGCACCTCTGCACTCCAGCCTGGGTGACAGAGCAAGAAACCATTTAAATAAATAAAAGCTGGAGGGGAAAGGTAGAGGTGGCTGGTCCAGAGGGGTCCTTCCAGCTCCAAGAGTCTGCTACCAGCTCTGACCTTTGATTGCCCGTACCTGGGCCCCTCCTGCCCACCTGGCAGCATCTTCCTTCTCCCAGCAGCCATGGTGCTGTCCATCCTGCCAGACCTGGACCACTGGGAGCAGGAGGTCATCTCCTCCTGCCCATAGCTCAGAATGAAAGCATAGGTGAGTTGCAGGGGAGGGCGCAAATATGGGGAAGGAATAGAAGGGCAGGCTGCAGACGGGAGGGAGCATGGCCTCAGGAGGTAGGGGACCCCCAGATCTGTTTGTAGATGAGACCCGCAGCCGCCACACTGTGCACGTTGATAGGACCGGACTTGCCCTCAGGTCTGTTGGCTGGAAGCCTGCAGTGGTGTCCATCCGTCTGAGTCCTCACCATGCATACATCCTGTCCTCTCCTCTCCCCTCACTCACGCCGTTCCAGTCTCCACATACCCCTATCCTGCCCCGAGCTGATGTGTTATGGCGAGGATACACAGGCCTGCCCCGGGGCCCCTGCACTTGTCCACTCTCCTGCACTGCTCCCCACTGCCCCTGCCCTCATGTCTGCCCAGCCACACCCTCGCCTCTGTTTTCCTTGCTGGCTTTGTTTTTGTTTTTCTCCAGAGCACACATCACCATGTGACATCCCACCTGCATGTCAGGTTTCTTGCCTGTCTCTCCCCCAACATGTCAGTTCCCTAGGGGCATCACTTTGTCCATTGTGTTTGCTGCCATATCCCCAGCATCTAGTAGGGGGCAGGGTACATGGTAGGTGCTCAATAAAGAGTTTGTGAGTGAATGACTCCAAAGCCAGGTTTCTGCTTTCCCTTGGACAGTGCTGTCTGTGCGTGTGTGTGTGTGTGTGTGTGTGTGTGTGTGTGTGTGAGTTGGGCAGGTTAGGGGGTGTCCAGTCAGCTGGGCCATTCCTCTGGGACTCATTTCCTGGGGTGCAGGCAGAGTTCTCAGAGGACTGTGAGGACGCCACTTGCAGCATCAACACATTACATAATCTGGCACCGGGCAGCGAGAGGGGCAGGCAAAGCCTTTATTCTGTGTTTGCCCAGGGAAACTTCCCCAGGTCATGTCCTGAGCTGCCAGCTCTTCAGCTTTGTGATCTCTAATTGCCCTGACAGGTCCCACCACCCCATTCACCCGGCCCACTGGCTCTGAAAGAAGCCTGCATGGGTGACGCTCGGAGCTTGGGAGGAGCCCAGGCCCTGGTATGTTCCGGATGCTGCTGCCTGGGGCCTGAGCCCCACCCAGGCAGTGATGACCCTGCGAGGCCGAGCCTCTCCATCCTCCTGTCTGCACATGCGCAGGGCTCCAGGTGCTCCCTCGGGCGCTGCCTTGCTGCCTTCTGAGCTTTCCTGAGCTTGGACTCACGGCCTGAGCTGCCCTCATGGGCACAACCCAGTGCCTCCTCCTACCCACAGAGTGGCTCAGGGCAGCTCATCCTCTGTCCACCGGGGACTACCACTGTCACTGACCTCTCAGAGTTATGGGGACACAGTGCATGTCAGGAGTCCCGCTCCTTCTCAAAGGTCAGTGGGTGACAGCTATTGTTGTAGTCACAGTCCCAGAGGGTCCACAGTGAGCAAGGCCATGCTAGCTCCTGGGGGTTCAGAATCATCCATCCTCCAGTCCCTGCTTTGTTGGCACGTGGAGCCCGGTACAGGGAGATACATATATATAAACAAACGAATACATATACATCAGTCAGGGAGAGCTTTGAAGAGAGAAGTCAGGTCTTGGGATGTGGAGGGCCAGGCCGTCAGGGAGGTTTCCCTGCAGAGGTGACAACTGAGCAGAGGCCTGACTGGAGGTGGGGTGAGCCAGGTGGTGACTGGAGGGGGAGCAGCAGGTTCAGAAGCCCTGAGTGGAGGGTTGGGGGCGTCTAGGCCAGGCTGGCTGCAGTAGAGGAAGCAAGGGGAAGAAGGGAAGTTGGAGGCATCAGATCACGGGCTTTGCAGGCCTTTGCATGGTCCTTGGCTTTTCCTCCAAGTAGGAAGGGGTACTTTGAGGGTTTTGAGCAGAGTGGCAGGATCTGGCTTCCATTTTCAAAGGGTCCCTCGGCTTCTATATTAGGAATAGATTGGGATGGAGATGGCTGAAGAAGCAGGCAGATGGGCCAGGAGGAGCCCTATGAACTCGGAAGGGCTGGAGGTTCTTGGGCCGGGCTGTCAGGGGTGGAGGCGTGAGAAGTGGCCAGAGCCTGGAGAGCTCCCGGAGTGGCCGACAGGTTGGCCATGACAATAGAATTTAGGCAGTCCTACTCCAGAACCTCACCCTCCACTCGCTGTGCCTGAGCCCAGACGGAAGTGTGGAAAGGTCGAGGCCTAAGGTGCGTAGGAAGTACTTGACAAATGTTAGCTCCCTCGTCCTGGGGAGGAGGGGAGAATGGGGTGTCGGGAGCACAGCTGTTGACTCTTCAAACAACATACTGCAGCCTGGAACGCCTCACTGTGACACGACACTGGCACGATTGCATGCTGCTAGGTGTGTTGTTACTGCTCCTGTTCTACAGACGAGAAAACCAGTGCTGCTGGATCATCATCCAGTTCCCCACAGTGAGAAGGATGGAACCTGAGCCCGACACCGAAGCAGCAGACCTAGATGAAGGGAGTCCCTTCAGTGCCTTTCCTATGTGACTATTAAGCATGCGCCAGGGAAGCGTCAACCCAGTCCATTGCAGTCCAGGCGTGGGAGGAAAAGCCAAGTCCGAGGCCTATTTTACACTTTGAGTTTTCCTCTGGATGAAAAAAGCAGTTCATTATTGAGATGGCCACAGCGTCCTACGCCTGAAACGTCAATAGCAGAAGTAACTGGGGGCCTCTGTCTGGCCACTCAGTCCTTGAGAAGAATTTTCAGGTAGATTTCAGCCGGGAGCACTGAATTCTATTTAGAATGTAAAATGCGTCTGTGAAGTGTTTTCTCTGAAGTGGGAATAGGTAATTGATTTTTTAAAGAAAGCCACCTTTCTGGATTCCGGAAAACACTTTCAGGTCCGTCTCTTATTTTTCTGCGCACAAAAGGAATTATCCCAGGTGAGCACTTCCCACAGGAAATGGGACTCTAATTTTGCACAACAAATGTATCACTGTTGCATTTCCTTACTGCAAGAGAGACTGTTGTACCAGCTTGTTTCACATCAGAGTGAGAAAAACCAAGCCCTGCCTTAAACAGTGGCTGAGGTTAGAGATTCCACAGGGTTTGGAAAACCTCCTCTCTGTGTCCAACTCACTGTGTGTTGCTGGGAGAGCTGCTTTCCTGCTCCGTGCCTCCGTTTCCCCATTTGTACAGTGGTGATCAGCACAGCACCACCTCCAATAATTCCCGGCAGTGGTACGTGGTAAAAATGGCCACACGATCCCATTCCTCTCTCTATGCCCTTTGGAAATCTCTTCGTACCCTGACAATGGTCATGGCCACATGACTTGCTTTGGCCAATGGCAACAATAACAAATATAATGCAAGCTGGGGCTTGGAAGTAACCACCGCTCTTTGGAACGCTGAGACCACCATGAATGAGCCTGAGCCAGCCTGTTGGAAGGTGAGAGGCCACATGAGAGTACAGGCGCCCACGACCACACCTGGCAAATGTTTGTATTTTTGGTAGAGACGAGGTTTCACCATGTTGGCCAATCTAGTTTTGAACTCCTGACTTCAGGTGATCCACCTGCCTGGGCCTCCCAGAGTGCTGGGATTACAAGCGTGAGCCACCATGCCTGGCCTGCTTATTGTTTTAATCCACTAAATTTAGGGGATGTTTCATTGCACAACAGCAGCTAACTGACATGTCCTCTCTTGTTCTTGTACCTGTTAGAATCTTTGGTTCTTGGGAGAATGGAGAATTTATTGGGAGATTATTGGGGAACACAGATTTGAGGCAGGCTTGGAATCAGGCAGGAACCAGAAGAGAAGTTACCTGATTGTCAGGGTCCCACCTATGGGATTAGCATCTCCACTAATTCTCCCACCCTTCCTCATTCCACTCAGACGATAACGTCCCATATGGCGAGATGGTGAGGTCACACATCTCGCTTCGGTTGTATGAGTGCAGTGAGAGGCAGGGCCTAAGAAAAATGCACTCACAAGGGAGTAAAAAGGCATGGCACCCCCAGAGCCAGTCGATCTCGGTTCAAATGCCAGTCTGCTACCTCCTAGCAAGTTTCTGTTTCTCTGAGCCTTGCTTTTTCCCTGGAAGAGAGCTGGGAGCCACATCTGTGTCTGGGCTGAAGGTTATAGTAAAGATTCAATGAAATGTCTATGTAAAGTGCTTAGAACATTAGTACCTGGCATTCAGAAAACACTCAATAAATGTTAGTGTTATTATTATTAGTTATTATTATTATTATTTATTATTAACTTATTCTGCAGGGGGAGGGGAGAACTATAATTTATTTTGGGAGATGTAGCAAATCACTAAGAATCCACAGGATGTGGAAATCAGGGTACTGTTAGGAAGGGGAGTAGGATACTAGGTGACTAAAAATGACAACTGTCCCCTCTCGCAGTGTTGTGAGGCTCCATCTTCATCATTCCTGTTCCTGAGCACCTACTGTGTGCCAAGCTTAGTGCAGGCAAGGCAGAGACAGGTGTCAACAAGAGGGACTTTGTCCCTGCTGCCCTGCTGGCCTTCTAGTTGGGGAGAGGCGATGAATAAGTGAATCAATAAGTCCCATAGTCATTTCTGAGTGCACCAAGTCCAAGATGCATGAGAAAAAAGGGACAAAATGCTACTTAGGTAGTGGAATGGGGATGAAAGAAGAATCTCATGATGCCGGTTTAAAAGGATTGACTCAGCATTTAGTAGCTGCTGCACAGTCCCTATCAAGGAGCTGGCAGCACATAGGTCTTCTGGATGCGTTGTTTCCAATCCACAAGATGGGGAGCAATGGGAACCCACAGTGGGGAGTGGAGGGGTCAGGGATCCTGGCTCCCAGTTCTTTGTTGTTTTTTTTTTTTTTTTTTAGATGGAGTCTCACTCTGTCACTAGACTGGAGTGCCATGGCACCAACTCAGCTCACTGCAATCTCTGCCTCCTGGGTTCAAGCAATTGTCCTGCCTCAGCCTCCCAAATAGCTGGGACTACAGGTGCATGCCACCACGCCCAGCTAATTTGTGTATTTTTAGTAGAAACAGGGTTTCACCGTGTTCGCCAGGATGGTCTCGATCTCCTGACCTCATGATCCACCCGCCTCGGCCTCCCAAAGTGCTGGGATTACAGGTGTGAGCCACCGCGCCCGGCCGGCTCCCAGTTCTTGTTGTGTATCTTGGGCAAGTCCCTTCCCCTCTGCCAACCTCATTTTTCACATTGATGCAAGTAAGGCACTGAATGGATCATCAATTTCCCCAGAACACTTTAGCCTTTCTTTCTTTCTTTGTGAGACTCAAATAAAATAGATGAAAATGAGGAAGGCATACCAGAGTGTCACTTGTGAGCTCAGTGTCTCTTTTACCTTCCCTCCGAGGCCCTGAGACACTTCTGCAGATACCTGAGTCTCCTCTCCAAGGAGTTCCACCTGCAAATCACAAGGGTACATAAATGATGCTACAGTCATCTTGGAATAGACAGACCTGGCTGGAATCCTAGCTTTGCCCCTTACTTGCTGCATGACCTTGAGTCAGTCACTTGACCTCTCTGAGCTGTCTGCATCATCTCGCCAATGGGAATGGGAATTAGGAGATTAGGAGCCCATGCTGTGCCACTGATTTGCTCTGTGTCTTGGTGAGCCCGTCCCCTTCTCTGGGCCCCAAACCTGGTGACAGATTGGGATCTCTCATTCCAGCCTCTCCTGGATCATCTCTGAAAGGGACATGACAACTTATGGATTTCCCAAAGCAGAGCCCAAGGTATGCTTCTCCTCCCACAAGGCTCGATCGAGGCAAGGAATCTAGGAGCACTGGCAGTCCCCATAGCCCAGAAATAGCAAGCCAGTTGGTGGGCGGCTGACCTTGGGGCTCAGGGCCCGAGCTAAGGCCTGTTACTTGGCAACAGCAAGCATCACACACCGTGGGCAGCAAGGGCTCTGGTGGTGACCCACGCCTCCAGCCCAGCCCAGATCTGCCTGCGTGCTGGAGAGGGCTGGCGAGCGTCCTTGGAGGCTTGGAAGCAAAGCTTTTGTCTGCAGGAGCACTTGCCGGTGATCCTCCCGACCTCCAGCCTTCTAGCACCTGCTGGAGGGGCCAGCGACTGTGTACTTATTATTATCTTTAATCCTGATGACAACTCCGCAAATAAGGTCATCCTGCCCTCTTTATAGGTCAGGGAACGGAGACAGCCTGGTGAACGTCTTGCCAGGATCGGGTGTTGAGTCTGTAGCACAGCCCCTCCACTGTGGCTGGAAGAGGGGTGGAGGGTCTATAGCTCCTAGCTAGGGTTCAGAGCGGGTTCAGTGGGAATTGGAAGGTGAGCAGAAGGTGACTGGAAACAGTGTTTGTGGGCCTGATACCCCCTGAGTCCTGGTGATATAAGGACTGCAAGTCCGGGGTGTGACCGCAATGGTGGTGGTGGTCCCAGAGGTGAAGTTTTCAAGGCCCTGAGCTCCCTGCTGTGGGATGGGCCTGCACGGCACCTGGGCCGTGGCTTGGGGAGGCAGGACTTTTGGTGAACCCCCTCAGGATCATGGGCCTGGAAGCACTAAGTCTCTGGATGCTGATCTTATTTCTTCAGACACCACCACATCCAACACCATGACAACCCAGCTTGGATCCTTAGGGAGTGCTTCAGAGTATTGAACAAAAACCCCAGCACTGTGTATTGCACAAACCTCAGGCTCAAGCCTGCATATCTCTGCTTGCTGTCTGTAGGGGATGCTTCACAAATGAGTCCCCCTTTCTGGGTGTTATGAGAATTTCTCATGAGATACCTATCCTCCTTCTGTTATTACTTGTATTATTCCACAGTTGAGGCCACTGAGATTCAGAGACCTTAAGTGACTTACTGAAGTTCACACAGCTGGAAAGGGCAGGGCTGAGATTCAAGGTTATTTATTCCATTATCAATTGCTGCATAACAGACCCACAATATAATGACTAACACAGGAACACATACTGTGTGCATACATGTACAATTTGGGTAGGGCTTGGCAGATAGCTCATCTCTGCTTCTTTTGGCATTAGTTGGGAATGGAGTTTTCTGAAGGCTCCTTCACTATGTGTTGGGTGAGTGGTCTCACTGTCCCCTGCGATCTTAGCTGAGTGCCTCTCTATAGGGTCTGGGTTCCTTCCTCACAACATGCTACCTATCTCCCATCAAGGATTGAATGAGTCAAGAAGAAAGCATTAAGCCAGGTGCAGTGTTTCACACCTGTAATCCCAGTACTTTGGGAGGCCGAGACAGGAGGATCGCTTGAGCCTGGGAGTTCGAGACCAGCCCGGGCAACATAATGAGACCCCATCTCTAACAACAACAACAACAACAACAACAACAACAACAAAAATAGCCACAGTGCTCTATGATTGCAAGGCAAGCAGGCAGGCAGACAGGCAGGCAGGAAAGAAGAAAGGAAGGGAAGGAGGGTGGGAGAGAGGAAGGGCAGACAAAGAGCTGCCTGGAACTGAAAAGTCCCCATATAGGATCCAAGCAGAATGTTCAGTTCCTGAGCCCTGCAGGGCCCTGGTAAGCCTGGAGGTTAGGATGGAACCAGCTGTTTCCAGAACCTCCCTCCAGAAAAGAGGAGGATGGAGAAGGGACTGGCCCTGGAAGTCCTGAACTGGTCAGGTCGGGGAGCCAAACCACAGAGGTTTCAGGCAGAAATGAGCCTTTCCAATGCCAGACTGCCCCTGACACAGCTGTTCCCCTTAGAAGTCTTGGTTCAGGCCAAGAATCAGGAGCTGCCCTGCTTCCACCTCGCGCCCCCACTGTCAGCATTGCCACCTCCCAAATGTGCTGCGTCCACACACTTCCTCAGCCCCCATGGTCACACGGCAGCTCTGGCCTGGACTGGTGCAGTAGCCTCCTCACTGTCACTGGCCCAATTCTAACACATTCCCACTCAACAGCCAGAGATCTTTTGAAAGTGCAAATCAAACATCACATCACATCACTTGGCTGTTCAAACATCTGAGGACTTCCTGTCCTTAGAATTAAATTTGAACTCAAGAAACAAAAACAGGCCGGGCGCGGTGGCTCACACCTGTAATCCCAGCACGCTGGGAGGCCGAGGCAGGTGGCTCACTGGAGATCAGGAGTTCGAGACTAGCCTGGCCAACATGGTGAAACCCCGTCTCTACTGAAAACACAAAAAATTAGCATGATGGTGTGCTCCTGTAATCCCAGCTACTCGGGAGACTGAGACAGGAGAATCGCTTGAACCTGAGAGATGGAGGTTGCAGCGAGCCAAGATTGCACCACTGCACTCCAGCCTGGGTGACAGAGCGAGAGTCCGAGACAGAGAGAGAGAGAGAGAGAAAAGAAAGAAGGAAGGAAAGAAGGAAGGAAGGAAGGAAGGAAGGAAGGGGAAAGAAAGAGGAGAGAGAGAAAGAAAGAAAAGAGAGAGAAAGAAAGAAAAGAAAAAGAAAGAAAGAAAATAAAGAAAGAATTAAAAAAGAAGAAAAAAGAATTAAATTCGAACTCTTCAAACTCAAACTCTTACAAGACAGTGCTACATCTCACCTTTGCCCTCCCTGCTCCCTCTGCCTGGAACCATCTCCTACATCTATCTATGCTTGGCTGGTTCCCTCTTGTCCTTCTGGTCTCAGTATGGAGGTCGCCTTCTTGGAGAGGTGCTTTGACCACGTGGTTCAAATCAGTCCCGACCCCCACCTTAGATCTTTATTATCTGGTGACATCACTTTATTTATTTATTTGTTTGTTTATTTGCTTGCTTGCTTTTTTCTTTGCTCCCCTCTACGGGGCCCTGGTCTCTTGAGCTATGTCCCAATTATCTGGGTCAGGGCTTGGCACAGAGTAGACACACAATAAGCAGAGTGAGAGTCGAATGAACACACACACACCTCACTTGGAGTGCTCTCACCCATGTGCACTCAATCATATGCTGAGACCCTCTGTCACACTTGCAATCACAGACACACACTTCCCCACCCCTAGACACATCCTTCCCGGGAGCTCCGAGATGCGTGAGCGCCTGTAACCAGGGATGCTGCCGCCCCCTCCTGGAAAGATTGGGAAAGTACAGCCAGAGTCTTTCTGGGAAACCACTCCAATGCTAATAACCTCAGGCTAATCCTAACTCCCCTTCCTTGCAGATAGCTGTCCCTTCCCAGGCAGGGTCTTCAGATCATTTCTGATATTTGGCCTAGGGCCTGGGCTGTATGTTCTAACCAGGTGCGAAGGAAGGAAGGGAGGGGAGGGAAGGGGAGGGGAAGGGAGAAAAGAGGAGGGGAGGGGAGGAAACCGTGACGCAGGTGAGTAAGAGCATTCACCTCTTTCCCTCTCCAAGGCTCAGTTTCAGGATCATTGTCACAGTTCTGAAACGAATTATTTGCAATAATTGTTTGTACATTCATAGGTTGGAACAAGGTATGAAGGGCCTTGAATGCCAGAATGAAGCCTTGGATTTTATCCTGCAGTTGTTGGGAGCACTAAGAGTTTTTGAGCAAAAGAAGGACAGGATCAGAATTGTGCTTTGGAAGCACGTACCAGCCGGTGTGCATTCATGCATTCACTCATTCATTCATTCATTCATTCATTCATCTAATCAAAATGTGCCTTAAACATCTGTTGCATGCCAGGCCCTGGGAATGCAGCAGTGACCAGAGGTGATGTTGGCCTTCATGGAGTGACATGTGTGGGAGTGGACACTTGGACACAGAGGAGGCATCACCCCAGTCCTAGGCAAGGTGAGTCCTGGGGCAACATAAGCCTCACATAGGTGCCTCAACTTCTGCCCTGTATGTAGACAGAGCAGGGTAGGAGTCAGCTAAGCCACTGATTTAAGTACAGACCCTGGGGCAGGGGCAAGCCTGTTGGTCCTCAGCTCCCATTCTAGGTCATGAGAGGCCAACTTGACCAACGCAGGAGCTGTATCTGTTGATCCCCTTCCCCAGTCAAATAGATGCAAATAACATGCAAGAGGTCCGAATTTAAAATATGCTGGTGTTAAATAAATGTATTATGGTCTGCCTGCTGCAATTATAGTCAAACTCAACATGTAGGATGTGACCCACATGAAATACTGAGCCGATTTTAGTATCAAACAGCATACTCACTTTGGAGACAAGAAGAGGCAGAGGCCCAGGGACGCACCATATGGAGAGATGCATACACAGGCAGGTGTTCGTGAATTTACTGCATTCAGGAAGTGAGAAGAAAAAAGAGACAGATTTCATTTTCAGCCAGGCCTGGAGTTGTGATCCTTCCTTTGAAGGAACATGGACAAGGAGCTAGAAGTCCTAGGTACTAGTCCCCACCATGGCCACTTGGTAGGTGTGTCAATTCTAACTAGCCACTGTATTCTCATCTGTACAATGGGTCCAATGACAGGGAAGCATGAAGGAGACCATGGAGGCGTCTTAGGTTGGGATCTCCAGAAGTTGACCTTGAACCAAGGATTCCTGTGAAAATGACTCATTGTGTGGGAAGTATTTCCAGGAACAGCTGTTGGAGGTAGGGGAAGTAGGCAGGGCCAGCAAGGGTATGTTATTGCCAAGCCCCACCAGGTCAGTCCTGCAAAGGAGGTGGCTTAGGTCATACCTCAGAGTTGGCCCATTTGGGGGGCAAAGGAGCTGGGGTATTTATACTCCTGTGCTCATCAGTAATTAGAGGGAGTAAATTCCCCTCTGGAGGGCATACCTTTCTAGGCACTTCCAGCTCTCCACACATGCAGGCATTTTAATATGTTAAAAATGACTGTGGAGCTGGGCTCTGCCTCCCAGTGCCTGATGCTGCAGGAGTGGAAGCCTCCCGGGGCATGAGACGGAGAGAGGGTAGTCCAGCAGGCTATTAACTGTCCTCTGAAAGACACAGGTGCTGGCTGCTGGGAGTGAGAGCATCATGGGAGCTACTCTCCCCATACACAGTATGGGACCCAAGGGATGGTCTACTCTAGGACGGGAAGTGCTTTGTAAACTGTGAAGTGCGGTACTGGGATTGAGGAGGGTCCTCATCTGGAACTTCCTGCAGCTCACTGATGTGTCTCAGGCAAGTTGTCTCTCATCATGGGTCTATTTCTTCTCGGGTAATTGAAGGCAACAACACACACGGATTGTCATGGGTGGAGGGGTGTGATGAAATGGTAACCACTCTGGTGGTGAGGCTGTGGAGAGGCGTGCACCTTTATGCACTGCTGGTGGGAGTGTAAATTGGTGTAACCTTCTATGGAGGGCAATGTGGCAATGTCTATCAGATTACAAATTCACAAATCCTTCAACCCAGCAGTTGTATTCATAGGATTTTGTCCTACAATAGATACTCACACACGAAACAACAAGACAAGCTTATCCACTGCAGCTTTGTTTGTAATAGCAAATAAATGAAAACAACCTAATTGTTAAATAAATTATGCATACTCATGAAATGAAATATCCTACAACAATAATAACAGTAAAAAGGAGAATGAGGAAGTGGCCTCTGTACTGTTACTGGATGATCTCCAAGCCCTACAGTTAAGTTATAAAAAAGCAAGATAAAGAACTACATATGATATTTCTTTAACAAATTCTTCTACAGCCAGGTATTGTCTTAGGTGCTTTACAAATATGAATTCACTTAGTCCTCCTGACACTCCTGAGATAAATATTACTATGTCCATTTTACAGATGTGAAAACTGAGGCACACAGGTTAAGTAATTTTTTTTAAAAATAGGTGTGCACCACCATGCCCAGCTAATTAAAAAACATATATATATAGAGTACATATGGGATCTTGCTATGTTACCAGAGCTGATCTTGAACTCCTGGGCTTAAGCTATCCTCCTGCCTCCCATTGTATCATTCTTATGCCTTTCCGTCCTCACAGCTTAGCCCCCACTATGAGTGAGAACATACGATGTTTGGTTTTCCATTCCTCAGTTACTTCACTTACAATAACGGTCGCCAACTCCATCCAGGTTGCTGCAAAGGACCTGTGCCTTTGTTTTACTAGGTTGTATTTCCTCTCTGTAGCTGAAGATTACTCCTAACTAATCATAACTCCATTTCCCAGTGATTGGTTTGAGGAGGGAACGCAGCCCAATTCTGGCCAATGAGATATGAGGGGATGTCTGCTAGGGAACTTCCAGGCAAGATTTTCTCACTGATGAAAAGGGATGTCCAGGGAGGCCATCTCCTCTGCTTCCTGAAGTCACGGTGAAGCTGTGGATGGAGCAGCCACCTAGTGATTGGGAGAGTCCAAGCCTGAAGTCAGAGGCCCACACACTGAGGACGGAGGAATGAGAAGACAGGCATAACCTGGGACCCTACAGTCACTGGGCCACTGAGATAACCAACCCTGGGCGTCTTGATTGGTGTGATGATAGACATCTTTACTGCTGAAGGCAGTGGATCTCAAACTGGAGTGGGTATTAACATCACCCGTTAAAGCACAGGTGGTTGGACTCCACCCCCAGAATTTCTGATTCAGTAGGTAAAGCCAAGAACTGGCCTTTCTAACAAAGTGATGCTGATGCCAGCTGGTCTGGGAACTGCACTTGGAAAACCATCAGTATAAAGCATTTTAAGTTAGAGTTTTCGTTCATTAACAAAGGAAGCAGCCAGGCATGGTAGAGCTCACCTGTAATTTACATGCAGCTGCTCTGGAGGCCAAGGCAGAAGGATCACTTGAGCCCAGGAGTTTGAAGCCAGCTTGGGCAACATAGAGAGACCCCTATCTTTAATTATTTAAAAAGCCAGAGGCATCCTGTGACCTTGAGTGATGTGCCTTTCAAATCCTCTGGAGTAAGGGGTGCCAGGGTTTGGAAATCAGAGCACCAGAACAGGGGCCAGGAGCCCAGGATTCTCCAACCCTCCTTGTGACCTTGTGCAATTCATTTCTTCTCTGCAGGGTCTGCTCCCATCTGTCATGGGAAGGAGGTCAGATGAGACCACAGCTAACTTTCCTTCTGGCTCCGACACTCTATGTACCAGGATTCTCCAGAATGGAATGTCTGACCTTGGGGATTCTAGCAGGATCAAGTCAGGTCCCCTTCATCATCCCCTCTCTCCCTCTCATGCCCCGGGAGGCTTCCACTCCTGCAGCTTCAGGCACTGGAAGGCAGAGTCCAGCTCCACAGTCATTTTTAACATATTAAAGTTCTGGACAGAAAGCTCATTTGAAGCCTGTGTTTTTGCCGGGAGAAGAGGAGCCAGAGCCAAGCCTCTCCCCACGGGGGTTTCATCTCCCCGGCTTGAGCAGAAATGCGTTGTCACAAGCCAGCATCCGAGAGGCACGGTGCCCAGGCCTGTGGGACCACTCCCTAGGGGTTCTGAATATGAAGTCTAAACAGACTTTGGCAGTTTCTGCCTCTGTATTCAATCAACCTCTGAGTACTGTCTTCCACCCACTAAGTGTCATTCAAATCTGCCAGGCTCACTATCTCTTTGCCCCAGATTCCTGGAACAGGCTCAAACAGGTCTCGCTGCCACCGGCCTTGCCCCCTGTGCCCTCCTGCCCCACTCCTAACACCTGATATGGCCTTTGGATAAAGTCTAGACTCCTGAGCGTGGGAGACCCACAAGGCCCTTCAGTCTGGCCCCTGCCACCTTCTGTGGCATCCTGTACCCTCTGTGCTCCAACCAAACCAAAGTGCTACAGTTTCTGGAACACACTGGGCTCCCTTTCATCTCTGAGCCTTTACACATGCTGTGTCCCCTGCATGGAACACAGAGCTCTGCAGCTTACCTCCCTTCAAGCAGCACCCCCAGGTCTCAGTGGGGATATCATTCCAGGCAGGACCAGATACATGATTTGTGGGACTTAGTGCAAAATGAAAACGTTCAAAATTATTCGGAATTTCCAGATGGCAACAGCAAAGCATTAAAGCAAGTTTAGAGGCTGGGTTTGGTGGCACACGCCTGTAATCCCAGCTATTCAGGAGGCTGAGGCAGGAGAATCACTTGAACCTGGGAGGTGGAGGCTGCAGTGAGCTGAGATCGCACCACTGCATTCCAGCCTGGGTGACAGAGTGAGACTCCATCTCAAAAAAATAAAAATAAAAATAAAAACCAAGTTTAGGTCTCTTCCAAGGGTGGGACCCACGTGACCACACAGGTCATATGCCCACGAAGCCAGCCCTGCTCCAGGCTGTCGCCCCAGAGCGTCCACCCATGGCCTCCTCTGTGCCCCCACAGCCCTCTGCGTGTCCTCGTCTCAGTACTGATTGCCTGCAGTGGGTTTGTCTATTTTTCTCCTCCCGGTAGATGATGAATACCACGGGGTAGGACTCCTTTCTGTCTTGTTCCAGGTATGTCCTGGATGCCTGGCAAAGAGCTGGCAAAGTAGGCACTTCAAAACTATTTGTTGAATTGCCATTCAATGCGTAAACAATCTGTTCAACAAATGTTTTTCCAGAGCCTCTGATGTGCCAGGCACAATCCTAGGTGCTTGGACTACATCAGTGAACCAGAGTCCCTCGCTCCTAAGCGTGTACATTCCAGTAGGGAAGACACACAGTACACGCTTTGCAGTGGGTTCTCTCAGAAGCAGATCCTGAGGCTAGGATTTGAGCATAAGTAGATTGTTTGAGAGGAACAGGAAGCACCTGGTTCTCAGGCCTTCAGACTTGGATTGGAACTAACTACGCCACCAGTTTTCCTGGGCCTCCTCCAGCTTGCAAACAGCAGATAGCGGGACTTGTCCGCCTCCATAATCACATGAGCCAATCCCTCATAATAAACCATTTTCTATCTTTCTATATCTATGTGTAGATATCCCTTTGCTTCTGTTTCTCTGGAGAACATCGACTGCTACAGGGCTGGCGTCTCACCTGCGGAGCCAGGGGAATGGTGGTATCTATCCAGCACCTTTTGTTCTTTAGCAGCTCCTGCAGCTGGAGGAAGTCCTCAGGCAGAGTCAGCAGTGCTGCCGTGAGCAGCTATGGGTGGAGAGAAAGGTGGAAGGGCACTGAGGGATGCAGGAGTGCCAGAAATACACTAAAAATGAAGTGGGTCCTAGTGAGGGCTGTAAGTGGAGCACAGTGACGGGGGCTGGGTGTGCATGTGGAGAGGGGTCTCAGAATGCACTTGACCTGGAACTGGCCTCTCAGACCTCAGTCCACCCACAGCTCTTGGCAGCAGCCAGTGCCCCCGACACTCAGCCCCTAACCTACCTGCACTCCTGCCCCACCTCAGCCCCTGGTCTCATGCCGTGGTATTTAGCCTTTAATTCTAGCCTTAAATTACAATTTCACAGACACTGATGGCATGAGAGATGAAGACCCAGATTGCCAGAGACTTTTAATTTGCTGCTGACAGTCCCTCCATTGGCCCTGCCCATCTAGGAGAGTTCCATCACCCCTCCCTCGAGTCTGATGACCTGGAGCAGCCTCCTGCTGTCCTGGTGTGGAGGAGGGTGCTAACTGCGGTGATATCAGCGGAGCCTCCGCTTCCGCAGAGGGTATGCATGCCTGGGACACAGAGACCAGCTGCCCCAGTGAAATAACATTTGTCTTGATTTTGCCTTGATCTGCCGTCCTCGCACAAACGGGATTCTGAGGTTCAGCACAGCTGATGCACAAGGCCAGGTTCCAATTTGCTTCTGTGAGGACTGAGTCACCCACTTTGAGCTGGAACATCCCCCCTGCCAGTGCCCCACACAATCACTCGCAAAAGGAAAATAATGCCCGCTCACCTGGATAGCATGCATCACACATATCTGATTGTTTCCTATGTCTTTTCACATCTATGATCTTGTTTGCCCCCCAAACCAGCCTACAGTTTTACTGGAAGAAGTGTTAATATTCCTGTCTCAGAAATAAGGAAGCAGACATTCAGGCCATTAAGACAAGGTTGCCCAGCTAGTAAGTATTGGGCAAGTCTAGAACCTAAATTTCCTGAGCCTTTATTCAATGCCTTCTCCATGACACCAAGCTGTGTCTGCCTTCTGTGGGTCCCCTAGTACGGATAAGATCTTGGAGAAGCAGTTTTTAAATATTTTTTAATTGAAATATAACATAGATGATAAACATTACAGCTCTATGAATTTCACAGAATGAGCACACTCATATATCCAACATCCAATACCCAGGCCAAGAAACAGACCATGTCCTCCAGAAGCTCTAAACCTTGGCTACCACTCATCACTATTCATGGGCAAGTACTTTTACTTCCAGTCTTACCTTTTAGCCACATCTTTATCCCCAAGGTATAACCCTTCAAGAATTTCCATTCTTGGTGGGGGAAGAGCAAAACAGTTTCTGAGTGGATACAGTTTAATGATCAGAGCTCTAGACTGTGAGTCAGGAGGCTGGGTTCTCTCGTAACTTGGTTCCAAACTCACTGTGTGACTCTGGGCATGTCATCTCTCTTCCCCAGACCTCAATTTCCCCATCAAAAAAAAAACAAAACTCAATGATTTCCTCTGGCCTCTCTGCTTAGAACTGGAGCTGGAACCCCTCTTTGTGGGCCTGAAGTTTTAGGTTTTCTATGGGACCCCGGCTTTCTGCAGCAGCTGATGGCCTAACCACAGTCCATACTGACCCCTAGTAACTGGCCTCTATGGTCCCTGTGGGGCTGGGCTCAGCATATGCTCGTCCCCTTTGGAAGTTGCTAATAGAAGTCTGTAATGGGTGTGTGTTCTGTTTAGGATGAGAACTGCTAATGCCTTTTTGGGATGGGCCAGTCCCCCATAATTGCCAACACCTGCAAACTTTTCCTGAGTGCTTACTGTGTCCTAGGAACTCTGCTAAGGGCTTTACATACATATCTCATTTCATTTCCCAACAGTCTGATGAATAGGTATTATTCTTATCTCTTGTGTATAGGCTAGGGACCCCTTTGCAAGTAAAAGAGTGTCTTCTTTAAAACAGGATATTTAATTGTATAATCATACAATGAAGCCTGAAGGAGGGCTGTTCTACACTGTTGCAACAGCTCAAGAAAGGTGTCATCTCTAGCCAGACTTTTTCTGTTTTGCTCTTAACTAGCCTTGTCTGTTGTGCTCAACTGCAAATGGCCCCATCAAAACAGAATCTATTTCTCCATCTTCTGGACCCAGGCTGGCTATATGACTGTCTTTGATCAGTAGAACGCAATGGAAGTGAGGGTATAAATGTTCTAAGCCTAAGTCTCCACTCTTGTCCTCTTGAAGTGCTGCTGCCGTGTGAACAAGCCTGCGTCAACCTCCACCTCATGGAGGGAGACTCAGCCATTCCATTGGACACCCCAGACATAAACAGGATCCCAGGCAATACCTGTGGAGCAGAGGTGAGTCATCCCAACTGAATCCAGCCCAAATTTCTGACCCACAGAATCCTGAGCAATAAATGTTATTTTAAGCGACTACATTTTGGAATATTTTGTTAGCAAAAGCTAACTGATACGGCTGTGTTGGCTTTTTGTCCTCAGGTTTGTTGTCTGTCTCATGGTTGCAAAATAGCTGCTGTCATTTCATAAAACCAAAGTCAAAGAAGGAAGAAGGGGATGGATCAAAAAGGAAGTGTTTTCTTGCAATGCTCCTCACTTTTATCGGTAATTTTTTTTTTTTTTTTTTTTTAAGACAGAGTCTTGCTCTGTCACCCAGGCTGGAGTGCAGTGGTGCCAATTCAGCTCACTGCAGCCTCCGCCTCCTGGGGTTCAAGTAATTCTCCTGCTTCAGTCTCCAGAGTAGCTGGTACTACAGGCATGCACCACCTCACCCTGCTGATTTTTGTATTTTTTAAGTAGAGACAGGGTTTCACCATGTTGGTCAGGCTGATCTCAAACTCCTGACCTCAAGTGATCCACTGGTCTCGGCCTCCCAAAGTGCTGGGGTTATAGGCCTGAGCCACCACGCCCAGCCGAAACGAAAATCTTAGTAGCCTGCATGCTCCCAGATAACTCACTGGAGCTTGGTTTTAAGCTCACTAGGCTGTCATATTTAAGCAATGTGACCCCCTTCCACCCAACATAGCTGATTAGATCCTTGATCCTGGCTGAACAAATCTCTTTCCTGGGAATATTGACTTGGGATAAAGAGCTTAGTTTGGGCTGGTCTCTTCAGTGGAGGAGCTATTATATAAAAGCATTACAGCCCTTGGTGGTCGTGGCACAGAAGCAGAGAAAGCCAGTTTGCATTGAAGGAAGGGTACAGCAGAACGAAGTGAGTGACAGTCTCTTGCAGACCCTCTGGGTCCCAGGTCTGGGCTCTACCTTTGTCCTTGGAGCATTAGGAAAAACAGCTGTGCCACTATATACTTTTTTCCCTTAAGCTAAAGTTGGGTGGGGGTTGGGGGGCAAGATCTCTGTTATTTGCAACCAAAAATCCTAACTCTTGTAATGGGATTCTCTAAGACTCAGGGTTGAAACTCAAAGGCAAAAGGGCTCAAAGTTAGGCAGGTCTGGGTGCAGGGGGACCTTCTCACACCTATCTTAGGATTCCTGAGAAATCTGGTGAGATGGTGGACATGGAAGCCTTGTATGAGATTATATATGAACTCATACTCATTTATACATGCTCACTGCACATAAAAAGAAGATGAAACTCTCCATCTCAGGATGTATATACATAAAGAAGGTCATGGTGAAGGGGAGGTGTGATAAGACTTTATGATTGGCTGAGCTTTGTCTCAAATATCAAAGTCCCAAGACTTTACGATTGGCTGTTACTCATTTGTTTTCTTTTCTTTGGCTGAAGGAGCATAGGGTGGTAATAGTGGGTAGGATGGAGCAGAATGAGAGACATTGGAAGGGATTCAGTGTGGAACAGAGACACCACTTGGGAAAGCAGGTGCCCAAAGCTGGAACTGACATAGAGGGCATCAGCCATCTTCCAACCCAACCCTGGAAATTCAAGGATACCTTGAGGAAATCTTCAGTCAAGTGTTCTAGCCAATCATATTTAGATTTTGAGAGGCAAGGAGGCCCCAGCTCACACAGGGGTTGGATAAGAATATAGAAGATTGCAACTCCAAGCACTAATCCCTAAGCATAGCTGCAGCAGCATCTGAAGAAGACAGTTGCTCAAAGCTAGCTAAGGGTGGCCTTGTGACCCACTTCTGGCTAATGAAACCTAAAGAAAAGTCTGCCAAGTTGGATGCAGGGTGAGGGTGGGGGTTCTTGAAGTTTTTTTTTTTTTCCTTCTGTCTTGAACACAGACATGATGGTTGGTGTGGTGGCAGCCATCTCTTTACCATGAGTGAAAGGTCAAGAGAATCAGTCATGTCTCCTAACATAGTTGAGTTGCTGAACCAAAACTAGCAGCCATCTGCCTCTGGCCTCTTATGTTAGAAAAACAAACCCCTATTGGTTTAGAACCAATACAGTTAGCTTTTCCGTTTCTTGCACTGAACACTTTTCTAACCGGTATAGAGGTGGATGAAGGAAACTGCTCCCAAAGGACTTGGTTTTACTTGTGTTTGAGAATTAAAGACAAATTCAGAGGACAATTTAATCAGATGCCTGGAACCACAGGCTGAGCTCTAGCCCCGGTAGAGAATAGAAAAGAACTGCCAAGTCTCATTACCGAAGGCACAGAACAGCCCTCCAGTGAAGCATCAAAGTTAATGGTGTATCTCAATCTCATCCACTGGCAAATCCAAGGCAGAAAAATGACTCCAGTGATGGATGCCACCACATCAGCTGTTAGCTTGCTATGGCTTTAGTCCCTTAATCACCAACAGCTTCAGGATCCCAATGGAGAGATGGCTGATCAAACATGAGGTGAGACAGCTGAGAAGGGGTGCAATGGCTCTAGCCTGCGGGAACCAGAGTAGGCTTTCATGGGCAAGAAGAATCCATCAAGAGCAGGTAACTATTGTCCCTATCTTATATGTGTAAGAAAACAGACAAGATGAGAGTTTTAAGAGCTTTGTGTTTAAACTGATTGTTCATCAAACACTTATTAAATACCTACTGTGTACCAGGTCCTATGCTGGGTGTCAGTGAGATGCCCTGAGTTCAGTGAGGACAACAAACTGTGAACGCAAATAACAGCAACATCAACCAAAGGGATCCTGGGAGTCTCGTCAGAGGAAGAAAATGCACTGGTGTCTTGGGGAGGGAAATAACTTGGACTCTGCATTGCTGGTGGATGGGAAGAAGTGACTCAATTCGGCTCCTCAATTACTTTTGGGACATACATGATGTGAGCAAACAAAATTAAAAGGAGAAAGAGGGAAAGAATGGACTTATCCATGGGGACAGGGACTCTGCTCCCGATCAGTCCCTAGCACCTATAACATGCTAAATGAACACACTGATTAGGCATGTGCAGTATTGCAGAGGCACTATGCTGGGTACCTTAGGTATATGGGTGGAGGAGTCATTGCCATTTTTCAGAAAAGAACTGCGACCCAGAGAGGAGAAGTACTGGTCAAGGCCTCGCAGTGAGTGAGTGCCAAGTCAGGATTTGAACCCATTTATGTCTAAATCCAAATCCAGGCTCCATCCGTTGCACTCTGCTGGGTCCTTCTACTAGTCAGGACATGTTCAGAAAATTCAACTAAAATGGAATTAAACAGGAAAGGAGATTTATAGGACCATGTAACTAAAGAGCTTAGGAGTAGGTTCAGGTAAGGGTTGATCCAGCAGCTCAGACGATGTCACCAAGGGCCCATTTCCTTTGGCTCTCACAGCATTGTATTGCTTAGCTTCCTCCTCTGGCTCTACACTTGCGCCATCATAAAATAGGTGTTGGTTCTCCTGTGCAGATGATGATTCTCCTATTCTAGACCTCATATCATCTACAGTATTGACTAAGGGAAGAGAAAGGGCATGCGCTGGTAGGCTTTGTGGGGAAAAAAACAAAAACAAAAACAAAAACAAAACACCTTTCCAGAAATCCTGCCATTTTCTCATATCTCACTGGCTCCAGTGAGTCATGTGCCTATCCCATAAACTGCCCATATCA
Source organism: Papio anubis (assembly GCF_008728515.1). NCBI lineage: Eukaryota > Metazoa > Chordata > Mammalia > Primates > Cercopithecidae > Papio > Papio anubis. Next base: position 56,309,623 of record NC_044991.1, on the reverse strand, counting down.
GTTTATGACTCCTGAGGATGATTTTTATAGATGGATAAAATTATTTTTGATTACTTTAGATTTAATATTAAATGTATTAATGTTAGAAATTATTAGTTCTAAGAAAATCCTAGTTCTTTAAACTTTTAAGTCCAGCTTATAAATCTTACTTTTTTACCTCTAGGTCTAGTAAACTTTAATAACCAAGTTTAAGGAAGCCTTTGCCATTAACTTAAACATTTTTAACTGTATTAATAAATTTAATATAATTGGTTTTCTTTTTAGGTACTTTAATTATCCAACAAATAAAAACCTTTTAGATATTTATTTATTTATTTATTTATTTATTTATTTTTGAGATGGAATCTTGCTCTGCCGCCCAGGCTGGAATGCAGTGGCGTGATCTCGGCTCACTGCAACCTCTGCCTCCCAGGTTCAATCCCGAGTAGCTGAGATTACAGGCATGTGCCAGCACACCCAGCTACTTTTTGTATTTTTTAGTAGAGACAGGGTTTTGCCATGTTGGCCAGGCTGATCTTGAACTCCTGACCTCAGGTGATCCACCCACCTTGGCCTCCCAGAGTGCTGGGATTACAGGGGTGAGCCACTGCACCCGGCCAAAACCTTTTAGATATTTAAATAATGCTTGTAATATATCGACCCTTAAGCCTTCTTAAATGTACCGAATCAGTTTACACACTTAACAAAATTGCTTATACTTTTTAATGTAAAATCATAAATCTAAACCAATTACTCAATTATACATTTCAATTAAAATAATGAGTTAATCTCTTAGATACTCCAGTATGCCCCCAAAATCTTAAATATTACAAGTACTAAAAAAATACTAGATGTGCACAAATTGTTTCCGAACCAAACATAAACAATTCAAGTTGTGGGTATGATTTATTCATTGTTTCTGTGAACAATGCTAAACCTTTTCGGAGTTAGACCCTTCCGCACTTCAAAAACACTTATAGCATCCTTGGCGAGACAGCGTCCTTGTCACAGAGCAAAGCGTACAGATAGACTTATGAAAGACTGGACTGTGGCCAAAACATGATTCAGGGCTGAGCTGTTGTTGAGACATGCTGAAACGTACTTAGAGTTGCCACAACAGGGACCCCACAAATTCTACAGAGGTTGTGGCAAAGCAGTATTGAGGGATAAGGGGCAATGCTTCAGTCATATAGGATATTGTAGCCCATTATAAGGACTTGAGACCTGAGTAAGAAGGGAAACTTTTGAGGATTCTGAGCAGAGAAGTGATATTCTCCTGATACTAAGGTTGGACATAAGGCCCAATTCTTACCAATGTGAGAGGAATTGTGCCTGAAGATTCTGAGAAAGGTTTTTTCAATCTTAAAAAGAAATACGAGAAAGCAATCTCCTAACACACACCATTTTATTTTACTCTAGATATTGTCTCATGAAGATATGATACCTGGAGCCATGGCAGTAATTTTATGACTATGAGGAAGTTAGATTAAAATAATCTGACACTAAATACAGCAAAGATGAAACTTTTAAACAACAGCTCTTTATTGACACATAATTCACATACCATATAATAGACCTACTTCAGTGGTTTTAAGTATATTCACAAAGTTGTGTGACCATTACTCCAGACAATTTTAGAATATTTTCATCACTACAGAAATAATTTACCATGAACAGTAACTTGCCATTTCCTCTCCACTTCCCCAACCCCAGGCAGCCATTAAATTACTTTCTGTCCCCATAGATTTGCCTGTTTTGAACATTTTGTATAATGGAATGATATGACATGTGGCCTTTTCTGGCTGGCTTCTTTCACTTAGCATAATATTTTCAAGTTCATCTATGTTGAAGCTTATATCAGTATTTCATTCCTTTTTATTGCTAAATAAGATTCCATTGCATGGGTATATCACATTTTACTTATCCATTAATCACTTGATGGACAGTTAGGTTGTTCCCACTTATTTAGGATTCCAGGTTTATCTCTGGAATTGTTTTCTAAATTTCATTTTTAGATTGTTTGTTGCTGACATATAGAAATACAATTGATTTTTGTATATCTACCTTGTATCCTGCATAGTTGCTGGCTTGTTCATCTATTATAATAGTTTTGAGTGGATTTTAAATGTTTTCTCTATAGAAAATTATGTCATGTGCAGTAAAAATGGTTTTACTTCTTCCTTTCCAAGTTAAATGTCTGTATTTATTTTTCTTGCCTATTTTTTCTGGTTATAACCTCCAGAATAGAAGTGGCAAATATCCTGTGTTCGTTTGCTAAGGATAAAACAAACAAACAAAAAACAACAAAAAAAGAAGTGGCAAATAGAAGTGCTGAGAATGGACACCTTTTTCTTGTTCTTCATCTTAAGGGGAAAGTATTCAGTTTTTCATCATTACGAATGATGGTAAATGTGGAGTTTTGATAGATGCCCTTTATCAAGTTAAGAAAATTCTTTTGTGTTTCTAGCTTGTTGATCTTTTAAAATCATAAAAGTGTTGTATTTTCCCGAATGCTTTTCTGCCTCTGTTGAAATGACCATGTTTTTCTCCTTTATTCTATTAATATTGTATATTACATGAATTGACTTTTGGATGTTAAACCAGCCTTGCGTTCCTGGGATAAATCCCACTTGGTTATGGTTTATAATACTTTCTATATGTTGCTAGACTTGATTTACAGGAATTTTGTTGAAGATTATTGCATCTATATTTATGAGAGATATTGATCTATAGTTTTCTTGTAATGTCTTTGCCTGATTTTAGTATCAGGGTAATATTGGTTTCATAGGAGTTGGGAAGTGTTCTCTCTTTCTGTATTTTTTGAAGAGTTTGTGGGAGATTGATGTTAATTCTTCCTTAAACATTTGGTAGAGTTTACCAAGCCATCTGGGCCAGAACTTTTCTTTGTGGTAAGTTTTCTGATTCAGTATCTTTGCTTGTTATAGATCTATCAGGTTTTCTATTTCTTCTTGAGACAGTTTTGGTGGTTGTTTCTTTTTAGGAATCTGTGTGTTTCATCTAGTTTGCCTAATTTATTGGTATATAATTGTTAACAATATTCCTTTTTAGATTTTGTAATATGCCCCCTTTTATTCCTCATTTTAGTAATATGAGTTTTTTTCTCTCTTTGTTTTTTTTTGATCAATCTAGCTAAAAGTTTATCAATATTGTTCATCTTTCCAAGAACCAGTTTGGGTTTTGTTGGGTTTTTCTCTATTGTTTTTCTATCTATTTCACTTCTTTGTACTCTATATTTACTGTTTCTTTCATTTTGCTTTACTTTGCTCTTCTTTTTCTTGTTTCTTAAAGCAGAACATGGGGTTATTGATTTGAGGTCTTTCTTCTTTTTGAATATACATATTTACAGCTATAAATTTTAACCTGAGTGCTGCTTTAGAGTGTTTTGTTCCTTTTCCACGTATTTATATAATTCTTTGCATGTCTCACAATATTTTTTACCTTTCCTATGGTACGGAACAATTTTTTTGAAAAGCGGACATTTTAGATAATATGTTGTAGCAACTCTGAATACCAATTCTCCATGCTCCCACAGATTTGTTGTTTGCTTGTTTATTTGGTTAGTAACATTGCTAGAGCAATCCAGGACTCTATATATTCAATATTTCTCCCAATATGAAAGGACAAGAGAAATAAAGCTTACTTCTATAATAAATATTCTATTCATATTTAAGGAAAGTCTATTTCCCCGCACAGGGCACAACATCTGATGTTGTTCCTCAGAGAACTCAGCCTTGGGCATGAGCACAGCCTCTCTAGGATGCCACTGGTTTTAGCAGGGCTCTCTTTGACTGTCTTTTTCCTTTATCTCTGTTATGCCCTCTGCCTCTGTCGGTATCATACCTAGATATTAGCCTCTACCAATTGATGGTTGATTGTTCTATTGTTTTCGACAATGCTGTGAGGCAAAGATTGCTCTACAATAGGATTCTGTGAAATTTGGGCCCCTTTACAGGGGTAGTCTTTAAGGCCAGTCTTTGAGTCTTGTTCTGATCCCAAAAGGGCTCTTCTTAACTGTCTCTTTCCCTGATGCTTCATGTTAAACTACTAGATGGCTTAGGTTTAGCTTCTTTTATTCAACAAGCTACTTGTCTCCTTGTAATTGCTTACCACCAAAAGATCCATTGTTTAATTACCACCAGTTACCTCTCCTTGCCCCACATTCGTATTTTGTTTGTTCATATCATTTGATTTGAATGTCCCTCTACACTCTGTTCACAATAAAGCCGGTTCCCCTGTGGGAGAACATGGAAGCTCTCTGTTCTGAAGGCCTCTCTCTCCCTCTGGACAAAATCTCTACACCACTGCTTCAGAGCCAGGGGTGAGGACAGCAGCCTCTTCCTCTTGCAGCAACATCCAGACTTTACAAGTAGTGTGCTGGTGGTGGTGGTTGTCTCTGGTCTGCTCAGCTTGCCTCTCCCAGGGCAGAACTTCTCCCTTAGGAGCAACATGAAACGAGGGCAACCAGGGTCCCAGTATCTCAGACCGACACGCCTCGGGTAGAACTCCTACCCTGTGAGTGAACGGGGACTGGGTAGAGAAAAGAACTCCAGATCTCTCAGCTGCTCTTGCCTGGAATTTAGCCTCTACAACATGGAGCTAGGGGAATAAGTGTTTCTGGTGACCTGCAATATTCCTGCCCTCAGCTAGGATCTGGGGGAAGAGGAAATGCTATGTTCTTGTCTGCACCCACTTGTGGCAGAGCTTCATTGTGCTGAGCTGGGGGAAGGGGAAGGGAAGAGGCTATGGCTCAGATAACCCAGATTCATGCTATTCTTACTGTGAAATGTTTCTTTATTTGCTATATGTCTTTTTTTTTTTTCTAGAGCAAATGATAGAGTGATGGAGTCTCACTCTGTTGCCCAGGCTGGAGTACAGTGGCACGATCTCGGCTCACTGCAACCTCTGTCTCCCAGGTTCAAGAGATTCTCCTGCCTCAGCCTCCCAAGTAGCTGGGATTACAGGTGTACACCACCACACCCAGCTAATTTTTGTATTTTTAGTAGAGACGGGGTTTCACCATGTTGGCCAGTCTGGTCTCGAACTCTTGACCACATGTGATTTGCCTGCTTCGGCCTCTCATGGTGCTGGGATTACAAGAGTGAGTCACCGTGCCTGGCCTGTTTGCTAGATATCTTTAAGACAATTTCCAGAGACTATGAATGTTTCTTTTTAAAAATAATTTTTATTAGTTACAGTTTTTTCACCAGGGAAATATCTATACAGCTCCTCAGATGGCTATTCCAGAAATTGTTTCAAAGATGGGACTCAGATCTTTTAATTAGCCAACCCTGGAGTTTCCCTGCCTACTAACTTCTTCGATTTCCTGTTATGTGAGGTTAAAAATAGTTCCTGACTGAGCGCGGTGGCTCTCGCCTATAATCTCAGCACTTTGGGAGGCCGAGGCAGGCGGAACATGAGGTCAAGAAATCGAGATCATCCTGGCCAACATGGTGAAATCCCATCTCTACTAAAAATACAAATATTAGCCAGGCGTGGTGGCACATGCCTGTAGTCCCAGGTACTCGAGAGGCTGAGGCAGGAGAATCGCTTGAACCCGGGAGGCGGAGGTTGCAGTGAGCCAAGATTGCGCCACTGCACTCCAGCCTGGCAACAGAGGGAGACTCCATCTCAAAAAACAAACAGACAGACAAAACAAAACAAAAAATTAGCTGAGCATGGTGGTGGATGCCTGTAATCCCAGCTACTTGGGAGGCTGAAGCAGGAGAATCGCTTGAACCCAGGAGGCAGAGGTTTCAGTGAGCAGAAATCACACCACTGCACGCCAGCCTGGGTGACAGAGTGAGACACTATCTCAACGAAACAAATAAGTAAATAAATAAACATAAAAAAATTTTAAAATCCTGTGGTAAATTTCTGTTGCTCATGGCCAATAGCATCCTGATTGATCTTAAACTTAATGAGGCCTGAACCAAGGCCAGCAGAGTTTTTTTCCATCTAGAAAGGTGACAGCAGGTAAGGCCTAGCCTAAACTATATTCACTCACAACACCTGTGATACTGTAGGCTCCATTTTTCTGCTTATTGGCGTATCTCTTCCACTGGACCGTGAACTCTTTAAGTCAAGATCACATGTCTATTTTATCTTAGAATTTCCACTCTCCAGCACTGGGGCTGTTACTTAGTATACATATAAAATATTGGCAAATTAATGAATAACTATTGTCAGGGTAGCTTAATTACTTTAGAGCTCTTTGCCTTTTGGTCTGTCCCGATAAATGTCCTTGGTTCATTTTGGTGCTTTGGACCAGGAACTGACCTACCCAAACAGTCCTATTTATCTCCGCTACTGAGAAGTCTGATAATGTAACACTTAGGGTTTGAATTTTGTCTCTGTTACTTTGCCTAATAACGTTGGGCACATGCTTTAACTTCTCTGTACTTCAGTTTTTCATCTGCTCAATAGCATAACAATACCAGTCAACATGAAATGTTATAATAATAGTAACGAACATTATTGAATGTATACTGTGAGTCAAACACTGTTCTAAACTCCTTACATGGATTATTAGCTGCTGTCAGCCTCACAGTTACCCTACAAGATAAGTACTACCATTAACTATCATTATCCTCATCCTTCTTTTTTTCTTTTATTTTTGAGACAGAGTCTTGCTGTGTCGCCCAGGCGGGAGTGCAGTGGAGCAATCTCGGCTCATTGCAACCTCCGCCTCCTAGGTTCAAGCGATTCTCCTGCCTCAGCCTCCCGAGTACCTGGGATTACAGGCGTGCACCATCACACCCAGCTAATTTCTTTATTTTTACTAGAGACAGGGTTTCGCCATGTTGGCCAGGCTGGTCTCCAGCTCCTGACCTCAAGTCATCCGTCCGCTCAGCCTCCCAAAGTGCTGGGATTACAGGCGTGAGCGCACGGCGCCCGACCAATCCCCATCTTGCACAAAGGAAAACTGAGGCATAGACAGGTTAACTTCCCCAAGGATACACAGATAGTAAGTAATAAAGCCAGGATTTGCATCTAGGTGTTCCATTCTAGAATTCTTACCTACCACCTATAATATGTGTATATATGGCCCTTTGAGTTCAATACATGTATGCAAAGTGGTTTGCCATAGAGACCTTTTTAAAACAAAAATCTGATCATTTCACCCACCTACCACTGCCACCCAGTTTACAATGTATCAGTGGTTCTACTCCACTCTTAGGATCAAAGCAAAATCCCCTATTATGACTGATGAGCCTCACCCACCCGGGCTCTCTCAGATCACCCTCCCTGTTACGGTCTCTGCTGTAGACACTGTAGAATCCTTCTGCTCCCTCACACTACCAGGTTTCTCGATCCTGCCATAGGACCTTTCCATATACTGTTCACTCTGTCCAGAATGTTCTCCCCATCATCCTTCCTCCTCTCCACTCTTAACTCCTGCTTATTCGTCACTTCCTTGGGACAGCTCTCCCTATCTCCCCAAACTAGATCAGGTCCTTCCATTAGACAGATTTGGGGCACCACCAGTTACCTTTCCTTGCCCCACATTCATATTTTGTTTGTGTGCTTATTTGGTAGCATTTGGACTGTAAGCTCCAGGAGCATTGCTTGTTTCTGATAATCATTATATCTCTAATGCCTAGTTAGAGCCTTGTACCTGGTAAGGGTTCACTTACTATTTTTTGGAATATGAATGAATGATTTTTCATTCTGACCTGGACTGTAGCACCAGGCCAAGGGAAGGAATCCCAACGCTGTGTTGAAACTTGCCCAATGCAGCTGGTTACTTCAGCCAAGTATGTCTTGACAGCCTCATCCATTTATTCATCAAAGATTTATTCAGTCTCTAACATGTGTTTGCTATTGTTCTAGCAGGTGGGGATTCAGTGGTGAGCAAAACAAAGTCTTTGCTTTCATGAAATATATTCTGGTTTTGGGGGGTGGGTGAGTATATAAGAAACAGGCCGGACACCATGGCTCACGCCTGCAATCCTAGCACTTTGGGAGGCCAAGGTGGGTGGATCACCTGAGGTCAGGAGCTTGAGACTAGCCTGACAAACATGGTGAAACCCCATCCATCTCTACTAAAAATACAAAAATCAGCCAGGTGTGGTGGTGTGTGCCTGTAGTCCCAGCTACTCAGGAGGCTGAGGCAGGAGAATCACTTGAACCCAGGAGGTGGAGATTGCAGCTGAGATCGTGCCACTGCACTCCAGCCTGGGCGACAGAGCTGTCTCAAAAAAAAAAAAAAAAAAAAAGAAGAAGAAGAAGAGACAGATAAGTAGGTTGAATAATGTCCAGAGGGAGAAAACTAAAATAGATTGAGTAGAACAGGGTTGGTGGCGGCAACTTTGGCTACAGTGGCCAGGGAGGCTTTTCTGATGAGGCGGCATTTGAGCAGAGACGTTCATACAGTGACAGAGCAGACCTCTGCAAAGACCTGGGAAAGAACATTCTAAGCAGGAGGAAGGGCACACACTTGCAGAAGGGCAGGAAGGCCCTGGGCTAGAGCCTGAGGGCAGAGCGCTGGGCATCACACCCCAACCTCAGAGGGCTAGCAAGTTGACAGCTGCACACCTTTGTCGCTGTGTGCTTAAACTGGTTCGGAGCCATCTCTTTGAGGTCCTGCCAGAAGCCTGCATTCAGAAACAATGGAGCCAGAAATGAGTCTGTTTAAGAGCCACTTGTGCCCACTCGCCCACACCTCAGGCGGGTCAAGCAGGCCGCTGTCACACTCACTCAGGATGTCTCTCTCTGGAGGTGCTTCTGACTGAGGAATTGTTTTCAAAACAGAAGAGTGTTCTGAATTCTGCCTTCCCCCACTCCCCTCTGTCAATCTATTGATTATGTGTGGAATGAATTGGAGAACTCAACCGGGAAATGAAGAAAAACCCTCAGAAACCTCAAGGCTAAGAGGACGTGGTGGAGGCGGACTTGGGGGTTGCAGGACATCATCCACCTACCCACGAGATGATCTGTTAATAGCCCAGTGGTTCTTACACCTGGGCAGGCATTAGCATTACCTGAAGCTGTAATGAAACCGAAATGGCTGAGCCCCGCACCCACCGTGTCAGATTCAGCGAGTCTGGGGCGGGGCCTGACTGAATTTCCTACCATACAGGTGATGCATTTCCTTTTTTATTTTATTTTATTTTATGTTTTTAATTTAATTTAATTTTTTTTTTTTTTTTTTTTTTTTTGAGACAGAGTTTTGCTCTGTCACCCAGGCTGGAGTGCAGTGGTGTGATCTCAGCTCACTGTAACCTCCTCCTCCAGAGTTCAAGCGATTCTTGTGCCTCAGCCTCCTGAGTAGCTGGGATTACAGGCATGAGCCACCACACCTAGCTAATTTTTGTATTTTTAGTAGAGACAGGGTTTCATGTTGTTGGCCAGGCTGGTCTCGAAACATGGCGAAACCCCCTGTCTACTAAAAATATAACATGGTGAAACCCTGTCTCTACTAAAAATATAAAAATTAGCCAGGCGTGCTGGCGCATGCCTGTAATTTCAGCTACTTGGGAGGCTGAGGTGGGAAAATCTCTTGAACCCGGGAGGCAGAGGTGGCAGTGAACCAAGATGGTGCCACTGCACTCCAGCCTGGGTGACAGAGCAAGACTGTCTCAAAAAAAAAAGAAAAAAAAGTTCTAGGGCATTGAGCAAGTTAGGTACCCCCTGTATTCATTCTTCAGTTTCCTCATTTATATGTCAGAGAGGTCTTCCTCGACCTCAATTTACATTGCTCCCTTTCCTGATTTATAACATATAATATAATTATTATAATATAATAGAATATGAGGTTACAGATGACAACAGCTCCCACTTGATGAATTTGCCAGGAAGACTTAATGAGTCCCCTTGTCCTCAGAAGAGTGCCTGGTACATAGTAGGTGTTGAGTTAATATTTGCTCAGGTTTTTCTGGGGTCATTCTGGCAAATGCTCAGGTGTGTTGAACCCTCCTTGTTTGTTACCTGGGTCAGAGTAGACAGCCCTTATCAGAATCACCTGGCTACTTGTCAAAAAAAAAAAATAAAAATGAGGATTTCTGGCCAGGTGCAGTGGCTTATGCCTGTAATCCCAGCACTTTGGGAGGCTGAGGTGGGCGGATCATGAGGTCAGGAGATAGAGACCAGGAGATAGAGACCATCCTGGCCAACATGGTGAAACCCCATCTCTACTAAAATGCAAAAAATTAGCTGGGTGTGGTGGTGCACACCTGTAGTCCCAGCTATTCAGGAGGCTGAGGCAGGGGAATTGCTTGAACCCGGGAGGTGGAGTTTGCAGTGAGCCCAGATTGCCCCACTGCACTCTACTCCGTCTCAAAAAAAAAAAATACTCCCACAATACTCCCACAATACTCCGTCTCAAAAAAAAAAAAAAAAAAGTGGATTTCTGCTCCCCAGCCCAGATCTGCAGGATCCTAAACTGAGGGAGCAGATGAGGCTCTGGATTCTGCATTTTTTTTTAAACCATTGCCTCTGGGTGATTTTTATGCAGAGTAGGCTAGAGAGCAGAGTGGAGTTAAATGAGTCTGGGTGTGAATCACCTTGCAGTTTGGGTTTGTATTACTCAGCGCCAGTGGGGCCCTGAGCAAAGTACTTTGCTGGGAGCCAGTGGAGCCTCACATACTAATGGAAGGAAGGGTGCAGATGCCCTGGTGCATGGAGCCCTCAGCCCTCTGCCCCATCCCTGGCATGCCGGGAAAGCTCCACCACGTAGCTGTGGGATCCCGGTGGCTCTGTCTCCTCCAGAGGGCCAAGTCCGCACTAGACACTTTCTCTGCTCTACCAGAATCGGCCTCAGAGTCACCTAGACGACTCCGGTGGGCTCAGCTGTCCTGGATTCCCATTTGTCAAACATGGCCCTATTCTCTCTCTTCTTTCCTTTGCTGATTATTAATACCTGTGGAGTGAGGAGCCCTATGTGGGGAACAGAGCTGGGTTAATGGAGGAAACAGAATCACAGAGAAACTTTACACCTGCAGCTTCCTGTTGTAAGTACCTTCATGAGAAAAAGCATCCTTTCTTTGTGTTTGAACAGTAATTACTCTTTTGAAGTTAGTTTTAGCGTGTAAGCTGTTAATGCTAAATGTTGGATATAGGAGAAATGACATGAATGAATGAATGAATCTATGGATGATGAACTGATTAATAAACAGGCAGAAGTCCTTTGCCTAAGGAAAGAAAGCAGTCCCAACAAGAAGTGGGCAGCAGAGACACTCTGCACCAAAATCGCATCTGGACCCCTGAACGATATTCACTTCATAGTAACTTACTTTTGGATGGTGCTTTATAGATTGCAAAACATCAGCTAGCCCCCGACGAACAAGTGTAAGACTCTCTGCTCCTCTATGCCTGGCACGGATGCCCAACCCAAGGCAGGAGCTCCAGCAACGATGTTGAATAGACCATGTCTGATTTGAGCCTTTAACAACCAACATTTGACTTTTATCATTGGAAACTGAGGATCAGAGGGATGGCGTGGCCATCCATGGTTGCCCAGCCTAGATCAGAGCTTGGATGTGGGAGTCACATCTCTAGTGATCTACTGTGTAGAAGGGCATGGAGGAGGGGCTGGCACTGGTAACACAAAGGATGGGGATTCACAGCAGAATGAGATGGTTTCAGTCAGGGGGACTTGCTTTAAATCCAGACTCTGGGTCCTGACTAAGTCATGCGACCCCTCAGCCTCTCATTCTCCATCCTTGAAATGGGAAGGGCACACACAGCTATTTAGCAGGGCCATTGGATTAAATGGGAGCACATGTGTAAGGCACTTGACCCACAGGTAGAGAATAGTAAATGGTAATGCTCCCCTTCCGCCGCAAACACCAAGAATGACCTCCATGCCTCCCACTCTTCCATCCCCAACCTCACGTGGGCTTTGGTGGTGTGATGAACCCACTCTCCACACCGTATTGAAAAGTGACATGAGTCAAAAGCACAACTACAGCTTCTTTGTTCCCAGATTTTTCAAGAAAGAGACATCTTAAGTTCTCAGTTGCACTCTCCCTGGCGTATCCTGGCTAGTTTCCTGAAGAATGAATGACAAAGCTGATTGCTGCTTCACAGGGAGGAGGTGGAAGAAGAAAATGGGATGCATAATTTGTTAAGGAGCAAGCTTTTCAAATGTCAGTGACTTCGCTTCAGGGAGCTGCAGGCTAGGGGGCCTATTGGGATTCTGCTTCCGGGAACTTCTGTGCCATCATTTTGCTCGATTAAATTCTGTATTTCAGCCCACTCCGCCTCTATTCATCTGCTTCAGTGTGACACTCCTAATTTGAGTAGCTCTAATTGGCTCAGATGGACGGCTGCAAGGTAGACACTCTCCAAGGATGGCACACTTTGGGGGCTGTTTATAGCGATGCTGGACTTTAATCAAAGATAGCATGGGAAGAACACAGCTTTGGAGACAAATAGACATGGGTCATTCTCTGCATGACCTTAGGCAATACTAGGCCATTCTAAGCCTCGGTTTCCCTCCCTATAAAATGGGGATTCTGTGATGACTTCCTAAAGCCATTGCAGGGATAAATGAGGTCAGACACGGTGTTAGTGCCTGGCACAGGAGGCAGACATTTTTTACAATAAGCTGCTGCATTTTCTTAAAAATGTTTTATTATGCCAAAGAAAATGTATGAATTCTGAAATGTCAGGTAGCGTGATGCTCTGTGAGCAATGTGGCGCTAGTGACATCTGTTGTCAAATTTCAGAGATTCACAACCTCCTCCAGGTCATTACAAACCCAGCCCTTATTCCTGCGGGCTACAGTCTAAATTGAGAAAATAAAATACGAACACGATGTCTGGAAAACGACTTTGTATTTAGGCACTTAGATTAGAATACAGGTTCAATTCTCTGGCTCCAAATGTTAGTGTTTCTATCAGTTATAACAAATAAATACGCAGAGGCAAAGCTGATCAACCGTTTCATTCGTTTTAAGAAAAGGCGAGATGAACAGCTTCCCTAAGTCAGTGTGTCACAGCATTTAATTTCATGATATTGTCTAGAAATTCTGTGTACTGTTTTCCAGGCCCAGACATATCACTCATTTACAAGAAGAAAATCAAAAGACAAACTACCAATTCCCAGTAATGAGGGTTATTTTTTTATCATAAACATAGACTCCATTCCCAGTGGAGGAGAGGCGGGGGCTCTTGTAGGATTAGAAATGATAAGGAGCAAACACCAACAATCACACACAAAGCGTGGAGTCGGAAGTCCAGGAAGTGGAGACCTCTGCGCCCCAGGTTACGTGACCTTGGGTGGGTCACGTGCCCTGACTAGACCCATCTTCTCATCCTGAAATGGGCAGCAGTCCTTCCCATTCGTCCTGTTCACACTGAGGCTTTTCAGAACCAGCTCTTTATTCCTTGCATCTTTTTTCAATCTTTACAAAATCCAGTGAGGTTCATGACTTGCCCAAGGTCACAGATCTAAAAAGAAGCAAAGCCAGGATGAAAACGGTAGTCTGTATGCTGTCCCTATACACTATAAGATAATACAATGAGAGCCATTAAAAATATTATGACAGTAGGGACCACCAAGAGATTGAAGTAAAAAGAGAAAAATATTCATTCATTAACAAGTATGTGCTGTCTAGTATGAGCCTGGCACCGTTCCAGGCATCGAGAGGATGGTGACAGCTGAGCATAGTGGGGAGACATACAATAAATAAGCAAGTAAATGACATAATTTCAGATAGGGCGATTGCTGTGAAGACAGTAGAACATGGGTTTTCTTTTCTTTTCTTTTTTGAGACAAGGTCTGACGGTTACCCAGGCAGTGGTCCAATCTGAGCTCACTGCAACCTCTGCCTCCTGGGTTCAAGTAATTCTCCTACCTCAGCCTCCTGAGTAGCTGGGACTACAGGCATGCACCACCATGCCCAGCTAATTTTTGTAGACAGGGTTTTGCTATGCTGGCCACACTGGTCTCAAACTCCTGGCCTCAAGTGATCCACCCGCCTCAGCCTCCCAAAGTGTTGGGATTACAGGCTTGAGCCACCACGCCTGGCTGGAACATGGGTTTTCAATAATGGAGGTGAGGGGTAGCAAATTTATTTATTTATTTATTTATTTATTTATTTATTTATTTATTTATTTTGAGACGGAGTCTGGCTCTGTCGCCCAGGCTGGAGTGCTGTGGCCGGATCTCAGCTCACTGCAAGCTCCGCCTCCCAGGTTTACGCCATTCTCCTGCCTCAGCCTCCGGAGTAGCTGGGACTACAGGAGCCCGCCACCTCGCCCGGCTAGTTTTTTGTATTTTTTAGTAGAGACGGGGTTTCACCGTGTTAGCCAGGATGGTCTCGATCTCCCGACCTCGTGATCCGCCCGTCTCGGCCTCCCAAAGTGCTGGGATTACAAGCTTGAGCCACCGCGCCCGGCCAGGGGTAGCAAATTTAAATCGAGGTTGGGAAAGTCCTCTCTGAGGAAGTGACTTCTGAGCAGAGCCATACAGGGCTATCCTGAGAGGTTAAAGTACAGACCTCCTCTCTGCAAGAGCAAAACTCCTCAGAAGGAACTAAGCTCGCCATGTTGAGGATCAAGAGGAGGCTGGTGTGGCTGGAACACAGTTAGGAGAAAACTCATACAATGATTCACCAAGTACTCCAACTTAGCATCGCGTAAGAAAGGCTGGACCTCTGAGAATCTGGAATAAACAGATACTTGGGTGGAATTCTGCCTGGAGCCTGCAATAGAAGAGAGCGTTGAGGCTGACTGTGGCATTTCCTGCAGACTTATGGATGAGAAAGTGCTAGAGGGTGAAGGCAGAGATGGGCAGGCTGAGTTATGAGGTCTTGTAGCTGAGGAGACTAGATTTTCTGTTAAGTGAAGACAGGAAGTGAGATAAGTTAGTTATTTGTTTAATTAATGTAAAAAAGTTTTGTGGGGGGTTGGGGACAGAATCTGGCTGTGTCACCCAGGTTGGAATACAGTGGTATCATCTTGGCTCACTGCAGCCTTCACCTCCCAGGTTCAAGCGATTTTCCTGTCTCAGTCTCCCTGGTAGCTGAGATTACAGGTGCATGCCACCACACCCGGATAATTTTGTGTTTTTAGTAGAAATGGGGTTTCACCATGTTGGCCAGGCTGGTCTTGAACTCCTGACCTCAAGTAATGCTCCTGCCTTGGGCTCCCAAAGTGCTGGGATTACAAACATGATCCACCACGCCCGGCCAAATTCATGTAAAAATTTTAATTTGACTTATTGTTTAACAGATAATATGACTATTTAGAGTCATAGGATTCAAAACTCAAGAGTACCAAAGGCAGACAGTCTCCCTCCCACCCTATCCCCTTCCTGTCCAGATCCTCTGCCTGGAAACCATTTAGGTAAAAGGTTCTTGTGTTTTCTTACAGAGATTTACACACACGTAAAATTAAACGTGCACACACACGCATCCTCCCTTTTTCTTTTACAAATGGTAGCATAATATTCACACTCTGTGTTTTCAATTCTTGTCTTGGGGAGCATTTGTGGTGGTATTGGTAGAGTGTTTGCGTGGTCATTTGTTTATCTTGACTGCATGGTATTGCATTGCCTAAGATACTGTTATTTATTTACCCAGTTCCCTATTGGGAACCATTTAGGTTATTTCACTTGAAGGTTTTAAGGTAACATTCTGATTTATATTTTAGAAAAATCCCTCTGGCTGCTGCCAGGAGGCTGCAGTGTAGGAGACTGAGCATGGAAGCCCCAGCCCAGCCCTGCCCAGTTAGGAAGCAACTATTGTATTCAGCCAATCCTGCTGGCTCTAACAAGAAATGTCATCCCAAGTCCATCACCCTCACTTCTCACCTCCATGGCCTCTCATTATCCACTCTCTGCCTCTACTCTTGCCTTCCTGGAGCCGTTCTCCAGTGGTCAGCCAAATGCGTCCTTTCAAAGGTGAGTCACCTCATGCCACTTCCCTGTTGAAAACGTCAGTGCTTTCCCATCACAGCTCAGATAATATTAAATTCTTTCCTGTGGCTTCCGACTACCTTCCGACCTCACTGGCGCCTCTCTCCCAGGTTCCCTGTGCTCTAGCCCCTCATCACCTGGGATGGGGTTGTCTGCACCACTGTCCCTGTACCTGATGTCCCCACGTGCTGGTTCCTCCTTCACCTTCCGGTAGTCCCAGCTTGAAAGTCCTGACCTCACCCACTTCCCCAACACACCCCTATTCCCTGTCACATCACTTGAATGTGCTGCCTACATTGGTGGGAGTGAAACCACTTAGTTTGCCAACTCTGAAGGAATCCTGTGAAATGCTCAGGTAACTGGCACCCATTTCCCATTTGTTCCCTTGACATTTCAGTGCTGCTTATGGGTTAGTGCTTTGGGCAGCTGCACAGATAACCCACCTTTTGATCTGGCTCCGCCTGGCACAAGATACAATAAATGTCATGATAAATGTCAGCCAGGATTACAATGCTTCCTTCACGAACCCTAGCACAGACGGCTTCAATAAAGATTGCTTGATTAACTTCTTTTTCTAATTCAATGCCATTTTGATCATGTGCCTACTTTTTGCTTAAAAGGGCTGTGAATTTCATTCTGACAAATAAAATTATTTTCCAAAAATGTGCACAATTGCTTTGGCGATGTTCAATCTTCATTTCTCCACTTGGTAACAGTGCTTAGCATTTAGCTGAGACTTCTTTATGGAAACTCTGCCTCTAGGAGAAGTAGCTAAAAGTCTGAAAACTAATATTTGATGTATCATAAGGGGATAGTTATTCAATTCTATTATTAAATTTAAGTTTTTGTGAAACAGAACATCTTCAGTGTGGAAGAGCTACACAGAATCACACTGAATGACTTTAAAGACATTTATTTCAAAGACTGTCATGTATCACACTGGTTAACAGTCACTCTGGATACAATTTTCTTTAAAGAGACCACTTCATTCCACTACAGCCACTTCAACTGCTTCCTCAATGGCTTAGAGAGGTCCAGGGGTGTTAGAGAGTCAGTGGGAAGCCATCCTAGAGATCATCAAAGTCTATCTTCCTCCTTTCTCAGAAAACAAATACCTGATGGTGTTGGTGCTTCCCTTCTCAGAATAGTTGTGTTCCCTCAATCATACACAGTGGATGTTTTATACACAAAATTGTATTCTGATTGCATATACATACTATGCTAATGAATCACCTGCCAATCCATTTGTAGAGTGCTCTGTCTGTAGAGTTATAGAAATATCAGTGTTCGCTCAAGCAGGGCACATAGGGCACAAGATGATCCATTGAGATGGGAAAATATTAGGATTTATATTCATGGTTATGTTTATTTGAAACTAGGAGAAATACTAAGTTTTACTAGTGTTTGCTACGTGGCCTGACCCCAAAGGTCACTCTGGGTCATGTGTCATGGGTGGTAAGCATGGGAGCGTCAAAGTGGTAGTCCATGGCTCTCTCACTGACTTCTTGGCCTTCAGTGTATTACCATGTGCTACAGTTTCCCTGCTATAGGAGGTTATCAACTCATCAACACGGTTCATTTGGCAAAATCTAGATCCTTAAATGATACGATTTTTACAATACTTTAAAATTGGCTGTATATGTTTCCAGATTTTTTCCCCTAAGCATCTACTAACAAATAGTTATATGTATCAGAAAACAAAAAGAGAGCTGGGCAGAGTGGCTCAAGCCTATAATCCCAGCACTTTGGGAGGTCAAGGTGTACAGATCACTTAAAGCCAGGAGTTCAAGACCAGCCTGGCCAACATGGCAAAATCCCATCTGTATAAAAAATACAAAAATTAGCTGGGCGTGGTAGCATGTGCTTGTAGTCCCAGCTACTTGGGAGGCTGAGGTAAGAGGATTGCTTGAGCCCAGGTGGTTTAGGCTGCAGTGAGCCATGATCACACCACTTCACTCTAGCCTAGGAGTCAGAGTGAGACCTTGTCAAAAAAATAAATAAATAAATAAATAATAAAATAAAAAACCTCAAAAAACAGAAAGAGCTTCATAATCTATATACACCTCTTTTCTTCATATGGTTTGGGCATCTTTTCATGTCACTATATATAGCTCTACCTCATTTTTCCCTATCTTATTCCCTTAAATATTTGCATAGAATTCAGCAGTCATCCCTCTCATTACAAGGTTAATTTGTTCCTAAGAAAATTCATAGGGTGAATTTTCATAAATGGAAAAGATAATTACTATTTCAACTGATGGTACACAGTTACCGTACAAGTTCAGAAGCAAAATACACACGATTCTCAAAGTTATAAAAATTTTTTAAAGACCAGTATAAGAGAGACAAAGGAAACAATGCAAGTGATGCCTGAGTCTGTTACTTAAAACCTGCACCAACTATGTCACTGTAGAGAAGACAGCGTGGAGGCTGCTCCTGAGGCTCAGTATCAGTCTTTGCTAATGCAGTGAAATCCTCACAAGCCAAAGAAAAGAAATTTAATGAAAATGAAACTCCTCCTAAAGTTGAAATCTTGAACTTGCATGGGCATATTTTAGGGTGAGACTCTTTCCCACAATATGGATGCATTATAATTTATGACCCAACTGTTCATTATGTGGACATTTGGGTTCGTATTAATCTGCCAGGACTCCCATAACAAAATACCACAGACTGAGTGGCTTAAACAACAGAAATGTATTTTCTGACAGTTCTAGAACCTAGAAATCCAAGCTCAAGGTGTCGGCAGCTTGATTTCTCCTGAGGCCACTTTCCTTGGCTTGCAGATGGCAATCTTTTCAATGTATCCCTGCATGGTCTTTCCTCCCTGTGTGCACCCTGGGTGTCTCTATCCTTAGAAGGATACTAGTCATATTGGATGAGGTCATTACCCATATGACCTCATTCAACCTTAATTACCTCTTTAAAGGCCTTATCTCCAAATACAGTTGCATTCAAAATCATTAGGAGTTAAGATGAATTTTGGAGTGTGCAATTTGGTCCATAACTGAGTTGTTTCTCATATTTTTCACAGATATTCCTCACCTCACACACTCCTCAATCCACTCTAATCTCATTTCCACCCTCAACGCTGCAATGGATACTTCCCTCCTCTGAATGCCACCTGGTCAATTATGATTGTTGCTCCTGTAAACAACTACAGTGTTCTCCTTCTAATTGGTTCCATGATGTTTATCATCCCCCTGCCGCTGCCCAATCCATTCTCCCATAGACATAGTAAAATGCATTTATAATCTAATCACCCCACTCCTTATCTTGATACTCTTCCTTGACTCCTTGCTTTTAAATTAAGATGCAAACAACTTAGGGTGGTGGACAAGCCCTTGCAGGATCAGCTATTGGTCCACCTCATTCATACCCCAACGGCCTCCTCCAACCCACTTCATTCCAGCCACACGGGCTTGCTTTCATCCCATGAGAAGGGTCAAGTCTTCTCCCACTTCAGGGCATGAATTATGTCCTCTGCCAAGAACAACCTCCTCTTTGTCTGGCAAACACCAGCTCATCCTTCACATACATTAAAAGTGAGTTTCTCAGTGAAGCTCTCCTTGACCCCCACTTGTCAGGTTGCCATTGTCCCAGGCTCCCACAGAACTCTGGATTTTCTCTGCAGTGGTTATTACACATTGCAGTCACTGGAGCGACTGTTTCACACGCATCTCCACCACCAGACCAGCAGCTTCTAGAGAGCAGGGGCCACATGGAAGATGCTCATTCCTGCATCCCCAATGCTCAGCCCAGTTCCTGGCACAAAGTAAGTATTCAATAAATATTTACTGAATAAATAAACTTATTGCATTTGGCTGTTTCCTCCATTTGGAAGGCCCTTTTCATTCTCATCCATCTGGCAAGTTGAGGCCAGCCAGCTCCTATATTGCTCTGATTAAACTGTGAATTACTTTCACGGCAGGACCTGTGTTCCCAGTGCCTGGTAAAGGGCATGGTGCACACAATAAGCCTGCCAGTTGAAGCAGAACATTTTTACTTTGCTATGTATCCAGGTCCTACATCACTGCCCTGCTGAAGGTTCTTGAGTCAAGAAGCAGATGAAAAAATTATCAACCTTCTGTCTGATTCATAATGACTATCACTGGTAGTTGTTTTTTGTAGGATTTGTTTACAAATCCTACAAAATAAAATTGACAATGGCTAAGATGGCACCTGTGACGTTTGTTATGAAAAGAACTCAGAAGATTCACATCTTAAAGGTAACACTGGAAATTACAAGAAGCCAAGGAAATCAGATCTGGTTGAAATAATCAATGCAAACTAAAACAAACTGCCCACGTAAAATTTGCTCCCTACTAAACATTTATAGAGGACTGCCATTGACAGGTTTTTGGACCCACAAAATTTTACCAAAGAAAATGGAATTATGGCAGCCAGGTGTCGTGGATCATGCCTGTAATCCCAGCACTTTGGGAGGCCAAGGCAGGCAGATCCCTTTAGCCCAGGAGTTCGAGACCAGCCTGGGCAACATATTGAAAGCCTGTCTCTATAAAATAAAAATAAAAATCAGTCGGACATGGTGGTGCATGCCAGTAGTCCTAGCTAGTTGGGGGGCTAAGATGGGAAGATTGCTTGAGCCCAAAGGTTGATGCTGCAGTGAGCTGTGATGGCGCCACTGCACTCTAGCTTGGGTGACAGGGTGAGACTGTGTCTCAAAAAGGAGGAAAGAAAAGAAAATTGAACTTGCTAGTGTCAATGCCTTTTAGCCAAAGACCACCAGGACACCTGTAGTTGAACACGTTGGGTTGCATTGAGGGAGAGTACATACCGTTACAGAACTATGGGGGGTATCTTCGAAAAGGGATGTGTTATAAAGAACCTATTACTGGATTTGAGCTTTTATGGGTAACTTAAGGAGGGTCTATGAAAGTTGGATTCACCCTAGATTGCATGTGGTCAGGAAGCAGGAGCCAATTCCATGCCTGGGTATCTCAATAAATCTCATCTATAGAAAAGGCAAACTAGAAGAAAGACAAAACTAGTTAGCACGGGGCCGGGCGCAGTGGCTCACGCCTATAATCCCAGCACTTTGGGAGGCTGAGGCGGGCGGATCACGAGGTCAGGAGATGGAGACCATCCTGGCTAACACGGTGAAACCCCGTCTCTACTAAAAATACAAAAAATTAGCTGGGCGTGGTGGCGGGCGCCTGTAGTCGCAGCTACTTGGGAGGCTGAGGCAGGAGAATGGCGTAAACCCGGGAGGCAGAGGTTGCAGGGAGCCGAGATCATGCCACTGCACTCCAGCACTCCAGACTGGGTGACAGAGCCAGACGCCAACTCAAAAAAAAAAAAAAAAAAAAAAAAAAAAAGGAACTAGCAGACTAGCAGTCACTCATTTTCTCCAAGAAGGGTGTTTGATATTTTGTAAGTGGCACAGTGACCGTGTTTTTGTCTGTGCTTAGACAAAATTTCAAAGTAGATTTGCATTTGCTATGTCTCACTCTATCATACTCTCTGTAACCATATCTGAGGTTATTTTGTGATGCTATGTACAATAGGAGGATAACATGGTGGACCTATGATGCCCGGCTAGCTTCTGAATGTCGGGGTTGCCTTTTTTTTTTTTTCCTTTTCAATAAAATGAGCCTGAAATAAGAAATATCACAATGATGGAAACCAAAGTAAAATTCGACATACAAATTTTAAAGAAGTAAAATCTTTATCATGAAACTTATATGTAAAAGAATCAGTGAAGACAATTTCTATAAAATAAAAATGAATACGGATACTATTTATGTTGCATTAAAAAAACTGATCAAAGAATTGGTTTAATGGCAAAGGCTCTGGAAAATTCTTTTGCAACAGTTCATCACCGTTGATATAATCCTAATTAAAATTATCGGACTCCAGTTTTGGTGGAGATGTAAATTTGCTAGTGTCTTTGAAGAGCAATTTTGTCATATTCATGAAAATTAAAATTGCATTTGGCCTTTGACATAGAAATTTTACTTCTGGAAATTTACAGAGAAAGTTGCACGTGTGCACGTACACACAAGGATATTACCACACTACTCTAGTATTGTTTGTAATAACAAAAGATTGAAAAAATATTAATGTCCTCCAGTAAGAAACTGATTAAAATTCAGTATGAGACATCCATTGTAACCAAAGCTAGGCGGCCTTGAAAAAGTCAGTGTCGCTCAGTGACAGGGCTCAGCCCACCCTCATGCAAACCCACCCCGCGGTGTGAGGCCAGGAGGGTGCGGTCACGAGGGGCCCAGGAAGTGTGTCCAATGCTTGAAGCAGCCCCCACGCTGGCGGTCCTGAGTCTGGGTCGCGCCTTGGTGTATCTCTTTTGACGTCTACTACCCACAGCCTGGGGGAGGAAAGTGGCGGCGAGGAGCAACTGCACGCGACTCGGGACCTTGCCCTTCTCCGCGGCCAGCGTCACAATGGCAATCGCAGGCAGCCGGTCACTGACGGCTGGAAAACAAGGACCCGAGCCAGGTTACAGGCTTGGACTTCGAGCAGACCAGGGAGAGTCTCTGCGTCCTCCAGCCCCCGCTTCCCTTCCTGTCGGAGATCCTAGGCCCGCAGCGAAGTCTGCAAGTAGCTTTCCCCGACGCCCACGAGACCGGAAGTGCCTGGGCCCAGGTAGAGGAAGGACCCGCGAGGCCTCCTCTGCGCCCTCCCAGGAGTCCGCGCCGGTTCCGGCGCTTCTCCCGCGTCCTTCACCATGGCAACTTCTGGCGTTCGGAGCGTGGGCCGCGAGCCAGGTGGGTGGGGAGCCGGTGGGCTCTACCCGCCAGCCCACGAGAAGTGACGACGGCGATGGGAGGCCGCAGGGACCTGAGGGCGGAGAGAGGAGTGCAGAAAGTGCCGGGCGGCGGCTTCCGTTTCCTCTGCGGGGTTTCTGGGTGGTCGTGGATGGGAGCTGCCGGAGGCATGGCAGCCGTGCGCCTCTGCTCCGGGCAAGCTCTCCCTGCAGGGCCTGGGCGGCGGCAGGGGGCAGTAGCGGCCCGCGATGCTCGGAGGCTCCCTGGCACGGAGCTCCCGGGCTGGGGCACCTGGATCTGGAGAAGCCGAGGGCCTTGGTCACACTCAGAGCCGACGTCCAGTACGGCCCTTGCTGAGAACTCGAGTGAACAGATCTCTACCCAGCCCCCGCCCCACGCGCGCCCAACCTGGGTCAGCTCGCCCTGCCCTCAGCCACGCAGCTGGTGGCTAAGTGCGGGCTCCGGGTTCGGGCTGCCTTGAGCTCTGTGGCTCCCTCTGAAAGTGGTGATAATGATAGCAGGTATCTTGGAGTTGCTTTGAGTATTAAACCAGTTAATTATACTTAGTACAATTTCTGGACTTAGTTTGTAGCACATGGTAAGTGCTCATGGGCTTGCCTGGGGCAAATTGGTTAACCTCTCAACCTTGCCTCGTTAAAAAGTGGGGATAATAATAGTACCCACTTAATATCATTATAATAATTATAGGAGTTAATATTTGTAAAGTCCCTTGCCTTCAAGAACTTAGGACATTTTTTAAAAAACTGTTAAGCCCCTAGAATGGTTCCAGGCACATAGTAAGCTGCCTCTATTATTACCACAGTCATATTGTTGTTATCACTATGTTAAATAAAATTTATAAGAGGCTATTGGTTTGGACTGAGCCCCTGCACTATGCCCAACAGATCAACCCAATATGGAGTCACTTATGCTGAAGTTCCATGCCACCAGGCTGAAACTAAGTTGCTTATTTGACTTTCCTAGAAATTAGGAGAGAGAGACAGTTAATATAGCCAAATCCCCAAATAAACCAGCTTTAGCTGGCATGATGAGGAAGTCCTCTCTGCTTTAACCTTTACAAGGAAAATAACTTTGAAACAACCAATTCGCTTTTTGTTCTGTGTTTCTGCTTTCTTCAGCCCTTTTCTGTCTATAAAGCCAGCCTCCTCAGCTCAGCTAATCAGAGCACTCATTCTATTTTATAGAACGAGGCACTGGCTGATTCTAGAATGCAAATATAAGCCAATTAAGATTTTAAACTAAATTTCTTGTAATTTTTGTCTTTTGACAACTATTATCATCTGTTTGCATTGTGAGGTTGGAAAGGATTGCATTTGTCCTGCTACAAGGACTTTTAGCCTCTGGCAGGATTACAGAACCATTTGCCTGCATTTCTCCTTTTATTTCTCTAAGTTTTTCAGCTTTTTACATGGTTCTATAGAAGAGGCAGGATCGTGTCCTTAAAAGATCACTGGGCTGTGAGTCAGGTGGACTTTGGTCTTGGTTATGCTACTTGGGCAGGTCACTGTTTCCTCATCCATCTGTAAGCCTCTTTCAACAAAGGGTAGCTGGTATTATCTATTATGCATGTTTAGCCTTTCCGGTAAGGTAATGTATTAGTAAAAATAAATTAGCATCTGTCAGCAACTCTCCAGGGTAGTAAGAGAAGGTGGCAGGTGCTTTGAGGAAGTTACAGATGAGAAGCTATGGGATTCTGAGAAGGGAGAGTAAGCTTCTTAATTTATACTTTAATTTCTAATAAGTAGAAATGTCAAGATGTACGGGGGTCAAATGAGAATGATTCTACCCCTCCACCCCACTAAAAAGTCTGGGAAAGTGAATTTTCCCCTCTGAGGCTTTCTTATTTCTCAGTTGGAAATAAGATGTATGTTGGCAGCTACATTCATTATTGCTTGCAGTGTAATCCGGCCCCTGTATGGATTCCCAGACTTGGGCTCCTGAACTGACTTCTTCCATCAGCAGGAGCAAGAATATCATATTCACCATATTCTTCTCTCTCTCTCTCTCTCTTTTTTTTTTAGACAGTCACACTCTGTCACCCAGGCTGGAGTACAGTGGCGCGATCTTGGCTTACTTCAACTTTCAACCTCTGCCTCCCTGGCTCAAGCAACTCTTGTGCCTAAGCTTCCCAAGTAGTTACAGGCATGAGCCACCATGACCGGCTAAGTTTTTGTATT
Source organism: Papio anubis (assembly GCF_008728515.1). Lineage (NCBI taxonomy): Eukaryota > Metazoa > Chordata > Mammalia > Primates > Cercopithecidae > Papio > Papio anubis. Next base: position 56,284,818 of record NC_044991.1, on the reverse strand, counting down.
TTTTAGTAGAGACAGGGTTTCTCCATGTTGGCCAGGCTGGTCTTGAACTCCTAATCTCAAATCTGCCCGTCTTGGCTGCTTCCCAAAGTGCTGGGATTACAGGTGTGAGCCACTGTGCCTGGCCCTTTGTTTTTTGTTTGTTTGTTTGTTTTTGAGACAGAGTCTCACCCTGTTGTCCAGGCTGGAGTTCAATGGCACAGTCACAGCTCACTGCAGCCTCGTCCTCTAGAGCTCAAGTGATCCTTTCACCTCAACCTCCCTAGTAGCTGGGACCACAGGCACACACAACCATGCCCAGCTAATTATATTTTCATTTTTTGTAGGAATGGGTGAGGTGTCCCTATGTAGCCCAGGCTGGTCTTGAACTCCTGGGCTCAACGGATCTTCCCTCCTTGGCTTCTCAAAGTGCTGGGATTATAGACATAAACCGCCGCACCTGGCCTTCTTTTTGTTTTCAGAAACCCTCCCTTCACTATCAGAGGGTGAAGTCCCTATTTATCCTACTTAGGTTAATGCACTAGGTTAGAGTAAGCAGTGTTTCCTAGCAGTTATGGGCACTGGCTTTTATAGTCAGGGGATTTGAACCCTGCTGTGATTCTGAATCAGTGTCTGAGCCTCAGTTTCTTCATCTTCAAAACAAGGACAGTAATACCGAGGGCTGTTGTGATGATAGTGTGAGATCTTGCACTTAAAGAATACAACATGGCCGGGCGCAGTGGCTCATACCTGTAATCCTAGCACTTTGGGAGGCCGAGGCAGGCAGATCACAAGGTCAGGAGTTTGAGACCAGCCTGACCAACATGATGAAACTCCATCTCTCCTAAAAATACAAAAATTACCCGGGCGTGGTGGCACAGATTTGTAATTCCAGTTACTCTGGAGTCAGAGGCAGGAGAATGGCTTGAACCCAGGAGGCGGATGTTGCAGTGAGCTGAGATCGCGCCATTGCACTCCAGCCTGCATGACAGAGACTCCAACTCAAAAACAAAAAATAAAAAACAAACAAAAAAAAGAATCCAGTGGTACTTGCTAGGATAAGTGCTCAAAAAAATGTTGGCTGCTCTTTTTAAAAATATATGTAAATAAATACGGGGTCTTACTGTGTTGCCAAGGCTTGTCTCAAACTCCTGGCCTCAAGCCATCCTCCTGCCCCAGCCTTCCAAAGTGCTGGGATTACAGGCATGTGCCACCACACCCAGCTGGCTGCTCTTTTTTTAGCACTGTCATCATAGTTATTACATTGTTAGTTTACAAAAGGCAGGGTAATCTTTTGTAGTCTTTTTCTTCTCTTTGTTGCGTGGCAGATCTCTTTATTGCCAGCAAATGTTTGTTGAATGAATGAGTGAATCCACCCAGGAAGCTCTAGTAGCAGTGAATTTCACATTGCCCTGACTAATAGCAGCTCTGCGCCAGAAACCATATTCAGTCCCATTACCTTGCTGAATCCTCAAGTTTGATGACTTTGTCTAGCCTTCCAATTTGGTTCCTGAAGCATTGGTGTCATTGATTCACAGTCCAGAAGCTGGGAGTAATGTCTGCTGCAGATTTCTGTATTGTTTCCATAATGAAGCTGACAGCAGCATACTATCTGTAGCCTGTGCTAAGATAGGAGTTGGGTGTCATGCTGACGTCAGACACTGTGTTCTCATTTCCCCAAGGATGAGCTGGCTTCCTTGATGCAGTTTCCTCATCTCGTTAGTGCATTGTTTGATATTATACTTCTGAAACAGCAGGGCTCAATCAGAGTTTAGCATTGCAACTCTATCAGGGTGATAATGTCACAGGGCATCAAGTTCCTTCTTTTGTCCCTTTGTGGCCACTTTCTGAGAAGTGTAGCAGCTGTAGGGGAAGGACAGACCAGGGAAGGTCTTTTTGCTTCTTCTGATCCACTAACTGTATTTGAGTTTTGGGTTAGAGAAGCCTTTAGAAACCTCTAATTTAGTACTTTTTAAACCCTGTTCTGTGGAGGTTTTAGAATTCATAGGACTCCCTCGTCCTGCCAGGAGCTGCTTCTGGGGAAAAGACCTACCTGAACAGATAGAACTTGGGGCATCCTACCTCTGGTTCAACCAAAGCGAGCCCTGTGACATCTCTGGGACACTGAGGGACAAAGTTATTTTTATTCCTCAGTAGAGACTCTGAGAGCCAGTCAGCACCATTGTCGGACTTTGAGCAAGCTATTTATGCATTTGCAGTATTTATTCATTCATTCAGCACATTCTCAGACACTCTACTAGGGGGCTGGTGATAGAGGAAGAAACAAAGATCCTGCCATCAGAGAGCTTACATTCTGGTAGGAGGAGACAGACAGTAAAATATGTGCCATGCAGGGCCTCTCCAAGGATGTAGAACGAACAAGAGGGCTGAAGGAAGTGAGGGGCTGATAAATGGTGGAAGAATGTTCTAAGCAGAGGAAATAGCTGTGCAGAGTCTCTGAGATAGGATGCCAGAGCAGCTGGAGAGGAGGGAGTGATAGAGCCAGTGGAGGTAGACAAGAGGCGGGGGTCTAGATTACCAGGACCTTTGAGTCATGGAGAGGAATTTAGATTTTACTGAGAAGGAGATGTGAGGACGTTGGAGAGGTGAAAGCAGAGGAATGACAGGACTTGATTAATAGGGCCATTCCAGCTACTGGGTAGAGAATAGAACTTAGGGAGTGAGAGTGGAAGCAAAGACCAAATAGGCTTTTAGAAGGGTCCAGGTGTGAGGTGACAATAGCTTCGACTGGCATAGTAAAGAAAGGTGAGAAGTACCTGCACTTGGGATGCATTTTGAAGGCAGACCTTATGCGTTCTGCTAATGAGTTCCATATTATTGAGTGGGAGAGAAAGAGGAATCGACAATGACCGTAGGGCTTGGGCCTGTGCACCTGGATGGAGGGCGCTGTTTACTGAGACAGTAACCACAGACATTTGTCACAGTCACAGTTTGCCAATTCAACTGCTTTTCATGATGGAGGAGGAACCGCTCTAGGTTGGTGTCAGAAGGTCTGAGACCAGGAGAGTGTTTTAGCCGAGGTTTTCTCGTAACAGTCACTTGCCCACAGTCACATAAGTTGGATCTAGAACTAGAGGAAATGATCCAAGGCTGCATAGTGCCTATTAGCATCCACAAAAATCTCTTTTCTGTTTGGCTGCACTTCAGGTTCAGGCAGCTGGTGTATTTTGATGTCTTGGTGGTTCCATGCTGTGAGAAGAGTCTGTGTCATGCAAATTAGCAGCCTTTTCTTTTCTCCCAGGAGCACCCTTCAAGGAGAATTAGACAAATTGGAGTCTACTCGGAAGAGGCTGTTGGGAATGGCCCTGACACCACATCCTGACAGGGATGGCCGATGGAATGGGGAGAAGACTCAGGTGGGGCTTGAGTGTGTCCTCTGATGACTGAAGGGCCTTGGGAGCGAGCATCCTTCCTGCTACTGTGTGTTCGCTGGTTCCGATGATACATAATTTGTGCTTTTCGTAATTCAAGTATTACCTTGTAGATCTTGATGGTGCTGACTACTTCCCCGTGGAGGCGTATGACCTGGAGATGAGGTCAGCATACCCCACCACCACAGTTCCCCAGACCAAAAACTGAAACGGCCTAGGGGGTTTCAGAAGCTTTAAAACTGGGCCTCTTGGGTCTTGACCTACAAGGAGATGAGATAGTTCCCGTGTGGGCATGAATGAAGGTGGCGGCCTTGAGCGAGCTGCAGGAGTCCAGGGGCAAGAGCCTAGAGGAGGCACCTAGGAAGCTTGTGGCAGCTACAGAGGCTATATGTGTGTTGGCTTAGGGCAGAGGCCTGTCCTATGGAGACTTGTCTGTTCTGTCATTTAGGATTATGTGCAGCTGCAAGAAACAGAATACCACTTAAGGTGCCTTCAGAAAAGCAGGGCTTTATTTTTCTCACATGACAAGAGACGTGAATTGGTTTTGGTTCAGTTGCTAAACGTTGCCAGCAAGAATTCAGGCCTCACATCTCCCCTCCCTTGGCAGGCTGGCTTTGGTTCTCATGGCCATGAATTGCCTGCCTCGGCTCTGGGCATTAAGCCTTCGTTCAGGACAGGAAGAAATGGGAGAGGGAGGAAGGGGCAATGCCAGCTGGGTCTTTTTTTTTTTTTTTTTTTTTTTTAACATTTTTGTTCTCTTTTAAGACTTTATTTAAGTAGCTTTAGATTTTTTTTTTCTTAGATTCACAACAAAATTGAGTGGAAGGTACAGAGATTTCTCATACACCTCCTACCCACCCTTCCACACCCACCGTCTCTTCATTATCAACATCCCTGAAGCCAGTGGTGCATTTGTTACAGCTGATGGACCTATATTGACACATCACAGTCACCCCACGTTCACAGTTTACATTAGGGCTCACTCTTGGTGTTGTACATTCTGTGGGTTTGGATAAACCTGTGATGACATACATTCAGCGTTATAGTCTCATAGTCTCATACAGAGTAGTTTCACTGCCCTAAAAATCCTCTTCAATGCTTCCCCTATTCATCCCTCCCTTTCCCCAACCGCTGGCAACCACTGGCAACCACTGATTTTTTCACTGTCTCCATAGTTTTGCCTTTTCCAGAATGTCATATAATGGGAATCATGTAGTTGGCAGCCTTTTCTAATTTTTTTTTCTTCATTTAGTAATATGCGTATTGTAATATGCAATACTTATCAAGCCATGTATTTCTATGGCTTAATAACTCATTTCTTGTTTGTTGGGCTTTTTTTTTTATTTTTTGAGATGAAGTCTCACTCTTGTTGCCCAGGCTGGAGTGCAATGGCACGATCTTGGCTCACTGCAACCTCTGCCTCCCAAGTTCAAGCAATTCTCCAGCCTCAGTCTCTGAGTAGCTGGGACTACAGGCACACGCTGCCACGTACAGCTAATTTTTCGTATTTTGGTAGACAGGATTTCACCGTGTTGTCCAGGCTGATTGTGAACTCCTGAGCTCAGGCAATCCACCCGACTTGGCCTCCCAAAGTGCTGGGATTATAGGCATGAGCCACGGCACCTGGCCGATAACTTATTTCTTTTGAGCTCTAAATAATATTCCACTGTCTAGATGTACCATAGTTTATTCAGTTACCTACTGAAGGACATCTTAGTTGCTTCCACGTTTTGACAATTATGAATAAAGCTGATGTAAACATTTATGTGCAGGTTTTTGTATGGACATACGTTTTCAGTTCTTTCGGGTAAATACCAAGGAGTGAGAGTGTAAGAGTATGTTTAGTTTTGTTAGAAACTGCCAAACTGTGTTCCAAAATAACTGTACCACTTTGCATTCCCACCAGCAATGAATGGGAGTGTCTGTTGCTCCACATCCTCACCTGTGTTTGGTGTCATCAGTGTGCCAGATTTTACTCATTCTAATGGGTGTATTGTGTCGGTCTTTTTTTAAATCAGGAAAGCCAAAACCTTCCCAGAATCCCATCCAAATCCCCACCCCACCAGCCTTCCACTTGGCCAGAGCTATGTCACTATGACCATCCCTAGCTGAAAGAGAGATGGGAAAATGAGTATTTAGTTTTGTAACCCCTCTGGGAGAGGCAGATGGGAGAAAGGGGGAAGAGCCCCCTAGGGCAACACTGTCCAATAGAAATAGAGCCACATACATAATTTTCAATGTTCTAGTAGCCACATGTTTTAAAAGGTAAAAATAGAAACCTAGGTGAATCAATGTTTAAACATTTATTTTATCTAACCCAATATATCCAAAATCATTTCAGCATGTAATCCATATAAAAATTATTTAAGAGATATTTTACACTCTTTTTTTTTTTTGAGATGGAGTCTTGCTCTGTTGCCCAGGCTGGAGTGCAGTGGCATGATCTCGGCTCACTGCAAGCTCTGCCTCCTGGGGTCATGCCATTCTCCTGCCTCAGCCTCCCAAGTAACTGGGACTAGAGGTGCCTGCCACCACGCCTGGCTAATTTTTTGTATTTTTAGTAGAGACGGGGTTTCACCGTGTCAGCCAGGATGGTCTCCATCTCCTGACCTCATGATCCGCCCACCTTGGCCTCCCAAAGTGCTGGGATTACAGGCGTGAGCCACCACGCCCGGCCTACACTCTTTTTTAAAATAAAGTTCTCAGGCCAGGTGCAGTGGCCCATGCCTGTAATTTCAGCACTTCAGGAGGCCGAAGGGGGCAGATCACCTGAGAAGTCAGGAGTTTGAGACCAGCCTAGCCAACATGGTGAAACCCTGTCTCTACTAAAAATACAAAAATTAGCTGAGCATGGTGGCGGGTGTCTGTAATCCCAGCTACTTGGGAGGCTGAGGCAGGAGAATTGCTTGAACCAGGGAGGCAGAGGTTGCAGTGAGCTGAGATTGTGCCATTGCACTCCAGGCTGGGCGACAGAGCAAGACTCTGTCTCAAAAATAAATAAATAAATAAAGTTTTCAAAATCTGATGCATATGTTGCACATACAGCACATCTCAGTTTGGACCAGCTACATTTCGAGTGCTCAGTAGCCACATATGACTAATGGCTGCCATATTAGATAGCACAGGGGTAGATGGCATGTTGGGTAAGAAAGTCAATTCTTGCCACATCCCTTTTGTTGCTGCCAGTGTTGTCTCTAATTATTTCCTTTTCATTCTCCCAACTGATTTCAGAAAATGCCATCCTGTCTTAACCTGCTGAAGAGAAAGAAGAAAGGGGACTATGGGTGTATTCGGGCTAAAGTAATAATTAGGGAGACAGGAGCATTCTGGGGCCAGGCAAGGTGAGAGCAGTGGAATTCAAATTTTCAGAGCCCCAGGGGACTCATGAAGGATGGATGGGAGGAAAAGGACAGCAAGAGGTAGGCCAATTGCTGTCATGAGGAAGAGTAAAATTCTTAAGTCAAAATCAAAATAAAGACTGGGTGTGGTGGCTCATGCCTGTAATCCTAGCACTTTGGGAGGCCCAGGTGGGAGGATCACTTGAGCCCAGGAGTTTGAATCCAGCCTGGGCAACAAAGTGAGATCCCCATCTCTACAAAAAAGTAAAAATTAGCTGGGCATTGTAGCACACACTTGTAGTCCCAGCTACTCAGGAGGCTAAGGCTAGAGGATTGCTTGAGCCTAGGAGGTTGAGGCTGCAGTGAGCCGTGATCAAGCCGCTGCACTCTAGCCTGGACAACAGAGTGAGGCTCTGTCTCAGAAAAGAAAAAACAACAACAACAAAAAGAAAACTATGTTGTTCTCTGATTACAGAAGTGAAACTTTTATAAAATATGAGGAAAACAAAAGCACTGAATAAATATCTCTCTAATGGTAGTGATAGTCCCCGTTAATAGTATATTAATTGTATATTTTATTAATTTTGTTTATACTTGTATATGTATACATGTATATGTAACATCTGTTTTTTTTTACTTTAAAATGTATTATGAACCTTTCCCCGTGTCATTAAGTACTCTTTTTTTTTTTTTTTTTGAGACAGGGTCTCACTCTGTCACTCAGGCTGGAGTGTAGTAGGACAGTTATAGCTCACCGCAGCCTTGACCTCCCAGGCTCAAGTGATTCTCCCACCTCAGCCTCCCAAATAGCTGCGACCACAGGCATGTGCCACCATACACAGAGAATTTTTGTATTTCTTCTAGAAATGGGGTTTCACCATCTGGTCTTGAACTCCTGGGCTCAAGCAATCCTGCCTTGGCCTCCCAAAGTGCTGGGATTACAGGCGTGAGGCACTGTGCCCTGCCTTTAAGTATTCTTTTAAAATAGGATTTGTAATTATTGTGATTAGATGGCATTTCATCCTATGGGTATGCTGTAATTTAATTCAACCAGTCCTCTTTTGTTGGACATTTAGGTTTAATCAAGGTTTGTTTGTGATAGGCAGTGTTACTATAAACATCTGTAATCAGTCTTAGCGCACGTTTCTGATTTGCTGGTTGAGGGGGTATAAATATTTTAGGGCAATTTATACATACTTTCATCTTCTTTCTTTCTTTTTTTTTTTTTTCTTTTTTTGAGACAGAGTCTCACTCTGTTGCCCAGGCAACAGAGTGAGTGTAGTGGCATGAGCTCCACTCGCTGCAACCTCTACCTCTCAGGTTCAAGTGATTTTCCTGTCTCAGCCTTCTGAGTAGCTGAGACTACAGTTGTGTACCACTACACCCAGCTAATTTTTGTATTTTTAGTAGAGACGGAGTTTCACCACATTGGCCAGGCTGGTCTCAAACTCCTGACTTGAGGTGATCCGCCCACCTCGGCCTCCCAAAGTGCTAGGATTACAGGTGTGAGTCACCATACCCAGCCCATATTGTCATCTTCTTGAGACTGTACTAATTGGAACTACCTAACAACGTAGGAAACATTTTTCTCATTTTATAAGAAAAAACTTCCTAACAACCCAAGAGAGAATGGGAGGCAGCAAGCTTTCTGTCATGAGGCCTGCTGGAGTATGGGCTAAAGCTATGGTATCGATTCTTCTTCCCTCACTGACACTGAGCATCAATTATGATGTCCCATAAAGGGGAAAGTTGCCTTCTCTTGCCCTTAGTTGGACATCACAGAGCTAGATTGCTTGGTGGAGGCAGTAACTTAAGAAATAAATAACTGCATTGGGGTCAGCATTGGGCTAATGACCTTTAAGGTTTCCTCTAACCTTAAGGACCTATGTATGATACTTACACATATGAAGTTTCTGTGCTGATTCTAACATAGCCTGTACTCTGCTTGTCTGTGCTCTCAGCAGGTAGGGACGTGGTGAGCTCCTCAAGGGATTTTCCCAAGGTACAAATCTCTTTGGGGTAGACAAGTTTCTCCCAGAGGATGAAAAGTGTGTCCTAAAATGAGCATCATGTTGTTCAGCTCTTCTCTATCGTTGCTGATCTTCCATCTAGTCATTTTATTAGTTGCTGTATTAGTCCATTCTCATACTGCTATAAAGAACTTCCTGAGACTGGGTAATTTATGAAGAAGAGAGGTTTAGTTGACTCACAGTTCCCAGGCTTGGCAGGAAACATGACTGGGAAGCCTCAGGAAACTTACAATCAGGGCAGAAGGCAAAGGGGAAGCAGGCACAATCTTCACCTGGTGGAGCAGGAGACAGCGAGAGAGCAAAGGGGGAAGTGCCACACACTTCTAAACCATCAGATCTCATGAGAACTCACTCACTATCATGAGAACAGCAAGGGGGAAATCACCCCACGATTCAATCACCTCCCACCAGCCCCCTCCTCAATTCGACATGGGATGTGCTGGGGGACACAAATCCAAACCATATCAGTTGCTTAGAGGGGGATGTTGAATTACAGTCCCCAACTGTAATTGTGGGTTTATCTATTTCTCCTTTCAACTCTTATTATTTTTTGCTTTTGATTTTGCTGTTGTTTGGTGCATACACACTTAGAATTGTTATGGCTTCCTGGCAAATTGATTCTTTTATCATTATATAATGTTCCTCTTTGTCTCTAGTAAATTTCTTTGCTCTGAATCTACCTTATCAGATGTAAATGTAGCTACTCCTGATTTTTAAAAATTAATATTATATTCTTTTATCCCACCTATGTTATTGAATTTCAAATGAGTCTCTTATAAGCAGCATATATTTGGATCCTTTTTAAATTCACTCTGTCAATTTCTGTCTTTTGATTGTTGTATCTAGACAAGTTACACTTAAGATAATTACTGATATTAGTGGATATTACTGATATTACTAATTACTGATAAATTACTGATATTACTAAACCTCTTAGGTATGCAATTTTATTATTTGTTTTCTGTTTTTTTTCCTCTAGTTCTTATTACTCTGTTTCTCTCTGTTGTCTTTCTTTGGATTTCTTGAACATCTTTTAAAAATTCATCTTGATTTGTTTACAAGGCTTTCAAATGATCTCTTTGTATAATTCTTTTAGAGGTTGCTGTCAGTATTACGCTATACATATGTGACTTAACCATTTTGAGTGAAATGTGGAAATCTTACTTTCATTTAGATCTATTTACCTTCCATGATTTTAAATATAATTTTCATGAGTATCAGATAGGGTTTTTTGTTGTTGTTAGAATCAGTGACTATGATTGTAAAATTCATGACGAGAATAGTCTATTGTATATGCGCATATTTCTGATTGTTTCCGCTGCTCTTTCTTCCTTCTTGATGTTCCAAGATTCCTTTTTTTTATAATTTCTTTTTATTTGAAGAACTTTCTTCAGCCAGTCTTTAAGGATTTATTTGCTTGTGTCAAATTGTTTTAACTTTCCTTTGTCTGAGAATGGTTTTATTTCCCCTTTATTCATGAAGGGTAATTTTGCCAGATACAGAATTCATGATTGACAGTTCTTTTCTTTCAGCACTTGAACAATGTTGTGCCACTTCCAGCTGGCCTCCATGGTTTCAGATGAGAAATCTGCTGTCATTCATACTGGGTTCCCCTATAAGTGGTGCATAGTTCCTCCCTGGCTGCTTTTAACATGTTTTGTTTGTCTCTAGTTTTCAGAAGTTCAATTATCATGTGTTGTGGTATGGATTTCTTTGGATTTCTCTTTGGGGTTTGCTCAGCTTTTGAATCTGTAGATTTGTGTCTGCCAAATTTGGAAAGTTTTCAGCCATTATTTATTCAAATACTATTTTAGGCCCTTTATTCTCCTCTCCTTCTGGCACTTCAGTAATACAAATGTTGGCTTTTTTGTTATAGTCTCACAAGCCCTGGAAGCTCCGTTTATTCTTTTTTCAGTCCATTTTCTGTATTCTCACATTAGTTCAATTCTTTGGTCTGTCCTAAAGTTCACTGATTCTATTCTGTAATCTCCTCTCTAATATTGAGATTATCTATTGAGATTTCTATTTCTGTTACTGTATTTTTAGTTCTGTAATTTTCATTGGTTCTTTTTTATAATTTCTACTTATTGCTGAGATTTTCTATTTTTTATTTGTTTTAAGAGAATTGGTAATTGATTTTTAAAACATTTTTATGACAACTGCTTTAAAATCCTCTCAGATAATTCTGACATCTAATTCATCTTGGTTGGGATCAGTTGATTGGTTGTTCTTTCTCATCCAAGTTGTGATTTTTCTGGTTCTTGGTATAACAGATGATTTTTTAAATTGTATCTCAGACATTTTGTCTGTTATGTTAGGATATTCAGGGTCCTATTTAAATATTTTATTTTAGTAGGCACTCACTGTATTTACATTTAGCACACAGGTCCTGGCCCACTTTCATGGAGTGTGGTTTACATGATAGTTTCATTTTCAGAGCCTTTACAATGTTATTTGGGTCTGTTTGGTGTATTTGGCACTGCTGGGGCTCTCACAAGTCTTTGCTCATGCTGCCTAAGGGGGCAGAAGGACTTACCCCAGACCAGGGCCACTAGATTTCTCTCCATTGATGAGTGGAGTCTCAGGTCTATGGAGACAAAGAGGCTTCTTAAGCCATGCACTTTTGGCAGAATCTCTTTTTTCTTTTTCTTTTTTTTTTATTTTGAGATGGAGTCTCACTCTGTTGCCCAGGCTGGAGTGCAATGGCATGAACTTGGCTCACTGCAACCTCCACCTCCTGGGTTCAAGTGATTCTCCTGCCTCAGCCTCCCAAGTAGCTGGGACTACAGGCGCCCGCCACCACGCCTGGCTAATTTTTGTATTTTTAGTAGAGATGGGGTTTTACCATATTGGCCAGGCTGATCTCAAACTCCTGAACTTGTGATCCGCCTGCCTCGGCCTCCCAAAGTGCTGGGATTACAGGCATGAGCCACTGCGCCCGGCTGGCAGAATCTCTTTTATTGGTGCCATGGGCTACCTCCTATGTCCCTGGATTGGGGGAATGGAGTTTCAGGCCTATGGGGATAGAGAGGCTTCCTGGACTGGGCTGGGCTGCTTGTTGTGGCTGAGTCCCTCCCACCAGTGCCAGTCCACTACCTTAGTATCTCTTGGTGAGGTATGGAAGTCTCAGGCCCAGCAGGGAAGAAGAGCGCTTCCCTTGGCTGCCTTTTATCGTTTCTTTTTTTTGAAGCAGAACTCCCCCTCTATACCTTGTGTGAGTACTGCCAGGCTCACCTGGTGTTGTTGGAAGGGCTCTTGTTAGATCTGAGGGAGAAATGAGCCCACTGAGCTGCTTTCTGTTGCTAGGTTGGGAATCAGTAATGCTGGGCCCACGCTGCCTTCTGTTTGGTGGGAGGACAGAACACAAGAATTCTTCAGTTACTTTTATAACACTGCCCTGGCCTCCTCCCTCTTCCTTGTTGCTCTGGCCCCTTGTGCAGTAATTGCTTGTTGAGTGACCCTGATGGTTGACTTGATGTTGTGCCTGGCACTTTGTCTGTCCCTGAAGTACTCTAAAATTGTACCGTTATAATGACTTGGGGGAGCCAAGCCCTACTTGTCGTTTCAGAACACATATCTTATGGTTGTGTTGTGTTGTGTTCAGTCAAAACCCTGTATTTGATGGCTAGGCAGGTCTCACTTAAAAGAATAACAAGAAAGCAGAAAAGAAAAGAAAAAAAGAACTGAAAGCTCTTCTTCATTGTTCCATAGGTTCAGAAAAGCACAAAAGCTCTGGGCAGCTCTCTAGTGGGATTTTCTTTTCCTCCCTAGTGTGAATATTCTTAAGAGCCAGGAGGCTTAACAAACTCTGGGTTCTTATGGGAGCAAGTATGGGTATATCAGACAACATTTTTACAATTCCCAGCTACCTTCTTCTGGTCTTGTTGTCCATTATCAATACAGAGCTTCCTTCCTTTAAAATATTCACCTCTAAGGGCAGGCTTTGGGTTTTGATTTTGTTAAGGAAAGGGCTGCGACATGTCCTCTGCCCACATGACCTTCCTCATCTGCCTGAGACGTCATCCTTCAGGTCCAGTCAACATTTTCCTCCTCCTTTGAAGCCGTCCCTAACTGCTCCTGCCCAGTGTCCTCACCCTCCTCTGAAGTCCTAACTGCAGTATCTGAACCACGTAATTTTATACTCTTTTGCTATCTCTCCTGCAAGGGTGTTTGAACTCTTTTTTTCCCTTTTTGTTTTTTGAGACAAGGTCTTGCTCTGTCACCCAGACTAGAGTGCAGTGGCACAATCATGGCTCACTGTAGCCTTGACCTCCTGGGCTCAAGTGACCCTCCTGCCTCAACCTCCTGTGTAGTTGAGACTACAGGCATATGCCACCACCGCCCATATAATTTTTTTTTTTTTTTTCACTTGTCATAGAGATGAGGATCTCACTTTGTTGCCCAGGCTGGTCTCTCATTCCTAGACTCAAGCAATCTTCCCGAAGTGCTGGGATCACAGGCATGAGCCACCACACCCAACCTCATTTAACCCTTGCTTAGTGTTTTAGTTAATTCCATTTAGAATAAAACACAAAATCTTTCCATGCTTTATGAAGGCCTTTATGATCCTGCTACCCTCCACACCCCCTATTCTTCTCTTCCTCCCTCCCTCAGCCTCAGCCACACTGCCTGTCCCGGTCCTTCAGATTCCAAACACACTGTTGAATCCCTAGTGCCTAGAACACGCAATGAATGTCTATTGAATGAATGAATGAATGAATTTAAATAAAGTTTATTATCTTGCCGTAAAAAATGAAGGCTGTGCTTATTTTAGAACTTCGGGAAATATAAAAATGTAGCTTTAAAAAGTCCTATAGGTCAGGCGCGGTGGCTCACGCCTGTAATCCCAGCACTTTGGGAGGCCAAGGCAGGTGAATCACCTGAGGTCAGGAGCTCGAGACCAGCCTGGCCAACATAGTGAAACCCTGTCTCTACTAAAAACACAAAAATTGACTGCGTGTGGTGGTACATGCCTGTAATCCCAGCTACTTAGGAGGCTGAGACAGGGTAATAGTTTGAACCTGGGAAGCAGAGAGGCTGCAGTGAGCCAAGATTATGCCATTGCATTCCAGCCTGGGCAACAAAGCAAGACTCCATCTCAAAAAATATAATTAAAAAGTAAAAATCCCTGTATAATTCCACACTTGAGAGGCAAAACATAATTTATGCTTTTTAAGAAATATTTCTTTCCAGTCCTTTTATTATTTATGGCATTTGGGTTGGTTTGTTTTAATATGGTCTGTTCACAATGTATTTTATGCAGAATTTGACCTTTTTATGTGTGCATACCTTGTTTTTCCTGTTATGTTTATTTATTTATACTGCTCATTATTCAAAAAGAATTTGAGGCCCTATTGTCAGAGGCATTGGAACCAGAACGACTTCATCTTGAATAGGGGCTGGGTAAAATAAGGTTGAGACCTATTGAGCTGCATTCCCAGGAGGTGAGGCATTCTAAGTCACGAATGAGACAGGAGGTCAGATAGATGCAGATACAGGTGACACAGGTGACAAAGACCTTGCTGATACAACAAGTTGCAGTAAAAAAGCCAGTCAAAACCCACTGAAACCAAGATGGCCACAAAAGTGACCTCCGGTCATTCTCACTTCTCATTCTATGGTAATTATAATGCATTAGCATGCTAAAAGACATGCCCACCAGCACTATGACAGTTTACAAACGTTATGGCAACATCAGGAAGTTATCCTATATGGTCTAAAAAGGGGGAGGAGCCCTCAGTTCTGGGAATCGCCCACCCCTTTCCTGGAAAATTCATGAATAATCCACCCCTTGTTTAGCATATGATCAATAACTGTAATCAGTGGAGCAGCCCACGCCTGCCCTGCCTTTGGAGTAGCCATTCTTTATTCCTTTACTTTCTTAATAAACTTGCCTTCACTTTACACTATGGACTCGCCCCGAATTCTTTCTTGCACAAGGTCCAAGAACCCTCTCTTGGGGTCTGGATCAGGACCCCTTTCTGGTAACACTATGAGATATAGAAGTACATACAGTATTTCTTTCTGTTGCCTGCAGCTTGCAGTCCTGTGCTTTGCTCCTACCAAGTGTTTATGGAGTGAACAGGGAATTGAGTCTGGGGAAGCTTGTTTTCCAGTGGAGGGCAGGTGGATGTGTGATTTTGTCTGACTTTTGGAAGCAGCCAGGACCTCCCACTGTTACCATGGTGTATCTTTGGAACTGAGTTCTGTCTCTGGTCATTTATTTCTTCCCATCTGTCTTTGTCTCTCCTTTCTGGAGGGGAACATGTCTGAAGGCCTGGTCTACAGTGGCCTCCCTCTAGACCAGAACAGATTCATTCCATCCTGCAGATGTGTATTACTCAAAGTGCTGTTTGCACGCAAAGAATGTGAAGTTCCAGCCCAACGACTGAACTGTATTGACTCCTTCTCCTCTCCCATCCCATAGAGGCATGGCCCAAACTGCTGTAACCCTTCACCCTCCCAAGCTCTAGTACCCTTGGCTTGGAGGTTGCAAAAAGGATGGCATGCATAGGTTTCTTAGAAGCCAGGGCCCTAAAATCGTGCTTGTGGTGACAGGTGTGATTATACCACATTTCCTCCTGCCACAGGGTCATTGTACAAGCTGTTCCCTTCACTAATACATTTCACACTGTCACATACATACACATACCTACTCCCCCATCAGATCTCAGCTCTGATGTGGCATCTTCAGGGAAATGTTCCCCAAACCCTGCATTTCATCATGTGACCTGTTAAATGGTCTCATAGGAAAGCACTGTATAACCTTCTTCCTTGCACTCATCAGTTTATAAGTATGCATTATTGTATGTCTTGTTCTCCCATTAGACTGTAAGCTCAATAACAGGAGGGACCATATCTACTTTTTTTTTTTTTGAGACAGAGTCTCGCTGTCAGGCTGGAATGCAGTAGTGTGATCTTGGCTCACTGCAACCTTTCTCCTCCTGGGTTCAAGCGATTCTCCTCCCTCAGCCTCAGTCCCTCAGTAGCTAGGACTACAGGTGCCATCCACCACACCCAGCTAATTTTTGTATTTTTAGTAGAGATGGGGTTTCACCATGTTGGCCAGGCTGGTCTCAAACTCCTGACCTCAGGTGATCCACCCGCCTCAACCTCCCAAAGTGCTGGGATTACAGGTGTGAGCCACTGCACCCGGCCATATCTACTTTTGTTCACGGTGTCTCCAGTGCTTATCCCAATGCCTAGAGCATGGCAGCGCTCAGTTAACGTTTTTTGAATAAATGAATGAAGAATGGACATTTGGATTGAGGCAGTGAAGAGTACTGGTTAAGAGAGTGAGCTTTGGAGCCAGATATTCAGAGTGCAAACCCAGATACGTGACCTTGGATAGTATCATTACCTCTCTGCACCACTGTTTCTCTGCCTATAACATGGAAATAACAATACCACCCTTCTCATAGCATTATTGTGAAGTTCAAGTGAGGAACTCTGTGTAAAGAGCTTCAATCAAAGCCATAGTAAGTCCTCAACATAGATTAACAGTTATTATTTTCTACTCTTTTGGTCAATAGAAATCTTACTGTAGTAAATATTATTTTACATATTTTGATCCACTTTTTATGAGTATTCAGTAGATGAAATTCCTACAAGTTGAATTGTTGCATCAGAAGGTTCATTTATTTGGAATTAATTTTTGTGTCTAGAGTGAGAGACAGTTCATATTTAACTCTAATTACAGAAAAAGTATATTTTAAAAAACAGAGTGAGAGAGAGGTTTAATTTTTCACTTTTCCCAGTGGAGAGGTGTGGGAGGCCAAGACCTCTGTTAGTTCATTAAATATTTAATTTTTTTTTTTTTTAAGACAGGGTCTCACTTTTTTTTTCAAATTGTTTCTTTTTTTTTTTTTTTTTTTTTTTGAGACGGAGTCTCGCTCTGTCACCCAGGCTGGAGTGCAGTGGCGCGATCTCGGCTTACTGCAAGCTCCGCCTCCCGGGTTCACGCCATTCTCCTGCCTCAGCCTCCTGAGTAGCTGGGACTACAGGCGCCCGCCACTGCGCCCGGCTAATTTTTTGTATTTTTAGTAGAGACGGGGTTTCACCGTGGTCTCGATCTCCTGACCTTGTGATCCGCCCGCCTCGGCCTCCCAAAGTGCTGGGATTACAGGCGTGAGCCACCGCACCCGGCTCTCACACTGGTCTTGAACTCCTGGGCTCAAGCAATCCTCCCTCGTCAGCCTCCTAAAGTACTGGGATAACAAGCATAAGCCACCACACCTGGGCACCCCTGTTAGTTTCTGGGTCTGCAGAAATTAAGACACTTAACATGTAGTTAGCGGTGGCAAGCATTTACTTATCTCCTTAAAGGGAAGATGTCACAACCCCCTAGGGCCCACCTATGGCTCAGTCTCACCGAGATTGCAGAGATTAGACAGCCAGGACTGAATTAGAGGAGTCTGCTGTATCTCCCCTGCTTTCAAACCCAGGATTATGGGGAGTCATATCATTAATACAATAGCTTCCAGCTCTGCCTCACATGACAGTGTCACTATTCCTTAACCACCCTGTGAGCTACACTTGATTTCTAGATGTCTTCATGTCTGGATCCTTATTAACAGATTTTTACCTGTGCTCTAAGCCTAGAGCTTTTCAGTTTAACATAAGGGATTTCCATGCAATAGAGATTTCCAGCTTGGGGCCTCTTCAGTAGCAGGGCAGGCCATGGCTTCTCACGCTAGCTAGTTACCCCAATACCATTTACAAATTTCTCATAAATACAAGGGCCTATTTCTGGTCTCTGTTCTGTTCCTTTCATTCTGTAGAAGATCTTTCTTCATTTCATTCTCACTGTTTTTGTTTTCCAAAAAACCCTTGGCTACAGTCTCATTCAGGCAAACTGGAGAATTAACGTGTCCAAACGTGCCCTCAACCCCTGCAAACATGCTTGTTTACATGCGTGTGCATGCATGCCCACACACACTCACACACACAACACTCACACACACTCATGCTTCCACTAGAATTTTCATTGGAATTATATTGAACCTTTGGAATAATTTGGAGAGAATTGATTTCTTTTCAGTACCAAATTTCCCATGGAACATGGAATATCGTTCCTTTTATTCAGGCCTTCTGTTTTATGTTCTTCAGTACAATTTTATACTTCCCGTATGTAGGTCTCATGCATTTGGTATTCTTTGTTGCCATTGTCAGTAGGGCCTTATTTATTATATTTTTTCAGTTGGTTATTACTGAATATAGGAACACCATTTTTTACTTTTGCTACTTACTCACAGGAAGAGGTGAACTGAGAACATTTGAGACAGATGGCTAAGCCGATTTTAGTTGCCATGTTACAGGCAGAGTGCTAAATCAGATCCTATAAACAACTCCTAGGAAGGGATTAGAATGACCTATGGGTTGTTCACAGGACGTGAAGTACACACAATGGGCCAATAACACCTTTACCTGGTGTGGTTGCTAAATAGCATTGAATACAGATTTAGCTTTTAACTTATAAATATTATTCCTGAGCCATCCAGATTGGTTTGCAGAATAATTTATAGCAGCCTAGGCAAGGTGGTATTGAAGTATCTTTTTAGATGATCCACTTTTATCTGTTTTAGAAGGTTTGGCTTTTCTTAGAGTGCCTTCCTTACAGCATGTATTACCAGTTTCATGCTGCTACTAGCCTAGGGCTAGCAGCTACACAAACTATCTTTTGATCTTTGGTCTTTGTCATCAAGATAAGATCTTGTACTGCTTATTTATTTATTTATTTTGAGGTGGAATCTCACTCTGTCACCCAGTCTGGCGTGCAGTGGTGTGATCTTGGCTCACTGCAACCTCCGCCTCCCAGGCTCAAGCGATTCTCCTGCCTCCACTTCCCAAGCAGCTGGGATTACAGGCTCCCGCCACCATGCCCGGCTATTTTTTGTATAGGCTGGTCTCGAACTCCTGATCGGAAGTGATCTGCCTGCCTTGGCCCCCCAGAGTGCTGGGATTGCAGGGGTGAGCCACCACACCTGGCCTTTTTATTTTTAATACAACCATTTTCTAGAGATATAATTCATATACCATACAGCTCACCTAATGAAAGCATACAATTCCATGGTTTTTAGTGCATTCACAGAGTTGAACACCCATCACCACAACTGAGTTTAGGACATTTTCCTTGCCCTAAAGAGAAACTCTGTACTGATAAGTAGTCAGTCCCATTTCCCCCAATCCTCCTCAGCTGCCGGTAACCACACATCCACTTTCTGTCTCTGTGGATTTGCCTATCCTGTCCATTTCCTATAAAAAGAACAATACACCATGTGGTCTTTTGTGTCTGACTCTTTTCACTTCTCACAATGTTTTCAAAGTTCATTTGTGCTGTAGCATGTATCAGTACTTCATTCCTTTTTATTGCTGAATAATATTCTACTATATGGATACATTACATTTGACTTATTCATCAGTGGATGGACGTCTGAGTTATTTATACTTTTTGACTATTATGAATAATACTACTATGAATATGCATATACAAGGTTTTCTGTGGACATATGCGGACATTTCTCTTTGGTATATACCTAGGAGTGAAATTGCTGAAACATATGGTAACTCTATGTTTAAACTTTTGAGGAACTGCCAAACTGTTTTCCAAATCAACTGCACCATTTTACATTCCCACCAGCATTGCAAGAAGGCTCTGATTTCTCCACAACCTTGCCAATCCTTATTATTATTTGTGTTTTTGGTGATAGCTGTCTTAGTGGGTGGAAAGCGATATCTCCTTGTGGTTTTGATTTGTATTTTCCTGATGGCTGAGACTTACTGTTTCTTGACTCAATTTTTTTTCTTTTTTTTTTTCGACAGAGTCTCACTCTGTTGCCCAGGCTGGACTGCAGTGGCACAATATCAGCTCACTGCAACCTCCACCTCCCAGGTTCAAGTGATTCTCCTGCCTCAACCTCCCAAGTAGCTGGGATTACAGACACCCACCAGCACATCCGGCTAATTTTTGTATTTTTAGTAGAGATGGGGTTTTACCATGTTGGCCAGGCTGGTCTCATACTCTTGACCTCAGGTGATCCACCCACCTCTACCTCCCAAAGTGCTGGGATTAAAGGCATAAGCCACCGCGCCCAGCCTACTCTAACATTTAAGAGATCTCATTTGCCTTTCCTTGGAGCTATCCTGGCTAGATTCGTGATAGGGGTTTCACACTTATTTTTTCTCTGTAGATTCCAGAAACCCACACATGTAGACAACATGCCATATGATTATTGTTATTCTTGCCGAAGGGGTGAGGCCTAAACAGAACCTCAGGAGGAAAAAATAATCTAGAATGTGTACAGCATATGTCCAAAAAAGAAAATTGGTTGTTTAGATATCTCAATCAATCATACACTCTTGTTACAGGCATTACAAAACTCAAACTAAATCAGGAAACAATTTTTTAATCTGGAAGCCATTATTTATCACTAACTCCTAGTGATTCACGTGAAGAAAAATTAAGGGGTCCTATTTGACATGAAAATGCTGCCTGTAGTCTTGTTAAGTTCTCTATGAGCATATGCTGATTGACTTAATATGGCAGTGTTAAGAATGGATGGGAAAGAAGGAAGTATAGTGTGTACTTATAATAAAGATTGTGGCCAGGTGCGGTGGATCATGCCTGTAATCCCAGCACTTTGGGACCCTGAGGTGGGTAGATCACTTGAGGTCAGGAGTTTGAGACCAGCCTGGCCAACATGGTGAAACGCCGTCTCTATTAAAAATATAAAAATTAGCTGGGCATGGTGGCAGGTGCCTGTAATTCCATCTACTTGGGAGGTTGAGGCAGGAGAATTGCTTGAACCCAGGAGGTGGAGGTTGCAGTGAGCTGAGATAGCACCACTGCACTCCAGCTTGGGTGACAGAGCAAGACTCTGTCTCAAAAAAAAAACAAAAAACTCTAAGCTAAGGCTACAAGTGCCAACAGAACTCAGCTGTCTCAGAGAATTATCTATAAGGAGATAAGAAAAGAGAAAATACATAGCAAATTATCAAAGATAAGAGAAAGAAATGGAAGAAAAAGCCAATGCTTTTGTCAATGTGGGGGCCTCTAAAACCTGAGCTTCAAAGATTAAAGAGAACTGGAGGCTCAGAAAGGCTTAGCTGTGGCAAGCGGTATAATACACTGGCTCCCCTGTATTCAGTGCTTGCTGTATGTAAGGCAGGAGGCCAAGTGTGGTACATTAATTCTTGCATTTATTCCTCATAGCCCCCTATTTCACAGGTGAGGAAAACAAAGTTCAGAGACATTATGTAGCCTTCCAAAGTCCACAGGTGGTATTTGAAACCGAGTCTTTCTGGATTTTAATGACTCAGAACTAAGGGTGTTTCTGCAAGGTAATGGAATATAGCAGGACTATTCTAGTCTGAGTAGAAATAGAAGAAGAAAGTAGAGATTTCTTAGTAAACTGCCAAAAGAAAGACACAGATTACAGGCAACCCTAGACTCAGATAACTATCTGAGAGAATTAAGACTAAGGGTTCTCTAAGAAAAGGCTAAGACTTACAAAGACTTAGATGGTCTCTATAATTATATGGGAAACTCAGTGACCGACTTATCCACACACGCATGAAACTGTGTGTGAGTAGCATTCTTGCCATACCTTTCATAGCCCAATAAGCTCTCCCTTCTGGAGCTGAGTGGGGTTGTTATTTTCAAGACTGGCGTTGTTATATTTTCCTGGGAGGAGTGAGACATTGTCAGAGAGAATCAAAAGGAAAGATGACATGACTACTGTCAAAGCTGTAAGAAGGAGACCAGTCCCTTGGATGACAGAGGTGGACAATGAAAGTCTTGCGAGGCCTTGTCTTTTACTCCAGCTGGTAATATGGCCTTATAAGGTGTGGCTGCAACAAAAATTCTAACTTATAACACAAAAAGGCCATCCAACCCCCACGTCTCTCAAAGAAGCATCACTTAGTATTCTGAGACTTTGGCAGTTTTCAGAGCAGAGCCAGCATAAGGAACCATTGCTTGTCCTAGTAGCTCCTCCCTGAGACACACCTTTATGACTGAGACCTCCTGGAGACAGAGCCTGGCTGGGAGAATGAGCAGTTTCCTGAACTGGACAGCTTGGGGATTATAGAGATCAAAAGTCCTGGGTGCATCACTATTCATTCATTACATGTTGAAAGGGGCTAGTTTGGACTCTGGCCAGGGGTGGAAAATTCTTCCTGCACCTCCTTTTACAGGCTTTGTGTCAATCAGCCTTTGTTTCCTCGGGTGGGATTTGTCTCAGGAGAATCCCAAACCATTCCACTATGGAACAATCACAAAGGCATAGACTGTCAGAATTAATAGGCACTTAGATGCCCATGTAGTCATCACCAAGCATTTTGCCAAAGCTCAGAAATCAGCAGCTTGGTTTGAGGCACGCTACAGAGTCAGTAAGATCCATGTTATGGGACAGGCGTAGCCGCAGGAGCACCCCTCGCTTGCACCACACCTATTTTTTTTGAAACAGCGTCTCGGTCTGTCACCTAGGCTGGAGTGCAGTGGCACAATCTCGGTTCACTGCAACCTCCACCCAGGTTCAAGTGATTCTCATGCCTCAGCCTCCTGAATAGCTGGGATTACAGCATGCCTCACCAGGCCTGGCTAATTTTTGTATTTTTAGTAGAGACAGGGTTTCACCGTGTTGGCCATGCTGGTCTTGAACTTCTGACCTCAAGTGATCTGCCTGCCTTGGCATCCCAAAGTGCTGGGATTACAGGCGTGAGCCACTGCACCACACCTTTTTAATGAGAAACTCTGGGCTTTTAAAAAATGAACATTTAAGTTATATCTTCATTAGGAATTGTGACAGAGAGGCACTGGTGGATGGTGAGGAGAACAGAGAGACCATGCAGATTTAGATTTTGAGTCTATCTCCCACCTCAGCCCCACCTGAAGGAAGACGTGTTGAGGATCTCTAAGACCACCCACAGGTTTGGTAATTTGCTAGAAAGAATTACAGGGTGTAGCATATAGTTATACTTGTGGCTAAGATTTATTACAGGGAAAGGGTACAAAGCGAAATCAATGAAGGGGAAAGGTATGTAGGGGAGTCCAGAGAAAACCAGGAGCTTCCACGTTCCTCTCCCAGTAGAGTCACAAAGGATGTGCTGAATTCCTCCAGCAACAAATTATGACAACACACAGCAAATGTTGTCTACTAGGCTGGGCACAGTGGCTCACGCCTGTAATCCCAACACTTCGGGAGGCCAAGGCGGGCAGATCACCTGAGGTCAGGAGTTCAAGACCAGCCTGGCCAACATGGTGAAACCACCTCTACTAAAAATACAAAAATTAGCTGGGCATTGTGGCACACGCCTGTAATCCCAGCTACTCGGGAGGCTGAGGCAGGAGAATTGCTTGAACCCGGGAGGCAGAGGCTGTAGTGAGCCGAGATGGCACCACTGCACTCCAGCCTGGGTGACAGAGCAAGACTCCGTCTCAAAAAACAAAAACAAAAACAAAAACCAAAAAGTTGTCTACCGGAGAAACTCATCAGACTCAGTGCCCAAGGTTTCTACACGGGGGTTGGTTGCATAAACACCCTCTGCCTAGCTTGTACAAACACTCCATACTTCCAGAAGGAAAACTGGTATTCAGTATAAACTATGTTGTTTGCACAAGTATGGCCTAGGCCTAATGAGCCACCCTTATCATTTAATTTCATATCAGTATAGGGAACTCTTTACCAGGCAAGTTCGCAGAAGTCAGCCAAGATCCAGCCTTTCGAGGCAGGCCTTTCTCAGGATAGCAATCTCAGGCCCTCTATGTGGATGCTTTACTACACAGAAAGACAATCTCATTTCATTCTTCATTGTTAGAACTTAGTAAATTGCCATCAATAAGATAAATGGAATTGTTTATTATGAAAAACCTTACACTCACTTCTCTAATAGGTCACCTCTATCTGAATGTCCTAAGATACTTCAAACCTAGCATGTCCAACACTGAACTCATTATCCTCCCCACATTCTGGCTGTTTCTTTTGCACACAGGTTCCTAGTGAACAGCTCCCCCATCTCTCCTATTGCTGAAGTTATTCTTAATATCTACCTTTGTTATACCCCCGGAACTTAACAAGTTGCCAAGTCCTAGACTTTTTACTGCTTAAACATCTCTCGGTCTTCTTCCTTAGCCCTACTGGCACTTCCTTAGTTCAATTTTGTCATCTTGCTGTAGGACAGTGGCTTTGTAATAGGCCTTTCTCTCTCTTTTTTTTTTTTGAGATGGAGTTTTGCTCTTGTTGCCCAGGCTGGAGTGCAATGGTGTAATTTTGGCTCACTGCAACCTCTGCCTGCTGGGTTCAAGAGATTCTCCAGCCTCAGCCTCTTGAGTAGCTGGGATTACAGGTACCCGCCACCACACCTGGCAAATTTTTTGTATTTTTAGTAGAGACAGGTTTTCACCATGTTGTCCATGCTGGTCTCGAACCCCTGACCTCAGGTGATCCGCGTGCCTCGCCCTCCTGAAGTGCTGGGATTACAGACATGAGCTAACTTGCCCTGCCAGTAATGGGTCTTTCTCTATGTAATTGGTCCTCTGTATCTGCAAGTTCCATACCACACCCACAGATTCAACAAATTTTGGATCAAAAATCTTTGAAAAATAAAACACAATACAAAATAACAATATATTTACGTTGAGTTAGGAGAAAACAATTATTTTTAATAGAAAAGTATTTTTTTAATTAAGTAACAACACAATAAAAAATTATACAAATTTTAAAAATATAGTATAGCAACTATTTACATAGTTTACATTGTATTAAGTATAATAAGTGATCTAGAGATGATTTAAAATGGAGGAGAGGCTGTGTGTAGATTGTATGCAAATCCCATGCCATTTTATACAAGGGACTTGAGCATCCATGGATTTGGATACCCATAGGGATCCTGGAACCAATTCCTCCCTTCACCCCCTCCCTGCACATACCAAGGGACAACTAGAGTCACTCTTTTTTCCCCACTCATCATCTATGCTGTACTGCTAGCAGTTTTTTCCTCAGTTTTTCTTTTTCTTAAAAACTATTTTTTAGCTTTCTGAGATTCACTAAACTATTTTTTTTTAGACAGAGTTTCGCTCCTGTTGCCTAGGTTAGAGTGCAATGGCGTGATCTCGTCTCACTGCAACCTCTGCCTCCCGGGTTCAAGCGATTCTCCTGCCTCAGCCTCCCGAGTAACTGGGATTACAGTGCGTGCCACTACACTCGGTTAATTTTTGTATTATTATTATTTGTTTTTAGTAGAGATGGGGTTTCAGCACATTGGCCAGGCTGGCCTTGAACTCCTGATCTCAGGTGATCTGCCTGCCTCAGCCTCCCAAAGTGCTGGGATTACAGGCGTGAGCTACCGTGCCTGGCCAAACTATTTCTTTTATTTAAAAAAGTAATAAATGCATGTGGTAGAAATCCAAATAGTACTGAAAGATACGCAATAAAAAGTAAGTTCTCAGCCAGGAGTGGTGGCTCACGCCTCTAATCCCAGCACTTTGGGAGGCCAAGGTGGGCAGATCACCTGACATCAGGAGTTTTGAGACTAGCCTGGTCAACATGCCAAAACTCCATGTCTACTAAAAATACAAAAATTAGTGGGTGTGGTGGCAGGTGCATGTAATCCCATTTACTCAGAGGCTGAGGCAGGAGAATCACTTGAACCCAGGAGGTGGAGGTTGCAATGAGCCCAGATCGTGCCTCTGCACTCCAGCCTGGGCAGCAAAGCAAGACTCTGTCTCAAAAAAAAAAAGTAAGTTCTGTCATGGTTCTCCTCCCCAGAGATCCTTACTGTTGACATTTGTTGTCTCTCCTTCTAAAAGTGTTCTCTGCCTGTAAAAGCATATCTGAAAACACACATGCTTTCCACACCTCACACATGAGTGGGAATCCACTGTGCACACTAGTCTGCACTTGGCTGTTTTCATTGAATATGTTACCTTAGAGAGCTTTTCTCATCTGTACATGCTGGTCTCTCATTCTATTAGTGCACTGTAGTATTCCAGTGGATGAATGTAATTTATTTAACCAGTTTTCGTTTGATGGATATTTAAGTTATTCCTAGGTTCCTGCTATTCTGAAGAGTCACCTTTTGAAAACGCAAATGTGCTGGGTCCATCTCTGGCCCAGGCATCTTAAATGACTTCCTGCTGTTTACAGCTAGGCCTCCAGCTGGGGAGTCATGGATGCGAGCAGGTTGCCAGGGATACCCGAGGCCTCAAGAGAAATAATGGGATGTGTTCCTGGAGTTCTATGTAAAAATGTTAATTGAACTGCTAAGTGGTTAAAATGTTTTATATGGAGTCAACACAATTCTATTATGGTGTCAAATATAGAGTTCTCATGAATTTTTCAGATGGTAGTGGGAGACTTCAAAAGAAATTTGTGGAGGTTTTTTAAAGCTACACTCCAGATTCCCCTAAAGGCTCATGTTTTCCTTTGCTGCCTGAAGGACATCAGTGGAAAGATCTGAGCACCCAAGTCCACAGGATACAGCCAGAACTTACTGGCATAGATTTGAGAGCCCACGTTTGATGCACATAGAACTACTTGCTATTTTTCCTCTTCCCTTTGCCTGGAAGGTTTCTGTCCTTTTCCATCTGGTATACTACTCATCCCAAAAGGCAGTAAGTACAGCCTACTGCTGAAAAGTATGGACTTTGGAGCCAGTCTGCCTGGGTTTGAATTCTGACCATGTCATGTTTCTAGCTGCGTGATCTCGGGCAAGTTACTTAGCCTCTCTGAGACTCAATGATTTCATTGTAAAATGTAGATACTGAAAGTAACTGGTAAGACTGTGTGAGTTATAAGTGGGTTAATACACATAAAGTGCTTAGAACAGTGTTTGGTACGTGGTTAGCATTTGATGAAGGTATTGTTGTTAATGTTATTGTTTTTATTATTCAAGGTCTAGTTTCCATGATTCTCCCAGGTACCTTCTTCTGCCTTCCCATAACATCTGCTTACAGTACTCAGCACAATATTCTGTACTTTCTCCTCCCCTTAAGGGACATGCTCTTTTGCAGAGGAGACCCTATCTTATTTATCCTTATATCCCTTGTGTGGGATGCATACTAGACAATCAGTTGCTGTTGAATAGATTTTAACTGAATGAGATAATAATTATAATAATAACAATCTGAATTATTATATCTGTCTGTCCATTTGATTATGCAGTGACCAATGATTTGTGGTCCTAGAGGGGCTTTTCACAGACCCCAACACGGTTTGTAAATAAAAACTTCACTGTAGAAACCATTGACACTAAACCAGTGCTTCTCAAACTGCGTTCATGCTTTATGGGTGTTTTCTAAACACAGGTTCCCTAGGTTTGGGAAATTCTAGGTTACATAAAAGTAAACAGGTATCTTAGAGCCTTTTCTAGGCTCATGTCCATAGAGGAATGAGTGGAATGTGGGATTCGGTTAGTAAGTTTCTTAACCTTTTTTGACCAAAACACCCTTTTTTTTTTTTTTTTCCACAGAAGGTGAAAACATCTAGTGGGTTAATTCTATGGAATATAGTTATTGATAAGTTGCACTAACTTAGCTTCATTCTCTCTTCCAACTGATTTGCCTAGAGCCTGGGAGTGTCACTTAAACATGCCATTTCCTGCCCTGGTCTCAGGCCCTGACAGCATCTCAGCTTCCCTCCTGAAACCCTTATCAAGAAACAATTGTGCAGCTCACCAATCCGTTCAGTCAGGATATATTGAGTTTCTGCTATGTGTACTGACTATGGGGAAAACAGGATTCTTGCCCTCGAGGAACTAGCTGGGGACTCGGGACAGATTCAAACACATACAACATGAGGCCCGGTATGTTAGATGGGCAGAGAGCCGGGACACTGCTGGCTGCACAGGGAGATGGGGGCTGGAACATTTTTGAGAAGGATGAGGCTTTGATTTCTCCGGTCCAGTCCTCTCAGTGTCTAGGTGGGTAGGTGGGGAGATTAAAGTCTAGAGAGTGGTAGGTGTTTTGTTTTGTTTCGTGAGCTCAAACAGGTAGTCAGGGGCAGACTGGGAGCAATATTGTGTTTTTCCACTGCATCGCCTGCCTCTGAGGCTCAAGTGTGGAAATCAGAGAATCCATTCACACAAAAAGACGAAACCAGGGAACACTTTCTTCCTTCTAGCTGCCTGTGGGTCCTTGAACTTGTTCAAGGCCGTTCTAGGTTGGATATCTTTTCCGCTTCCATTTTCCTATCAATGACTCAAGACCGTGTCTTATTTTTATATACATTTGTTTTCTCATAGCTTCCTTCTCTAATCATTTCTTGGAGAAGATGTTTGTGGCTTACAACATGCTGCAGTCAAAGCAGGGCACACTTTGGAAGCCAGAGGGCTAGGTTCGGCTGGCTGCGGTTTGCCAGTCTGGTAATTGCCAGTGGGAGGAAAGTGACACAGTGAGAGCAGGGCCTTCAGAATGCCAAAGAGTTTGCGGTACTGCGGTTCCTGGTGTTCTGTGCAGATATTAAGCTAACAGGAATGTAATACAAACACAGCAGATTGGAACGAAGTAGGCCACCCACTCTCGCTCCAGGCTCCTCAGTAGCTGCCCTGCCTGCTCGTCCGGGGGCCCAAGTCTCACTCGGTGCCAAGGAACTAGCGTCAACTCCCCAAGAACAGCACTGCTCACTTCCCCTAGCAATTCCTCCCTGCTTTCAGAATGAAATCTACATCCATTCTCTGAGCCTCCCTGGTCTTCTGTCCCTATCACAACTTCTCTTCTGACCTCCCTGTCTGCTCTTTCTGCTTTGTCAAGAACATGCCCCAGCTTTCCCTGTCCTGAGCGTTTCCTGGCACTGTCTTCTGCCTCTGTTTGTTGAAATCCCAAGACTTTTTCAAGGCCCATGAGCCATTCACGATTGTATTCAGCTGCATATAAGAGAAGTGCTATTTGGCTGAACCAAAGAGGGATTCATTTATCTCATGCAACAAGAAGTGTAGGGACAGGCAGTCTAGGGCTGGCGTGGCAGCTCAGGAATGATTCCATCCAGGAACCTGGTTCTTTCCATCTGCTCACTGCTCTTCCTTCCTTCCTTCCTTTCTTCCTTCCTTCCTTCCTTCCTTCCTTCCTTCCTTCCTTCCTTCCTTCCTTCTTTCTTCTTTCCCCCCTCCCTCCCTCCCTTCCTTTTGAGACAGGGGTCTCATTCTGTCACCCAGGCTGGAGTGCAGTGGCACCATCATCATGACTCATTGCAGCCTTGTCCTCCTGGGTTCCAGCAATCCTCCCACCTCAGCCTCCCAAGTAGCTAGAACTACAGGCTCGCTGCAACCTCCGCCTCCCAGGTTCAAGCGATTCTCCTGCCTCAGCCTCCCGAGCAGCTAGGATTACAAGAACCCACCACCATGCCCGGCTAATTTTTGTATTTTTAGTAGAGATGGAATTTCACCATGTTGGTCAGGCTGGTCTCGAACTTCTGACCTCAGGTGATCCACCTGCCTTAGCCTCCCAAAGTGCTGAGATTATAGGTGTAAGCCACCACTCCTGGCCTCCATAGCTATGTTTGGATTTAAAATGAATTGAATTAAATGGGAGAATGATAGTTTGGCTATCAGAAAGGGTGTTGGATCTAGAATTACAAAACATGAATTTGAATGATATGACTATGTGACTCTGTATGAATCACACAGACCTCAGTTTCTTCATCTATAAAATTAGGAGACTCAATGAAATGGTCTCAAAATTTTCTTCCAGCTTTAAGAACTTGAGGACTCTTATGAATGGAATCAATTGGCTGCATTAGGGAATTCCAAGGAGGTGGAGCCCATTCAGGTCCAATGACAGCCAATAAAACAGCGAATGGAGAAATCCAGGCACTTCTCACTCAATCCTATAGTTTATGGGCCCAAGACAAGCCTCGAGGGGCAGAAAGGTGAGAGTGGGAAAGTAATAGAGAACTGGGCCAGACCAGCATGGATCAGGAGGCTGGAGATGAGAGGTCAGTCCTGGTGTAAGTAAACGAGTGCTCTTTTAAGAGGTCACCTTTCAGGAAGCAGGAACCCTCCATTGCCCAGACATTGAAGCCCTACTGAACCTCACCTCCTAATGACAAGAGAAGGGCTTTCATTATGACTTTGGCACAGTGGCTTATGCCTGTAATCCCAGCATGTTGGGAGTCTGAGGAGGGAGGATCGCTTGTGTTCAGGAGTTTGAGACCAGTTTGGGAAACGTAGAGAGACCCTGTCTCTACAAAAAATTAGCCGGGCGTGGTGGTACATGCCTGTAGTCCCAGTTACTCAGGAGGCTGAGGCAGGAGGATTACTTGAGCCCAGGAGGTTGAGGCTGCAGTGAGCTGTGATTCTGCCACTGCACTCAACCTGGGAAACAGAGTGAGACCCTGTCTCCAGAAAAAAGAAGAGTTCCTTTAAGTTTAGGGGAGGTAGAGCCCCCACATCTGGCATCACATATGAACTGGAATGAATAGCCAGTGTGTCTGTCTCATATTCCTATTTGGGGATAGAGCAAGACTTATGGGTTGAAGACCCAAGCCTTCCCTTGTGTTACTTTGAGCAAGTTAATTGTCCTCTCTGGACCTTAGGTTCTCCTCTGTAAAAGACAAGCATTAGTATATAACACTGGTGTTTAAATTCTTTAGAACTGGAACAAAAACAGAACAAAAGCTTGTATACGTTCCCGAAACAGCAAGCCATCTTCTTGGCAAGGAATACTTCATGATCTGTGGCGTCCCCGAAGCTTCTCTGAAGACTTGGGGCCACCGTGTAAAAATGACTACACTGGTGACCTTGAGTTCCCTCCCAGCTCTCTGACCCTGTGTCTTTCCTGGTCCCCCCCCCGCCCCCACATTTCTTATCTACTGAAGACTGACCCCAAGTATTGGTGTTTCTTTTAGACATGACTGAGTTAAGAAGGTCTTGCCATTACTCGATCACAAGCTGGCAGGTTTCACCCCTGTACTTTGCTTGATTCAGATTATTCCTCATTCTCTTTATTGAAGTTTTAATTTTCCCTTCCCCACCCCAATACAGGGCTTGGTTCTCAGCCCCTTTTGTCCTTACCATACACATTCATTCATGAGATGCTATGACAAATTCAGTAATTCCTATCCCTTGTCTCCAAGTTTAATGAGTCATGAGCAGTGAAGCTGATGCTAAAAAGAAATGTCACACCTGGATGGACTGTTGATTCTACTCAATGCCTAATCTCAGAAGTGGAAGTTGCTGACTTCAATATTTTGTTTTTGTGGTCTCTTGAGGGAAAGACCTTTTGATGCTGGCTTCACAAGTGACCTGCCAGTCCAGTTTCACTAGCACTTACCAAGTGGTAGGTAACACAGCCAAAATCTGTGATTCTGTCTTGACCCCAGGAGGCGGAGCTTGCAATGAGCCAAGATCTCACCACTGCACTCCAGCCTGGGCAACAGAGCAAGACTCTGTCACAAAAAAAAAAAAAAAAAAAAAAAACCCACAAAATTTGTGATTCTTTATCCTCCTGTTTCAACTTAATAGTAATGGTGGCAATAACTACAATACTCAGCTATCATTTATAAAGTGTTTACAAGGCGCCAAGCACAGAGCTAGGTGCTCCACGTATATTATCCTTCATTTTCATAACTTTAGAAGGTATTAATAGACATTGTTGACCTTACTTTGCAAATGTGTTAAGTCTCATGGAAATTAAGTTCTTTGCCCAAAGTTGCCTGGCTAATAAGAAGCAGAGCCTAGATTCAAACCCGAGTCTGTCTCTTTCCAATATTCATGTTCTTTCCACCTCTCCATGAAGAGATAGTATGCCTTTTTTGGGGTGTTGAAGATTTGTGACAATTTTGATAAGTAAAAGCAAAAAGGGAAAGACAAGAGAAAAAGCTATTAACTTAAAATCTGTTACAACTATACTAGGAAGTTAAATGAGAATAAATTATAAAGTCAAATCTAATTTCTGAGGGGAAGCCACAGATTGACATAGATACAAACATGTTTATGTGACCCTTAGGTAAATCGTTCAAACTCTCTGAGCCTCAGTGTTGTTATCTACAAATGGTAGAATCAAGGCACCCTCCTACAAGTGGCGGCTCATCAACCCACTTGGAAAATGTAGGCATCTTCTCAAAATTTTCTTTCTCTCTCTTTCTTTCTTTCTTTCTTTTCTTTCTTTCTTTCTTTCTTTTTTCTTTCTTTCTTTTTCTTTCTTTCTTTTTCTTTCTTTCTTTCTCCTCTCTTTTTTTCCTTCCTTCCTTCTTTCCTTCCCGCCCTTCCTTCTTTTCTTGATTTCCTTCTTTCTTTCTCTTTTTTCCTTCCTTCCTTTCCTTCTTTCTCTTTCTTTCTTTCTTTCTCTCTCCTTCCTTCCCTCCCTCCCTTCTCCCTTCTTTTTCCCTTCTTTCCTTCCCTCCCTTCTTTCCTCCCTCCCTCCCTCTCCTCCTCCTCCTTCTTCTTCTTTTCTTTTGTTTCTTTCTTTCTCTTTCTTTCCTCTTTTGTTCTCTTCCTTTCTTCCTCCCTTCTTTCATTCCCTTCCTCTCTTTCTCTTTCTTTCTTTGTTTCTTTTTTCGTTCTTTCCCTCCTTTCTTTTCTTTCTTCTTTCCTTCCTTCCTTCCTTCCTTCCTCATTCCTCCCTTCTTTCCTTCCTTCCCTTTCTTTCTCTCTTTTCTCTCTCTCTCTTTCTTTCTCTCTCTCCCCTTCCTTCGTTCCTTCCCTCCCTCCTTCCTCCTTTCCTTCCTTCCCTTTCTTTCTTTCTGTCTTTCTTCTTTTCTTCCTTCCTTTCCTCCTTCCTCCCTTCTTTCCTTTCCTTCCCTCTCTGTCTCCCTCTTTCTTTCTCTGTTTCTTCCTTTTTTCTTTCTCTTCCTTCCTTTCTTTCCTCCTTCCTTTCCTCCTTCCTCCCTCCTTCTTCTTTCTTTCTTTTCTTTCTTTCTTTCTTTTCTTTCTTTTTTCTTTCTTTCTTCTTTTTTTTTTTTTTTTTTTTTTTGAGATAGGATCTGTTGCCCAGGCTGGAGTGCAGTGGCATGATCATGGTTTACTGCAGCCTTGAATTCCTGGGCTCAAGTGATCCTCCCACCTCAGCCTCCTAAGTAGCTGGGACTATAGGTGCATGCCACCATATCTAGATAATTTTTTAAAATAAATTTTGTAAAGACAGGGGTCTTGCTATGTTCCCCAGGTTGGTCTCAAACTCCTGGGCTCAAGTGATCCTCCTGCCTCAGCCTCCCAAAGTGCTGGGATTACAGGTGTGAGTCACCGCACCCAGCTCAAAGATTTTCTTAAATGAATGTAAGGTTGAGGATGCATGATTATAATGGCTAATTTAGATCTAAAAAATGCTTTGCAGTTTACCAAGTTCACTTATGTCCATTCTCATATAATTCTCCTGATAATCCCTTGAGGAAGGAATCCTCATAACTAGAATCTTAGCTAACCAACAGATCAATGAATGTTGATTGCTTTCTGTATGCCAGTTTATTCTTGAATCTGAATAGGATACAGAGTTGACTAAAATAGGGATCCCATGTGATTTTTGTTTTATTTTTATTATTTTCCCACAATGAATTTATCACTAGAAAAGATTATCTTGGCCAGGTGCGGTGGCTCACACCTGTAATCCCAGCACTTTGAGAGGCCAAGGTGGGTGGATCACCTGAGGGCAGGAGTTCAAGACCGGCCTGGCCAACATGACGAAACCCCGTCTCTACTAAAACAAAAATTATCTGAGCATGGTGGCGGGTTCCTGTAATCCCAGCTACTCGGCAGGCTGAGGTGGGAGAATCGCTTGAACCTGAGAGGTGGAGGTTGCAGTAAACTGAGATTGTGCCACTGTACTCCCAGCCTGGGTGACAGAATGAGACTCTGTCTCAAAAAAAAAAGAAAGAAAAAAAAAAAGATTACCTTGGCCAGGCGCAATGGCTCACACCAGTAATCCCAGCACTTTGGGAGGCCGAGGCTGGGGGATCATTTGAGGTCAGGAGTTTGAGACCAGCCTGGCCAACATGGTAAAACCCTGTCTCTACTAAAAATACAAAAATTAGCTGGGGATGGTGGCAGGTGCCTGTAATCCCAAGTACTCAGGAGGCTGAAGCAGAAGAATTGCTTGATCCCAGGAGGCAGAGGTTGCAGTGAGCCGAGATGGCGCCATTGTACTCCAGCCTGGGCGACCAGAGTGAAATTCTGTCTCAAAAAAAAAAAAAAGAAAGAAAGAAAAGAAAGAAAGAAAAGATTATCTTTTCTCTCAGCCAAAGAAAGACAAGACAAGAAAAAAAAAAAAAAAGACCATGCCCCTTCAAGGAAATCAAGTCTAGTGGAAAAGGCAGATGTGCACAGTAAACCAACACACAAGGCAGATCAGATCATGGAAAGTTTTTATCAGAGAAATACTAACAGATGGGTCAATTAATTTGGACTCTAGGAGCAGGAGGCCTTTAAATGCTCTGTGAATCCCTGTCCAGCCTGCCTCACAGAGTGGTGTCAAAGTTCCATAAAATTAGACTTAAACTTCTTAAGTCTTGCACATCTGTAAAGGATTGATTGTGATGATTTTCGTTCATGTTTCCTAGCAGAGTTGGGAGTTTGGGGAATTCTGTTTTGCTGGGACAATTGTGTTGTGCCAGGGATGTCTCAGGATTGTCTTCTGATTTTGTGAGTCTTTGAATTCACATTAGGTATGGCAGCCTGGAAGCCACTAAGTTCAGTTCTACCACTATATTGACTTTTACCCCCGTTTCCTTCTTCGTCCCTTTCCCTCCACCTTCTTGTATTGTACTATCTTCTTCCTTCTTCTCCCTTCCTATACATCTCTTTCATCCTTTTTTACCTTTTTTCATACTATGTTGGGGTCTCCAAGACCAAGACCATCCCCAAGTTCACTGCTTCACTAGGAGATGTCAGAAGACTCAGCATATAGCTGTATTCACAGCTGTGACTTTTTTTTTTTTGAGATAGGGTCTCACTCTTTTGTGGTGTGTGTGTGTGTGTGGTGTGTGTGTGTGTGTGTGTATGATGGGTCCTAGTGATAATTTTGCTGTAAAGATGCCTTGTCCAGAAAAGAGTTGGCATAGCAGGCCTGAGGCTGCCACTTTTAGAAAAACCTGCTCACGAGTTTGGCTTTTTTCTTTTTTGGAGTGCAGTGCTGTGATCTTGGCTGACTGCAACCTCCGCCTCCCAGATTCAAGAGATTCTCATGCCTCAGCCTCCCGAGTAGCTGGGACTACAGGCGTATGCTGCCATGCCAGCTAAGTTTTGTATTTTTAGTAGAGATGGGGTTTCACCACATTAGCCAGGCTGGTCTCAAACTCCTGACCTCAGGTGATCCACCTACCTCATCCTCCCAAAGAACTGGGATTGTAGGCACAAACCACTGTGCCCGGCCACAGCTGTTACTTATTACAGGGAACAGGTACAAAGCAAAATCCATAAAGGGAGAAGGGGATGGGGCAAAGACAGAGGAAACCAGGCCCAAGCTTTTAGAAGTCTTTTCCCGGTAGACTCACACAGGACATGCCTAATTCTTCCAGCAACAAATTGTGACAACACATATCAGATGTTGTCTACCAGGGAAACTCATTAGAGACTCAGTGCCCAAGGTATCTTCTGGGGGATGGCCACATATGTACCCTCCACCTACCATATACAAAAATTCTGGATTTCCAGAAAGAAAACAAGTGTTCAGCATAAACCACGTTGTTTGTACAAATGGTTTAGTGCAGTGAGCCACTCTGATCGCTTGGGGAACGGTGAGAACCCTCCCCAAGTCTGTGTTCCCAAATGCCCATCAAAAGTCAAACTTGGCTGGGTGCAGTGGCTCACACCTGTAATCCTGGCATTTTGGGAGGCCAAGGCCAGTGGATTGCTTGACTCCAGGAGTTCTGAGACCAGCCCGGGCAACATGGCAAAACCTCATCTCTACAAAAAATGCAAAAATTAGCTGGACGTGGTGGTGCATACTTGTAGCCCCTCCTCCTCAGGAGGCAGAGGTGGGAGGATTGTTTGAGCCTGGGAGGTGGAGATTACAGTCAGCCAAGATGACACCACTGCATCCCGTGCCCCACCCCCCAAAATAAGCCAAACTTGTGAGCAGGTCTTTCTAAGAATGGCAGTCTCAGGCCTGCTATGCCAACTCTCTTCTGGACCAGGCATTTTTACAGCAAAATTATCACTAGGACCCACCAGTGGGATGAGACCAGCCTGCGGTACTGATCCTGTCAGTTATATGCCTTTTAGGAGCCCTGTACTTAGCCAGTTAAAACAAATCCCATCAGCCATAAAGATCTTTAAGGGTAAACTGTAAAGTCTTTTTATGAACCCTTTTTACCTTGCCCAAGGCAGCAATTCAGACACAGTGCAGCTCTGTCCAGTCAGTTGAAGCTGACCTGAATCCCTTCCAGGGCTAAGGCAGTGTCGTCACAGGAGAATACACACACAAGAAGTCCAGCCCCAGAGGCCACATGTTGTACCCCTGGAAACAAACAGTTGACAATTACTGGGGCACCCCAAGCTGCATACATTAGCGGAACAGGTTGACAAGGCCCCAAGTGTGACCTCCCATCGCAGTGCTCCCACCCTAGGCTTCCAGTTTCATCCAATTAAATCAGTTCAGTCCTTGGTTTCAGAGGGACTGCCTGAGGCTGTCAGTTACCAACGGTTTGCTTGTCTGTGACGCGAGTTCGCCTGCTTCCTGAGTGCGCAGGACCTCTGGGGGTGTTCTGTGCAGGAAGTGGAGGGGCTGGGTCGCCCCCTGCTGCTCAGCGTGTCAGAGTTCAGAGCTCTCCCAGAATTGGGAAAGACAGCACCTGGAGTTTTCCCTTCAGGAAGAAAGGAGAGCTTCCAGAAGCACTTCTGAAAGGCAAAGGACATTAAAGCCCTCACTGACCCCCTGCACCTCCCAGGGTACTAGGGTTTCTGTCAACTCTCTGTTGTTTCAAAATCGGTGTGCCGCATTCAGCCATCATAACTTTACATTTTAAAAACCATCCCCTGCTGTCATCCAGACCTCTCACCTGGAAGGGTTGTATGCAAGGGGGACAAAAGCATTTTCATCAAAAAACATTTTTATATAACTTAACCAGAAAGATACATCATGTTCAGGAATGGGTCAAGGATGGAATCCTGAATTTTCAAAGATTTTCAAAATGGGTTTATATAACCTCCCATCCCTTTTATCCTGAGCAGCCTGGAAAAGATCACTCACCTACCGGGCACAGCTGCACTTAGTAACCAAAATGCCTCCCTAAGGTGCGTGTCCCAGGTCAGAGAGGCATGGAGCCAGGCTATCGGTCCACTGTTGCAAACTGCAACTAGTCCTGCAAGTTGAACACACCAATCACCAGCAGTGAAGCATCTCCAAGAGGGCATCGAGGGTCTGTCAGGCCTCTGAGCCCCAAGCCAAGCCATCGCATCCCCTGTGACTTGCACGCATACGCCCAGATGGCCTGAAGTAACTGAAGAATCACAAAGGAAGTGAAAATGCCCTGCCCCCGCCTTAACTGATGACATTCCACCACGAAAGAAGTGAAAATGGCCGATCCTTGCCTTAAGCGATGATATTATCTTGTGAAATTCCTTTTCCTAGCACATCCTGGCTCAAAAAGCTCCCCCACTGAGCACCTTGTGACCCCCACTCCTGCCCGCCAGAGAACAACCCCCCTTTGACTGTAATTTTCCTTTACCTACCCAAATTCTATAAAACGACCCCACCCTTATCTCCCTTTGCTGACTCTCTTTTCGGACTCAACCCGCCTGCACCCAGGTGAAATAAACAGCCATGTTGCTCA
Organism: Papio anubis; assembly: GCF_008728515.1. NCBI lineage: Eukaryota > Metazoa > Chordata > Mammalia > Primates > Cercopithecidae > Papio > Papio anubis. Next base: position 56,247,385 of record NC_044991.1, on the reverse strand, counting down.
CACAAAGCCCGTTTGGTGGTGTCTTCACACAGACGCGCATGACAGGGTCCTCCTATCAGGAGTGAGCGAAGGGCCCTGGTCCCTGTGATGTGCCCTCCCTGACCTGCAGCTTTCAGCAGTAATCCCAAGTCAAACTGCAAGTGGTCTCTGTATGAGAAATACAGAGCCTATCTGCCACCTGATTTCAGATGGTCCCAACAGAGGATAAGCCATTTCCTGTGGACATTTGTATGGGATCCAGATGATCCAGCCAGAATGTTCTCATAATTTAGGGCCCCAAAGAGGTGTCCAGTATCTATGCCAATCCCGGAGTCAAAGTCAAGCCTGTGCCTCCTTTCAGCTCAGCACAGCTGGAGGAGAGGCTGAACCAGCCCATGGCAGACAGCATCAGGTTTCAGCTCCATGGAACCCAGGCAATTAGGGGCAGAGGATGCAAGATTCCAAAAAAACCAAGGGTATTTCTTTGACTGCAAAAAAGGCAAGACACTGGAGGGCCAAATCGCTGTGTTCCAAGTCCGAATAATAAGCAAGGCTTTCCTAAACCCTTTGTCTCCATGCCATTCTTAGAGTCTAAGTTGACCCACAGCAGGCTGGAAAATTATCATCCTGTAAGGATCAGATTTCACAACATCTGATATGATTTATAGGAGCTCATTAGCAATTAAAGCCTGGTTTTTAAAATTCCGAAAGTTGTTTTTATCTGGTGAGTGACTCTGTTTTCATGTTGATTGCCTTTTCCTAGGGGCTCTGATCGACAAACATGGTAGTAAAAATCCTCACTATGGGGACTTACTCTATTTCTAATACTCAAAACAGTTTGATTTGCTCACCAGTGGCAAAAACCAAGAAAGTTGTGTCCCATAAATATATATATATATATATATATATTTTTTTTTTTTTTTGCAGCTTTTCCCAGTTGGGATGATCACTCTAGCATTTATGAAATTACAAAGCCTATAATACTTCTCATCCATTCTTACCATACATCCAGATGCAATAGCCACAAATAGAAAGCCATCAAAAACAATAAACTGTTTTCTTGTTGCATATTTACTCAAACCGTTAGCAGTAAATTCATCATTTACAGCTGCCAGGAGCTCTGGCTGGCTGGCGTGCAAGAAGGGAAAGGTGTATAGAAATGGCTGCACCGCCTCCCCCCCACCCCATCTGCTTCCTCTCTGCTGTATCTAAGTGTTGCTCCTGGGAATTGCTTTCTTTTCCTCCCACCTGGAGAAGAGAGTGATGTAATTGTTTTTGTTTTTGTTTTTTTTTCTTTTGAGACGGAGTCTCGCTCTGTCACCCAGGCTGGAGTGCAGTTTCGCAGTCTCGGCTCACTGCAATCTCCACCTCCTGGGTTCGAGCCATTCTCCTGCCTCAGCCTCCCGAGTAGCTGGGACTACAGGTGTGCACCACCATGCCCAGCTAAGTTTTGTATTTTTAGTAGAGACAGGGTTTCCCCATGTTGGCCAGGCTGGTAAATATTTACCATCTTAGGCCCAAAGCTAAACTTTTGGGATGGCTGGGGCCCTTTTTCCTTCCACCTGGAGGATAGAACAAAATGAAAGACCTTGAGCAGACTGAACATTTTTCCCCTCACTTTAGCCAGCGCTGTCAAAACAGCCAGGATGTCCAGCAAGCCAATTCTTCTGGGATTGGGGCGATCATTTTCAAATTTCATCGGTAACTTTTACCTCTTGCAACAGACAAGTGGTAACTCAGCTGGGGTTTCACATCATTCATATCCACAGATCTTCTGCTCCTTCATCCTTCCTTTTCTCAAACAACACTTTCACCATATTTCAGAGCCCAGGTCCTTCTAGTGAGGTCCACTTATGATGCTGTGTGCCGGGGGTTCCCAGGACCACCTCAGGTTCAGTGACTCACTAGGAAGGTTCCCAGGACTCATCATGTCATTGAACTCACAGCTATGATTTATGACAGGATACAAAGCAAAATCAGCAAAGGGAAAAGGTGCATGGGCCAAAGTTTGGAGGAAACCAGGTGCAAACTTCCAGTTTTCTCCCAGCGGAGTCACGTAAGGATGCACTTAATTCCTCCAGCAACAAACTAACAACATCTGTGAAACGCTGCCTTCCAGAGAAGCTTGTCTGAGCCTGGGGTTCCAAGGCTTTTATCTGATCAGTCATGTAGGCACCTCTGCCTGGCACATACTAGAATTTCCAGACTCCCAGAAGGAAAGCAGGTGTTCCGAATAAACTAAACAGTTTAGCGCAGTGAGTCACTGTTATCACTTAGAAAATAGTGGAAACCCTTCCAAAATCTTAAGTTCCCAGAGATCAGCCCAGGGCCAACCTTACCAGTAGGGCTTTCTAACGTTAACAATCTCCAGCATAATATGTTAACTCTTTTCTACACACATCTTTTTTTGTTGTTGTCGTTGTTGAGACAGAGTCTTGCTCTGTTGTCCAGGCTGGAGTGCAGAGGCTCGATCTTGGCTCCCTACAACCGCCGTCTCCCGGGTTCTTGTGCCTCAGCCTCCCCAGTAGCTGGGATAGCACATGTGCACCAACATGCCCAGATAATTTTTTGTATTTTTAGTAAAGAAAGGGCTTCACCACGTTGGCCAGGCTGGTCTCAAACTCCTGAGCTGAAGTTATCTGCCTGTCTCAGCTTCCCAAAGTGCTGGGATTACAGGCATGAGCCACTGCGCCCAGTCTTCTACACACATATCTAAAAAGAAAGGAAAGTGAATGGGAAAATAGAGAAGAAAAGAGAAAAATAACATTAAAAAAGAGTGAGGCTGAAAAGGAAAAGAAGAAAACGTTATCTGAGGATCTTAAAAACATTGCAGAGAAAACAAATTGTTGTATAATAATGTCATAGGAAGTAAAAATAAATACACAATATCATGGAATGTCCTGAACTTGTACTTTGAGGAGATCATTCTAGTCCCAAAGTCTGGATGCAAGATAGCCCCACCAACGTATTTAGCAAACCCTATGTTTTTGTTTTTGTTTTTTGAGATGGAGTCTTGCTCTGTCGCCCAGGCTGGAGTGCAGTGGCGTGGCCTCGGCTCACTGCAACCTCTGCCTCCCGGGTTCAAGCGGTTCTCCAGCCTCAGCCTCCCGAGTAGCTGGGATGACAGGTGCTCACCACCAGGCCCAGCTAATGTTTGTGTTTTTTAGTAGAGACTGGGTTTCACCATATTGGCCAGGCTGGTCTCGAACTACTGACCTCAGGTGATCCACCTGCCTTGGCCTCCCAGAGTGTGGGATTACAGGCATGAGCCACCGCACCTGGCTGCAAACCCTATGTTTTAACTTTTTTCTTTCTTTCTCTTTCTTTCTTTCTTTCTTTCTTCTCTTTCTTTTTTCTCTTCTTTTTTTCTTTTTCTCTTTCTCTCTCTCTCTCTCTCTGTCTTTCTCTCTCTCTCTCTCTCTCTCTCTTTCTTTCTTTTCTTTTTCTTTTCAGAGATGGGATCTGGCTATGCTGCCCAGACTGGTTTCAAACTCCTGGGTTCATGCAATCCCCCTGCCTTAGCCTCCCAAAGTGTTGGGATTATAGGCATAAGCCACTAAACCCAGCCTATTTTAACTTTTTAAAGTAGCAAAATTCTTTATTCAAAATGAAGCCTTACTGAGAAGCGCAATTAAGACTCAGAAATTGAGCCACTGTGAGCCTAGTGGGTCTGGGGTCATACCCTGCTTCCCTATACTCTTGAGGTTCCATGAAGCACAAGTGAAAATCACTGATGTAGTACCATCTCTCTTATTTTTCAGATGATAAAATCAAGGCCCAGCTAACTAAAGTTTCATAGTCTTAGAAACAGAACCCATTTATTTGGAATCCCAGCTCATTTGTTCTTTTATTTTTATTTTTTATTTTTATTTTATTTTTATTTTATTTTTTATTTTTGTGAGACAGAGTCTTACTTTGTTGCCCAGGCTGGAGTGCAGTGGTACAATCTCAGCTCAATGCAGCCTCTATCTCCTGAGTTCAAGCAATTCTCCTGCCTCAACCTCCCGAGTAGCTGGGGATTGCAGATGTCCGCCACCATGCCCAGCTAATTTTTATATTTTTAATAGAGACAAGGTTTTGCCATGTTGTCCAGGCTGGTCTCAAACTCCTGACCTCAGGTGATTCACATGCCCCCACCTCCCAAAGTGTTGAGATTACAGGTGTGAGCCACTGCACCCGGCCTCATTTTGTTCTTGTGCTATTTTCAGTAAATTATGAGTGTCCCTTGAAGAAAATGGGTGAAAGCCAACATCTCCTGGTAATCTCCAGTTAAGTACATTTATTCTTAAAACAGACTGTTTTAAAAAAAGACAAATGATCTGGCTTTTAGAAAATTCTCCAAAGTAAGCCATGCTGTTGCATCTCATTGTGGACAGTCAGCCTGTTCTTTTTGTTTAGAGATAGGGTCTTGCTCTGTTTCCCAGGCTGGAGTCCTGTGGTGCAATGATAGCTCACTGTTGCCTTGAACTCCTGGGCTTAAGCGATCCTCCCACCTCAGCCTCCCAAGCAGCTGGGACTACAGGCACACACCACCACAAGGGACACTAATTTTTTTTTATTTTTGTAAAGACAGGGTCTCACTATGTTGCCCCGGCTGGTCTCAAACTCCTGGGCTCAAGTGATCCTCCTGCCTTGGCCTCCCTAAGTGCTAGAATTACAGACTTGAACCACTGCACCCAACCCAGACTGTTCTTTAGGGTCCAGCAGCTCATTCTCCTTCAAGCCTTAAGTTCTCTGGCCATCGTGCTCTCCCTTCTACCCTTGTGAGAGTTTGTACCTTTTCTCCATGACAGCTATCTAGCCTGGCTTTGGGCTGAGGTTGTGCACATTCTTATTTTACTTCAAAGGCAGGTACTGTAGCTCATTTATGCCCTACTCTGTGCAATGCCTAGCCGAGCACCTTCAAGGTCCAGCTAATGTTCACTGAATTTTATTGAAATGGATGGGCTTCGCCAGACCCATTGTGTTAATTGGAGAGAGGAGGTTAGAGTCTAGTGAACACTGAGAAGTTGCCTCAAAAAACATCTCTTTCACCTGCTGAGTCTGTGGATGATATTTTTAAAAATTAAGAAAAAAACATCTCTTCTATGTCTTATTTAATTTCACAGCCTGGAAGCCGTTTATAAAATTGATGAGGAAAAAAAAATAGGCTCATTATCTTCTAGTCGTTCTCGTTGGGTTTCATGTGTTTTTGTTGCCCTTTCATAGCGTCTCTCATCTCGAGTTATATCCCTTTCTGGTAGTGGGATGTTCTAGTGTTGCTGCAAAGTGTATGCTTTGACCAATGTAGTGTTTTGCTTTATTCTACTTGATATAAAAAATATTTGTGATTTGCAGCTGGGTGCAGTGGTTCACATGGGTAATCTCAGTATTTTGGGAGGCTGAGGTGGGTGGATCACTTGAGGTCAGGAGTTCAAGACCAGCCTGGCTAACATGGTAAAACCCCATCTCTATTAAAAATACAAAAATTAACCAAGTGTGGTGGCAGATACCTGTAATTCTAGCTACCCAGAAGGCTGAGAGGGGAGAATCGCTTGAGCCCAGGAGGCAGAGGTTGCAGTGAGCCAAGATTGTGCCACTGCACTCCCGCCTATGCAACACAGCAAGACTCTGCCTCAAATTTTTTAAAAAATGTGATTTTGCTTTAGAGCTCAATTAACTACAATGTGATATTAGATTTGGAATAGACATCAGAAGCCACTGAGTCGAGTGTCCTGCCTGGGTCCCTTCTCTGACACCTTGATAGTTAGACATTGGTAGTTAGACAGCTCACCTTTCTGTTTGTCCACTGTGGACAGGGAACTGACTTACTGCGGTTGCAGCACATTCTAGGGGTTGATAAACTCCAGCGTTTGGAATAACCTCGCTTCCATTAAGCTGTAGATGGCCTTCTGTGCTACAGCCCCCAGGTCTTTACTCTGTCTTCTGGGACTGCACAGGATATACTGCGTCTCTTATACAATCTTTCTTTGGCATTAGGATATGCAGCTTCCCACTAGCCAATTTTGCTTTTAAAATAGGACATTCAGTAAAGAGCCTGTGTGTTTTGCCAAGGTGGGTAGAGTGGTGTTGGGGGACAAATGCCTTGTGACACATTCAGTTCAACCTAGTTGTGACCTACCGTACATTGAAATGTTTAAATAAAATAATTTTAAAGACAAGATTCCATGACTCCATTTATATGGAATTCTAGAGAAGACAAAACTATTGTGAAATTTCTAAAGCAGATCAGTGGTGGCCACAGGGTGGGGAGAGGATTGGCTATAAAGAACAAGGGAACTCTTTAGAGTAATGGAAATACTGTTTATCATCACTGGAGTAGGGGGTATACTACTACATTACTATATATACATATATTTTGAGAGAGTCTTGTTCTGTCACCCAGGCTGGAGTGCAGTGGCCTGATCTCGGCTCACTGCAGCCTCCACCTCCAGAGTTCAAGCAATTCTCGTGCCTCGGCCTCCTGAGTAGCTGGGACTACAGGCATGCGCCACCATGTCTGGCTAAGTTTTGTGCGTGTGTGTATTTTTAGTAGAGATGGGGTTTTGCCATGTTGGCCATGCTGATCTCAAACTCCTGGCCTCAATGATCTGCCTACCTTGGCTTCCCAAAATGCTGGGATTACAGGTATCATCCACTGCGTCCAGCCTACTACATGTTTCTTAAAACTCATTGAATTCTGCACTTGAAATTGGTGAATTTTATCATTTGTAATTTACAGTGCAATCAATAATATGATTTGTAACTCAACAGAGAGAACGAGAGAACAGGAACACCCTTCTCTCTCTCTTGCCATAAATTGTTTTCCTATTATTTGAAATGTAGCTATGGAGCCAAAACAGGTTCTGACTTGCTTTTTTTAAATGTAGATTTTATTGAAGTATAACATACATCCAGAAAAGTGCACAATCATTAGTATATGGCTCAATAAATTTACACAAAGTGAACATATTAGTTAACTATCAACTAGATAAAAAAAAAACTCTAAGATCCCTAGTGTCCTTCCTTGTGTCCCTTCCAGTCATTGGTTCATCTCCCCAAGTGTAATTGTAACAGGTTCATTGCCCAATGCACACAGCAAGTCAATCTACACCGAGAGACACTGGGTTGCAGCAGAGAAAGAGGTTTAACCATAGGGTCACCAAATGAGGAGATGGGAGGAAACCTCAACTTCCTCTCCTCGAGGACTTATGATTTTTAACGGTTTGGGAGTGGGCCAAAGTTTGGAGACTGCTGATTGATTGAGGAGTGCAGGGTCAAGCCATGGGGCAGGGAGATGAAGAAGCTGTAGTCTCATGCTGACTCCATTCCTCTGTAGGGGTCTTCAAACAGGTTGCTGGAATTCAGGGTCTGAAAAGCATCTTAAGTGATCCTCAAACAAAAGCCATATGATTCTAATGTCAGAGATCTTATCTATAGGAACAATAAGGATGACATGGGGAAATGATTCTTAAACAGTCTTATGATGCTAATGTCAGAATTCCTATTGATAGGAACAATAACGATGCAAATGGTCAGTATCTAGCAGTACGTGAGCTTTAGCAAGAAGAAAGTGGGCCAAAGCGTAGCCTGACTAATGCTTAATTATAAGTATATTTCTGGCCAGTGCCTGGCAGGTAATTGTTGTCAACCCTGTGGGGATCATTTCACAAGGGTAACCGCTATCGTGACTTCAAACACCATAATTTGTTTTACCTGTTCTTGAACTTCATATGAATGAAATCATGTAGCATCTTCTCTTTTTTGTTTGGCTTCTTTTTTCATTATGATCTATGTGAAATTCATCCATGATGTTGTGCAACTTTGTTCATTCTCTTTTTTTTTAGACAGAGGCTTACTCTGTTGCCCAGGCTGGAGTGCAATGGCACCATCTCGGGTCACTGCAATCTCTGCCTCCCGGATTCAAGCGATTCTCCTGCCTCAGCCTCGCGAATAGCTGGGATTAGAGGTGCCTGCCACCACACCCGGCTAAATTTTTGTATTTTTAGTAAAGATGGGGTTTCGCTATGTTGACCAGGTTGGTCTTGAACTCCTGACCTCGTGATCCACCCACCTCAGCCTCCCAAAGTGCTGGGATTACAGGTGTGAGCCACAGCACCCGGCCTCTTTTTCTAATTTTATTTTATGTTTTTTTTTGCAGACGAGTCTCACTCTGTCACCCAGGCTAGAGTGCAGTGGCACAATCTCGGCTCACTACAGCCTCCTCCTCCCAGGTTCAAGCGATTCTCCTGCCTCAGCCTCCCAAGTAGCTGGGATTAGAGGTGCCCGCCACCACTCCTGGCTAATTTTTAGTTTTAGTAGAGATGGGGTTTCACCATGTTGGCCAGGCTGGTCTTGAACTCCTGACCTCAGGTGATCTGCCTGCCTTGTTCTCCCAAAGGGCTGGGATTACAGGCATGAGCCACTGCACCTGGCCTCTTTTTTCATTTTAAATATCCATTAAATTTACTCATTGTTGTGTGGTATTCTAGTTCCATAAATAAACAATAATGTTTTAATCCATTCTTATGTTGATGGAAATGTGGATTGTTTCCAGTCTTTGGTTTTTTATGAAAAGTATTGCTATGAACAATACTTTTTGTATTGTTGTGCCTGTTTTATTGTGCTGGGATTACAGGCGTGAGCTATAGCACCCAGCCTACAGCTTCTTTATTATTTCTTTCTTTTTTCAGAAAAACGTATTGGAGATGTAGGAGATGATGAAATCACATCTAGGATTAACGTCCTAGAAGGAGCCTTGGAGAACTGTGAATACCCTAATAATACATTCTTTTGCAGGGCACATCCTGTGTCTTTAGCTTTGGATTCTGTTTCTACCACTAATGAGAACAAAATAGAGAAGGAGGAGCCAGGCATACAGCCGAGTTCGATCTCACACACCAAGAAGAGGAAACCAAGGCCTGGAGAGATAAGGCCACCCAGCCTTATCAGATCCTTTTACCAAGGTATCCAGAAACAGCAGCAGAGACTAAAAATACACTTTACTGGAACCCAGACAGGTTTTCTCCAAGTCAAGCTAACGCAGCCTCCATCAATAGAGCCAGTGAGAAAACGTTGACTATCAAAATTCTGCTCTTCCTTCAGGGTCCATCTCAGCTGCAGTCTCCTTCATGAAACCTTTCTGATCTTTCCAGCCAGAGCCAATCTTCTTCATGAAACCTTTCTGATCTTTCCAGCCAGAGACAATCTTCTCTTTCATGAAACTTTTCTGATCTTTCCAGCCAGAGTCAGTCTTTTCCTATTACTTCTGTCCTGGATTGGGTTGTAGCATTTACCTCGTTCTCTCTTGGACTATTTGTACACATGTCTCGTCTCCTGAGATATGTGGTAAACTCCTGAGAAGACAGGCTTGGCTTGTTTCTTTTTGTTAGGGATGGTGAGAGGGAGGCTGGTATAAATGAGTTGCTCAGTAAAAGACCAAATTGAATTGTGTTGCTGCTAAGGAGAAAGGGCCTGAGGAACTCTGTGTTTCCTGAAGCAACTGACAGGCATATTCATATTGAATTTACAGATGTCTTTGTTTCACAGTAGTACACATTCGACAATGGGATCACGGGCCCCAGAGTCTTTGTGGATAAAGAGACCCTGGAATGCACTTGCTTGGTAGGATGCCCAAGGATGTGACGGCTGCTCTCCCTGCCACACCCAGAGTTGGTGGCTAACCCCTTTCCTGCTTCTGTGTCACTTCGTGGTTCCAGTGTAGACTCAAGAACTACTCTGGGGCAGTCTTGGAACTCTTAAGTTAAGCTAGGGTGGAGGAATGAAGAGGAACTGAAAGAGGAAGAATGCCATGGCATGGGAAGGCTAAGGTCTCCTGTCTCCTTCTTCCTTCCTGCTTCTTGCCCGGGGGGCCCAGGCCCCTAGCTGGCAGCCACAGCAGCATGACAGTACCAGCAAGGGCGTGTGCACGCATCTTTCCTCAGCTTCCTTTGCAGTCGATCTGTCCTGTCCTGCCCTCTCCTCCACCACTCACCCTCCCTGCACGCGAGGTGACTGCAGAGTGGCAAGGCACAGGGTGTGGCCAAAACGTGTCCTGTCACCACTTGGGCAGGGCTCAGCCTTGGAAAACACAGAGGTACTTGAAGTCCCCAGGGCTTTCATACACCAATATCCAGGAGTTGTACATTATATGCTCTTTAAGGGAGCAGTCCCGACCTCAGGAAGAATTTCTTTGGACTTGGAAATATGAATAAAATAAAATCTTCTCTGGCCGGGCGCGGTGGCTCATGCCTGTAATCCCAGCACTTTGGGAGGCCCAGGTGGGCAGATCATGAGGTCAGGAGTTTGAGACCATCTTGGCTAACATGGTGAAACCCCATCTCTACTAAAAATACAAAAAATTAGCTGAGCATGGTGGCAGGTGCCTGTAATCCCAGCTACTCAGGAGGGTGAGGCAGGAGAATCGCTTAAACCTGGGAGGCGGAGGTTGCAGTGAGCGGAGATTGCGCCACTGCACTACAGCCTGGGTGACAGAGTGAGACTCCATCTCAAAAAAAAAAAAAAAAAAATCTTTTCAACAACCTGTTCAGTGGTCCCCATGAAGGACTGAGAAGGCCTGGGGTGAACAGGAATTAAAAGAAATTAAAGATTGTGTAAGCAAAAAACTCAGTTGTATGTAAGAAAACCCGTTTCCCCTGAGGAAGAGAAAGGGCTGCAGTCCTTTAAAATTAACTGCCTGTTTTTCTCTCTGTGGCTAGTGAGCCTTAGCTCTCCCTTCCCCAGTCATTGTGAAGACCCTGTTTCTCTAGCTGTGCAGCTGCAAGGTCACTGGACAGATAATCTCAAGTCATAAAACATGTTGTTCCTTGGAAAGTAAAAAATAATGTAATGCATGTCTGAATTGAATAACCGTCTTATTTCTCACTTCTGTGATACGCTTCTCCCTGCACAGATCTCTCCCCGCCCCATGAAATGCTTAAAAGGTAGCTTGACTCTTTGTTTGGGGCTCAGTCCTTTGGATGTTAATCTGACTGGGTCGATGCACCTAAGTAATTAAATAATTCCTCCTCAACCCCTTGGTCTCTCTGATTCCTTAAATTATCCCACAGCAAGGGAAGAGCTATGGAAGGGCTATGTCCTTCCTGATTCCTGATCCTTAGAGGGAGAGGAGGTTAACAGGGAAGGAGAAAGGGGAAAAGGCGTACAGACTCCTAAATATATATAATTTTTAGCTCATTAGGACCATATTGTCAAGTTTTTTGTGTATATATATTTTTAATAGAGATGGGGTCTCACTATGTTGCTCAGGCTGGTCTCAAACTCCTGAGCTAAAGCAGTCCTCCTGTCTCAGCCTCCCAGAGTGCTGGGATTATAGGCGTGAGCCACTGTGTGCCTGGCCCATATTGTCAAATTAATGGAAAGGAAACACAGAACCAGAAAAACCAAATAACTGGTTAGAAGCAAAACTTGAACTAGAACCCAGATCATAGAATCTAGGAACTGCAAGAGAAATGGGGATGAGGCATAGCAGATTATTGATCACTTACACATGTCAGACACTGTGTAGGGTTTGTGTATGTGCTTCCTCATTTCCTCTGTGTAATTATCTTATTAAATCAATATCACATCATTTTACAGGTTCGGTCTGTTTTTTTTTCTTTTTAAGGAAGTGCGAACCATTTTGCCTGGCACAGTACTTGACCCGGGGGGCACAATGAAGATCAGGTTCAAGATCAAGGTGGTCCCTGCCCTGTGGTGCTTTTATGGAGGAGAGTTAGGTAAGCAGGCAGTTATCATGCCTTCTGTGGTTATAATAGAAGCTCAGAATGCTTTGGGAGAACTGCAGTGGGTCCTGCCTCAGGCTGGGAAAAGTCAGGGAGGGCTTCCTGAAGAAGCTTTCAGGCCTTGGAGTGAGCAGAGAATGGGATGTGAGGATAGAGGTGGGTGGGTAGGGAAGATGAGAAATGAGACCAGAGGGGTAGGCAGGTTCAAGACTTCAGAGCACCTGGTTAGACGTTTGCATTTCACCTAAGATGGAGATTCAAGGTGGAGGGCATTGGAAGGTTTTAAGTGATGGGATGACAAGATGAGATGTCCTTATTCTTTTTTGTTTTTATTTTTCTTTATGATTATTATCATTATTATTTTTTGAGACAAGAGTTTCACTCTTGTCACCCAGGCTGGAGTGCAACAGCATGATCTTGGCTCATTGCAACCTCTGCCTCCTGGGTTCAAGCAATTCTCCTGCCTCAGCCTCCCAAGTAGCTGGGATTACATCGGCCTGCCACCATGCCTGGCTAATTTTTATATTTTTAGTAGAGACGGGGTTTCACCATGTTGGCCAGACTCGAACTCCTGACCTCAGGTGATCCACCCACCTTGGCCTCCCAAAGTGCTGAGATTACAGGCGTGAGCCACCACACCTGGCCTTTTTTATTTTTATTTTTATTTTTTAAAGACAGGGTCTCTCTGCTGCACAGTCTGGAGTGCAGAGTGTGATCATGGCTCACTACAGCCTCAACCTCCTGGGCTCAATTGATCCTCTGTCCTCAGCCTCCTGAGTAGGTAGGACTGCAGGCATGCATCACCATGCCTGGCTAATTTTTTATTTTTTATTTTCATAGAGATGGGTCTCCATATGTTGCCCTGTCTGGTCTCAAACTCCTGGCCTCAAGTGATCTTAGGCCTCAGCCTCCCAAAATGCTCAGGTTACAGGTGTGAACCACCACACCCAGCCAGATGTCCTAATTCTTTTTTTCACATTTGAATGTGCATGCCGTTTATTTTAAAGTCAACTTTAATGAGGATTCTCTTATGAATAATAAAATGTATTATATTACATTTTAAGCATATACTTCAATTTTTTTTATTATACTTTAAGTTCTAGGGTACACGTGGGCAACGTGAAGGTTTGTTACATAGGTATACATGTGCCATGTGGGTGTGCTACACCCATTAACTCGTCATTTACATTAGGTATATCTCCTAATGCTATCCCTCCCCCCTCCCCCCTCCCCCTACCCCATGACAGGCCCCAGTGTGTGGTGTTCCCCACCCTGTGTCCAAGTGTTCTCATCGTTCAGTTCCCACCTATGAGTGAGAACATGTGGTGTTTGGTTTTCTGTCCTTGTGATAGTTTGCTCAGAATGATGGTTTCCAGCTTCATCCATGTCCCTACAAAGGACATGAACTCATCCTTTTTTATGGCTGCATAGTATTCCATGGTACATATGTGCCATATTTTCTTAATCCATTCTATCATTGATGAACATTTGGGTTGGTTCCAAGTCTTTGCTATCATGAATAGTGCCACAATAAACATACATGTGCATGTGTCTTTGTAGCAGCATGATTTATAGTCCTTTGGGTATATACCAAGTAATGGGATGGCTGGGTCAAATGGTATTTCTATTTCCAGATCCTTGAGGAATCACCACACTGTCTTCCACAATGGCTGAACTAGTTTACAGTCCACCAACAGTGTAAAAGTGTTCCTACTTCACATCCTCTCCAACACCTGTCGTTTCCTGACTTTTTAATGATCGCCATTCTAACTGGTGTGAAATGGCATCTCATTGTGGTTTTGATTTGCATTTCTCTAATGGCTAGTTATGATGAGCATTTTTTCATGTGTCTGTTGGCTGCATAAATGTCTTCTTTTGAAAAGTGTCTGTTCATATCCTTTGCCCACTTTTTGATGGGGTTGTTTGATTTTTTCTTGTAAATTTGTTTAAGTTCTTCGTAGCTTCTGGATATTAGCCCTTTGTCAGATGGGTAGATTGCAAAAAATTTCTGATGTCCCAATTCTAAGGGAAACTTTGGTTTCGGTGTGGAGGGCAGGCTGGAGTGGGCAGGACTAGAGGAGGGAGATGAGCTGGGAACGGCAGTGATTCACAGCAGTGAGAATAGCAGCTAAGCCAGGACAATGTCAAGAGAAACGGAGAGAAATGGATGCACTGAAGACATAGATTTAGGAGTTAGAAACCATCAGGACATGGTGACTGATGGTTCTGAGGGGTGGGGAGTTAGAGGGATCCAGGATGACGCCCAGGTTTTGTCTTGGGCTGTGTCATCCTCACGGTGCCACCATCTACTCAGTTGTCCAGATGAGATAACTGAAGCTCACAGAAGTAAATTGTCGCAGGTCAATCAACTTGTAAATGGTAGAGCTGGGGCTCAACACCAGCCCTGATTGATATCTTCCTAATTCCACCAATTCCAGTATTTTTCTGTTTATAAGTGTCTGAACAACAGCCATGAACAGCTTTGGCCAACGTGCACGACTGTGCTTTCTGGAGCCATGGGCTTCTGCAGTGGTTAATGGAGATTTATTCTGAGCTTTAGTAGTTCATTTGAAAGCAATGTTAAGAATCTCCCCTACCTAATCCCCTAAAGCTCTGCACTATCCCAAAAGGCAACGTGGGTTAATGAAGGAAGCACTCACCTCCTAACCCAGGGTTAGGAGACCTGGGTTCAAGTCCTGGTCCTGCCAGGTCACATACCTTCTCTGGGCCCCAGTTTCCCAATCCTTGAGTGAAGAGGTTGGGTCAGATGACCTCTAAAAGCCATTTTAGCATCAGTTTCTAAAATCTACGTGTCTGGGGAGCAGGAATGTGCTTAAATACGTTACAGGCTAGAGGCATTCTGAAGGCCATTTGGTTTGATTTCTAAGTGATACGTTAGCCTCCTCTAAAGTGGTCCCAGCTGTGGCCTATGGGACACGGGCCCCACAACACATTGATCAAATCAGAATTCTTGGAGCAGGGCTGCAGAGAAGTCTCTTGGAATGCGCACCAGTGATCCCAGTGTGTAGTGAGGTTTGAGAACCACCGTCTTGGAGGATGCTGGGAGATCGCCAAGATGTATGTTACCACAGAAAGCCAGTGAGAATGACTGGGGGCCTCTGTGGAGGAGAAATCAGCCCAGGGAAGAGCCAGATATTCCAGAGCAGGGAGGGAAGCGCACAGTCAGCTGAGAACTAATTCTGACTCAGTCTCTACAATGTGTTCCTGGTGCCACAGGAAAAAAGTAGGTGGGGAAAGAAGCAAGAGTTCTCGCCTTTTCCGTCTGCAAGCCTGTCTCCTTCAGTGCCTTGAAAGCACCTGCCATCTCTTGGCTCCTCCCAGCACTTTGGGAAGCCAAGGTGGGAGGACGTTTTGACCCACAAATTCAAGACTGGCTTGGGCAACACAGCGAGACCTCATCTCCACAAAAATAATAAAAAATTAGCCAGCCATGGCGGTGAGCACATATAGTCCCAGCTACTCAGGAAGCTGAAGTAGGGGGATCACTTGAGCCCAGGAATTGGGGGTTATGATGAACTATGATCAAGGCATTGCATTACAGCCTGGGCAGCAGAGCAAGACCCTTGTCTAAAAACAAACAAACAAACAAGAGATGGGGGAAGACTCTGCGAAAGCCATACTTCATGAGATAGAGCCCTCTCCTCTTGTTTTTTTTTTTTTTTTTTTTGAGAGAGGGTCTCACTCTGTCACCCAGGCTGGTGTGCAGTGATGCAATCTTGGCTCACTGCAGCCTCCACATCTCAGGTTCAAGCAATCCTCCTGCCTCAGCCTCCTGGTTAGCTGGGAGTACAGGCACATGCCACCATGCCCAGCTAAATTTTTTTGTATTTTTAGTAGAGATGAAGTTTTGCTGTGTTGCAAGGGCTAGTCTCGAACTCCTGGGCTGAAACAATCTGCCTGCCTCAGCCTCCCAAAGTGCTAGGATTACAGGCATTAGCCACCACGCCCAGCCTTAGAGCCTTCTGCTCTCAACAATACCTTCAAGGTCATCAGTATCTGTCAACAAGCACTTACTGCATGCCCACCCTGTGCCAGAAACCACACCCCACCGCAGGATGCCAACAGGAAAGACGCAGACTTTGCCCTTTAGCCTCCAGACCAGAGGAGGCGGCAGATGAGCAAACATGTAATCACAGTGTCATGTGAGAGGCTCTGGGAACCCAGACAGTCCTGAAAGCTTAGGCTGGGCACTCCAGGAAGACTTCCTGGGGGAGATAGCATTGAGTTGTGTAGGACAGGTTTGAATTATCCAGGGAGAAAGGGGTGTGTGGATGTGAAAGGAGGGAGGTGGTGATGTCATTATACTGTTTTATATGGCCCAACACCCTTATCCATTCGTTATTTCATTTGGTGTTAATATGATGCTGGCTAGAAAGTTCATAGATTATTTTCATTCAAGGGACTAGTGTCAAGGGGCTAGGATGGAAAACTTCCTCATCATTACAAGAGAATCAGAGGCCCTCATTTGACAAGCACAGTGGTGACTGAAGGAATCTTCTCTATCGCTGATATCTCTATCTGTGATCTCTCTCAGTCTCCCTGTAAATTTGGGAAATAGATGGAACTGTCTCCATTTTATAAAAGAGGAAGCCGGGGTTTAGAGAGATTGACTTCATCGACATTCGTGTGCTTGATGACTAAGCAAGGACTCAGAATTTGAAAATACTTTCTGGATTAAAGTGAAAAATGGATGAATAAATAGTCCTCCCAAAGTAGGGCTTTCTTTTCTCACACCTGCCTGCTATATACAGATTTAAGGGAGGGGTTATTATTATTACGTACCTTATTCACTCCCTGCTTAATCCCAGCTGTTTCACTATCACAACCCAGGAATATTAATGACAAGTAGATAGTTTTAGTTTGGCAATGGATAATTACAATCATGCCATTTTAGCAAGCTTCTCTTGTGACCACTTGACTCTATTTATCTTTTTTTTTTTTTGAGACAGGGTCTTGCTCTGTTGTCCAGGCTGGAGTGTAGTGGCACTCTCACAGCTCACTGCAGCCTCGACCTCCTAGGCTCAAGAGATCCTTCCACCTCAGCCTTCCGAGTAGCTGGAACTACAGACGCATGCCACCATGGCTAATGTTTGTACTTTTTGTAGAGATAAAGTTTTGCCATGTTTCCCAGGTTGGTCTTGAACACCTGAGCTCAAGCTATCTGCCTGTCTCAGCCTCCTAAAGTGCTGGGATTAGAGGGGTGAGCCACTGTGCCCAGCCTGACCACTTGACTCTAACCTGGAAGACATCACAGTAGATCTAATCATGTCCAGGCTTAAGCATAAGGCCAGCCTGACTTTTCCAGTGGGGTTTTGAGCAGCAATTAGAGAGACGGGAAGTGGGCTTTGCCGGAGCTCCCTAGGCTTTGCCTGCAGTGCTGGTGGATTCTAACAGATACAGTGGCTCCCAGGTAGAAGGGCACGTGTGCTCAAGGTAATTTATTTCCAGTGAATCAGAGTAGATTGTGGAAACTTGTGAAGGATCTGTCCTAATTCAGAATATTGGTCTGTGAATTGGCTTTTAGAAAAATCAACTAGTTTTAGAAATTTTCTTGTAACTAAAATAGAGTCTGCTCTGGTACGAGGAGAAAAATCATGGCTGCAAATTTGAGATGAAAGGGAAAACCACCATTAGAGTTCTGGAGTTGCCAGGATTTCCTAAGGACTTACGTTATTTCCTTTCTCTTTGAAGGTCTTGCATTGCTTTGTTTGTTTGTTTGTTTGTTTTGAGACAGGGTCTCACTCTGTCACCCAGGCTAGAGTGCAGAGGTGTGATATAGGCTCACTGCAGCCTCAACTTCCTAGGCTCAAGTGATCCTCTCGCTTCAGTCTCCTGAGTAGCTGGGTGTGCAACACCACGCCCAGTTAATTTTTGTATATTTTGTAGAGACACGGTTTCGCCAGGTTACCCTGGCTGGTTTCAAACCCCTGAGCTCAAGCAATTGGCCTGCCTTGGCCTCCCAAAGTGCTGAGATTACAGGTGTGAGCCATTGCTCCCCATCAGGCCTTGTCTTTGGTTTCCAAACCTACCTTGTACATTTGGTTTTTAACAAATGACAACAAAGTTCCCTGAACCATAGTCAAATACACGTGAACACATTGGCCTGTGCGCATTCTTCCCACACCGATCCTGTGCTCAGCTGACCTTTGGAGGGCCCATGCCCTCTCAGGGATTGGGGAGCCCCTGGAAAGGTCAAGGCCACGCCCTTGCCCTGGAACAGCACAGCCTAGTGGCAAACTGCTGGACAGCACCAGCAGGCTGTGAAGTAAAGAGAGCAACTAAAGCAGGAGAGGGAGTCCAGGAAACCTTAGAGGATATCATCTTTGAGCCTGGAGTTCATCAGCCAGAGGAGGTAGCGATGATCTGATAGTCCATGATTCTGCAGTGCTCTGTACAGACAGCCACACGTCTTTCCTGTCCTTAGATAAAATAACTATTGTTCAGCTAGCCCATGATCTTTAACTACAATGCAATAAAATTAGAAATGGCAAAATAGTTAAAAATAAGCCATGGAGGTCAGGCGCGATGGCTCACGACTGCAATCCCAGCACTTTGGGAGGCTGAGGCAGGAGAATTACTTGAACCTGGGACGCAGAGGTTGCGGTGAGCCAAAGTTGCGCCACTGCACTCCAGCCTGGGTGATAGAGTGAGACTTTGTCTCAACAACAACGACAACAAAAAACATAGAAAAATATCTTCAAGATACTCAGTTTGCAAGGCTGGGCACAGTGACTCATGTCTGTAACCCCAGCATTTTGGGAGGGCAAGGTCGGTGGACCACCTGAGGTCAGGAGTTCGAGACCAGCCTGACCAACATGTTGAAACTCTGTCTCTACTGAAAATACAAAAAATTTAGTTGGGGATCATGGCAGGGGCTTGTAATCCCAGCTACTTGGGAGGCTGAGGCAGGTGATTCGCTTGAACCTGGGAGGCCAAGGTAGCAAAAGGAATGCAGAATAGTATTAATTATTTTTAAATTAAGTATTATTTTTAATTATTAAAAATATTATAAAATATTATTATAGTGTAATGTGTTTATGTTATGTAAATTATTATATAAACACAATATTATTTATATAATATAAAATATTAATAATTATCAGTTATTTTTAAAATTAAGTATTAACTTATTTTTAGACACATTTTAGACACAAAAATTTGTAATTAATACTTAATTTAAAAAATAATTAGGGGCATTCCAAGATGGCTGAATAGGAACAGCTCTGGTCTGCAGTTCCCAGTGTTATCAATGTTGAAAACAGGTGATTTCTGCATTTCCAACTGAGGTACCTGGTTCAACTCATTGGGACTGGTTGGACAGTGGGTGCAGGCCACGGAGGGTGAGCTGAAGCAGAGCGGGGTGTTGCCTCACCCGGGCAGCACAAGGGGTTGGGGGATTTCCCTCTCCTAGCCAAGGGAAGCCATGACAGGCTACCTGGAAAAATGGGACACTCCTTGCCCAAATACTGTGCTTTTCCCAAGGTCTTAGCAACTGGCAGACAAGGTGATTCTTTCCTGTGCCTGGCTTGGTGGGCCCCATGTCCACGGAGCCTTGCTTCACTGCTAGCACAGCAGTCTGAGATCGATCTGTGAGGCAGCAGCCTGGCTGGGGAAGGGGCGTTGGCCATTGCTGAGGCTTGAGTAGGTAAAAAAAGTGGCCGGGAAGCTTGAACTGGGCAGAGCCCACCACAGCTCAACAAGGCCTACTGCCTCTAGACTTCACCTCTGTGGGCAGGGTATAGCTGAACAAAAGGCAGCAGACAACTTCTGCAGACTTAAACATCCCTATCTAACAGCTCGGAAGAGAACAGTGGTTCTCCCAGCATGGCATTTGAGCTCTGAGAATGGACAGACTGCTTCCTCAAGTGGGTCCCTGACCCCCATGTAACCTAACTGAGATATATCTCCCAGTAGGGACTGACAGATACCTCATATAAGCAGCTGCCCCTCTGGGACGAAGCTTCCAGAGGAAGGATCAGGCAGCAATATTTGCTGTTCTGCAATATTTGCTGTTCTGCAGCCTCCACTGGTGATACCCAGGGGAACAGGGTCTGGAGTGGAACTCCAGCAAACTCCAGCAGACCTGCAGCTGAGGGACCTGACTATTAGAAGGAAAACTAACAAACAGAAAGGAATAGCATCAACATCAACAAAAAGTTCATCTACACCAAAACCCCATCTGTAGGTCACCAACATCAAAGACCAAAGGTAGATAAAACCACAAAGATGGGGAGAAATCAGAGCAGAAAAGCTGAAAATTCTAAAAACCAGAGCACCTCTTCTCCTCCAAAGGATGGCAGCTCCTTGCCAGCAATGGAACAAAGCTGGATGGAGAATGACTTTGATGAGTTGACAGAAGTAGGCTTCAGAAGGTTGTTAATAACAAACTTTTCCGAGCTAAAGGAGGATGTTCAAACCCATTGCAAGAAAGCTAAAAACCTTGAAAAAAGATTAGATGAATGGCTAACTAGAATGAACAGTGTAGAGAAGACCTTAAATGACCTGACAGAGCTGAAAACCATGGCACGACAACTTCATGACACATGCACAAGCTTCAGTAACCAATTGGATCAAGTGGAAGAAAGGGTATCAGTGATTGAAGATCAAATTAATGAAATAAAGTGAAAAGACAAGGTTAGAGAAAAAAGAGTAAAAAGAAATGAACAAAGCCTCCAAGAAATATGAGACTATGTGAAAAGACCAAGTCTGCGTTTGATTGGTGTACCTGAAAGTGATGGGGAGAATGGAACCAAGTTGTAAAACACTCTTCAGGATATTATCCAGGAGAATTTCCCCAACCTAGCAAGGCAGGCCAACATTCAAATTCAGAAAATACAGAGAACACCACAAAGATACTCCTCAAGAAGAGCAACCCCAAGACACATAATTGTCAGATTCACCAAGGTTGAAATGAAAGAAAAAGTGTTAAGGGCAGTCAGAAAGGTCGAATTACCCATAAAGGGAAGCCCATCAGACTAACAGTGGATCTCTTGGCAGAAACTCTACAAGCTAGAAGAGAGTGGGGGCCAATATTCAACATTCTTAAAGAAAATAATTTTCAACCCAGAATTTCATATCCAGCCAAACTAAGTTTCATAAATGAAGGAGAAATAAAATCCTTTCCAGTCAAGCAAATGCTGAGAGATTTTGTCACCACCAGGCCTGCCTTACAAGAGATCCTGAAGGAAGCACCAAACATGGAAAGAAACAACCAGTATCAGCCACTGCAAAAACATGCCAAATTGTAAAGACCATCGATGCTATGAAGAAACTGCATTAATTAACGGGCAAAATAACCAGCAAACATCGTAATGACAGGATCAAATTCATACATAACAATATTAATTTAATTGGGGCTAAATGCCCCAATTAAAAGACACAGACTGACAAATTGGATAAAGAGTCAAGACCCATCAATGTGCTGTATTCAGGAGACCCATCTCACGTGCAAAGACGTATATAGGCTCAAAATAAAGGGATGGAGGAAGATCTACCAAGCAAATGGAAAGCAAAAAAACAAAAACAAAAAAAACAAAAAACAGGGGTTGCAATCCTAGTCTCTGATAAAACAGACTTTAAATCAACCACAATCAAAAGAGACAAAGAAGGCCATTACATAATGGTAAAGGGATCAATTCAACAAGAAGAGCTAAGTATCCTAAATACATGTGCACCCAATACAGGAGCACCCAGATTCATAAAGCAAGTCCTTAGAGACCTAGAAAGAGACTTAGACTCCCACACAATAATAATGGGAGACTTTAACACCCCACTGTTAATATTAAAGAGATCAACGGGACAGACGGTTAACAAGGATATCCAGGGCCTGAACTCAGCTCTGCAACAAGCAGACCTAATAGACATCTGCAAAACTCTCCACCCCCAAGCAACAGAATATATATTCTTCTCAGCACCACATCACACTTATTCTAAAATTGACCACATAATTAGAAGTAAAGCACTCCTCAGCAAATTTAAAAGAACAGAAATCACAGCAAACCGTCTCTCAGACCACAGTACAATCAAATTAGAACTCAGGATTAAGAAATTCACTCAAAACTTAACAACTACATGGAAACTGAATAACTACTGGGTAAATAATAAAATGAAGGGAGAAATAAAGATGTTCTTTGAAACCAATGAGAATAAAGACACAACATACCGGAAATTCTGGGACACATTTAAAGCAGTGTGTACAGGGAAATTTATAGCACTAAATGCCCACAAGAGAAAGCAGGAAAGATCTAAAATCGACACCCTAACGTCACAATTAAAATAACTACAGAAGCAAGAGCAAACAAATTCAAAAACTAACAGAAGGCAAGAAATAACTAAGATCAGAGCAGATCTGAAAGAGATAGAGACATAGAAAACCCTTCAAAACATCAATGAACCCAGGAGCTGGTTTTTTGAAAAGATCAACAAAATTGGTAGACCACTAGCAAGACTAATACAGAAGAAAAGAGAGAAGAATCACATAGATGCAATAAAAAATGATAAAGGGGATATTACCACTGATCCTGCAGAAATACAAACTACCATCAGAGAATAATATAAAACACCTGTATGCAAAAAAATAAAAAAATAAATTAAAAAAAAACTAGAAAATCTAGAAGAAATGGATAAATTCCTGGACACATACACTCTCCCAAAACTAAACTGGGAAGAAGTTGAATCTCTGAATAGACCAATAACAGGCTCTGAAATTGAGGTAATAATCAATAGCCTACCAACTAAAAAAAGTCCAGGACCAGACAGATTCACAGACGATTTCTACCAGAGGTACAAAGAGGAGCTGGTACCATTCCTTCTGAAACTATTCCAATCAATAGAAAAAGGGAATCCTCTCTAACTCATTTTATGAGGCCAATATCATCCTGATACCAAAGCCTGGCAGAGACACACACACAAAAAAGAGAATTTTAGACCAATATCCCTGATGAACATCCACGCAAAAAATCCTCAATAAAATACTGGCAAACCGAATCCAGCAGCACATCGAAAAGCTTATGCACCACGATCAAGTTGACTTCATCCCTGGGATGCAAGGCTGGTTCCACATATGCAAATCAATAAAAGTAATCCATCACATAAACAGAACCAACAGCGGAAACCACAATTATCTCAATAGATGCAGAAAAGGTCTTCGACAAAATTCAACAGTGCTTCATGCTGAAAACTCGCAACAAACTAGGTATTGGTGGAACGTATCTCAAAATAATAGCAGCTGTTTATGACAAACCCACAGCCAGTATCATACTGAATGGGCAAAAACTGGAAGCATTCCCTTTGAAAACCAGCACAAGACAAGGATGCCCTCTCTCACTACTCCTATTCAACATAGTGCTGGAAGTTCTGGCCAGGGCAATCAGGCAGGAGAAAGAAATAAAGGGTATTCAATTAGGAAATGAGGAAGTCAAGTTGTCCCTGTTTGCAGATGACATGATTATATATTTAGAAAACCCCATCATCTCAGTCCAAAATCTCCTTAAGCTGATTAAACAATTTCAGCAAAGTCTCAGGATACAAAATCAATGTGCAAAAATCACAAGCATTCCATTCCTATACACCATTAACAGATAAACAGAGAGCCAAATCGTGAGTGAACTCCCATTCACAATTGCTACAAAGAGAATAAAATACCTAGGAATACAACTTACAAGGGATGTGAAGGACCTCTTCAAGGAGAACTACAAACCACTGCTTAATGAAATAAAAGAGGACACAAACAAATGGAAGAATATTCCATGCTCATGGATAGGAAGAATCAGTATCTTGAAAATGGCCATACTGCCCAAAGTAATTTATTGATTCAATGGCATCCCCATCAAGCTACCAATGATTTTCTTCACAGAATTGGAAAAAACTACTTTAAAGTTCATATGGAACCAAAAAAAAGCCCACATTGCCAAGACAATCCTGAGCAAAAAGAACAAAGCTGGAGGCATCATGCTACCTGACTTCAAACTATACTAAAAGGCTACAGTAACCAAAACAGCATGTACTAGTACCAAAACAGATATATAGATCAATGGAACAGAACAGAGGCCTCAGAAATAATGCTACACATCTACAACCATCTGATCTTTCACAAACCTCACAAAAACAAGAAATGTGGAAAGGATTCCCTATGTAATAAATGGTGCCGGGAAAACTGGCTAACCATATGTAGAAAGCTGAAACTGGATCCCTTCCTTATACCTTATACAAAAATTAATTCAAGATGGATTAAAGACTTAAATGTTAGACCTAAAACCACAAAAACCCTAGAAGAAAACCTAGGCAATACCATTCAGGACATAGGCATGGGCAAGGACTTCAGGACTAAAACACCAAAACCAATGGCAACAAAAGCCAAAATTGACAAATGGGATCTAATTAAACTAAAGAGCTTCTGCATGGCAAAAGAAACTACCATCAGAGTGAACAGGCAACCTACAGAATGGGAGAAAATTTTTGCAATCTACACATCTGACAAAGGGCTAATATCCAGAACCCACAAAGAACTCAAACAAATTTACGAGAAAAAAACAAACAACCCCATCAAAAAGTGGGCAAAGGATATGAACAGACACTTCTCAAAAGAAGACATCTATGCAGCCAACAGACACATGAAAAAATGCTCATCATCACTGGTCATCAGAGAAATGCGAATCAAAACCACAATGAGATACCATCTCACACCAGTTAGAATGGCAATCATTAAAAAGTCAGGAAACAACAGATGCTGGAGAGGATGTGGAGAAATAGGAACACTTTTGCAGTATTGGTGGGAGTGTAAATTGGTTCAACCATTGTGGAAGACAGTGTGGCAATTCCTCAAGGATCTAGAACTAGATTTACCATTTGACCTGGCAATCCGATTACTGGGTATATACCCAAAGGATTACAAATCATGCTACTATAAAGACACATGCACATGTATGTTTATTGTGGCACTATTCACAATAACAAATACTTGGAACCAACCCAAATGTCCATCAATGATAGACTGGATTAAGAAAATGTGACACATATACACCGTGGAATACTATGTAGCCATAAAAAAGGATGAGTTCATGTCCTTTGCAGGGACATGGATGAAGCTGGAAACCATTATTCTGAGCAAACTATCACAAGAACAGAAAACCAAACATCGCATGTTCTCACTCATAGGTGGGAATTGAACAATGAGATCATTTGGACACGGGGTGGGGAACATCACACACTGAGGCCTGTTGGGGAGTTGGGGGCTGGGGGAGGGATAGCATTAGGAGAAATACCTAATGTAAATGAGGAGTTGATGTGTGCAGCAAACTAACATGGCACATGTAAACCTATGTATCAAACCTGCACGTTGTGCACGTGTATCCCAGAAATTAAAGTATAATAAAAAATTAAAATTAAAATTAAAAAAGAAAGAAAATGAAAGAAAAATGTTATCTGGGATTTGTTTCAAAATAATTTGAGAGAAGGGAATGAACGGAGGAGTCATTGGTGGTTGGATTGGTAGTCGCTGAGACTAAATGATGGTGTTCATGGGATTGGTTACGCTATTCTATTTTTGTGGATGTTCACAAATCTTCATAATAGAAAAGTTTTTTGAAAATCTATGCTACACAGATACACCATTTCTCATCTGTTTGACTGAAAAATTCAAAAGCTTAACAACACACTATACTGATGAGGCTGTAAGAAAACAGAAACTCTTACATTGCTGGCAAGAATGCAAAATGGTAAAACCCTATTGGCTGAATCTAGTACTATTTAACAAAATCATATATGCTTTTATCCTATGATACAGCATTCCTGTCTGGTACTGTAATGTGAAACATTTTAGGTATGATAAGACTTCTGGACCATTATAATGTACATTATAGGATAATGTAAATATGTTGATATGATTAATTATATTTAAAAGAAAACAAAACATTTATTTATTATTAGGAACCAAGATTTTCACAGTGAGAGAAAAGAGGTACAAACACAAAACAGAAGAACAAACTATGTACAATACGTCTGAATTAGAAATACTATGAACTACATAATTTCTGAAGATAGGATAGTAATAGAAAATCACCACTTTGTAATCGAATGTCTCACTGATTTACACAAGCATCTTCAATGAACACTAAAACCACTAGATGAAATGTTGTTAGGAAACAGAATATTCATAGTCTCAAAATATCACGCCAAAGTTTTGTTACTAATTACAAACAGGAAACGTATCTTTACATTGGAGAGATCTTATAGCCCCCACCTTTACCAAATAACTTGGTATCTATTGAATCTAGAAGCTAGGTACTAATGGATACCACTTCTCTCTAAACAAACCAAGTATAGTATGATTCCACTGACATGAAATATCCAGAATGGGCAAATCTATAAAGATAGAAGGTAGATTACTGGTTGCCTAGGTACAGGGGAAATGAGTTGTTGTCTAAGGATGGGAGGGTACAGGGTTTCTTTGGGGGTGATACAAATATTCTAAAATTGATTGTGGCGTTGTCCACATAACTGTGAATGCACTAAATCATACATTTTAAATAAGTGAATTATATCTCAATAAAGCTTTTTTTAAAAAAGAAAATAATAATAATAAATAATGTTGCCATTTGTGTCTAAAAAACAGGTACATATTTGAAAATGAATAAAATAGTCCCTAAAATGATACTTCAGAAGCTGGTAACAGTGGTTACCTCTACAGAGAGAAACAAGGTGCCTGGGGCACAGGAGAGGGGAGGGAGACTTATTTTTTTAATTAAGGTATAATTTACATACACTGCAATTCACCCCTTTTAGTATACATTTCCCCCAGTTTTGGCAAGTGCATACAGCCATGGAGGCACACAGCAATGCATATATAGACTGCCTCCATCACCCCTAATTTTCTCATGTCCCTCTGTAGCCAAACCCTGGCACCACCCTCAGCCCCCGACAGCACTGATCTGTTTTCTGTCCCTACAGTTTTGCCTTTTCCATTACGTCACATGCGTGGGCTCAAACAGATGTAGCTTCTGAGAGACTGTTTTCTGTATTTTTTTCATTTCTTGAATTTTGTTTTATGTGTACATATTATCTATTCAAAAAAAGATAACAGTTTTGGACAGTAAAAATCATCCTTATGAATAATCCATAGGTTAGAAAGAAAACCCACTGGAAATTATAAAATATTTCGAACTGAATGATAATGAAAGTATTCATGAAATATCATTAATGAAATAGGTTTTGGTACTACTACACATAATGGAAATATCAAAACCCATGGATGCAGCAAAAATAATATCTGGGGGAAAATTTATAACCTTAAGTATATTGACTAGAAAACAAACACGGCCAGGCGCGGTGGCTCATGCCTGTAATCCCAACACTTCGAGAGGCAAAGGCAAGTGGATCACTTGACGTCAGGAGTTTGGGACCAGCCTAGCTAACATGGCAAAACCCCGTCTCTACCAAACATGCAAAAAATTAGCTGTCAGTGGTGGTGCGTGCCTGTAGTCCAGGTACTCGGGAGGCTGAGGCAGGAGAATCGCTTGAACCCAGGAGGCGGAGGTCGCAGTCAGCCAACATCGCGCCATTGCACTCCAGCCTGTGCTACAACAGTGAAACTCCATCTCAAAAAAAAAAAAGAAAAAAAAATAGAAAACATTGTATTTTAAAAGAGGTTAATGTGTCCTAAAAAGCCAAACAAAGAAAGCAGAATAAATGCAAAGCACTGCAAGGATATAAATAACCAGGATTATTGTGAAACAATAACAAGAATAAATGGCGATAATAAAAATACATGTAATTTGTATATTGATGCACAAAAGCAACTTAGGGTGGTGGAATGGACATTGGACTTAACCCATTTATGCTGGAGGTAGCAAATTTTTTGTGTGAAAAATCAGACCTCGGTGATGACCTTGAGCAGTAGGATATAAATAACTCCCACAAGCTTAGCTTTCCAATAATGGAACTCTAGGCATAAATAACTTAAGATAGCTAAGACTCAGTTTCTTCACCTCCCAGATGGGGATAAAACCTCCTTTTGCCCAGCAGTAGGTAGGACTTACACCAATAAGGATTTAGCCAGCCAGGCGTGGTGGCTCACGCCTGTAATCCCAGCAGTTTGGGAGGCCGAGGCAGGTGGATCATCTGAGGTCCGGAGTTTGAGACCAGCCTGGCCAAATTGATGAAACCCCATCTCTACTAAAAATACAAAAAATTAGCCGGGCGTGGTGGTGGGCACCTGTAATCCCAGCTACTTGGAGGCAGAGGCAGGAGAATCGCTTGAACCCGGAGGCGGAGGTTGCAGTGAGCTGAGATCACACCATTGCACTCCAGCCTGGGCAACAAGAGCAAAACTCTGTCCAAAAAAAAAAAAAAAACCAAACGGATTTAGCCATGGTAGAGCCCTTCCCTCTCTGCGCCCCGGCACAGGAGGTAATTACAGTGGGGATTATAGTGTGCCAGTAGAGAAGTTTCTCTTTAAGGTTTAAGGTTCCCTTACCTGAGTTTCTTCTCTACCACTTCTTAAATCTTTCCTTTCTTCCTTCACTGTTTATCTATGCCAGAGAGGTTCTGCAGAAGAACAACTTGAGGTCACTGAGCTCTAGGTCAGGCCAGTCAGAGTTCACACACTGGATTCTGAAACACCTTGAAATAAGAGCTGTAGTCCTTGTATTAGAAGACCAAGATTTAAAACCAGATCGACCACTTTTAAGCTGTGTGATCATGAACAAGCCTCTTAACCTCTTTACCTCTTTGAGTTTAGTGTCTTATCTGTCAAACAGGATCATAGTAATGCCCATATCACAGAGTTGCCATGAGAACCAAATGAGGAAGCTGGGCATGGTGGTGGTTCATGCCTGGAATCCCAGCTCTTTGGGAGGCCAAGGCGGGCAGATCACTTTGAACTCATGAGTTCAAGACCAGCCTGGCCAACATGGCAAAATCCCATCTCTACAAAAAATAGCCGGATGTTGGTGGCTCACGCCTGTAGTCCTAGGCTGAAGAATCACTTAAGCCCAGCAGGAAGAGGTTGCAGTGAGCTGAGATCAGGCCACTGCACTCTAGCCTGGGTGACAGAGTAAGACCCTGTCTCAAAAAAAAAAAAAGAAAGAAAAAAAGAGGTGACATATGGGAAAGTATTTTTTTACATTGCAAAGTGCTGTATAAACGTCAGCTATTACAATAATTATTTTTATTAAAACTTGTTCACCAAAAGCGTACTGAAAAACACTTCCCCTATTCACATGGGAGGTCTGTGCCTGTGGCAGCTGGGATGGGGATGGTGGCCGTTCTGATTAGGCATCCCACATCCTGGGCTGGCCAGCCACTGCCAGCCCACTACCAATAGCTCAGCGAGTGTCCCAGCTTTTCAGTTACACAATTAACGGGGGTCCAATGGATATTTTAGGGAAAGGATGAGGGTAGAGAGAAATGTTTATTTTGTGTTGAAAAGAAAATTATTACCCTTACCTGTGTTTCCTGGGTTCTTGGCTAGCCTGAATAAGTAATTGTTATTGAAAGATTAACACTTCAATATGTAATTCTTTTTCCAAAACTTCTATAGACTAGATTACAGTGCTTTCCAAGAGAAGGAGAATGCAAACCACAAATGAAAGCTGTAAATGGAATTTAAAATGTTTTAGTAGCCACTTTTAAAAAGTAAAAAGGAACAGGAACAATTAGTTTTAACGATATTATTAGATTTTATTTAACCCAGTTAATCTAATCTATGGCCATTTTAACATGTCATCAATATAAAAGTTATAATGAGATAATTTACTTTTTTTCACAGTATGCCTTCAGAATTTGAGATTGACTTAAAGTTCATTCTAATTTGGATCAGCTGCATCTCAAGTGTTTCACAGCCGCACGTAGCACGTGGCTGTCTTATTGGACAGTCCAGGCCTAGGACTTTGTGAGGCTTAGGGAAAGCCACTTCATCCCTGAAGAGGGCAAAACATGGCTGGAATCTAAGTGGCTTCTTGTAGAGGATAGTCAGGGGAGAAAAGTGAGTTCCAGATTTGGGTTCATGCAGTCGTTCATTCATCAAGCGTTTCTTGAGCACCAACTTTGTGCCAAGTGCTGTGGTCTTGGCTCTGCCGCCAGCTCACTTCGCGACTTTGCACAAGTCACTTCCCTTCTCAGAGCCCCGAACTCCCTACTCCACCTTGGAGAAAATGAAGATCCCTGTCTATGAAGGAGAGAAATGTTTGTGCCAGCTAGAGGAAAATGCCTTTAGAAATCATTAGCAGTGGAGTTCTGAAAGGCCGGCAGCACCAATTGCTTTCATTGATTCTATGGATGAAGCTCTCACCATCCCATTATTATTATTACTATTATTTTATTTTGAGATAGGGCCTCACTCTGATGCCCAGGCTGGAGTGCAGTGGCATGATTATAGCTCACTGTAACCTCAAACTCCTGGACTCAAATGATCCCCTCACCTTAGTCTCCTAAGTAGCTGAGGTTATAAGCACGTGTTACCACTCTTAGTTAATTTTAAAAAACATTTCATAGAGACGGGGTCTTGCTATGTTGCCCAGGCTGGTTTCAAACTCCTGGGCTCAAGTGATCCTCCCACCTTGGTCTCCCAAAGTGCTGAGACTACAGGTGTGAGCCACTGCACCCAGCCCTCTTTATTATTAATGTCAAAACCAACAGACTCTGTAGGATTTTAGTAGAGGAATTAATCACACAAGTCTTATCCATGGTAACAGTGATTTATCATGCTCATGGTGTTACCTGGGACCCGATTTCTCCACCAGTGTCTTATTGGCCATCCTTCTAAAGGAGGGTCTAAAGGAGAACTAATAAAACAAGTCATAAATTCCAAGTACGTTGTACATACTAAGTTATCATTTCTGTCTATGAGTAGATTTAACTGTGGGGAGACATCCAGGAGGTTTTGCAAGGAGTGGTGCTAGGGCTTAGTACTCTCATTAGGCTTGGAAATAAAGTCACATCTGTAAACTTGTAGGTGGCCATGACTTTGGAATGATTATAGCTTAAATAGGAAAAGTAAATAGAGTTACCCTTCCTAGGAATTGGGCAATATTTGCTGGGCTGTCGGGTGAAATCAGTTTTCAACTTCTGTGCCTGGAAAATGACTCTACATAGGTATTTAGAAGGAGAACAAATGACTTGGAAGTCATTTGTTCCAGAAGTGTTGGAAACTCTTTAAATAGATAATGATCATAAAATCAGATACCATCACTTGTGGTTGTAGCCCAAGCCGATATTAGTAATCTGGATGCATGGGGACACGCAGACATGACAATTGCTAATGCAAGTTCAGGTAGTAAGCACTGAACAAACCCCTGACATTGGTACATGGTCTTTTCATTCTATAATGTGTTTTCACAACATTGTCTCATTAAAGCTTTACAACAGCTTTGCATGGTGAGTAGGCTGTATGTTATAATCCTCATTTTACAGAGAAGGAGCTAGAGGCTCATCAGTTAAGTAACTAGGTGAAAGTTATGGGACTAATGAATTGTAAAGATGTCTGTATGAGTGATGGGTTCTTTTTTCAATAGCTTTGGGGTACAAATGGTTTTTGGTTACATGGATGAATTTTACAGTGGTGAAGTCTGAGATTTTAGTGCGCCTGTCACCTGACTAATGTTCATTGTACCTGATATGTCATTTTTTAAATCCCTCTCCCCTCTCCTTTGGAGTCACCAAAGTCCATTATGTCACTCTGTGTGTCATTGCATCCTCATAGCTTAGCTCCCACTTACAAGTGAGAACATATGGTATTTGGTTTTCCATTCCTGAGTTACTTCACTTAGAACAGTAGCCTCCAGCTCTATTCAAGTTACTGCAAAAGACATTATTTCATTCTTTTTTATGACTAAGTAGTATTCCATGGTGTACATGGACCACTTTTTCTCTATCCACTCATCGGCTGATGAGCACTTAGGTTGATTCCATATCTTTGCAATTGTGAATTGTGCTGCAATAAACATACACGTGTAGGTGTCTTTTTGATATAATAACTTCTTTTCCTTTAGGTACATATCCAGTAATGGGATTGCCAGATTGAATGGTAGATCTGTTTTTAGTTCTTTAAGAAATTTCTGTGATTTCTTTTTTTTTTTTTTTGTATTTTGTTTTTGTTTGCCACTCCACATCTTGCTGCCTCCTAAGCTTCCCCAGTACAGAAAAAGGGCCCTGATGCCTCATCCAACTTAGGACATGTGTGGAGCTTCTTTGTGTCTAGAGAGGTCCTAGGAGTTAAACAGACTTTCAGCTAACTGATGAGAACTCAAGCAGAGGAGAAGGCAGGCCTCCATTGTCTCACAAATATGTAGACTTCTCGGTATGGACAGGACAGGAGGAAGAAAAACATGGCTGTTCTTGTTTATTTCCAGTACTATCAGCCACAAAAAGAGTGGGATCATTGCTCAGAAATACGTCCCTACTATTGGACACAATGGGCTTCATTAGAAGTGAAAAAATATTCTAGATCCCATCTTATATATAACAACCCCTTCTCTTCACACTGCACTTCATAATTCACAAAGCTTTTTTACAGATATAATTTTATCAACTCATGAATGCATCAGTTCCACGAGTTAGAGAACTGTCTTGCACACAGTGCTTTGTGCATTGTAGGAAATCAGATATTTGTTGAATAAATGAATGGCTCAATCTCCATTTTGCATACGAAAAAACAAAGGTCCAAAGAGGCTGAGTGATTTATCACAGTGAGGGAAGCACGACTGAAACCTGTATTTTCCGAGTTCAAGTCTGATTATGCTCCTGTATAAGTTTTTGGATGGACACCATAGAATATTACTAGGGAAAATAGTCACACTTTCCCTGAACAATTTCTCAATAAGTAGGGATTTGGGGGTATCTCAGGTCTCGCCGATCATTTATTTTGCTGTAAATTAAATCATTATTCACTTTCTCTAGAAGAGATGGAAAAACACCAAATTAGCATTCCACTTCCCAAACATCCCAGCAGAGTGAAGATGGCAGTGAATAGTAGCCAAATTTCTAATTTTCTCATCAAGAAATCTAAGCAGAAGGATTAATCTATGAGCCACCAATCACAAATATAAAATCATGCCAGCTTGGCAAAGAAAGTGGAAAACATTATATACTGAAAAACTCCCAAGCAGCACCTGGTATTGAAATCCCAGCTTAGGAGCCAGATGTCTCAACAGAGAAGAGAGCTTCTTTATTCTCCAGGAATTTCAAGACTGAAAAGATAAATTAGAATCTCAAGAAATGGTTTCAAGGGTGTTTATTATTAAAACCCCTAAAGTAGGAATGACAGAGTCAGTGGAGAAGGGAAGGACGTGGGTTTATGAATCCAGAGGTGTTTGGAAGAGTGTACAAATGATCTTAGAGGAAGGAAGGCACTTCTGGACAACCTCTGCTGGGAATGGCAAGCATCTTCCTATTAGGCATTTTCCAGGGTTCAAGCTTCCCATTGAAAAGGAATTTTTTTTTGGAGACAGGATCTAGCTCTGTCACCTAGACTAGACTGCAGTGGCGTGATCTCAGCTCACTGCAACTTCTGCCTCCCAGTCTCACGCCATCCTCCCACCTCAGCCTACCCAGTAGCCAGGACCAGAGGTATGCACCACCATGCCTGGCTAATTTTTGTATTTTTTGTAGAAAAGGGGTCTCATTTTTTGCCCAGGCTGGTCTCAAACTCTTGAGCTCAAGCAATCCGCCCGCCTTGGCTTCCCAACGTGCTGGGATTACTGGCATTAGCCATCACGCCCCACCAAAGAGGATCTTAATGAACCATCTAGTATAACACTCCTGACTCTGGCCAGTCTGCCAGTTGTCTCCAGAACATTTCTGTCACTGTCATTAAGCCTCCGTTTGTCCTTCTGGGGTAGCAGACAAATCATTATCACTTGAAGTACTATTTCCCTTTATCTGAGTTCTAGAAGGTGTTGTCTTTACATTGAGCCCAAACTTACTCCCAGGTACTTCTACCTAGGAGCCCATTCCCAACCAAACTAACCCCTCTTCACTGTCACATTTCATCAACCACAGAAGACCGTAACCGTGATGCTCCCGTTCCCTGCAGCTACACATCTCCAGCCAGAGGGTAATGACTTAAAACATTCCCAAAATAATGGAGTTTCCAGATCTGTTATCATCATGGCCATCCTTCTGACCAAATTTCTGGACTGAAAGCTGGACTCCAGAGATAGTCTGAACTGCAGAGGGCACTTCCTCTAGGATGGTTACTTAACACCCACGTCTGACCTCAGAAAAATGCCCACTAAGTGAGGAGGAAGTGCAGGATGGAAGGATGGTCTCTGCTGTCAGGGACAGATGCTTGAGAACTGCTAGGGCCCATGTGCTGGGTTGTCAAGGCAACAGGCAGCACAATTTCAACACCTCCGCATTGTAGCTATGGGGCCTGGGCCCAGTCCATGCTGCAGCTGTAGACCCAGCAGTGGGTGAGGGGCCACGCTCTCCAGAATCCTCAGGGCAGGCTGATGCTCCCTCCCTGCAGCTCGCAGAGCAGCCCCATCAGGCCCACTCTGGCCCCAGCAAGTTTTTGTAATTTACACTCTGCCAGCAGCAGGGCCCATCCATCCTGGGTCTTGAGTCTCCTGAACGCAGGTTCTATAACCTCCAGAGAGAAAATGTGCCCAGTAAATGGCCAGGCGCTAAAAGGTTGAGATAGCAGAGCAGGGGCATTGAGAGGATGTGTGGTGTCGGCAGTGCTTTGGTATTTGACTTCAAGCTCCTCCCTGGAGCATCCACAGAACTTTACAGCTAAAGGAAACATTCCAAACCCAACCTCCTCCTTCTTGTAGGTGAAGAGACAAGCCCAGAGAAGAGTACTGACCCACCCAAGGGCACAACGTGATGTACATACAGAGACTAGCTATATGAGGACCCAGTACCCACCTCCTGGAATCTAGGGCAGCCAGTGTTGCTTTTCTGGGACCTACTGTGAGGGCTCTTAGCAGGAGGGCACAGGATGTGGGTGCTTCTCCTCCTGCACCTGTTTCCCACGTTTGGGATGCAGGCTCACAAATACTACATTTTGACTTCCCACTTCAGAGAGCTTAAGTGCCGCTCTGAACTGTGGGTTAGCAAGAGGTCAGGCACACCACACTGGACCTTACAGCAAGGCCATAGCAAGCCCTTCCAGTTTCACTTTCCCCCATTTGTAACATGGTCTGGGTTAGCTGGTCACTGAGATCTCTTTCCGCACGGACACTCTGTGATCATTCTGTGGTCAGGCACCCCAGGAATCTGTTTAACCTATGCTGCAGAGAGAGTTCATCCAATGGTAGCAGAATTAAAACGGAACCTGTATTCACACCAATTACTTCTTTTACTGTCACAAGAGGAAGAAGAGTTTTGAGGATGGGACTGGTCCCAAAATGGCCCTCCTGTTTATGATGGATGTGTGGGTGAGGGGCCAGTATTTCAGATGCTAAGGAACATGCTTGCACCTCACAAGAGCTGACATCCTGTGACCCGCAGAGTACCCAAGGAAGGCTTCCCCACCCCCTTAAGCCTGGTTCAGGTACAGTCCCACGTGCAGCCCCAGTCTTAATGCCACTATCACACTCCCAGGTGGTGGCCTCTCCACTGTATCTTGTTATGATGTCTTGTTTACCCCCAGACCTGGCATGTGGTAGGTATTTACTGCATTCTTTAATGACTGATGAAATGGGCAGAGCCTCTCTACTGAGACAGGAAAGTAGGACAGGAGTGAGGCTGTGTTGTGTCTGGAAATATGGTGCTTTAGCTTATCATATCACTTGGACAGGTCTCCTGCCTCCCTGTTTATATGTAAAATAAAGGAGTCTGACAGATAAGTGTTTTCCCAATTGTTCTGTAAAACACCAGTTTCTTGGATATTTTGCAGCCAAAACAAACAGTCTCCCTGGGTAACTGGGGTGATGTGACACTGTAGCTCCTTCTTGGAGATTCATATGCACATTTGAATATTAAAGGCTCTGAGAAGGCCTGCAGCAAAGACATCTATCTAATTTTATTTAGACCAAGTTTCTCCAAAATTCTTTGGCCTCCTTCTCCTTGTATCTAAGGAACTGGTGTTCCAAGGCATACAACCTGGGAAATACTGAACTAGATAATTTCTTTCTTTCTTTCTTTCTTTTTTGTCTTCTTGGAGACAGAATCTTGCTTTGCCACTCAGGCTGGAGTGCAGTGGCACCATCTCGGCTCACTGCAACCTCTGCCTCCCAGGTTCAAGAGATTCTCCTGCCTCAGCCTCTCAAGTAGCGGTGATTACAGGCATCTGCCACCATGCCCAGCTAATTTTTGTATTTTTAGTAGAGACAAGGTTTTACCGTGTTGGCTAGGCTGGTCTCAAACTCCTGACCTCAAGTGATCCACCCACCTAGGCCTCCCAAAGTACTGGGATTACAGGCATGAGCCACCATACCTGGCCTGAACTAAATACTTTCTAAGGGCCCTTGTAACTATATTTCATCCATAGAGGAGGTAGCCTGGTATAGTGAAAACAGTGTGGACTTTGGAATCAGTACTGGGCTTAAATCTTGGCTCTGGCTTTTAGTAGCTGTGTGACCTTAATTAATTTATTTAGATTTCCAGACTTGGATTTACTAATTCTATAAGATGAGCCTAATAATATCTGTTTGTTACGGTTGTAAGGTTGTTGAGAGTATTAGATGAGATAACAGATATGAAGTATCAACAGTGTTTGACAAACAATAGGCCCATAATAAGTATTTGTTCCTTTGCTCTATTACTTCTAACGCTCTACTTCCACCCCTCATCCCTACCACCAAACCCAGAGCGGGCTGTTGGCAGGCAGAGAATGCAGCAGGGAGGCAGGCTGAGTCCAGGTCCTCACATGGCCCTAATCGTGCTCTCTCAGTTTCATGGAAGGACCACACCCCGGTCTCCTCTTTGGTAGGGGACCAAAGGTGAAAGGGCCAAGCGGGAGGTGGCAGAGAAGCCTTCCCTCCTTTGCCAAGCGAATGTGTCTTCTCTGTGCTAGGCAACTGGATGGTGTTAGTGACAAGAGAAGATAAAAGGATGCTTTCAAACTTTCCAGAATGAACGCCTTCTCTCATAAATCCACCACCTAAAATAGCAAACCCAAGCCCCAACATGAGGGCAAAACCTTGGCCTGTCTGCCTGGGCAGGAAGTTAGCACAAAGGTGGGATCTGACGGATGGTGACTGAGAAGGCAGGGTTAGGAACCTGAAAGGGCAGGGCTTAGAAAGGCTTCTAGGAGCCTTGGCACCAGGAGAGCCATGGCGGGAGGATCTGCCATCGGAACAAAGCCATCACTTGACAAACACAAGTCGGTCTCCAAGTTTGCACCACACACGACTTGATTGTGGTGGAGGAAGCAAGGCATCTGCCAGGGAGGCAAGAATGGATGCTAGGACTTGGCTTGTTGCGGGGACTGAACCAGCGGGTTGGATCAAATGCATTGAACCTCTGTGGACTGGTCTCATTTTTTTATTACTCTTTTTTTCCCTTTCCTCCACTTTAGGGCAATATTAGAAGAAAGAATGCAGAGGCGGGGTGCGGTGGCTCATGCCTGTAGTCCCAGCACTTTGGGAAGCTGAGGCGAGTGTATCATTTGAGGCCAGGAGTTCAAGACCAGCCTGGCCAACATGGTGAAACCCTGTCTCTATTAAAAATGCAAAAAAATTAGCCGGGGTGGTGGTGGGTGCCTGTAATCCCAACTACTCCAGAGGCTGAGGCAGGAGAATCACTTGAACCTGGGAGGCGGAGGTTGCAGTGAGCCGAGATCGTGCCTCTGCAATCCAGCCTGAGCAACAGAGTGAGACTCTGTCTAAAAAATAATAAAAATAAAATAAAAAGAAAGAATGCAAGCCTTGGAGACAAGAGGAGTTTTAAGTCTTACTCTGCCTTTGCTAGTTTTGTCTCCTTGGGCAAGTTACTTAACCCCTCTGAAGCTTAGTTTTCTCATGTGTAGGATGAGGAAGATAATTTCTACTCAGAGAGTGGTTGCAGGAACCGAATGAGTTATTGTTAGTGAATTCCAAAGTGTGGCATGTGTAACCCAGACATAGGGGCAGACATTTTCCATTCTAATAGTCAGTGTTTAGTTTCACAGGCATTAGAAAAATAGTTGACATACCAAATCATTTTATGGATGTTATTGATTAGTGCAAGGCTAAAGTAGTTAGGTAAGTTAATTAAATAATGTATTTATTTATTTTGAGACAGAGTTTTGCTCTTTCACCCAGGCTGGAGTGGAGTGGGGCAATCTCAGCTCATTGCAACCTCCATCCCCCGGATTCAAGTGATGCTTCTGCCTCAGCCTCCCAAGTAGCTGGGATTATAGGCACGCACCATCTCACCTGGCTAATTTTTGTATTTTTAGTAGAGACGGGGTTTTGCCATGTTGGCCCAGCTAGTCTCGAACTCCTGATCCCAGGTGATCTGCCCTCCTCAACCTCCCAAAGTGCTAGGATTACAGGTGTGAGCTACCACGCCCGGCCGGTAAGTTAAAGAAAAAAGGGAAAGGGAGTTAATTTAAAGAAAAACTTTAAGTTAATTATGATACAGCTGGTGGGCAGATGTGGCAAAACTCAAGCGAGTGCTGTGTGAATGACTGAAGTACAGGAAACTCTGAATTAATACCCACCCAATCATGGTGGCTGGTTCGTGGCAGGCACTGAAGGTCATTTCCAAGAAAGTAAAGAGGGTTAGGAAAGGAAGGGAGGAAATAAGGAAGGAAACAGACCTGCTTATTTGTCTACCTACTTAGCCTGTAGGTCCACTTCAACCCTATTCGTCTTCTTCCAAAGGTTCCCTTTTTGTTTTTTCTTTTTTAAAATATTTTTTATTTTATTTTATTTTATTTTTCTCTACTAGGTTAGCCAGGCATGATGGCATGTGCCTGTAGTCCCAGCTACTTGGGAGACTGAGGTGGGAGGATTGCTTAAGCCCAGGAGGTGCAGGTTGCAGTGAGCTGAGATCATACCACAGCACTCCAGCCTGTGTGACAGACCCAGACCCTTTCTAAAATAAAATAGAATAGAATAGAATAGAATAGAATAGAATAGAATAGAATAGAATAGAACAGAACAGAACAGAATAGAATAGAATAAAAATCAATGGGTATACGGTGAAGAGTCAGTCTCTTTATTTCCTTAACCATTAGGCCCCTAGGTTCCTTTCCCAGAGAAAACCACTGTTAACATCTTCTTTTAAATCTTTCTTTCTAAGTATATGCAAACATAATTGTGTAGGAGCCTATTTTTTTCAAGGCTCTTTTGATGAGAATTTATATCTAGAATCCTAAGACTCAAAAGTGCAAGGAGGGGGATGTGTGAAACACACTAAGATCATCTTGTTCAGAGATCTCAGAGGATCAGAAGATGCGTGGAGGCAGCCACACTCATTGACAATCTATGTCTAATGAAAAATGTTTTTGTTTTGTTTTGTTTTATAGACAGGGTCTCATTCTGTTGACCAAGCTGAAGTGCAGTGGCATGAACATAGCTCACTGCAGCCTCAAACTCCTGGGCTCAAGTGATGCTCCCACCTAGGCCTCCCAAAGCATTAGGATTACAGGCATGAGCCACAGCATCTGGCCTGAGAGGTGTTTTTGGTGAGCACATATAGAACATGAGATAATGTGAAGGTTGAAGCAAAGACTGAGACCTACTGACTTAGACCAAACGATTTCCCAAGATCTCCAAGTAAGTTAGTGACAGACCCAAGAATCTAGCCTAGCTAGACTCTAAGTTCTCAGGTATCTAACTTACTGCCCCAGTTTTACCAAGATGTAATTGTTGAGAACAGAGATTCTGAGCCAGAGAAAGTCCTCCCAGGTACTTTGCTACAGGGTAGAAGGTCAAGAGAGACCAAGTGTTCG
Source organism: Papio anubis (assembly GCF_008728515.1). Classification (NCBI taxonomy): domain Eukaryota; kingdom Metazoa; phylum Chordata; class Mammalia; order Primates; family Cercopithecidae; genus Papio; species Papio anubis. Next base: position 56,207,842 of record NC_044991.1, on the reverse strand, counting down.
GGGCCTGTTGAAAGTAGAGAGTGGCTAGGAACTTATCTGGTCTCATGTTGTAATGAACATAAACGAATAATTCCATTTCCTTTCATGTTTCCTGTGTACAAGTCCTTTAAATATTGCCATATCTCTAAGAGCAAACCCTATTTGGGCTTTCCAGACTTTTACGTTCCAAAGAGGTGACCAAAGACGTTTCCCAGATGTCTCGACTTCCTGTTGTGTCCACACTGTCTTCTAGTAGAGAGGGTGGCAGCAGCATCTGAAGTCACCCTTCCAGTTTCAAGTTATTTATTTACTTGCTGTGAAGGCCCATGTTATGCTGGGACAAGCCTTGGGCCTCTGAATTTTATAGCTCTCTTTATGGATGCATGAAACGAAGATCTAAATTTACTGCATGGGAAATTCCAACTTTGTCCTTGAGACTTAAAGCGCCTTTAGTGTTGGATCCATTTGGTGAAGACCAAAATTTCTAATTAAATCCAGCCAATAGCCAATGCATTCTCAAACTATTAAATAATTCACTAAAGTCCTTTAGTGCTGAATCCATTTTTATTTACCTAATTCAGTATGTAATAAGATACAATCAGAATGGAAAATGCATACTTTGCACTTTTTCGTAGCTGCCTTATTTGAAAAGTTATGGAAGAGCTTGGTGACTAAGCATGACAGTAGGTAGGTGCGGCAGGAAGCAAACTGGGGAGGTGGCGATGTACCACCAAGCCCCTTGTGTATGCTGCTCCCTGGACATACTCACATTGCTGCTTCCTGCCTTTTCTCTGATACGAATGCCCTTTCCTCCAATTTCTTTTTTAGAGATGAGGTCTCACTCTATCGCCTAGGCTGCAGTGCAGTGTCACTATCATAGCTTAGAGCAGCCTTGCACTCCTGGACTCAAGCAATCTTCCTCCCTCAGCTTCCCGAGAAGCTGGGACCACAGGCTTGAGCCACCATGCGTGGCTAATTTTTTTTTTTTTTTTTTTTTTTGAGATGGAGTCTCGCTCTGTCACAGCTCAGGCTGAAGTGTAGTGGCGTGGCCTCGGCTCACCGCAACCTCCACTTCCCGGGTTCAAGCATTTCTCTTGCCTCAGCCTTTCGAGTAACTGGAATTACAGGTGTGTGCCACTGCACCCGGCTGATTTTTGTATTTTTAGTAGAGGTGGAGTTTCACCATGTTGGCCAGGTTGGTCTTGAACTCCTCACGTCAAGTGATCCACCCAGTTTGGCCTCCCAAAGTGCTGGGATTACAGGTATGAGCCACCACTCACTCTCCCCTGTCTTTTTGCAGAGGCAGGGTCTTGCTATGTTGCTCAGGCTGTCTCAAACTCCTGGCCTCAAGCAATCTTCCCACCTTGGCCTCCCAAAATGAGTCACTGCACCTGGCCTCCTCCAATTTTTATTTATTCACATCTATCTGTTAAAGCCTGTCCCAAATGTCATCTCTTTCATGAATCTTTTATCAATTCAGTAGGTAAACCTACTGAGTCTTCTTGCATATTTTAGTTGCATACATTTTGCTTTGATCTCTTCTTTTCGGTTGTCAACTGTTTAAAGGCAAGACTGTATTTATCTTATTTTATATCTTTATTTTTGGCACGAACCTGGTTTTATTAATAGTTGTTTAGAAAAAGAAAGAGAAAGTTTACTTTTCTTTCTTGTTACATAACTTATGCATATTTATTATAAACCACTAGAAAATACAGCACAACAAAATCAGAGAATACAAATCATTTGTATTTTGTTGTACAACATTCTAGGCTTTTAAAATTCCTACATTTGTCATAAAGATATATCAAAATTGGATCACACTACAAATAAACTTTTTAAATCTACTTTTTATATTACAACATATTATTAACTTTCTTTGTGTTAACATGATCATGCTTTTAAAAATGGGAATATGGAGCGGACACCAGGACTCCAAGATGGCGTCAGTCGTACCAGTGAAGGACAAGAAACTTCTGGAGGTCAAACTGGGGGAGCTGCCAAGCTGGATCTTGATGCGGGACTTCAGCCCTAGTGGCATTCTTGGAGCATTTTGAAGAGGTTACTACCGGTACTACAACAGGTACATTAACATGAGGAAGGGGAGCATCTCGGGGATTACCATGGTGCTGGCATGCTACGTGCTCTTCAACTACTGCATTTCCTACAAGCATCTCAAGCACGAGCAGCTCTGCAAATACCACTGAAGAGGACACGCTCTGCACCACCCCACAACCCCATGACCTTGGCCCGAGCCCCTCTGTGAGGAACACAATCTTGATCGTTGCCGAATCCTTTCATGTCCTAATGGGAATTAACCTCCAAATAAAAGATGACTGGTAAAAAAAAAAAAAAAAAATGGGAATATGTTTTTTCTCTGATTATAAAAACATGTCCCCATCATAAAAAAAAGAGAAGAAATGTAGAACTGCATACAGAATTGAATAAAAATTATGTCTTAATCACACAACATAGACCACTGTTGATATGCTAGTAAATAACCTTTCATATTTTTTCCTGGGGAGCAGGTATGTGTGTGTATCACATCAATATATATTTATTTAAATATCTTCATTTATACATGAAGTTTCTTGTACAAAGATAGTGTGAACATCTTTCAGTGTCAAATAATTAAGATATCTATATCTTTTTAAAGTATCTGCATAGATTATGTGTGGATCTGTCACACTTTAATAAATTTTCTATTATTGATTGCTTACATTTTTCTAAAATACTTCTTTAACAAATGTTATGGATCATCCTAGTATATGCATTGGTAGATTTACCCTTTCCAGGATTTAATACAAATTGCTTTTCATAAAATGTGTTGTTTTAAATTTCCCCAAATGTCTAAAGAGAACTTTAGCCTATAATGACGTAATAAACATAGGGTAGTAGGATGAATGGACTCCAAAATGGACTCCAGAACAAATAACTTTCCTCTCCTTCTACTTTTTTTGCTTTGAGATATCAGTGGAAAATCTGTTTACTTATCAGGTACCTTGGGAGAGGAGCCACTAGAGGTACGGCATGGGTAAACCAACTGCTTTTTTGGTGTTTTTGTTTTTGTTTATTTGTTTGTTTGTTTGTTTATTTTTGACAGAGTCTTGCTCTGTCACCCAGGCTGGAGTGCAGTGGTGCGATCTCCGCTCACTGCAAGCTCCGGCCTCCCGGGTTCAAGCCATTCTCCTGCCTCAGCCTCCCCAGTAGCTGGGACTATAGGCACCCGCCACCACACCCAGCTAATTTTTTTTTTTTTTTTTTTTTTTTGTATTTTTAGTAGAGATGGAGTTTCATAGTGTTAGCCAGGATGGTCTCCATCTCCTGACCTTGTGATTTGCCCGCCTCAGCCTCCCAAAGTGCTGGGATTACAGGCACGAGTCACCGCGCCCAGCCAGCCACCATGCTCAGCCTTCAGTTCTCTTGTCACTTTAGTAAACTGAGAAAATGGCCCGCATAGGAAGCACCTTGTTCTGAATCTACCAGTGGGTGAGTCACAGGGCGTGGGTTAGAGAGGGATTCTGAGACTGTCAGACTCCCAGCTCTGCCTTCCCCATTAATTCACCACACTCCCCTGGGCAGCCCTTCGCCCCTTCCCAAAACTTTCGATTTCTTAATAAATCACGTTTATACTCAAGCAACTTATACTATTTCTGATGGCAAAAACAAAGCAAAGTACGGTAAGTGCGAGTTCCTGTAAAGTATGCAGCACACATCTGGTTTAATCATTTCCCTTCGCAACTAAAATTTATAATTGTTAGTGTCTAACATGAGGTGAAGGAGAAGGAACATGAAATTTGGAATCCAAAAGTTTAGAATTGAGTCTAAGAATTTTAAACCCCTAGCATGCCGTACAACAAAATACAAATGGTTTGTATGCTATGATTTTGTTTTGCTCTATTTTCTAGTATCTATAATGAATATGCATAAGTGACATAACAAGAAGGAAAAGAAAGCTTTCTTTTTCTTTTTCCAAACAAGTGTTAATCAAATAAGACATTGTCTTTAAAGAGCTGACAACCTATCTGGTCATATACTTTCTCCCCTGTAAAATGGCAGGTGTATTCATATCTGCTTCCTGGGAGCCTTATAAAGATCAGATAAGACAGTGACTATAAAGTAAGTTTTGTATTTATTGTACAAATGCTTAACTATGTTAACGACAACATTTGCTCTTATTGATCATGTTGAAAAATATTTCCCTAATCTTGCATGCCTGGCCCCATAGGACTTTCTAAGATGGGTTTCTCAAATGAAAGAAAGGAAGTGACTAAAATGACATAGCAGAAGGAACCATATTCAGAGAGCTGGAAAGTCTGCATTCTGGTTCCAGACGATTTGGACATTGGTGTTTTCATGGGTAAAAGGAGGAAGTTGGACAAAATGACCCCTACACTCTCTTCCGGCTCTGGGATCCGGGTGAGTTATTCTGTGAACTTAGGCAAATTATTTATTTGCAGACCTGAGTTTCCTCATTAGTCAAATGAAGAGGCTGGGTTGGATGCCTTCTCTGGTCCATTTCCTTTCTGAGAATTTACACAATCCCAATGACCTGCCCATGGTCATTGCTACTCTTTGATGTACTTTTTTTTTTGACACAGTGTCTCCGTCTGTTGCCCAGGCTGGAGTGCAGTGGTGCGATCTCGACTCACTGCAACCTCCATCTCCTGGGTTCAAACAATTCTCATGCCTTAGCCCTCTGAGTAGCTGGGATTACAGGCATGCGCTACCATGCCCGGCTAATTTTTGTACCTTTAGTAGAGACGGGGTTTCACCACATTGGCCAGGCCGGTCTTGAGCTCTTGGCCTCAAGTGATCCATGCCCCTCAGCCTCCCAAAGTGCTGGGATTACAGGCGTAAGCCTCCGCACCCGGCCCTCTGATGTGCTCTTATGCAAGCCACAACTTGGCCCTCCAGGTTGCAGCCTCAGAGACCACAGACAATAGGCTGTGGCTTTTCTTCTCTCTGTTTGGTTTTTCGGCTGCATGCTCACAAATGGGCTAGTGGCAGCTTGGCAGTGAAACCAATCCTTCCATCAAGAGGCCTTAGGTGGTGAGCCAGGATTGCACACGGCTGTACCTTCCCGGTTCCTGAGGATTGGTGTCCCCCGCATGTTTAAAGGCGGAGCCAGACCTATGCAGCTTTTTCCTCGCTGTCCTCAGGCACCGAGTACTCCAGATAAACTCATTGGCAGTCTTTCCCCAGGAAGGGCTCCATGTGCTCCTCTCTCACTCTTCCTCCTGCCTGGGATGCCTCTCTATGATCTTTTCCTTGAGTATTTACCTGAAATGCCTCCTCCTCAATAAATAGCCCTTCCTTATCTCCAAAATCACCATCAATCTCTCCTCTGAATTCTTTTCACAAGTGGTATGCATCTATTTTTAGATATTATCAGTTTGTCTTTTAAGCTCGCTTGCTTCTTGTCTGTCAAGGGCTGGGTGTCTGTTAATGTATACGGTGCCTCATACTAGCAGGCATTCAACGAAACGAGCACTGCCGTGATTTATAAGGGACTTGTAGACATCTATTCTTCCTTCAGGGTTTTATTTTGTTTTATTTGTTTGGGTCTAAGTGGAAAATTTGGGCAGAAACACATTAAAGTTGAGGCTTTGATATTAGTCCCCAAGGGGCCCTGCCTCCCTGTTCAGCCCTGAATTTTGAATATCATCATCACCAGGATCCGTAACAACAGTCTCCTAAACAAAAAACCCAATTGTGAGCCTCCCAGAGGCACAGGTTTCAGTGAATTGAAGGATTCATTAGAGATAGTGAGGCATAGTAGTTAAGACTAGGGCCTCTGCTGTCAGAAAGAACTGGGTTCAGATCCTGTTGTGGCCACTGGTAGGCTGTGTTACAAGTTTCTTAGCCTCTCTAAGCCTCTGGTTTCTTATGTAGAAAATGGAATGCTAATACCTATACCCTAAGATGGCTTCACATTGACCGATGCGGAGCTCTTAGCACAGAGCATGGCTTCGGGAATGGTGGCCCACCACGCGGACACGTGTACTCACCCCGCCGGAGCACCTTATACTCTGAGGGTGTTCCTAGAAATGGCACTAATGGAGTTAGATACCTGACAAGTGGCACAGGCATGTTTGAAAGGCTCGGAGCAAGAAGTCAATGCATTTTGTCTTTTACAAGGGGCTTTTACCTGTGTCATCTCATGATTCCACATGACACTGTACAGGCTGGGCAGGGCAGGTATCATCATGCCCATTTTTCAGAGGAGAAACCTTAAGCTCAGAAAGGTTGAGTGCCTGGCCCAGTGAGGTGGTTCATACAGCTAGACTGTGTCCCTGAGGCTTAAACCTGGGTTCGCTTGTTTTGCTACAACTCCTCTTTCCACAACAACACAGTGGGATACTCAAGAGGAGTGCAACTTTGCTTTGGGACTTGGTGACAACAAGACCTGCATACATAGGGAATAGGGTGGCTGTCCCAGGCAGGCACATTTTACAAACAGGTGTAGAGTGAGGGAGCATCATATCGGGCTCTAGGAGAAAGAATTAGACATGTTTCACTGAGTAGGGGAGTTCATGTAAGAGTAGCAGAAAATGGCTGGGTGTGGTGGCTTCTGCCTGTAATCCCAGAACTTTGGGAGGCTGAGGCAGGTGGATCACCTGAGGTCAGGAGTTCAAGACAAGCCTGACCAACATGGTGAAACCCTGTCTCTACTAAAAATACAAAAATTAACTGGGTGTGGTGGTGGGCACCTGTAATCCCAGCTACTTGGGAGGCTGAGGCAGGAGAATCACTTTACCCGGGAGGTGGAGGTTGTGGTGAGCCGAGATCACACCATTGCACTCCAGCCTGGGCGACAGAGTGAGACCCTCAAAAAAAAAAAAAAAAAAGGTAGTATAAAATAATGGAATTAAGATTGAACATATTCTGAAAGGTCTCCACTGCCAAACTAAGGAACTAGGGCTCTATTAGGCCATGAGGAGCCACTGAAACTCCCTTCCCAGAGGAAGGACGTGGCACAATTCACAGGGCAACAGATGGTGAGGACAACATGGTGGCTTCCAAACCTTACTCACTAGGAATGGCTGAAGAAACTGAATGTTTGACCTAGAAAAGAGAAGACTTTGGGGAGGGAAGGCGTATTTGCCAGACTTGGGGGACAGTAGAATCATTGTTGGACCAAGGAAAAGACAGCTTTGTTTTATGTGGTCTCTGTGAGCATCCTGGGGAGCAGTGAAGGTCAGTGGGTGAAAGCTCTAGAGAAATAAATGTTCAGTTCAGATAATGAAGACCTTTCTGGTCCTTTCAGTGCACTTTAACTCAAGTTTTTAAATTCATTTATTTGTTTGTTTTTTGTAAATATGAGGTCTTACTATGGTGCCCAGGCTAGTCTCAAACTCCTGGCCTCAAATGATGCTCTCGCCTTAGCCTTCCAAAGTGTTGGGATCACAGGGGTGAGCCCCTGCACCTGGCCAAACCTGAGTTTTGTGAGAGCCCACCTGCGAAGCACTGGAAGGAAACAGGGACTGGTACAGACAAAATCTCTGCCCTCCTGGAGCTCATATGAAATGGGGGGAAGATAGGCCTTAAACAGAACCACCCTAGAAATTAATGTTATAGCCAGAGCTTTTCAAGTACAAGTATGGGCTGCTTTGAGAAGTGTAAAATCCGGCCAGGCGCAGTGGCTTATATCTGTAATCCCAGCACTTTGGGAGGCCAAGGGAGAGCAGCCTGGTCAACATGGTGAAACCCCATCTCTACTAAAAACACAAAAATTAGCCAGGCGTGGTGGCAGGTGCATGTAATCCCAGTTACTTGGGAGGGTGAGGCAGAAGAATCACTTGAACCCAGGAGGCGAAGGTTGCAGTGAGCTGAGACTGCGCCATTGCACTCCAGCCTGCTCCAGAAGAGTGAAACTCCTGTCTCAAAATAAAATAAAAAATAAAAATCCCCCATCCTAGGAGTTGTCGAGAGACATGTGTCATGCTAGAAAGGGCTGGATGACTTCTCAGAAGATTCTGTGTCTCTACACGTGTTGTGAAATCTTCAACAATCCTAAATCCCTTAATTAGCGGGAGAGAAAAGGCAAGTGATCAATTGGCTTCTTTTAAAAGCCCATATCTGCATGCTTCGTCTTCACTGCAGTCTGAGGCGCAGAGTGTGGCCAAGCAGGAATTTCATCCTGTGTGTAGCTGGGTGGCTCCACCCATGAATTGAAAATCATTTAGCTGAAATTGTGACACAGCTGCAAATTACAGTCTGCCTGCAGGTTGGGGCTGCGGCTGCGGCATGGCGCAATCCTCCAGTACCCAACATTAAGTAACGCAGGGCAGACTCTTACCAGGGCCCTACTGCTGGTCAGTTGCAAAGACTACAGGCAGCCTGGCTGGAGGAGCTGTGGAGGGGAGAAGGCAAGTTGGCTGTGTCACACTAGCCTGTCTACAGAGGAGCATCACACCCACAATGTCACCATGGCTTTGAGCCTCACAACAGCCCTGAAAGGTGCGTGGATCATGCTGATGAGGATACCAAGGGCCAAAGAAGTAAAAGAATTCAGCCAACATCACACAGTGGACAAGTTCCAAAGCCTGGCTTTGAATCTGGGTCTTTTGACTCCAACTCAGGGATCTTTTTTTACTACATTACTCTGGGATCGAGACTGACCAGCTACAGACCCTTCTAGAGAAGACCAAGTGGTCAGTGGTCAGACACCACTGTCCAAACCTGTAGGACCCCTTGCAAAACCTGTGGCACTCAGGGACTTTGAGGCTAATAATATAATTTTTTTTTTTTTTTTTTGAGACAAGGTCTCACTCTGCCACCCAGGCTGGAGTGCAGTGGTATGATTTCGGCTCACTGCAACCTCCACCTCCCAGATTCAAGTGATTCCAGTGCCTCGGACTCCCGAGTAGCTGGGATTATAGGCATGCACCACCATGCCTGGCTAATTGTTGTATTTTTAGTAGAGACTGGGTTTTACCGTGTTCCCCAGGCTGGTCTCGAACTCCTGACCTCAAGTGATCCTCCTGCCTCAGCCTCCCAAAGTGCTGGGATTACAGACACGAGCCACGGCACCCAGCCAGGCTAATAATATAATATTATTAATACTAACTTCTTACACTGGGCTGTGCCCAACGCTGTGCTGAGCCTTTCACACTCACCATCCCCTTTGATTCTGAGAGCAATTCCACTCAGTTTTACAGTTGAGGAAACAATGGCTTCGATAGGTGAGGAGACTTGGTAAAGCCAAGACTGTGTGTCTTCATGTTCCCTTGTAAGGGGAGCACCACCTCCCTGTCACCGCTGCAGCTTTCTTTGTCAGGTGATTGAAAGGAGTGCCCGGGGTCTGGTTTTCCTTGGCTCCCAGGCCAACAGCAACAACCACAATAATAAGCAAAACCCCTCCTTTCCTTTAGACCACACTCAGAAGCATACACAGCACTTTCACACCTATTCATCCCATGCTGTTCATGGAGCTGTCCTCCAGCTTTCTGGCAGGATGAACTTGGTGTCATGAGGCCTCGCCCAGTGTCACAGCTAGTGCCCTGGGTAGGGGCCAAGACCACACATGAGTCTCCTCTTGGGTCCAGGCTCTTTCCATGTCCCTCTCTACCCTCTGCTCTTTTCTTAGTCATCTGCCAGAGCCAACAGTACATCCCATTCTGCCTGGCATGGGTATAGAGCCAGCTGTCTTAGAGCCCCAGAGGCCTGGGAAAGGTTGCCTCGTTTAGGCGCTGACCTCCAAGGTTAAGCAAACACGGGCTCTGGAACCATTTACAGATGGGTATGAAACTCATGGTTGGAGACCAGGTTAATCTCTCTGTGCCCCATAAGATAGAAATAATAATAGCCCCTTTGTATAGGGTTGTTATGAAGGTGAGAAAAGTTAATGTATGTGAAGTGTTTAGCCAGTGCCTGTCCACAGTAAACACTAAATCAATTAGCTATTATTAGTAAGCACTAAATCGGTAGTTATGATTCCCATCTTTACAGTGATATTGATTCACTTATTCAAGAATGTGCATGTTCCAGCCACATGTCAAGCCCTGTGCTAGATTCTGAGAAGAAGATTTGAATAATATGCAACCTGTGCCTTTAAGGAGCTCAGTCTGGAGATGGGGACAGATATCAACAGATAGTTTCAGTGCAGTGGATACATACGGTAATAGAGGTCCTAAGATGTACAAAAGGCTGCATGGGCCTAAAGGACAGAGAAAGGACACTGATTTATCTTCTTCAATTTTCCAAGCCACCTGTCTATTCGATTTTATCTTTCTCGAGATCAAACATTCCCACTTCTCCCTAAAGATCCAACCTTGTTATGGTGCTCGGTCTTCCTTCCCCACTGCTATGCTGGGGGAAGCCTTGGGACATTTCTGTTTTCTCGTGAATCCTTGAAGCATTATTTTAAAAGAATATATACTCACTCCTTTGTCCATTGTAAACCTTGATATTTGTAAATATCAATAATAGGAACTTTGAAAAAACATATCCCCTTAGAAACAATCAAGCAAACAAAAACATGTAGAATGTCAGAGCTTCTCCCCACTCCATACCCATCCTTTAAACCGATGTCAAGGTGGGCCCAGTGAGGGTCAGTGACGGAGCCTGCAGTCTGAGAAAGACATGGCAGAAGCATAAGGTTAGAGGCTGTTCCTGCTGCCTCCTTAAAAACAACAATTTTCCCCCAAATCTGGACTGAAACTGACATTCAATGCCAGGCATGATCTCAGTTTAACCCGTTGTGGTACACATGCATGCACTTCCCATGTGACACTTCCCAGGTGCACCGTCTCATGTGATCGTGTCCACAGCTTTGTGAGTTGAGATGGGTGGGAGTGATTATCCCCAACCATAAGCAAGGCTTCCAGGCTTCAAGGGTTGGAAACCGCTGAGGGTTCGGCCAGCATCAGAACCAACGGCTTCTAATTCCAAATCAAATGGTTTATGCCACACTACAACCCTAAACAAACAAACTGTGTTGTGTCTCACTTCCCTACGCAAGTGGAAGATGCTAATATATGTGTATCATGAGAAAGGACCTCACAATTTTCTGCCTCTGGGTTCTGCGGAGACATTTCTTTGATTCAGAGAGAACTTCCCAGGATCAACAAGCAAAGCATGTCATCAGTTCCTAACCCTACCATCCAGGAAACAGTCCGTCATTTTATAAAATTATAAATGCGAACTATTGGAGTTTCTTGATGATCTGCCCCCTTCTCCCCAAGCTGGTCTTGTACAAACATGATGCACGTCCATTGGGTGACAAGTCTGTCGTAAGTGAAACGTTTACAGGCACTACAGGAATGACCTGGTGCCTCGCCCACCTCATTAGAATTCTAATTGGGGTGTGTAGGAGAGGCTTCTATAAATGGTAAGGCAATCCTTGGCAGCCTGTCTGTCAGCACTGTCCGTGCCATTCCCAGAGGAGCCTGAGAAGAGGCAGAGGAGGGCGAAACATGGCTGGTGAGTGCCCGGCATCTTCTCCATCAGGTCCTTGCCAGAAGCCTGTGCTTCCCCTGGGCCAGCCTGCGAAGTAAGAGTGTCCAGCCGGGACAGCTGCCTGCCTTGGGGGCTCTGAAGGCTGGACTTCGTATTTTAGAGTGCTAGCGAGAGGCGGCTCTTTCTCAGTGGTGGTTGGGTACCTCTAGCATATTCTTGGGGTAGAACATCATTGGAATGTAGCTCTGAGTGATGGGCAGGGTGTTCAGTGCAGCTGGAGGTCGCATCTCCTTAGGCAGAGGACGAGCTTTGCCTTGTTTGTGTTTCTTTTACACATCCATCACTACCCGTAAAACCAAAGCAGACAGGATTCGGGTCTCGTGTTTCTCAATGTAGCTGTATCCAGCTGTCAGCGGTGTCAGCAAAGAAGCACATCTCAGAGCTACCAGGGAGCGAGAGTGGCAACATGTAAGTTGATTTGAAAGAAACCACTGTTTATTTCAAATCAACTTACTTAGGAGCAAACTACACATTCGGAAGCACCAGACAGGCTCTGTGAAAGTGACTTGATGAGCTGAAGCGTCCCCGTAGCAGGAGCAGCTGTGCCACAAGATGTCCTGGTTCACAGGAGAGCACCAGGGAACAGGGGTTACAAAGAACAACAGGAAGTGCAGGTTCCCCAGCTCTGCGGTTACTGTCGAGGATTTGGGCCTTTGTTAATCAGCACTCCTGCTAAGCAGCATGCTAATTATTATCTGTCTTGTGTGCTCAGCCTAGTGGGTTGACAGGGACGCCAAATCCAAACAAGATATGAATCAAACCTGTAAAATATTATGAATGGCAGTTAGGGCTGCTGGAAGATTGGCCAAAGAAATCACTGAGCCAGATGCAACAGGCAAATGCTGGCTACTTCGGAAGCCACAAAAACTGGGAAAGGTGATTGCACATTGGGTCCCCTCCCCTGTCTCCCATTCCTTGCTGTAATGTATGGCATGGCTGGGATGCTAAGAAGAGGCGCTCTGAACCCTACAGACTGTAGCAAGAGGGGAGGTCAGATGTCATCTAGCCCATCTCCCTCCCTCCGGAGGCGGCTGAGGCCCGGGAAGGGGTGGAGGCTTACACACAGTTAATCCATCACAGAGCCAGCTAGGTCTCAGCAGTGCCCTTTCCACCATGTCCTGCTGCCAGAGCTGAGCTCCTACATAAGTGCACATAATATCCGGAACACAGAAAAGCAATTCTGAACCTGGCTTCTCATTTGAGCTTTGTGACCAACTGCTTGTGTGTTCTCTGCCACCCCTGAGTCTCAAGTTTTCAAGATGAAAGATTTGCAATGAATGCATTTTGAGGTTGCTTCCAGTACTAACTTCTCTTTCTCCACAAAGAGAAACCAGGGCCAGGGAGTGGACGGGCATGTGCCCAGCCCCCGGGAATGGGCTCTCCCATCCCTGTGCAGGACCTCCCGTGGACTCCCAGGAATGGCCTGCCCGCTGTGAGCCGTGATGAAATGTCTGTTAACAACCAGAGATGTTCTAAGGTCACAACAGAATGAGGCTGGTTGGGAGAAAATCAATTTTGAAAAGGTGGTGGAGAGACAGGTGAATACATTCAGTCCCTTAAATTTGTCCCACATGCAGTTCCTAGCTCAGCTCCAAGTCACTCAGCCAGGAAGTTCCCAGTCAATGTTTCTTGAATTAATGAATTTATTCACTGAACACCTAAGGGAGAAGAGCTGTGCCAGGAGCAGTGGGAAATATGGAGGTGAATGAGATGTGGTTTCTGCCCTCCGTAGCTTTTAGTCTGATTATTTTTTTGTAACACCAGTTTTGTAGGTAAGTAGCATGCAAGGCAGACTGTTATTAAGCTGCATGACAAATACAAAGCAAGTGCTACGGGGACCAACAAGAGAAAGAGACTAGTCTCGTCTGGAATCTGGGATAGGGAAGACTCTGAGAAATGAGTGGTACTTGGTCACGGACAATGAGTTGGACTTGATCTGGAGAGGTTTTGCAGGGCAGAGGGAACAGGAAAATAAATGTCAGTGTGAGCAGGTGTAACCCAGGGGACTATCAGGATCACATGTGTGCTGCTTTGAGAGGGCTCTGTGTCCAGCTCCTAATTTAAGGTTCTTGTTGCAATCAGAAAGGATTTTATTATTCCGCCCCTTGGTGGAGAAGGCAGCCTGGGCTGCGGCTGGAAATGAAGGTAGTGGAGGGAGACCTGGCAAGGATCTGCACCAAGTGGCCTGGCATCCCCAGAGTGGATGGGAGAGCAGCTTGTGAGCACAGACGAGGGCCCCAGTGTGGAGAGGAGGGAAGGTTCCCCATCCCCAAAGCCACTTGGAAGCCCTGGGTGAGTGGCAGAGTCCTTAGGGTACACACCTGAACCACAGGCTTCTGCCTGCAAAAGACCAGAACCTCTGTTTTGGGGACTAATGGCTCTGTCCCTCTGGGGCAGCGAGCTTTCTTGCCAACTACTTTTCTGGGCAGAGCACTGGCCTTGGCTTCAGGGACTTCCCATCTCCAGGCCTCATTTCCTCCATTCCCAAAGGACCTGTAACATTCCCAGCGTCGGGGTCTGCCACGAAACCATTCTCCTTGGAGCTGGGACACCAGTTGCCCTTCCTCCCATGGAAGCAGTCAGGAATTGCTCTTGGGTTCTGGCCTCCTTCTCTTCTGTAAATCCTCTAGGTGCTTCCTGGGCCCTCCTCACATTTTTGTACCCGGCACTGGGACCAAGGCAATATCCACCCTCTCTCTGAAAAGGAGATCACCCCTCTGGGCTCAGAGTCTTGTGACTCCAGCTGCTCAGTGTTTGAAATGAGGACCAGCTGCGTCCTCTCTCCCTGGCTCCGTGACCTTCTTCCATTTGGGACAGTGGCTACTCCCTGTTCCTTAGAGACAGCCCATGAGCAGCTTCATTCCACCGGGAATGACAGCTGCCCGTATTTCAGCATTTGTTCCTGTAGGATTCCTTACAGGATAGCTGACGAGTTAAGAGTGAAGGTTCAGAGGTGCTCTCTGGATCAAGTCTCCACTCTGCCCCTTATAAGATGAGTAGTCTTGGGCAGGTCACTTAACTTGTGTGTCTCAGTTTCCTCATCTCCAAAATGGGGTTATTGCAGTATCCACCTCATGGGTGCTTATGATTACCTGGAAACTTTTTTCATGAGCCTATTTTCTCCTTGTCTTGGGGGATTTAAGAAAAACCCTATGAGATGAATTACATTTTCTAATCGGGGCGATTCCCAGGGGACCCTCTCCATTAAGCACCTTTTAGCACAAGTCCTCCCTGCTCCCCCATCATCCATTCCCAAGTCCAAAGTCCTCGTGCCTGTGCGCTCCTCTTGTTCACCTCAAATAACTTCATGCTGGCTCCGCCCCGCAGGGCTGTCTCTGCAGATGGAGCAATCATTCTCCTCCCCAGGGCCCACGTGCCAGGCTGGGGTGTGTGCTGAAGTTAGGAAATCTCGCTTAGTAGTGGAGGGCACAAGGCCCAAGATCTTGGTAGGAGCTGAGAGATGGAGTCAGAAGGAGTCAGCCTTACCCTCTCTCAGCCTGATTTTCCTTATTAAAAAAGAGGACAGTGACTCCTCCCCTGCCTCCTTCCTATGACTGCCGGGTGGCTCTGGTCAGATAATTCATGTGAAGGAGATTCGATAAGTGTAGACAATAAATAGGCCTAAGGTAGTGAGTCTCAGTCCTTGCTGCACATTAGAATCACCAAGAGAGCTTTAAAGAAAATGCTGGCCAGGTGCAGTCTCAGCACATTGGGAGGCCAAGGTGGGCAGATCATCTGAGGTGAGGAGTTTGAGACCAGCCTGACCAATATGGCAAAATCTCATCTACTAAAAATGCAAAAATTAGTGGGGCATGCTGGTGTGCGCTTGTAGTCCCAACTACTTGGGAGGCTGAGGTTACAGTGAGGCAAGAGAATCGCTTGAACCCGGGAGGCAGAGGTTGCAGTGAGCTGAGATCACACCACTACACTCCAGCTTGGGCAACAGAGAGAGACTCCATTAAAAAAAAAAAAAAAAGAAAGGAAGAAAGAAAGAATGGAAAGAAGGGAGGGAAGGAGGGAGGGAAGAAAGGAAGGAAGGAAGGAGGGAGGGAGGGAGGGAAGGAAGGAAGGAAGGAAAAGAGAAAGAGAGAGAGAGAGAAAGAAAGAGAAAGAAAGAAAGAAAGAAGGAAATGCCAGTGTCATCCCTATCCAAAGATTCTAATTGAATTTGCCTAGAGACACCACTACACTCCAGCTTGGGTGACAGAGAGAGACTCTGTTAAAAAAAAAAAAAAAAAAAAAAAAGAAAGGAAGAAAAAAAGAAAGGAAAGAAGGGAGGGAGGGAGGGAAGGAAGGAAGGAAAAGAAAGAGAAAGAGAAAGAGAAAGAAAGAAAGAAAGAAAGAGAGAGAAAGAGAAAGAAAGAAAGAGAAAGAAAGAAAGAAAGAGAAAGAAAGAAAGGAAGGAAGGAAGGACAGACGGAAGGAAGGAAGGATGGAAGGAAGGAAGGAAGGAAGAAAGGAAGGAAGGAAGGAAGGAAGGAAGGAAGGAAGGAAGGAAAGAAGGAAGGAAGGGAAAAGAAATGCCAATGTCATCCCTATCCAAAGATTCTAGTTGAATTTGCCTAGGGTGGGTCTCAGAGCAATAGAACATTCTCCAGGTGATTCTTCTGGGCAGCTAGGGTTGACAGCCTCTGGTCTCAGAGATTCTAAACTCTTGCTTAGGAAGAGAAGTCCTTCTGTCCTCTTGTTTTGCCCTGACCATAGGGTGTCTAGGCAGGGAGTAGGCTGTGGATGGCCCCTCCAGGATCTGTATCTAAGTCACTGCTGCCTTGGTTGGCCGCAGGGCAGCAGCTTGGGGTCATATCTACTCAGGCAAAATTGGCTTTCAGTCTGGGCTTGAGTCCAGCCTCTGCCTGAGCGTGTGATACTGAGTAAGTGACTTTGCCTGAGTGGACTTCCAAATCCCTCATCTGTGAAATAGGGATAGCAACATCTTTTTAATAGTCAATATTTTGTGACTATTAAAAGACATAACGCAGGTGAAATGCTTAGCTCAGTGTCTGACACATAAGAGGTCCTCAATAGCAGCCCATTAAAAGCCCATTAAAATGCTTGTTTTTCCCATTATATATGGGATCCCAAGGCATTTGTTTCCCCCAATCTCTGGGGGTCCCGGTGCTAGTGATGGGTATATATTGAATCCCAACAATAACCCTAAGAAGGAAGATGTTCAGGTCTCACTGTCCCTCTTCTACAGATGAGAAAAGTACAATTCAGAGACATTGAGGCCCTTGCTCAGGGCCTCTCACCGGTCCAGGCACCAATCCAGGGCTCATTTCTCTTCATCCTTACCAGCCCCTTACTCTGCCTGAATGCCAAGAAATTGTGCCACCTGTGCTGCACAGGGCTTGCAAATGTCAGGATATGTGGCAGAAGTTAAAAGGAAACAGCACAGGCTAGAAAGAGAGAAAGGAGAGAGAGATGGGTGCTGAGGAGGAAAGCACCTGTGTCCTTGGAGCCAGAGGAGGGCTGGCCAGGGGCTAAAGATGTTCCCAGTGTCTAGGGGTGGGAAGTGGGGTGACTCACAGCCTGTCGGTGACCAGGATCTGAGACCTGGCTTCTGGGCTAAGATCTGCTTCAACTCTGTGACCTCCGCAGATGGCTTCCCCTTCCAGGGCCTCAGCTTTCTGACCTGTCATGTGGGCATACTAGATTACATCACTGTTTTTCAAGCTGCCAGTTGCCATCCACTAGCAGGTTGTAAAATCAGTTTAGTGGACTGTGACCAGCCATTAAGAAAGAGAAAAAGCCGAAGAGAAAATATCAGAGTACCCTGATACATAGTATTAGCCCTGTGAAACCTCATGTCTTTTCCAGATCCATGTGTGTAAAGACTATTTAGATTTCTTGATTTGTCCCCCAGGCAGGAGCGGCAAGAGCACAGTGGTGAGATCTCAGCTCACTGCAGCCTCCACCTCAGGGTTCAAGCCATTCTCCTGCCTCAGCCTCCCGAGTAGCTGGAACTACAGGCATACATCACCACATCCAGCTAATTTTTGTATTTTTAGTAGTGACGGGATTTCGCCGTGATGGCCAGGCTGGTCTCGAACTCCTGACCTCAGGTGATCTTCCTGCCTCAGTCTTCCAAAGTGTTGGGATTACAAGTGTGAGCCACCATGCTCGGCCACTTTTTAGCATTTCTATCAGCCCTCATTAACTCTAGACTTCTGTAAAATAAAAATGCATCTATGTCTAGAGAAAAGATACGGGAAGTAGAGTCTGGGTGGGGGCTAGAGATAGTCCCATTCACTAGAGTAGCATCACTCCATATTGGGCCCCCTGTCAGCCCCTCTGTGGGGTGGTCCTCCCTGGAATAGGAGATGAGAGCCCCATCACACACCGGGCGACCAAGTCATTCTCACTCATCTGCTGCAGGTGATTCAACTGCAGAGCCAGGCTGACAAGGATTGAGACGGTGGAATAGCAGCTTCCCTTTCACATCTGGAGTCTTTCTCTGTGCTTTTCACATGACCTCTGCCAAAGAGGGACCACAGAATAAATGGGCAGGGGTTACATTAACATACTTATGATTATGTTTGGCTGTGATTGATGGTGAATGCCCCCCCCCCAAAAAAAAGGTAGCTTAGAAAAATAAGACAGAAGTTTATTTCTTCCTTGCATGAGCAGCCTGTATGCAGGCAGTTCTGGGCAGGCCAGGTGGTGGCACCATTCTCAGGGCCCAGCTCTGTCCAGTCTCCTCTCCACCATCGCTAGGGTACATGTGGCTCTGCATGGTCTGAGACAACCGCTAGAACCTTGTCCATGTCCAGATAGCAGGATGGAACAAGAGGAAGAAAACAGGCAAAGGGCATTTGCCAACTGTTTATATAAAGAGGTTTTCTAAAAACTAAAAAATAAAATAAAAATTGAAAACAGGTATTCAAACAAATATTACCAAGTACACATTCATAGCAGCACTACTCAGAGTAGCTGAAAGGTAGGGACAACCCAGATGTCCATCAGCTGATGAATGCATCAACAAAACATGGAATATTCATGTAATAGACTATCATTCAGCCATAAGAAAAGAATGAACTACTGATACATCCTCCAACATGACCGAGCCTTGAAAACATTACGCTAAGTAAAATAAGTCAGACCCATTTGTTAATTTATGAAATGCCCAGAACAGGGCCGGGCGAGGTGGCTCATGACTGTAATCCCAGCACTTTAGGGGGCCAGGTGGGTGGACAATTTGAGGTCGGGAGTTCGACACCAGGATGGCCAACATGGTGAAACCCCATCTCTATCAAAAATACAAAAAAATTAGCCGGGCGTGGTAGCACCCGCCTGTAATCCCAGCTACTCAGGAGGCTGAGGCAGGAGAATCACTTGAACCTGGGAGGCGGTGGTTGCAGTGAGGCCAAGATCATACCACTGCACTCCAGCCTGGGCAACAGAGGGAGACTCCATCTCAAAAAAAGAAAAGAAAAGAAAAGAAAAGAAACAAAAAGAAAAAGAAATGCCCAGGATAGGCAAATCCATAGAGACAGAAAGAGCTGGAGTTGGCAGGGGCTGGGGATAGGAGGAAATGGGGAGTTCCTCCTAATGGATTGGGGGATTCTTTGGGGAGTGAAGAGAAAGTTCTGCCACTAGATAGTGGAGATAATTGCATATTGCGAATGTACTAAACGCCCCTGAATTGTACATTTTAAAATGTTTTAAATGGCAATTTTTATGTTGTGAATTTTACCTCAATTTTTTAAAAGAGAGATTTCCTGGAAGTTAATACCTATAACTTCTGCCTATAAGTTTTTGGCCCAAATTTACCCTCAAGGCCACCGAGCCAGAGTGGAGCCTGGGAAAGCAGTGCCTGTACAGATGGGGGATTTCATTACCAGGAAAGAAGGAACAAGTGAACATCAGGATAGATATTTATCTGGCAGTCCACCACATTAGAATTGCTGCTGGCACTGATGTTCTCAGGAAAAAAAAATCTGAAAAATTGCCCCAGGCCTGACACTGGAGTTAAGCATTAACTCAGGGAGGTGGCGAGGAATCAGAGTTTGGAGATGTCACACTGTGGGCAAAGCACCTCTGCGGCCTCCATGTGCTCACGTCTGGAATAAGGGTTAGGAGTATGTGATCGGTCTCTAAGGTTTCTTTTCCCGCTGATGTCTTTTAAGTGTGTACGTTGATGAGTCAGTTATAAGAACCACGCGACTCCTGTCTCTTCTTCTCCTCCCTTCACCCAGACTGGTGCAGAAGACAGCCCTGAGGCTCATAAATATACATAAAGCGGTAAACTTGAGAACCTTAGACGGCTGAATACCTTTCCCTCCTCTCCTTTCCTACACATTCTGACAGGGTGGGCTGTGATGAGTGCCATGTCAAGGGCTTTGGGGATGCGGAGACAGGATCATTGGATCCTTGATTTGGGGGCTGGCAGAGCAATCCTAGGGTTAAGGGACAGGATGATGACTGAGGGAGGCAGCTGGTGAACGGTTCAGAACCACACCGGAAGCTTGATGATAGCAGCTCTCAGCCGGCAGCCCCTACTCGGGGATGCAGGGCAGGCTGTCCCCTTTGTCCAGCTCCCGTGAAGACAGTTCTTTTGGAAGAGGTGTTTTCCTTCCAGGAGCTCGGTGTCTCTCCTCTGTCAGAATCCAAATGCTAGCAGGTGTACGATGCAGCATGAGGGCCCCTCACCACCTAGGGCACCTTCTGGACTCAAAATCCTGCATGAGACCCTCTTCCAAAAGGTTTCAGGACCACAGTGACAGGGTAGAGTCAGTAAGGCCTGGTGAAAAGGAAACACCATTTCCTCTTCCAGACCACTCTTAATACTTCCTAGCCGCCAAATGTGTGGGGTTTGTTCTCATACCAAGCGATTCTCTGTGGACACCACTGGGTGTCCTACAACTCAACTCAATTCTCACACTGTTGGGAGTTAGCACACAGCCCACAGGGTGTGCACATGCCCCTCAGTCCCACAAGACTGCCCCACTTCAGATGCTAGTGCTTCAGAAGTTGTCACCTGTGCTTCTGACCGACCAGATTTAAATCAGGAGTTCCCACCAGCCCCCTTCTCAGGTTTGAAGATTTGCTAGAACAGCTCACAGAACTCAGGAAAACAGACGACCAGTTTATGATAAAAGGATACAACTCAGAAGCAGCCAGATGGAAAAGGTGCCTGGGATAAGGTGTGGGGAGGGGCGCAGAGCCCCCATGCCCCCCTCCCAGCACTTCCATGAGTTCAGCCTGGAGGCTCCTCAGGCCCCATCCTTTGGGGTTTGGGTTTTTATGAAGGCTTCATTCTTAGGCATGATTCATTAAGTCATCAGTCATTGGTGATGAAATCAACCTCCAGTCCCTCTCCCCTCTGTGGAAGTGGGTAGTGGGCATGAGGCTGAAAGTCCCAAGTCTCTAATCACTGGTTGGCTCCCCTGGCAACCAGCTCCCGTCCTGAGGCTATCCAGGAGCTGCCAGTACCAGTCATCTCGTTAGCATACAAAAAGTCACTCATCATTTTGGAGGTTCCAAGGGTTTCAGGAACTTTGTGCCAAGAGAAAGCAGAGATCAAATATATATTTCTCATTATGCCACACCTGGGTTCAGAATCCTGGCTCTGCCAATTTCCAGGTATGTGACCTCAGATAAACTACCTGGTCTCTGAGCCTTGGTTTCTCATTGTAAGATTTCATTGACCACATACATAACGTGTTCTGTGGACTGCGCATAGCAGTTGGCATAAAGAAGGCTGATGACAAAAGTGAGCCCCACTTTTCCTCCTCCTCCAGCTTGCAGCAGTCTCGCACATCCCACAGCCACCCTAACAGAGAGCAAGGCTTGTTGGTGCTGCCGGGACTCATGCTTGGTGTCAGAAAAGGCAGAGATGATGAGTGTGGGCTCTGGAGCCTGCAGTCCTCCACTGTGGAGTGGGGTGACCGTGACCAAGGTACCTGGTTTCTCTACACCTTGGCTTCCTTGTCTGTAAAACAGGACGTCTGCAAGTGTCTGCCTCATAGAGTTAATGAGCTAATGCACATAAACACTTCGAAAGATGGCTGGCACACAAATGCCCAGTAAACTTCAGCTAATAGTATGATCACCACCATCACAGTCACCCCAGGTCTGACCTAGTGGGGCATGCAAAGTGCCCCTCATGTTCTTTCTGCAGGTTTCCCTGTTGGGAGGCACCCTGGAGCTCAGTCTTTTCTTTTTCATCCTCTCTAGGGACAAGACATTGGTCTCTGGGATGAATGGGAGGGGCCTCTACTATTGACACAGCCGCAGCAAACAATGCATGAGCTTTGGTGGAGCAAAGAAGGGTGTGGGCCTGTTGGGAGAGGCAGGTGCCAGCAAGAGATGCTGAGTACCCTGCCCCTCTTTCCTTACCCCTGTGCTGGACAAAGCCTTCTGGAGACGGACTTTCTACTTTCAAAGAACTCCGTGGTCTAGAGTGAGCTTTATCTGGAAAAGGACATGCGTCCTTTGGGATTTGGGGGTGGGGTGAAAAATCTCTAGGAAGGCTCAAGTGGTCTGAAACCATATGTTCCATAGAGTTCTTGTTTTTTAAAAATATATATTTCCAGAGGTTTTTATTTGAGAGCTCTTCTCTTTTGTTTTTCTTTTCTTTTCTTTCTTTTTTCTTTTTTTTAATTTTGAGATGGAATCTTGCTCTGTCACCCAGGCTGGAGTGCAGTGGCATGATCTCAACTCACTGCAAGCTCCACTTCTCAGGTTCAGGTGATTCTCCTGCCTCAACCTCCTGAGTAGCTGGGATTACAGGCATGCGCTACCATGCCAGGCTAATTTTTTAGTTTTTAGTAGAGATGGGGTTTTGCCATGTTGGCCAGGCTGGCCTCGAACTCCTGACCTCAAATGATCCACCCACCTCGGCCTCCCAAAGTGTTGGGATTATAGGTGTAAGCCACTGCACCTGGCCAGCCATTCTTTTTTCTAAAGCGAGTAAAGCTCTACCAAATTGCAACTGGCTGGGATGCACAGAAAGTAGTGAGCAAGATTGGCAGGAGGAGAGGGGAGAAAGTTGGGGGCCGTTTCCCTAGAGAGATCTGGCATCTATCAGCTGTACACAGCCATCTAGGGCTCAGTGTTTGCCAGTGTCTGAGTTCTGGGCTGCCTCTGTTGGCTACTCAGGTACAGGAATGCTCATTTTCCCCCTGCTCCCTCTGTCCTTTCTGTCCTCCCTTATTTCTTCCCTTCATTCAACAGATCCTTGTTGATTGCACGAATGTCTCAGTTTCCCTGAATGTGTGCAAAAATCTATTAATTTATTCTTTCAATGAATATTTGTTAAATGAATGAGTGAGTGGATGTTTGAATGAATGAATTTAGCACCCTGAACTGGGAGTAAGCTCATCTCTTGAGTCCCCTCTCTCCAACGGCAGGTTGGCTCACCATCCCAGGGAGCCTGCATTTTACTGGACAGGGTACCTATGGTGACCCTCCGCCCCATCTCCAGTGCTCTTGAGTGGAAGCCCCTCCCCAGTCCTGCCCTGGCCCCCATTCGCTCCTGTCTCACCTTTCTCTCTTCTCCACGAAGGGCCCCTGCTCTAGACAAATAGCATCACTCCTTCTCTTGTGCCTTTGAGCCTCTCCTCCCCACCGTCTAGAATGCAGGCTGCTCTATGGGCACCTGACAAAATTCTCTCTCCTTTCAAGGCCCAGCATTTTCAGTGTAGCTTTTCCTGAGCCCTACAACTGAAAGTGATTTTTTTTTTCCTGCCTGCATCTCTCATACACCTTTCCTGGATTTACCCCATTCCATCATTCATGATCACTTATGCTTGTCTTATCCACTGCTGAAGCTCTTGGAGAGTTACAACTACACTTCATACACGTTTACACTCCCAACATTGTGCCTCACACAATGTCCTATGAATAATAGTTGCTCTAATATTTTTATTGAATGAATACTTCATATTCACTTTTCCTTGTAGACTAAATTTTGAGCTGTTGTCATGACAATCATCTCATGACATTAGTCTTTTCTTTGTTCATTTATTCCTTCATCCATTTATTTATCTAATTATCCTAATACAGTCAAGCAGTGCGCTAGGCATCAGAACAGAAAGATCAAGAGGGCGCCGGGTGCAGTGGCTCATGCCTGTAATCCCAGCACTCTGGGATGCCAAGGCGTGCAGATCACTTGAGCCCAGGAGTTTGAGGCCAACTTGGTATGACAAAACTCTGTCTCTACAGAAAATACAGAAGTTAGCTGGGAGTGGTGGCTCATGCCTGTAGTCCCAGCCAATGGGGAGGCTGAGGTGGGAGAATCCCTTGAGTCCAGGAGCCAGAGGTTGCAGTGAGCCAAGATCACACCACTGCACTCCAGCCTGAGGCAACAGAGCCAGATCCTGCCTCAAAAATAAAATAGAATAAAAGATTAAAAAGGGATGTTCTGATGCAGACAGATGGACACATATAAAAAAGAGCTGTGTCTGGCACTGGAATGCACCCTCACACTCTCATCAGAGCTGTGGCCTCTTTGTAAAGACAGAGACCAGTTTGGTTTGCGGAAGAATGGGTGACGTAACCTCTTAAACATAACTCATAGGAAGATTTCCCAAAAAGTTTCTTTCAGCGAACACTTGGTACATCGTGGCATCTCTCATAAACCCTTCTCAGTTTAGCTCCGTCATCTTCACAATCATGTGAGAAGAAATCAGGAGGGTGGATTTTGAGATGTTTGTCCTCGAGTCTTATCCAGGTCATTCATGGCCTTTGACCTGCTCCTATAAACAGCTCTTGCCAGTGAGCATTTGCAAGTCCCCTCTGGGCCAAGGATTCCCCAATCACTAGGCCTAGAAACACTGCTCAGAGTCTCCGCCAGCCTCCCTAGCATCAGAGGCCCAGGTCGACACCAAGGCATTACAAATACAGGGAAGGTAAAGGATGCAAAAGTAAACATTTGCTGGATGCTGGAGAGGCGAAACATGCTTGGCGTCTGGGTACACACAAGGGTACAACAAAGAAGCCAAACCAGGATGATGGGTGTGAGAGAAGTATCCTCCCTTCCGTTCTTTTCTTTTTTTTTTTGGAGACAGAGTTTTGTTTTTGTCGCCCAGGCTGGAGTGCAATGGTTGTGACCTCAGCTCGCTGTAACCTCCGCCTCCCAGATTCAAGTGATTCTCCTGCTTCAGCCTCTTAAGTAGCTGGGATTACAGGTGTGCATCACCACGCCCAGCTAATTCTTTGTATTTTTAGTAGAGACGGGGTTTCACCATGTTGGCCAGGCTGGTCTCAAGCTCCTGACCTCAGGTGATCCGCCTACCTCAGCCACACAAAGTACTGGGATTACAGGCATAAGCCACCATGCCCGGCTCCTCACTTCAGTTCTGTTGGAGCCCCCATCCACAAAGCAATGAGAAATGCTGAAAGCAGACAGAATGTAGGCGCTCTGGTGACATAGTTCTCCTCATTGATTGGATGGAGTTCCACTGAACATTTGGCCTGTTCCCTAAGGGCCGAGTGACAGCTCAGCAGATGGAGGGGAAAAGACACTCTTAGCTATGGGAACAGGGTGCACAGAGGTTCAGCTGTCTGAAAGGGCGGAGCATTTTCTGTGATCTTGCATCCTGGGAGCTGGCATAACTGCGACTAGAAAGACTGAATGGGAATAGGTTGTGATGTTCCTGCTATGCAAGATCAAGGTCTTTGGATTTTAACGTGATTCTTTCCAGGAATTTGGCTCTGCCCTCGACGAGCCTCACCCCAAAACTGCTCTTTGGTAACTTACACCATTCCCCCACACCACCATTCCTTGCCTCCTAGGACTTCAGGTTCTCTTTTCTGCCTCACAGCTCTAGGACTCCAGAGTATCAACTGGCAGACGGCCTTCAACCGACAAGCGCATCACACACACAAGTTCTCTAGCCGGGAGCTCATCTTGCGGAGAGGCCAAAACTTCCAGGTCTTAATGCTCATGAACAAAGGCCTTGGCTCTAACGAAAGACTGGAGTTCATTGTCTCCACAGGTACCTGCGCATTCCCCTCCCTGCCCAAACACACACATACCTGAGTAGCCCTTGTGCATTCAAGGAGTGATGGGGACCATACTGGGACCACTGGCATTGGGCTCTAGCCTTGCTCTGTCAATGATTCAATGTGGCCTTGGGCAAGTTGCTGTCCATCTCTGAGCCTGACTGAGAGTCACCATCCTCAAATCAAGAGGGATCTGGCCTGTATGTTCATTCCAGTTACTTCCAGTGGCAGAATATGGTGCTTCATTGGCTCTTGTCCCCCAGACGGGGATTGTATTGGAACCTGGTCTCTCCACAGTCTGACCAGTGCTTGTTGGTTTTTCTCAACCTCTGTCTTCTTTGACAGGGCCTTACCCCTCCGAGTCGGCCATGACGAAGGCTGTGTTTCCACTCTCCAATGGCAGTAGCGGTGGCTGGAGTGCGGTGCTTCAGGCCAGCAATGGCAATACTCTGACTATTAGCATCTCCAGTCCTGCCAGCGCACCCATAGGACAGTACACAATGGCCCTCCAGATCTCCTCCCAGGGCGGCGTCTCCTCTGTGAAACTTGGGACGTTCATACTGCTTTTTAACCCCTGGCTGAACGGTAGGTGTCTAACCACCCACACTTTCAGCCCTGGCCTAAGCTAGAAAAGAGAAAGGGGATGGGGGAAATGATCTTCACAGGCTCAAGTTTGATTAGGGAAAGTCCATGGGCTGTGGAAAGGGCGCAGAAGCTAGAAATGAGGAGCTCTGACACTTCAGCAGCGTCTGAGTCTGGGCAGTCCCTCTATCTCTCCAAGTCCTCACCATTAAATGGACATCCTGCTGTTTCTTCTGGGAATATTGTCCAGATCACATTGAGCTTTTACAAACTGCATAGCACGGTTCATTTTAAGGGACAATACCACAGTATAATTCCACAGCATGGAGATAGCTTCCTGCCAGAAAGAGCAGGTGTCTCATCCCCAGGGTCTCATTTTCAGACCCTCAAGTCATCCTAGCTTCTCTTTCCAGCTCATAGTTCCCACAATTGGAGTTGGAAGAATTTCAGCCCAAGGGTCAGGGGAAGGCTAAAGGTGGGGCTTGCTCCGACCCCCAGGCCAGTTCAGGAGTTGGAGGAGAGGAGGAATGATCCCTACAGTCCTCCTAGGATTCTAGTCCCTGGTGTCTGCTTTTTGTATCAAACAGCGGATAGCGTCTTTATGGGTAACCATGCTGAGAGAGAAGAGTATGTTCAGGAAGATGCCGGCATCATCTATGTGGGCAGCACAAATCGAATTAGCATGATTGGCTGGAACTTTGGACAGGTAAAAGGGTCATAAGGAGGCTGAGGGTAATGTCCCTTTTACCCAAGAAGCTCAGCAGCATGCCCCACAGATCAATGGGAAGTCCCACATCTGTCCATCTGCCTGCCCTTCTATTTGTTCATGCATTCAGAAGACTTTCACTGGCCACCTATTATGTGTCAGACCCTGGGATCCACACTAAGGATACAGGAGATGAATAAGACAGATAATCTTTGAAGGGGTCGCAATCTAGTGGGCAAGATAGAACATACACATAACTCAATTGATGCAATGAAGTAGTATTGGTGCCAGGGTGCACACATAGATATAAGGCCCCCTAGAGACACTGGGGACAGTGATGTAGCTTCTGTTTTTTCATTTCATGTAAAAATGTGATGAAACTTCCTTAGTGTGCCCACTCAGCCTTTCCAAGCCACACCCTCTTGGTCCTTTATTGTAGTGATCCCCATTTGAGTCTACAGAGTTCTCAGATTTGGTCAGTTTAGAAAACTTTCAGGGATGCCCTCCACATTTTATTTTATCCACCAGACAAAGGCATTAGAATAAAGCACCTCGGGTGGGGTGCCTTGGATATCAGAAGGATGTGTGCTTGGACCATCTACAGACCCTGTCTGTAGTCAACTTGAGCAAGTTGGCTATCTCCTTTATTGGGAGGAAGGAAAAAAGAGAAGGATAGTGAATAGAGTGCACCTAGGAGTGGAAGAGAGGCTTTTTTTTTTTTTTTTTTTTTTTTTTTTTTTTTGATGGCATGGTCAGGGAGGGCCTCACTTAGAAAGGAGCCTTTGATCAGGAACCTGAAGGAGATGAGGGCACCAGACAGAGATCCTGGGAAAGAGCATCAGGCAGAAGGAAAAGCAAATGCAAAGACCTAAGTCAAGAGGAGCTCAGCCTTCTCAGTTTGAGAAGCAATGACTTCAATTAAGTCTTATTTTGTGAAAATCGCTTCAAATACATATACTTAACAAGAGATTTTATTTTTATAACTAGTTCTCCAGGAGTCTCAATAACGCGTTCAAGATTGTAGGCAGGCCAGGTGCAGTGACTCATGCCTATAATCCCAGCACTTTGGGAGATTGAGGTGGGTGGATCACCTGAGGTCAGGAGTTCAAGACCAGCCTGTCCAAAATGGCGAAACCCTGTCTCTACTAAAAATACAAAAATTAGCTGGGTGTGGTGGTGTGGGCCTGCAATCCCAGCTACTTGGGAGACTGAGGCAGGAAAATCACTCGAACCCAGGAGGAACCCAGGAGGTGGAGGTCACAATGAGCCAAGATCGCGCCACTGCATTCCAGCCTGGGTGACAGAGCAAGACTCCGTCTCAAAAAGGATGGGAGTCAGAGACAGAAGAAAACTCTGAGATGAGTTTGGCCTGATTATACAGATGGAGAAATCAAGGCCAGACAGGCTAAACGGCTTGCTCCTGAGGTTTGTGGCAGCCAGGGCGTCGGCTAGACCAGGCCACCTCCCATGCATTCACTTTAGGAGAGTTTGCACAAGGTCTTATGCTTTTTTCTTTTTTATAATTTTTTAATTTATTATCCTTTCCTCTCTTTTTTGGTTTTTTGTTTCAAAAGCTGTCTTTGAGGAAATACACAGGGTCTTGTGTGTAGTGAGTGCTCTGGATGAGTTTGCGGGGTTGAGAGCTGGGCGTGGTGGCTGTCCTCAGTAGCTCTCAGTTCCAGAGGCCACAGAGTCAAAGGATCTGACAGTTCCTGTGGTTCTCACCAGTGTAGTTCCCTTCTTGAGACAACTCTCCTTGTCATTTCTTTCATTGTAATGTATGGTCTCATTCTGAACAGTTTGAAGAAGACATTCTGAGCATCTGCCTCTCAATCTTGGATAGGAGTCTGAATTTCCGCCGTGACCCTGCTACTGATGTGGCCCGCAGAAATGACCCCAAATATGTTGGCCGGGTGCTGAGTGCCATGGTGAGTAACAGGAAAATGATCACAACTAGTTGTCATCATATATTGAACACCACCTGTGGGCTAGGCACGCACACTCTTTATATATGTCATCTCATTAAAGCCTCACCAATTACAGCTGGTGGTTAGAATCATACACATTTTACCAACTTGGAGCACAAGGCCCCTCTAAGTTACAGGGCTTGCCTGAGGCACACAGTGAGTATGTGGCAGAGGCAGAGCCAGACACAGGTCCAGCCAGCTTCAAAGTCCTTTCTACCACATCATGAAGCCTTTCTCAGAGGAAAAGGGAACTTGCTCTTTGGGTGCCTGCCAAAGATGGGAGAATGCAAATCTAGGGCTCTGCTCCATCACTGGGCCTCCTGGGAAAGGAAGCGAGACCCCTATTGAGCTGGAGGTGGTGACCTCCTTTGCCTAACTCATCTCTTCCGCAGCCCAGAGCACAGCCCAGAGTGTCAGATGGTAGGCTGCCTCATTCATGATCTAGATGGGGAAACAAGCTTGGAGAGCTGAAGTGGCTTGTTCAAACCACACAGCATGCGAGTCAGACCAGAACAAGGCCTTCATGGAAAAGGCCTGTGCCCCTACAACATACACACACACACACACACACACACACTCACAATCTCTCTCTCTCTCTCACACTCACACACACACAAGCTAGATCCCCTAGGAGGCATCTATGGCTCTGCGCTCATTGCATAGAGAATGTCTCCATCCAGTCTGGGCGTGGTGGCTCACGCCTCTAATCCCAGTGCTTTGGGAGATGGAGGTGGGAAGATGGCTTGAGCCCAGGAATTTGCTGCCAGCCTGGGTAACACAGTGAGATCTCATCTCTACAGAAATTAAACAAAACAAAACAAAACAAAAACAAACCTAGCCAGGCATAGGCAGACACAGTGGCTCACACCTGTAATCCCAGCACTTTGACAGGTGGATGACTTGAGCCCAGGAGTTCAAGACTAGCCTGGACAACATGGCAAACCCTGTCTCTACAAAAAAAAAAAAAAAAAAAATTAGCAGGACATGGTTGCATGTGCCTGTAGTCCCAGCTACTTGGGAGGCTGAGGTGGAAGGATCACTTGAGCCCAGGAGGTAGAGATTGTGGTGAGCCAAGATCATGCCACTGTGTTCCAGTCTGGGTGACAGAGTAAGACCCTATCTCAAACAAACAAAAATTAACCAAGCATGGTGGCACATACCTGTAGTCCAGCTACTCAGGAGGCTGAGGCAGGAGGACTACTTGAACCCAGGAGCTTGAGGTTACAGTCAGCTATGATGGCACCACTGCACTCAGGCCTGGGTTATAGAGTAAGACCCTGTTTCCAAAAATATTCGTCCAAAATATCTAAACCTAGATCAACCTGCTCAAAAGTTGTAAGTTAAAAAGCAAAAAGTCATGATCAGGCGCAGTGGTTCACACCTGTAATCCCAGGACTTTGGGAGGCTGAGGCAGGGAATCACTCGAGCCCAGGAGTTTGAGACCAGCCTGGGCAACATAGTGAGACCTCATCTACACACACACACAAGGAGCCAAGCATTGTGGCACATGCCTGTAGTCCCAGCTACTCGGGAGACTGAGCTGGGAGGATTGCATGAGTCCATTGGTCGCAGGCTGCAGTGAGCTATGATTGCACTACTGTACTCCAGCCTGGGTGACAGAGTAAGAACCTGTCTCCAAAAAAAAAAGGTGAAAAGTCAAAGTGAATTCTTTACTTTAACCCTCTTAAACTAAGTAATTGCCCAGAAATTCTGTAACCTTTATTTATTTATTTCTATGGTTCATGGTTTAGGCATTTCTTGAGCTCTTGACTTTTGAGTTGGATATGTTCATGCTAATGAGCTAGTTACTTGGTTAGAAATGTGAACAACTTCTCAGCTGCATAATAAATATCTGGAGTGCCTCTGAGAGGGCTTCTGGAAAGAGCTGAGTCTTAGACTGAGCCTGGCAGGAAAGGAGTAAGGTGGCCCGGCGAACTCAGAGGCTCTAAGGAGATGAACGAGGACCTGAGTAGCCGAGGGAGGGTATGGAGAGGAAGTGAGCCTGGAGCAGAATCTTGAAACCAAATGGCCTGGAAGAGGTTTGATTAAAGCCCTGGTGACTTAGAAAGCTGAGCCTCTTTGTCCTAGGAGAGAGTGGGTGAGGCCAGAGGCTCCTGCAGCCACTGACTCACTCGCACCCCAGGGCCAAACCACTTTATTGTGGAGCCAATTTCCTCAGCTGCACCTCCCAGATGCTCCGTTCAGACCTCCCAGCTGGGCTGGGCCATGAACTAATTATGGCCTGTGCAGAGCTTTGAAATGCCCAGCTTTCAGCCAGAGATGACCGTGCTGATAGCCACTTTGGAGGCTGGAGCACCAGTGACTCAGGAGATGGGGAAGGACTGCACAACCTTCTGTCTCGAAGGAGGCTCTGTCTTGCCTGACTCTGCCATGACAGCCCAGGCCCTCCTGGAAGGGGTGCAGAACTCACCACTGCACTGAGGGGTGGCAAGGCTGGCCATGGCCTGTTCTGGGCAGGGATCCTTTTGTGTCCAGACTGTCCATTCTCATAGGCCTTGCCCCTTACAGGCACTCCAAGGAGAGGGGGTAAGACACACAGGCTGGAGGAGCCCTCGGAGATCCTGGTCCAGCCTCTCATTGCACAGTTTAGATAAACGACAGCCAAAGTTTCATAAACCCTGACCCTTGACTACAGAAGACACCTCCGAGTGCCTTTGTCCTAACTTTCCCTTGAAAATTCTCTTCCCTATTGGAAGGTGAAGAACTAAGGCCTAGAGAGGTGAACAGACCTTTGTGCGATCATCAAGTTGGCAAGTGGCAAGGTGGGGCTTGTAACCTTGCTGTCTCCTTTTCTCTTTTAACTTTTATTGTGGAAAAGTTCAGACCTATATAAAAGTAGAGAGAAAAGCATAATGAACTCCTGTGTATGCATCTCAAGCTTCAACAATTACCCCTTCAAGGCCGGTGTCATTTCATCTCTGACCCTCTCTTTCACAGATGATTTGATAAATCTTAGACATTACACATTTGTCATCATTTCACCTGTAAATATTTCCAGGTGTGTCCCTAAAAGACAATGGAACTCAGGTCTCTTGATTTCTAGTCCAGTGATCTTTTCAGGCTGCCTCTTGGTTGTGTCACTTAGATAAGAACCTTGCCTTAAATTGAATAAATGAACGAGTAAACTAACAAACGAACAAATAGCTGAATGAATGAAAGAAAAGGAATACTCTATCTTTATTCTTTCCAAGAAGAAGTTAGTTGCTGAAGTTCTAAAGTGACTTTCTGGCAGGGGTGCGGTGGCTCACGCCTATGATCCCAGCACTTTGGGAGCCGACATAGGCGGATCACTTGAGATCAGCCTGACCAACATGGTGAAACCCCATCTCTACCAAAAATACAAAACCTAGCCGGGCATGGTGGCACGCATAATACCAGTTACTCAGGAGGCTGAGCCAGGAGAATTGCTTGAACCTGGGAGGCGAAGCTTGCAGTGAGCCAAGATCACGCCACTGCACTCCAGCCTGGGTGACAGAGAGAGACTCCGTATCAGAAAATAATAAAAAATAAATAAATAAAGTGATCTTTTTGTAACACCATACACCAAAAAAGAGTTTCAAACCATGGACTCCCAGGCAGACAGATAACAGTGATAGCCTGTGAATTCTTTCCTACCAGAAGTCCTCTGCAAGCTGGATTTGTGCCCTGCCTTGCCACAGGCAAGCTGTGCTGTCTGTTTCCCATGTCAGGCTGCCGCACAGGAATGACGTATGGATCAAGGACAATCAAACATGGCCTGTTCGGGAAAGCACCTCTAAACTCGTAAACCACTCCATACCCCTAGGGGTTAAGTGTTACAATGATCATCCCCAAGTCACCTAGAAAGACAAAGAAAAGTTCAATCATGGTCCTTGGCTTCCTTCCTCATCTCCCCACCTTGTCCTCTGAATTCTGCATGTCAGTCTCCCTAGGAAAGGCATTAGTGCTGACTCATTTTGGGGGGTGGTTTCTGCCCAGATCAATAGCAATGATGACAACGGTGTGCTTGCTGGGAATTGGAGCGGCACTTACACGGGTGGTCGTGACCCAAGGAACTGGAACGGCAGCGTGGAGATCCTCAAGGACTGGAAAAAATCTGGCTTCAGCCCAGTCCGATATGGCCAGTGCTGGGTCTTTGCTGGGACCCTCAACACAGGTACCTTGGGTGTGGTGTGCCTTCGCTGGGTCAGTGGGTGGCAGTGGGCTATGCCAAGGTACCGTCTCCACCACCTGAGTCCTCATGCCCACCCTGACTTGCAGCGCTGCGGTCTTTGGGGATTCCTTCCCGGGTGATCACCAACTTCAGCTCAGCTCATGACACAGACCGAAATCTCAGTGTGGATGTGTACTACGACCGCATGGGAAACCCCCTGGACAAGGGTAGTGATAGTGTATGGTAAGTATCTCACCCTTTGCCTGAACCTCGAGCACCACATTTGAGTGGCTTCTCGCTCTCACCATCCTCCTGAGACCCAGGTCCAAACAGGAGTTGCAAGGCAAGTAACATGTCATCACAGCATGTAGAATGGAAATGCTGGCAATGCTGATTACACACTTAGCAGCACCCAAGACACCTCTTCTCGGTACTCTGCGGTCTGCTAGTCTGGTCTGTCTTGCCGCCGTCAGACGAAGAGTCTGATCCCAGTGAAAGACAGGGCTCCTAAATTCACTCTGAATTTATGGGATCCATTGGACCTTATACTACTTTGGAAGAGAAAAATCCATATGACTTGTAAACTTTCTTTTTTTTTTTTTTTTGAGATGGAGTCTTACTCTGTCACCCAGGCTGGACTACAGTGGCGTGATCTCGGCTCACTGCAACCTCCGCTTCCCCGGTTCATGCCATTCTCCTGCCTCAGTCTCCCAAGTAGCAGGGACTACAGGTGCCCACCACCACGCCTGGCTAATTTTTTTGTATTTTGAGTAGAGACAGGGTTAAACTTTCTTAAAGAGAATAAGAAGAGCAACACATCTTCTCTTAGCATATATATATAGCTATTATACACCTTGGTTGACATCAAAAGTTCAGAGTTTATTCTGGATTCTGGATGATAACAATTAGTTTTTTTTTGAGATGGAGTTTCATTCTTGTTGTCCAGGCTGGAGCACAATGGCACAATCTCGGCTCACTGCAACCTCATGTTCTCAGGTTCAAGTGATTCTCCTGCCTCAGCCTCCCAAGTAGCTGAGATTACAGACATGCACCACCATGCCCAGCTAATTTTTGTATTTTAATAGAGACGGGGTTTCACCATGTTGGTCAGGTTGGTCTTGAACTCCTGACCTCAGGCCATACACCCGCCTCAGCTTCCCAAAGTGCTGGGATTACGTGTGTGAGCCACTGCACCCAGCCAAAATGTTGTATATATATTTGGGCATTTATATTCTTAACCATAAATATGCCATGTGCACACCATCAATACACACACACACACGTAATTTAATGATAGATGCCACAGGAAGTAGATTATATGAAATGTGTAGACTTATATCTGTAACTGCATAGAGCACTAGATAGATAGATATTATATAGATAAAAATAGATATTGTTACAACTGTTTAAGGTTACATCATATACTAAGTTATTACTGGATGGCAATTGGCAATGATGTTTATATCTGTATATACACATAGATATCTATGTGTCTATATAAAGTACCCGTCTATCTATTCCTTTAATCCATTTCAAAGGCTACACACACACATAGTTGCTCACATGCATGTATATGTCTAGATAATCGTATGACAGATGTCATCTTATTTTCAGATGTTCAATTTTAAGGTAGTCTGCATAAAATATTTGTATTATTTATCATTACCAGAATAAATATATCTAACTTATCTGAAATGTGCTTAATGTAACTAAGGGTATAAAATGAAAGGAAAATAGCTAATAATGGAAAACACTGTTAAAACAAATAAATAACAACTCCATGCCAACAACCGAATTGAGTAATAAAAGCATCCTTTCCCTTCTGAAAGAGAGTGAGGCTTATGTAACTCATCCCAGGGTCAATGGATTCCGGGGTTTTACTGGGGGAGAGAAAGCTTATTTAAGGAGTTTCTTTCTTGATCTGCACATATGCAACTTTCTCTCTAATGATATCGCTTACTTGTGGCCAGACTTTGTTTTCCAGCTTCTCATGAATGAGTGTCTTTTCTTTTCCCTGGGCTTTTCTTTGTTCTTGTGTCCAAAATCCCATCACAACCAGCTCTGATCATTGGGGCTATGCCATTCCCAACTTTAGTTTCTTCTACAAAAGGAGATGGTTGGTCAGACAAGTTGGAGGTCCCCTCAGCATATCCTTTCTGTGATTATCCTGTACACTAGGAACTGCAGGGACATGGAAAGCTTAAGTCTCAGTTCCTCCACTGAAAGCATTTATGGTGCTGTTAGGAGACAAGGGGTGGGGAAGCCACTAGTTGAGGCTAATTAGCAACACAGCATGGTGTGTGATGCCCAGACAAGTGATTAAGACAAGGATACTGGGAACTTGGAGGAAATCCTCAAGGAAGGCGTCCTGGAAGCGGGAAAGTGAGGCTTTTAAGCTAAATTTAGAATTAGAACCCAAGTCTCCTGGTTAGTGATTCACACTGCCCCCCACATCAGCTTAACATCACCTTTGGGACAAGTAGGAGCTGATGGAGACATTCCAGGGTGGCTCCCTGGTAACTTCTGTGGCCTCATGGGAGGGGGCCAGATGCAGAAGCTCTGACTGTTCCCGAGGATCTTGTCACTCCTCCCTTCCTCTCCCCTTTTCTGAACCTTCTCAGAAAGCCAAGGGAGCTGATAGTTACTCCCTACATCATTCCCTACAGCTGATGGTTGGTGGAGCCAGCCCTGGAGGGCATGAGGACAGGGAGTCCCAAGCACTAGCTCCAGCCCTACTACCAAATTGCTGTGAGGCTTGTGCAAGGCAATTTATCCTTCTGGTGCCAAGTTTCTTCATATGTGAAATATAAGGGTCAGCCTAGGACTAGATGATTTCTTAAGTCCTTTGCCAGCTTAAACTTTTAAATTCTCTGGAGCTTCAGCCCATTCCACTTTCTATAAGAGAGCTAGCCCTCCCAACCAAGGGAGCCCTACTGTTCCTTCCCTGTTAAATCCCATGCAGGGGAGAGCTAAACCAAGAGCCAGCTTCTGCCTGGAGTGAAATTACTAAGCTGTTATTATAAGGGCAACTGGAGTTTGGACAGAAAACCTCTGATATGAATCTTTGTATGTTACCAAAAAGTCTTGAAAGCTTTGGAACCGTGCCCAGATTTGCCTAAAGTAATAGAATGTGAGAATCAGGGGAGGTTAAGCATAGAAGTGCTTAGTAATAGTAACAGCAGCAAATAATAATTTGTTGAGCAATTGTTGTGTGCCAGGTACTGTTCTAAGTGCTTACATTTCGTCTTCACAAATGACGTAGGCATTGTTATTTTCATCCCCAATTTGTTTTTTATGGATGAGAAAACAAAGGCCCTGAGAGAAGTAACCTGTCTAAGATTAAACACTTGGAGACATGTAGACACTCTTAAGCGCATAACATTATGTAAGTTCCTTGCCTTTGCTACACCTCAATTTCCCACTTGTAAAACAAAGGGCCAGATCAGGAGACCTCAGTGACATTTTCTAGGCCTTTCTTTTAATCAGATTCACAGCAGCCAGTGGGGTGAATTTTTTTCTAAACCACTTTGCTCATACCAATGGTCTGGCTTAAGAGGCACACAGCTCCGGAGTATTCACTGTCTTCCGAGTCAGGACACTTTTTGGGGGAGCTGAGTTTGGGATGCTTCTTTGAGATGTCTTCCTTCGGGGCCACTGCAAAGGAGGTCTCTGAAGCCTATTCAGCCACCGAGCAGCAGCCGAATGATTTAGAACAGTCTAGTCAAATTATCTTGACTTTTCTGACTTGTTTTCTTCATTCATTTGACTTGATCCCCCAATTTCTAGAGTCATAGATCTGACTCTACCTGTAGACTTTGCAGAACTCTGAGGTAGAAGGCACCTAGAGACTGCTCAGCCCTGCCAGGGAGGTGGAGTCAGGCAGTGCCTCCAGTTGTCAGCACCCACACCTCAGCCAAGCCCCTGGCTCCTCGTGTAATCTCTCCACGGCCTCTGCCTCTGAATACCTGCTTCCACTAGTCCTGAACTCGCTCCTAGGCCCTTAGTGAGGAAGCGACAGAGAGTGGTTTCAGCCCAGAAACAATTCAATTCAGCAAACGTGATTCCGTGCACACCTGCACTGGACTCTGGGCACCAAGAGGAACAAGATGTGCTGGAGGAGGGTTTTCGTTTATTTGTTTTGTTTTATAACGGGGCCTTAGAGACTGAATAGAGGAGTTTACAGCTGCATTAAAAGCTTGGCAAGTATGGAGTTGCAATGAAATCAATGAATTACTTGCAAGATTCGAGACAGCACAGAGGTATGGTTGGCACTCTCGGCGTGTCAGGAAAGGCTTTTTTGGCAGAGATAGTATCTGAACAAAATTTGGGAGGACAAATGGGAGTTTACCTACAGAAGGGTGGGGTTTGGGGCCACTTTCTAGGCAAAGTCTCCTAACTCTGTGAACTCAAAGGTAAGCATAGCACAGTTGGTGTCTGTAGAGCAGTGGTTTATAAACGTCAAAGACTGCATCAGAATTAATATGGGTGGGGAAAGATGAAAGCAGCAGAAATCTGCACTTTTTAATAAATGCCTCAGGTAGTTCTGATGCCCACAGCCTGTCCTCTCCTGAGCTCCTGCTCCTGAAACCCTCAGGAAAGGAGTGGAGCCCGAGGTTGAGGGGTGGGAGAGAGTGTGGCACACAACCAGAAACTCACACGGGAATTTCCACATGGCACCACTGGGCATCAGAAAGACGCACATCCCAAATATTTCTGTGTAACTGAAGTGGCTGACTTTTGCCTGAGGGAAGAACCAGGATGTAGTTGTTATCTGCTCTGCCTTAAATTCCTGCCTTGCAAGCAAGTATTAAAATACAGCTACTTATCACTTTTTCTTTTTTTTAACCAACTGACCTTCCCCTCAGTTGCTCTGTCAGGAGCAAACTGAGTGTAAAACTTGGTGTTCTCACTCACTTTCTCATCCCTCCCTTGCCCCTTTCACCCACCTAGGACCATCTTCCCACACTTCTTCCCTTGCCTTCTCCTTGGTGAGTTCTAACCGACCATGAAGGCCTGTCCAAAAAGACTTCCTGGGTCCTGGAGATCATTTTTATAACGCCCTTTTAAAAATAATTATAGAAAAATTCAAAATACATAAAGAAATAAAAATCATTTATGATCTTATTCACATATCTTCAACACTTGGTAGTTTTCCATTCATCTTTTCTCTATGAGTTGTTATTTATAGAACTGGGATGATACATTTTACAAGGCATGAGTAGAAGACAGAGCATATAATAGATACATTCCATTTCTTCCCACACCTCGAAACCAACCACTTCACCTTTCGTTTTAGTCATGTTTTTTTCACTAAATATTATATCATGAGCATTCCCCCATGTCATTAAAAAATCTTCAAAAATAAGATCATTTCAAATACATCAAAAATGCATCATATTCTGTTATATGGAATGGAACCGATGTAAAATCAAGTTACATAAAATGGAACCTACCATTAACCTGTTTCCCTTTTTTAAGCCCATCTGCCTGGATTGAAATCCCACTCTGCTTAATTACTCACTGTAAGACTTTCTCAAGTCACTTAACTTCTCTGAACCTCAGTTTCCAGAGTTGCTGAATGGGGAATAATAATTATTTCTGTCTTTTAGGGTATTGTAAGTTAATGTATGCAACAACACAGTTAGAACACAACTTTCTGTGTTAACACTGTGTTAGCTATGATCATTCAACTTATATGTATTTTCTAATTATAGAAGTAATGAGTAATTCACATGATAGAAAATAAAAACATTACATTACAGAAATAAGTAACATAAAACTTAGTTTGTATGCACTATATACATGATACATACATCAAACTGTTCATGGTGGATATCTAAGAAAATAGAATTATTGGAGACTAACTTTCTCCAATGTTTTATGTATAATTTTTTAACAAATGGATTTATCATACATCTACATATATACACATAGGAGTTTTTTCTTTTTCCTTTTTTATTTCCGTAGATTTTTGGGGAACAGGTGGTATTTGGTTATATAAGTTCTTTAGTGGCGATTTGTGAGATTTTGGTGCACCCATCTCCTAAGCAGTATACACTGAACCCAATTTGTAGTCTTTTATCTCTCACGCCCTTCCCACCTTTTCTCTCTGAGTCCCCAAAGTCCATTGCGTCATTCTTATGCCTTTGCATCCTCATAGTTTAGCTTGACTTATGAGTGAGAACATATGATGTTTGGTCACACTGATTTTCTTATTTCATGATATCTCTTAGACATCTCTCCATGTAAGTACTAGATTGATTTTGCTTGTTCTTTTTGACAGCTGTTTTATATCCCATTCCATGTCTCTGCCACCATTTGTCTGCCAATTCCCTTGTTGATGAACTTTTGCTCCAACTCTTTTGCTATTACAAACAATGCCTCGGTGGATACCTTTAGATATACATCTATGTGCACTTATGTGAGTTTTTCTATGGGAGAAATTCCTAGATGTGGACCTACTGGCTCAGTGAGTATGTAGATTTTTAAAGGTTTTTATGCTCGTTGCCAAATTGCTTTCCACAGAGGTCATAGCAATTTAAACTCCCACCAGTGGGGTATGACAGTGCTTGTTTTCCCACCCAGAATGAGCACCACAATGAGTATCACCCTATGCTTTAATCTGTCAGTCTAATAGCTGTCATCTATGTATCTCTGTCATATTATCTCTTTGTCATTTTAATTTTCTTTTAATAGTACTGAGGTTAAAACTCTTCTCATATGTTCGGTGGTTATTTGTATTTCTTATAAAAATTGCCTGCTCATTGCTATTTATGGGCATGTTTTTCTTTTTCTATTTATTATTTTTTCATCACTTAGTTCAAGGAAAGTATGCTTTCTCTTATCAATTTGTAAGTACATTACAATATTGATACAGTAAATCCCTTGCATGTATGTTGGATATATTTTCTCTGCTTTATTGATTTTTTCAGTCATTTGTCTCACTGCCTTCAAACTGAATAATTTCTAGTCATCTATCTTCAAACGTATT
Organism: Papio anubis; assembly: GCF_008728515.1. NCBI lineage: Eukaryota > Metazoa > Chordata > Mammalia > Primates > Cercopithecidae > Papio > Papio anubis. Next base: position 56,168,057 of record NC_044991.1, on the reverse strand, counting down.
GACTCTTTCCTCTGTCATCTCTATCCTGCTAATAAGTTTATTTATCATTTAATTTCAGATATTGGTCTTTTTTCCAGTTAAAAATTTTCCGTTTGGTTCTTTTTTCATATTTTCTGTTTCTCTGCCCAAAGTTTATCTCTTTTCATTCGTTATGAGCATATTTTCCTTTATTTCATTGAGCCTAGCTCTAGTAGCTGCTTTAGTCTTTGTCCAATAATTCCAACATCTGGATTATTTTATGGTTGGTCTCTGTGGATTGTCTTTTCCCTTGAGGATAAACCACATTTTCCTGGTTCTTTGCTTGTTGAGTAATTTTGGCTCATACCCCAGATGTTGCATGTGTCTGAATTCTGTTATCTTGTTTTAGCTGCTTATCTTGGGTGACTCAACGTGCAAATTGTTTTCCCTGCAGTAGACAGTGGCTCTGCTCTCAGTTCAGTACTTTTATCTCCAGCTGAACGGCTCGTGGTCTGCCTCATCCATGCATGACTGAGGGTCACCCAGAGGTTTGGGCAGCTTCCTTGACTCTTTCCTGAATTCCCCCCTCATTCTCCAGCAACCCCGGTTGGTCCAGGCTCTGTTCCTGGTTCCTCAGGTCAGAAAGCTGTGGGCTGCCTGTCGAGTTCTTGCTCCATGTACTTTACCCCAGCTGTGGCCTTTCCTTAGAGCAAACTCATACAAAGTGCAGCTTCTCCACGTTCTGATTCCTTTCCAAAATCATCGTGCTTTGATCATGCTCAAGTGTTTTTTCTAGTTTTTCATTTTTCCCCCCACAGTTTCTCATTATATGCAAAAAGATTCATCTGTTTTGAGCTTATCCTCCATACCAAAAACAGAACTACAGGTTTTTTATTTGTTTACATGTAATTTCAATATTTTTACATACTCAAATATATGAGTCTCTTCCTTTATGGCCTCTGAAATGGGTGGTCTGCTTAGAACTGTCTTTTCCACCTTATGAGTATAGAAATTTTTTTTTGGCTGTGCGTGGTGGTTCACACCTGTAATCACAGCAGTTTGGAAGGCCAAGGCAGGCAGATCATGAGGTCAGGAGCTGGAGACCATCCTGGCTAACATGGTGAAATCCCGTCTCTACTAAAATTACAAAAAATTAGCCAGGCGTGGTGGCAGACGCCTGTAGTCCCAGCTACTCGGGAGGCTGAGGCAGGAGAATGGTGGGAACCCAGGAGGTGGAACTTGCAGTGAGCCGAGATTGTGCCACCACACTCCAGCCTGGGCGACAGAGCGAGACTCCGTCTCAACAAAAAAAAAAAGAAAAGAAAGAAAGAAAGAAATTTTTTTTCCAGGTTGACTAGAACTTGGATTTATATCGAACTTATGTTTTCTTCATGTTGAACTGAAAAGTGCCAAGACCAGTGTGACTGTAGTTTCCATGGGAGTGGAGAGGAGAGAAGAGGGCAGAATTGGGGGACGGAATGAGTAAGACCTTGGCTACCTGGTTGTGCCTGGTGAGGGGTGAGTGGTGACTGAGGCTTACAAATTGAGACACAAGACGAAGAACATTTGAGGACTGGCAGATGTCATTCTTCAGTTCAGATCCCAGCCAAGAGATGGTGTGGCTCTTAGGTAGGCCAGTCACTCCTGCAGCAACCCCATTCATTTTCGGCCCACACCGAGCACAGAAGCATAACCTGCCAGGCACAGGGAGAAAGCTGTGTGGGTTTGTCCCTGGGTGGCTGGCTCCAATCTGGATTCATTCTGCTCCTTAGAAAGGTGCATGCTGGTCAAGGCTTTGACTTTTGAGTTAGGCATACATGGGTCCACATTTTGACCCTACCATTGTTAGCTGCTTAACTTCTCTGAGCCCAAGTTTCCCTTTTTATAAAACGGGCATAAAAATGGAACCCATTTCACAGTGCTGTGAGGATTTCCATGAGACGATGCTCACCAGGGCTTAGCATAACAGCTGTCACAGGACAAACTCACTCAATGCACGTTGTCGTGCTGCACTGTCGGGACGAAGATGTGCTGTCTTGCCACTCATCTGCTGTGTGGTCTTGGGCAAGCACTGCAGTCTCTGGTTCTATCTGCAGGAATTTCCATGTCTGGAATGAAGGCTGGTTTGTGAGGTCTGACCTGGGTCCCTCGTACGGTGGATGGCAGGTGTTGGATGCTACCCCGCAGGAAAGAAGCCAAGGTAACTTCTCTGGGTGTGGTTCTGAGTCGTGAGCCTCACAGTTATTTACAGCTGTGGACAGCAGCATAGGGAAGTAACTCCAAAGCCCTCTCCCTCTGGAATGCATGATGGGATTAAAACAAAAATAGTTTAAAAATAGATCTCCCCTGCTAATTTTGTTTGGCTCGGGCTGCTGTTTAAATGAGTGCCTGCCCTGCACCCACAATGGCCACTGTTGCTGCACAGAGCCTTGGCACAGGCCAGGTGAGCAGGGAGAGCAGTCTTCCTCTGCCAGTAATGATTATCCTGCACCAACTGCAGCAGCCTCTCCTTCCCAGCACAGAAAATTTGTGGTTCCCTGTTGCCCTTGGGGTTCACTCCACGTTCTCCACTGGTCACCACCCACAGCAGCTCCCTCTGGCACACGAAGCTCCCCCTTAGGCAGGCCGCCTCTGCCATCCCCATCCCGGGCCTCTGCTTCCTCCTCTGGCCTCCGTCTGTCTCCTGCCCCATCAGGGGTTGTGTCCCAGGTTCTCCGGGAGCCTTTCTTCTTCCCTTCTCTGACCTGTAGAGCATGCCTTGTCTGTTACCCTCATTTTCAATTGTTTTTTGAAACATTAAAAAGTGATATATGGGATTGGGCGTGGTGGCTCACACCTGTAATCTCAGCATTTTGGGAGGCTGAGGAGGGTGGATCACTTGAGATCAGGAGTTCAGGACCAGCCTGACCAACATGGTGAAACCCCGTCTCTACTAAAAATATAAAATTAGCCAGGCGTGATGGCGCATGCCTGTAATCCCAGCTACTTGGGAGGCTGAGGAGGGGGAATTGCTGCAACTCAGGAAACAGAGGTTGCCGTGAGCCGAGATCACACCATGGCACTCCGGCCTGGGAGACAGAGCAAACTCCGTCTCAAAAAAAATTTTTTAAACGGTGATTTATGAAGTAATACGTGCATGTAGTTGAAAAAACTTCAAACTGTTCTAAAAGGACTAACAATGAAAATTAAGTCTTACCCCACCCCCCAACCCCTAGCTCCTCTACCAGAATCAGTGCATGCTACTAGATTTGGGGGCTTGGAGGAAACCGAGACGTCTGCTAGGCCACTATTTTCCGAAAGTGTCATTGTGACCCATTAGTGGTTATAAAATCTAGTTAGTGGGTTGCGGCCATCATTTTAGAAAAGGAAAGTGAAATTGAATGGAATGGAAAGTGGGGAAAAGAACATAAACTATCAAGGCTCATTAGATATAGTTAGACTAAAGACCATTGTCCTGTGAAACTTTTGTTTCTCTATCACATGTGTGCCAAGATGTCAAATGTATTTCTTTCTAGGGGTTTTGGTGAAAAAAGATGAAAGTCACTGACATCTATCTATCTATCTATCTATCTATCTATCTATCTATCTAAGCTTCCTATGCTGAGTGCTAAGAAGAGGGAAGAAATGGTCAGGCTTAGGAACTCAGAGGAACAAGAGGTCCCTGCAGGCTGCGTGTTCAGGGAAGTCTTCTAATAGGAAAGTGATGAGCTTCTAGGTCAGAACAATTTGCAGAGGTAGAAAAGAGGCAGCCACCCTGAGCATGAGACAGCAAGACTTTCCTCTTTAGGAAACAGACCAAGGACAGTGGGTCAGCATGGATTAGGCACCTGGAATGCAGAATTGTGTAGTCTTATGTAGAGGTTGAGTCTGACCAGCAAGAGAATAATAGCCCAGGAGGATCTCTGCGGAATGCCAAATGAGTGGGACACACACTCAGGGATAAAGGAATTTGGGTGGTGCAGAGGCAGGGCTTTGCAGCAGTCCTGGAAGGCCCTGGGGAATCGGGCACTGGGCAGGCTGTGGCCTTGGCATATATCCAGCCTCTGCATCTTGGCCTCCAGGGGTGTTCCAGTGCGGCCCCGCTTCGGTCATTGGTATTCGAGAGGGTGATGTGAACCTGAACTTCGACATGCCCTTTATCTTCGCGGAGGTGAATGCCGACCGCATCACCTGGCTGTATGATGGCACCACCGGCAGACAGACGAAGAATTCCGTGGACACTCGCACCATTGGCAGGTACATCAGCACCAAGGCAGTGGGAAGTAACGCTCGCATGGACGTCACGGACAAGTACAAGTACCCAGAAGGTAGGAGGGACGCTAGTGGGGCAGTGCTGCGAGGGGTTCTATTGTGGGAGGATGGCTCTGAGGGTGGAGAGGAGAAAAGGCCCCACCCTCCCCCGCACTGGCAGCCAGTTCTGCCTGAATGATAGGATTGTTCCCTAGCACCTAACCCCCACCTCCCAGCACTGTTTCCAGAGGGAACAAAACCATCATGGGCAGCTGCTGTGGCAGTGGAAGTTTGCTGCAGGGCACGGGTGGCTGTCAACCCAACCCAGCCCATCCCCAGCTGTGTCCCTGTCTCAACTGCACAGCTAGGGTGACAGCACCATGACTGAGCATCATAAGGAGAGACAAGGCCCCCATGAAAGGCCCCCAAGGGCTTTGGGAGAGATTTCTCCATCAGTCTGCTCCCCTAGCCTCTGAGAAACTCAGGGAGAAAACCATCTGAACAAAGAAATGGACAAAGAAACCCAGAGACTTGGGCTTGCATTGTGCACATTTGGAGGTCTCCGAAGAGGCCAGATGAGGTGTGACTACATGGTATGAATGCCCGGGCTCCTGAAATCTCAGGCATGCATACATTGCTGGTCCCCCTAAAGTCACCTTGGAAGGCCAGTTGCTGTGAGGCTGCCTCGACTCCATTACATTTGCTTCCCAGAGTTGCTTTTGAAACCAGCAGCGCATCTCTTGGAGGATTCTCAATGATGATAAAAGTTCTGCATTTGAAGACGAAGTTCATTTTTAGAAACAGCCGAAAGTAATTTAGTGCTTGCTCTTGCAGGCCACAGTCACTCCTTAATGGGGTCAACATTTCACTCTTTCTAAAATGCTTTGAAACGGTTCATTCCATTGATCCTCACAGTTGGTTCTGAGGGGTCAAGAAAAGCATTCTCATAAATGTGCACACAGTACCCTCTAAAGTAAGCCCTGAATCTCTAAGTGACTGTTGGCTATTGGTGTTGGCCGAGTTTACAAAAAAGGAAAGCTGAGCGCAGGCGATGGGGTCTGACTTCAAGTCCAAGCGGGTCCCCCCCGGGTGCTGGCATTTGTGAACAATTGGAGGCACAATTTTAGGGTTATGAGATTGGTGGCCTCAATTTGGCCCCAGTCTTCCTCTGCAGGTCATTCCCAAGATTGAGCTCAGATAGACCTTCGCTCAGTCAATAAACATGTTCTGAGCCCCTACTGAGTGCTTGCTTCATGCTGGGCCTTGCGGATGCAACAGAGGACGCTGCAGATGGGCTGGGGGTGTGGAGATGTAGGACAAGTATTTTCAACAATGTTATGACGTAGAAACAAGCGTAGGGGGCCAGGGAGTAAAAACTCGGGGGCGGAAGGTGAACTCCAGCCCTACCAGCCATAATTGTGTGGCCTCGAGCAAGTTTCCTCTGATCTCTGAGCTCTGGCTTCCTCACCTGAAGAATGAGAAGAGCAATGCCTGTCTTTAGCAGGATTTAAATGAGCTAAGGTATACAAAGTGCCAAGTGCAGTGCCTGGCATATAGTCAGGACTTGATAAATAGCAGTGGTGCTGTTTATCAATTTGAACCTCTATAGCCTCACTGGAACAATGACTTCCCAAGGTGACTATTTTGCAGGTGCTGCTTACATGACTGTATGATCCTGTGGGGTTCCTTACCTTACCCCTACACCTTGATCTCTGGCTGTCTCAGCCAAACCTCCTGAACAATGGAGAACGGGCAGGTCCATTGTGGGGGCAGGGGAGGGGGTCCCTGCAGGACTCCTAGCAATGCCTCAGCCCTTACATGACAGGACAGATCACCCTGCCTGATGTTGCCCAGATCTTCTTACCCAATGATTCTATTTTCTCTCTGAGGGCCTCAGGGAGGAAAAGCCCATAAAATAGGTTGCTACGTATTGATGCAATAGCAACAGCAAAGGGAGAAAACAACAGGAGGAAGCTTAGCCTTGAGTAAGCCCAGCAGATGACCTATATAGGCATCGAGGCTCCGAGCCTCATTGTGCAAACACACCTGCTTCAAGGTCCCAGGCACAGAAGGCTCAGATCTGTGCACTGCCTTCGGCTCTGGGTTGGACTTACAACTGGACTAGAGGATGGGAAGGCATCAAAAGGAACCCAGCCCACCAGGAACTGTCAGCGTAGGTAATCTGGCCACCTGCCTCCTTTTTAGCAGGGTGTGTGGGAGGAAACTTAGACCAGGGGTCCAGACACCAGGGAACTGGCCCCCTCTCTGCCTCTGCAGGTGACTGGCCCAGTCCATCTCAGAGTGGTCTGGACAAGTTGTGTCTCTTCTTAGGGCCTTAACTTGATGGGCATGGATGAGTTGGCCTCTGAAGTCTCTGCAAATCACATGTAATTTATGGGAAGGGGCTTGCTGTATCATAAAATGCTTACAATAAGTCATCTGGCCAGGGGGAGTGGCTCATGCCTGTAATCCCAGCACTTTGAGAGGTCGAGGTGAGCGAATCACCTGAGATCAGGAGTTTGAGACCAGACTGGCCAACATGGTGAAACCCTGTCTCTACCAAAAATGCAAAAATTAGCTGGGCTTGGTGGAGAGTGCCTATAATCCCAGCTACTTGGGAGGCTGAGGCAGGAGAATCTCTTGAGCCCAGGAGGTGGAAGTTGCAGTGAGTTGAGATCATGCCACTGCACTATAGCTTGGGTGACAGAGTGAGACCCTGCCACAAAAAAAAAAAAAAAAAAGAAAGAAAGAAAAGAAAAGAGAAAAAAAAAGAAAAGGAAGTCATCTGGTGCCTTAAGTATTTCACAGGTTGTTGGGGAAGGTGGGAGACCGTAAGTATGGTCTACAGATGTCAACATGGTCACTCTTCCTTGTGTACCTCTGCCTGTGTTCCTGGAAGGTCAACACCTTCTCCTAGATCTATCTCCAGGTCAAGCTTTTTGTGAACTGCTCAGTCAGCCCTGGCTCAGAGGCTTGCAGTCAGTTACTCAGCTCTGTGTGCCCTGAGAGCCATTTTCAGGTACATCCCTGTCATTCTCTGTGGACTCCTCATGCTATCACATTCAGCAGCGCCCATAGCCTGAGTCAGAGTCAGAAAACCCATATTTTTATCCAGCCCTTGCAGTTTTGAAAACTGAAATCTCTTGATAATTTCAACTAGTCTTAACTCGGAACCATACCAACCATGGGAAGTCCTTGTCAACCAGCACAGATCAAAATGTCACTCCTTGACTCTCAAAGCACCTTTAGAAACAAGGCAGAAGAACATGGTTTACCAAAAAAAAATTTTTAATCAGGTCAGTTTAAATCATCACCTCGTTTTTTGGCTTATGAATGTATTCTAATCTTTTTCAGCTCAGTTCTTATGATTTATTTTGAAATTATCTGTGTTTTAAGTCTCACAAAAGACATTTTATCAGAAAAAAAAATGAAATCTAACCTAATTAACACAAGCAAATGATCAAGCCACATAGTAATTGTGTGCAGGTGCTGATAAAGCTTTTCTACAGATTTTGGGAAATTTAGAGCTGATTGGAAAAGCGCCAGAGACCAACTGGTCTGTGAGTCTCCGGTTAAGACAGGTGAGCTGGAGACCTGCGAAAGTCGAATGCCTGCTAGGACAGCAATGGAGCCAGCACCAGTCCTAGGCCACCTGTCCAGGCAGGATACCATCCTTTGCCCAGGTTGCCACCACATCCCTAGCGTGTTTCTGTCTTTTCCCACCACACAGGCTCTGACCAGGAAAGACGAGTGTTCCAAAAGGCTTTGGGGAAACTTAAACCCAATGCGTCATTTGGCGCAACATCTTCAATGGGTTTGGAAGCAGAGGAACAGGAGTCCAGCATCATCGGGAAGTTCAAGGTCACTGGCATGCTGGCAGTGGGCAAAGAAGTCAACCTAGTCCTATTGCTCAAAAACCTGAGCAGCGATACGAAGACAGTGACAGTGAACATGACAGCCTGGACCATCGTCTACAATGGCACACTTGTACATGAAGTGTGGAAGGACTCTGCCACCATGTCCCTGGACCCTGAGGAAGGTAATGCATCCTGCAGTTGGAGGGGATCCACGAATCCGAGGTAGCCAATGGCCTTCTAGGGCTGCAGGGTGTCTGCTGGGCTCCAGGTTAGTTGGCTAAGAATGGAGTAGCAAGCAGCCCCTGTGGTTAAGCCATGTCTTGATGCTTTGGAAGTTGCTGTCTCTATGAACAGACTGATGCCAACCAAATGTCAGGGTGATGCCAACCAAAATCCTTTTGCGCCCCAAGGGAGGAAGGAGGGAGGCTTTGGCAGTTCATGGCTATGGACAATATCCCTTACAATTATACACCACCTCACACAGTTTGACCTTCTAAAAAAAGGCAGATTTTCAGTATCCATCTTATAGAGGCAGAAAGTGAGGCTGGGCGAGATCTGTTACTTGCTTCAGAGATAAAGTCTCATAGATAGTAGCAGTAGTGCTGGGTCTTGGTCCTGTGTTTCCTGACACTGAGTCCAGAGCCACCCCCTGTTTTCTATGTTGTTTTGCTGTTACCCACCTCACCCCCACCCCCACCCCCACAACAAATCGCTTTCCTAGTTTTCCTAGTTTTTCCTAGTTTGAGGGTGGCAGTGACCTCAGGGCCCTAAACCTTGGCCCAGGGCTCTCCCATGGCTGCCACGGGGTGAGTGGACCTTCTGGAATCCTGACAACAGTGACAGGTTTTCTTAGAAGTCTGATCATTTGGGAGGATGTGACTCCTTGCCCTTGGGTAGCAGGGATGGGAAGGGAACAAGGTGGAGCAGATAAAGGTTGTGCTGTGGAAGGATTAGAATGCAGGTGTGCCCACATTGGTAAAATCCTTCAAGCTGTTGTGAAAAGTTTGGACTTACAAACCAGATTAGCAGGGTGGGGTGGTTATTTGCTTCATGTAAGGACCTAATAGAAACTGATAATTATACTGCCCATCTTGAAAGAATTCTGTCTCCAGAGAAACAGAGGTGTCACACCTGTCAGAAGGCAGCATCCCCTAGCAATCTGTCTTCTGGCAGAATTTTAGCAGAAATCTTTTCAATATCAGAAGGAACTGCCTGGCTGTTATTGACCTTAGAAACTCAAAGAAAGGGCTTTTTTAATTTGTTTGTTTGTTTTGTTTTTATACAGGGTCTTGCTCTATCTCCCAGGCTGACGTGATCATAGCTCACTGCAGCCTCAAACTCTGGGTTCAAGCAATCCTTCTGCCTCAACCTCCCAAGTAGTTGTAGTCCCAAGTAGCTAGGACTATAGGCATGCCATTATGCCCAGCTAACTTTTAAAGCTTTTTGTAGAGATAGGGTCTCACTATGTTGCCCAGGCTGGTCTCAAACTCCTGGCCTCAAGCAATTTTCCCACCTTGGCTTTCCAAAGTGCTGGGATTACAGACATGAGCCACAACGCCTGGCCAAAAGAGCTAATTTTGGAAGTCAAAAAAAAAAAAAATTCACAGGATGGAAATGGTTTAAAAAAATCCTTTTGCAGAATGGAATGGAAAAGAGAGAGAAGGCAGGTATAGTGGTCTTAGAGTCTGGTCATCTGCCAAGTAGTTGCTGGGTGACCTTGGTTAAGTCTCCCTCCTTTTCTGAACCTCGGCAGTCACTGATGGTGAGGGTTGGACCAGCTGATGCAAGGGCTGTCCTCTCCACATTTGGGGCAGGGATGGCAAATTCCTCCAGTGCTAAAAGCAGAGGCAACTTCCTCCTTACAGTCTTACCTACAAGAGTGTGTAACACTGTGGGTGCTGGGGCACCCCCAGGCCACCCAGCATGAAAGCCTGAGGGAAGGGAGCACCTAAGCCCGTCAGAGTAGGAAGAGGGCCTCACAGCCCACAGGGTCAGAAGACAGGACTTAAAGCATGGGGAAGGAGCCAGATGCATGGAGAGAAGCCAGGGGAGGCATTTCCATCTGGGGGAATCATGTGAGTCAAAATATGGGGGCAAAAAGGTGCCTGTTTTGTCTGCAGAACAAGAAGTGTGGAAGGTTCTTTTAAGGGACAGGTGATTCAGGGCCAGGTTGAGGGGTCTGAACTTTATCTAAGGCAACGAGGAGTCACGGAGAAATTTTGAAGTGATATATGACACGGAAGAACAGTGATTTAGAAAAAAACAAAACAAAACAAAAAACAGCTTTCTAAAGCTTTGTCTGGCTGGTGTGTGGATGATTTAGAAGCAGGAGAGAGCACGAGGAATGAAAGGGATGCTGTGACAGTAGAACCCCAGGTTATTAGATGATGGGGAGGATCCTAAGTGTTTGTTTAGCCAATACCCTGGCTTTCCTTCCTACCTATTATTGTGTTACTGTCATGATTGCTACTGTTGTTGGCAATCAGGTGGCATTTGTGTTCTTCCACTGCCCCTCAGAAGGACATTTGTGGCTGGGTGCAGTGCACATGTCTGTAATCCCAACACTTTGGGAGGCCAAGGCAGGAGGATCAGTTGAGCCCAGGAGTTTGAGACCAGCCTGGACAACATAGGAAGACCCCATCTCTACAAATAATTTAAAAAATTAAAAAAGGACACTTGCCCTCCAACATTTTGGGTGGGGAGGAAGCTGCAGTATCTTTAGCCCCTATGAACCCATCCTCCTGGGAATCTGCCCAGCCAGACAGAGTCTTGGGGCCTCCTTGGCCCCTGCTCTGGAGCCCACTCTGACCAGGGGAGGCTTCCCACAGGACCTGGCCCAAGGAGGGCTCAGTCAAGCCCGGGGCTGCAGCTCCTCCCCCCAGCTCACCCTGCCTTGGCTTGGCGTCAGTTCTGAGGAAGGTTCAGAAGCCATCCCCACTCCTCCTCACTCGGATCCCCGACTTCTCCTTCCAGAGGCAGAGCATCCTGTAAAGATCTCGTACGCTCAGTATGAAAAGTACCTGAAGTCCGACAACATGATCCGGATCACAGCCGTGTGCAAGGTCCCAGATGAACCTGGGGTGGTGGTGGAGCGGGACATCATCCTGGACAACCCCACCTTGACCCTGGAGGTAACGGGGTGGGAAGGGGTTCTGCCCCCAGCCAGCCCAGCTCCCAGGAGCCCCACCGTCCCTGAGAGCCACAGTTCTCCCAGACTGCAAAGGAGAGTTTTTCTTGCTGGGAGGGGCAGAGAACTGGGCCCGGCTTGGGTCCAGCCTCTGCCAAATAGCCAAGAGCTCCCACTCAGGCCCGTGTTCCTGCTCCCTGTCTGGTGGGATAAACGCGTGCATTTGCCTGGCTGCTTCTCGGATTCTAGTTCAGAACCACTGGGGGCATCAGCTGAGGAGGGGTCTGGAGGGACTCTTTTCAGTTCATTCCCCTCTCACTCAGCTGCTGAGCATCTGCTGTGTTCTGGGCCACGCCAGGCTTGGGAATCACAGAGAGGCACGGGTGTGGGTCCCGCACACAGCCAGCTGATGTGTCAGGGCCACAGCCCAGCCCCCTGTCAGAAACAGGCCTGAGCTACAGCATCTCTCCACTGTCTAGACCCTGGAGTTACAGAATCATGGACTCTTAGGAGCCGAGTCACATGCTCCACTCTCACTTCACACGAGTAAACCAAGGCCCAGAGAGAAGGGAACAGCTGGCTACCGCCAGAGTCAAGGCTAGGCCTCAGGCCCTGGGACTCCCAGCCCATGCCCCTCCAAGGTGTCCTGATACATCACCAGCCAGCAACAGCATCTTCAAAGTGGCTGAGAACAAAGACCCCTCTTTCTTTCTCTGCTCACAGGGCTTCCTTTTGTTTGCAGCGTTCACCCCCAAGCTCCTTCTCAGGAGCCCAGGAAGGTGGGGCTTGCAGGTCTGTGGGAGGCCCCTCGTGCCACTCTGTCTCTTCCTCAGCACCGGCAGGAGCATCTGTGCTGGCTCCAAGCCTGTCCCTCACCCTGTAGCTCCTGTGCTTGATCCCCCTAGCCCTAGGTGGAGGGTGCTGGAGCCAGGCAGTATAGGTCTGAAGGGTAAAAGGCTGGACAAGGACAGGCAGACAAACGGACAGAGAACACGAGGGTTTCCCTTGGGGTCCAACCAAGAGCCTCATGTGCCAGGCCCTGCCCTCTCTCATCTGCTGTGCCCACCATCTGCCCCCCCGCCCCTCCTCCCCCATCTAGCTAGAAATTGCCGTTCTCTGTACAATCACAGTGCCACAGGTTTCCCAAGCCCCAGAAACCAGGAGGAGCCAGATAATCATGGCTGCCCTGGCCCATCCCTCCTTAAGCTATAAGCTGGCCGCAGGGGTTCCTGACCTCAGAGAGGGCAGGGGGATCTAGGGTGCTGGCTCTGATGCGGGGCCTGGTTCTCCCACACAGTTGGCCTGCAATTGCACCCTTTTACTGTCCTGGTTACTTTGGACTGTGCTTCAGGATGGGGGAGTTCGTCCCCTACATTAGGGGCTACAGAGCCAGTGACTGGGCAGCCAGTCTGGGGGCTGAGAGGGGCAGTCGTTCAGGCCCTGGGCCATGCAACCAAATGGATCTGGCATTGTATTTAAACCCCTCCATTGATCAGTGGTGACACTGAGCAAGTCCCTTAATCTGAGTCTCAGTTGCTCCAACTCTGTCATTGGGACAATCAATTACTTCCTTTGCAGAGTGTCATTTCCTCAGGGAAGACTTTCCTGAGCTCCAAAATTAGACTTGGTCTCAGTTATACACCCTCGGAACCTTCTGTCCTTTACCTTCAAGGCATTTGTCCCAGCTGGAATATTATCTGTCTTTGTGCAATTATTTGGTTGTGAACCCCTCCCCAACCGTAAACTCCACAAGGGCAGGCGTTACCTCTGTTCTGAGTTCATCACTGTCTCCCTTGGCACAATGTCTTAGTGGAGAGCCACTGTTTGTAAAAGAGAAATAGCCCCTTCCTCGGGGCAGGACTGGAACAGAGCCCCTTGGCTCTGGACTTGCATTCTTCCCCGCACAGGCGAGAGGTTTCATTGCCAGTCCAGGCTTGTGCCCTGCGTGTGACAGCCTCTCCTGCTTCACAAGACACTTCTGAGAAACACTCCCTATCTCTCTAGACATGGTGGACAGCAGAGTGCCCATTCCAACTCCTGAGTCCAGAAAATGATACTGGGTGGCTGCCAGTCCAGTTATGAAAACATTCTGTACTAAAGTGATCAGTGTTTAAAAGTTGAAGTTAGTTTTTGGCCAGGCACGGTGGCTCACTCCTGTAATCCCAGCACTTTGGGAAGCCGAGGTGGGTGGATCATCTGAGATCAGGAATTCGAGACCAGCCTGGCCAACATGGTGAAACACTATCTCTACTAAAACTACAAAAATTAGCCAGGCATGGTGGCAGGCACCGGTAATCCCAGCTAGTTGGGAGGCCGAAGCAGGAGAATTGCTTGAACCTGAGAGGCAGAGGTTGCAGTGAGCTGAGACTGCACCATTGCACTCCAGCCTGGGTGACAGAGAGAGACTTAGACAAAAAAAAAAAAAAGTGTTTTTCCCCAGTATATTCCCCATTATATTCCCTTATCCGATATCCTCAAACCTTCTTCCAGCGTTATCTTTTATTCAACACTTTTGCTATATACCTTCCAGATTTCCATGGCAAGTCTACTTATCTTTAAAGATACTACAATATCTTTAGAAAGGAAATCAGAATATATACGGGCTAGAAATGTGCCATCACTAACTCTTTTTAAAAGTTTAATCTTTTTAAATGACCCCTGATCTTCCTTCTTCGAGACACATTCTTTCCTCCACCTAAGCCTTCAGAAAATCAAGACATTCTTGTCTCTATTGAATGGATCAGTGCATAGCTCACTCAGAGCAGAGCACGGATTTTTAAACTGGAGAAGGTGATTTGTACGAAAAGATAATAATTTGGGTAAAACCCCATTATCTAACCTGGTACTGGCTGGCAATTAGCATTGAGGACCTTAGACCATGAAACCAGGCCAAAAACAATCTGAACATTGTTTCCAAAGGGTGATGTCCTCCCAATTGACTCATCATCTGTGACTATCAAACTGAGGTTTTTGGTGGCTTTTATCCTCTCCTTTGGGTACATTTACAGATTTGGGTCAATAGGAGAGAGTGGTAAGCAGCATTAAAAAAAGAAAAAAATGCACGGAAATCTCAAATTAAATATCAACATGAAAAATGTAGCAACATCTGTGTAGCTTTGTTATAACCCAGTAGCATAAAATTATGCTGCACTCTTCAAATTATGTCATACATTTAAATGAGTTTCATGGAAGAGATGATAATATAGACCATGGTGTCTAAAATGCTTCAATTATTCACAAATTACTGGGAGGTATTGCAGACCTATCAGAAGGAGCAAAGACTTTAGATCCAGCTGGGCTCTGCTGTTTCTAGTGTGTGAATTTTTCAGGTTATTGAATCAGCCTGAATCTCAGCTCTGTCACTGTAAAATGGTTGCTCTGAGGATTAGTGACAAGAAAAACAAAACCCAACCACCACCACCAAAAAAACAAAAACCCCCTAGCAACCTTCAGTCATTCTCAAAAGAAGAAGAAATCCCATAGCCATACAATTTCCATTTCCATTTCCAAAATGCTTTCTTCCCCATCCTTGATCTCATTTGGCCCCTTCTGGGAGGGGAGAAATGATTGTCCTTCTTTATCAGATGAGGAAGTTGAGGCCCAAAGAGATGACTTGTCTGCTCAGAATGAATGATGGCTGTTTCTTAGCAGAAACACAACAGCTTTCATCTTTTGGTCTGAATAAATAGTCCAAATTGCTTTTCTGACCCCAAACCCAGCCTTCACCTGTTCTGATCCCTGAGCAAGGACAGTGTCGTACTAGAGCGCCGCTCAGACTATAAATAGTGCACAGGGAACCTCTGGGCTCTAGAAGTTTACAAGGACATTGGTAGACTGGAGTGTCAGCAGAGGAGAGTAGCCTGGGTTGAGTTGGGGGAACCCAAGCCCTGGAAAAGAGTTTAAGGAGCCACAGTGTGAGCCGGGGTATGAGCAGCTGCAGGGCCTGGGGCTGCCCTTTTCAACACCTGTGGGGCCTCCCAGGGAGGGAGGTTCAAGCTTTAAGGGAAGAAACAGGACCCATAAGCAGGAAAGCCAAGGAAAGTAATATTAAATCCAGCATGTGGCTGGGCACGGTGACTCACATCTGTAATCCCAGTGCTTTGGGAGGCCAAGGCAGCAGGATCACTTGAGGCCAGGAGTTTGAGGCCAGCCTGGGCAACATAGCAAGACCCTGTCCCTGAAAAAAATAAATTCAGCATGAAAAATGTCCTGAGCCTCACAGAGCCCACAGTGGAGTTGGGCTGTCCTGGGAAGCAGGGGCTGAACTGGAGTCAGGACAGGGAAGCCACAGTGCTATTGGCTGCTGCAGAGGGCCCCTTCCTCCTCAAAGCTGAGGTTCTCATCCACAGCATGGGATAATGTCCTAGGACCATCCTGTGTACTGGGGGGCAGGGGGCATCAGACAGAATATGCCTGGCACCTAGGAGGGCTAAATGGTTTCCCCTTCCTTCATCCTCAGTGACATCACCCCCTTTACTCAGTCACCCTGCCCAGCCCTCACCAAGGTGCAGGCAGGGGCTGAGCAGCTGGAGTCCTGACTCGGCAGTCCCTCTCCTCTGTAGGTGCTGAATGAGGCTCGTGTGCGGAAGCCTGTGAACGTGCAGATGCTCTTCTCCAATCCACTGGATGAGCCAGTGAGGGACTGTGTGCTGATGGTGGAGGGAAGCGGCCTGCTGTTGGGTAACCTGAAGATCGAGTGAGTCCTGGGCCTGAGTGGCCGGTGCGGGAGGGTGGGAGGGGGCGGGGGGGACCCTCCAGATCCTCTGGGTGGGACAGACAGAGCTCCCTCTGACCTTAGGTTCTTTACTCTTTTGGGGGCCGTGGAACTCTAGAATCTGCGTTTGCATTTGGTTTGGGGGTTCACCAAACTTGAACTCCTGAGAAGTCCAGGTCATCAGAGCTAAGAGCTGGTCTTCAGGGCTCAGAATATTTGGGAGATCATGGGACCCCGCCCCCTCCCGCTTCCTCTGCTGAAGTGTCCCGGGGCTGGAGGGGCCCCGTAACCCGGAGGACAGCTAGAGGGAGCAAAAGAAGCAGTGGCCTTGCCCAGCCTCCATCAGAACAGGACAGGAGGTTGCAGAAGGCCCGTCCAGCCCAAGGTCTGTGTGTCTCATATCAACACTGATCCATGCACTCCCCATCAGTGTGCCGACCCTACGTCCCAAGGAGCGGTCCCGGGTCCGTTTTGAGATCCTGCCCACCCGGAGTGGCACCAAGCAACTGCTCGCCGACTTCTCCTGCAACAAGTTCCATGCAATCAAGGCCATGCTGTCCATCGACGTAGTCGAATGAAGGGCGCTGGTGGCCTCCTGTACAAACTTGGATAACAGGGAGCAGGGAGAGCTCACCATGGAATGAACTCCCTGCCCATGCTGTCCAGCCTGGGAAACCCTCTCGTCTCCCAAGGCTGCCAGACATGGACCTCCAGGCTCCAGCACATCCCCTTCCCCTCTCCCCCAGGTTGGGGCTGGGTCCACCCTGTCCCATGACTTGATTACTTTTGCACATTCCCTGGCCACTTCTCCCCAGGGCTGCCTGCTCTGTGGGCCCCACAGCCCTGCTCATCCCTCACGCCCTTCAATGCTGCAGGATGGACTGGCCCCCGACCCAGGGACTCTCCAAATGGGACACAGGAGAAAAGCTGGTCTAGATTGTTTGCTGATCCCCAACCTGCACGGGGCATTCCTGCTCCTCTCTCAGGCCACCACAGAGGGCAGGGGATGGTTAGCCAGCTGCCCCAGCACCCACACCCTAACTCAAAATAAATGTTAAATAAGTGCGATCACACAGCAGCGACTCTACCTGACTGCTGTTGCACCAGAGGTGGTGAAGGAGAGAGGAGGCTGTGGCTGTGACCTTCTGGAGCAGGGAATAAACTTGAGGAAGCCACGTTCTCTGTGTTTCAATGTCCAAAGGGAGTGGGCTTGATCTACAAGGCTGTAGGTGCAAAAATAGGGAAACATTTCAATCCAGTTTAGGAAAACTTTCTAACAGGATGTCCAAAAATAGATGAGGCTGCCTTGGGAGGTAGCCCCTGGTCACAGAACGCTTCAAACATTCTCTGTGTGGCCGGACAAACTTTTCAGGCCTCTCTACATGCATCAGAGTGAGAGAGGACTTCACAGTTTTTGCTGGAACCCTCTGGCAGAGCTGGTTCCGGGGGTGGCCCAGACTCTGCTCACACGGGGCTCCACACTCCTCTTGCAGCCAGGAGCAAACGCGTGCTTCTGCCAGCCACAACGCTGTTAACTCAACCTGAACCTTCTCTGCCTTTATACACACTCTGATGGTTCCTCAGCCTTTGTCCCTTAAAATAACCTCAAGCAGATCCCATTAGCTTTTCTGTCGCTTGTGCTGACTAACACCATTTTGACAACTCTGCCTCATTTTCTGAACTCAGGAGACCAGCAGAATCTAAATAGAAACCTCAACCTCACATCCAGCTCAAAGCTTCTCCCCTGGGAGCAGGGCAGGCCTTACTCACGCCTGCAGAGGAGGCACTGTCCATCTCTCACCTTCCTTCCCTTCCTTCCTCAACCTGGGAAGTTGCTTGATCCCTCAGAGTTGGAACAGAGAGAGAAGAAGAAAAGTGACAGTCGTCTGTTTCACTGGTGCTGATGTAATGCCGCCAGTGATGGTCTCTGTGTCGCCGGTGTTTAAATGCAGGCTTTCTGTACTGCTTGTTGCCTGAGCCAGGAGTTCAAGGATGCAGTGAACTATGGTTGTGTCATTGTACTTCAGCTTGAATGACACAGTGAGACCCCATCTCTTTTAAAAAAAAAAAAAAAGCAGTCAGTAAATTAGGGATTTGGGGTTGAATCACTCACCATCCAGCTGCCATGAACCCATCCTCATCCCATATTATCCCAGGCAATATGGATTGGGTACATCTGGGTGGATACCCTCAAACATTTTGACTTCCAAACTCCTCTGGACCTTCAGAGCCCATAGACAGGCCTGGCCTCCTTCCTATTAAGATCCAGTAACTTCTCTCCCCACCTCCTGCCCCATATGGGAAGACACTGAAGAAATCTCTCCCCTGCAGCAGGAGCCCTACTCAGGATCTATTTCTGCCTCTTCTCTTGGCCGCCAGGCTGATAAGTCCCGTTAAGTTGCAGCATAACTCAGCTGGGGATGTGCCATATCCGATAAAGAAATAAAGGGACTGTAGTCTAAAGGATCCAAAAAACCAGCCATCATGTGACAGCAGGATCATGGGAGAACTCTGGCAGTGGATTTGAGGGTGCTTAATCAAGGAAGCTGTAACACTAGCCTAAACAATGAAAAAGTTATTGACTTGGGGCCATTCTTTTGTGATACGAGATTTAACACCCAGGTGAGGATACCAAGAGCTGGTGCAAACTGGCTTAGTGGCTCCAAACATCTGGAAGAAGTGATGACTTATGCTAAGTACAGTTGAAGGGGCTGATTTGCCTCGGTGCGTGATAGAGAAAAGAATTAAAAGGCTCAGGGAAATGGGCATGCTGGGGTTGACATATTATGAGGGGCCAGGAGACATCTTCCTAAGGATTATTTCCCTCAGATGGTTCAGAGGACCCACCCACCGTTCACCGAGGCCATCAGAAATGAGTAGTGACAGGGGCATCAACATCACTAAGAAATTCAGTGGTGGCATCCTCTACATTTAAAGCAAAAATAATAGCAACATTGTAGAAGTAAAAAGTATGAAAATAATAACACAATAGCCAGGAAGGAAAAAAATACACTGATATAAATTTCTTATATAATATATGAAGTAATAAAATATTAATTGAAGACAGACTGTGACAAGTTTAAAGATCTATATTATAAACCTAAAGAAAAGAAGTAAAAGTAAAAGAAAAGAAGGCTGGCACAGTGGCTCACACTTGTAATCCCAGCACTTTGGGAGGCCAAGATGGGTAGATCACTTGAGGCTAAGAGTTCAAGATCAGCCTGCCCAATATGGTGAAACCTCATTTCTACTAAAAAAAAAAAAAAAAAGTCAGCCAGGCGTGGTGGCACGTGCCTGTAGTCCCAGCTACTCAGGAGGCTGAGGCAGGGGAATCACTTGAACTTGAGAGGCAGAAGTTGCGGTGAGCCGAGATGGTGCCACTGCACTTCAGCCTGGTTGACAGAGTGAGACCCTGTTTCAAAAAAGAAAGAGGAAAAAAAAGAGAAGAAAACAGGCTGGGCATGGTGGCTTACGTCTGTAATCCCAGCACTTCAGGAGTCTGAAACAGGCGGATGACATGAGGTCAGGAGTTCGAGACCAGCCTGGCCAACATGGCAAAACCCTGTCTCTACTAAAAAATACAAGAATTAGCTGGGTGTGGTGGTGCATGCCTGTAATCCCAGCTACTTGGGAGGCTGAGGCAGGAAAATCTCTTGAATCTGGAAGGTGGAGGCTGTAGTGAGCTGAGATAGCA
This sequence comes from Papio anubis, assembly GCF_008728515.1. Lineage (NCBI taxonomy): Eukaryota > Metazoa > Chordata > Mammalia > Primates > Cercopithecidae > Papio > Papio anubis. The sequence continues at coordinate 56,148,477 of NC_044991.1, read as the reverse complement.
CCACTGCACTCCAGTCTGGACAACAGAGTGAGACTCCATCTAAAAAAAAAAAGAAAACAACAAGAAAACCCAGTTATCAGTAATAAACCAACAACATAAACACAATGTAATAGTAAAGAATACTCAATTAATAGAAAAAGAAGGCAGAAAAGGAGAAAAGGGGACAAAGAATAGTTGAGACAGATTTTAAAAATAAGTAGCAATATGGTAGATTAAACCCAACCATACTAATAATCACATTCAATGTAAATTGCCCAAACACCCAATTAAAAGGCAACTATTATCAGATTGGATAAAAAAGCAAGACCCAACTATATACTGCTACAAAAAATCAAATTTGAGTACAGAGTTGAAATTGGTTAAATGTAAAAGAATACAAGTTATATACCACACAAATGGTAACCATAACAAAGCTGGAGTGGCTATCGAAGTATTTAACAAAATAGCCAAAGATTGTTACTGAAGAAAAAGAATATTTTTGAATGATAAATGAATCAGTCCATCAAGAATAAAAATTATAAATAGTGTCACTGTTCTTTGAAGGCAAAGAAATTAAATTAGATGACAATAACATAAATATATCTGGAAAGTCTCCAAACATTTGGAAACTAAAGAAAAGACTTCTGAATAACCTATGGGTGAAAGGAGAAATTTTTAAAGAGAATTACAAAGTATTTTAAACTAAAAACACACATATAAAAATGCATAGGATGCAGCAGAGGAAAGTTTATAGCACTAAAATGTCTATATTAGAAACAAAGAAAAAAAATCAATGAACTCACCTTCCACCTTAGGCAGCTAAAAAGAGAAGAAATTAAACCAGGCCGGGTGCAGTGGCTCCCGCCTGTAATCCCAGCACTTTGGGAGGCCAAGGCCAGTGGATTGCCTGAGGTCAGGAGTTCGAGACCAGCCTGACCAACATGGAGAAACCCCATCTCTACTAAAAATACAAAATTCTTTGTATTTTTACAAATACAAATTTGGCATGGTGGCGGGTGCCTGTAATCCCAGCTACTCGGGAGGCTGAGGCAGGAGAATTGTTTGAACCTGGGAGGCAGAGGTTGTGGTAAGCCAAGATTGTGCCATTGCACTCCAGCCTGGGCAACAAGAGCAAAACTCCATCAAAAAGAAAGAAAGAAAGAAAGAGTTTGACAACTAAGAGAGAAATGAGAGAAATTCCGAGAAAGAGAGAGACGATGAGAGACCGATTGAGGGAGGGAAGGGATATGGAGAGTATCCTAAAATCTGTTTTAAAATTTGAGTTTGGAATGTAGTTCAGTAGAAATACTCAAACAGCATAAATCAATGAAACAGAAAATCAGGGCCAGGGCAGTGGTGGCTCAAGCCTGTAATCACCAGCACTTTTCACGTGGTTTGTTATGCAGCATAGGATATTATTTATTATTGTATTATATTACATTAATTAGCTCCATGAAAATGTTTATTCACTCTCCAGCACTCAGTTCAAATGTTTCCTCTTCTGCAAAACCTTCCCCATCTTCCTCCCACATCGCTGTATCCAAGCACACTAGGTCTCTTTTTTTCTCTCTATGCCTTCCCTTCATTGTCTTTTTGGACCACTTTGGCTCATGTCCTTCTAGACCACTTTGGCTTAAGGTCATCTGGCCTATGTCTCTCCTCCCCGTCCTAGACTATGTGGTGCTTATCATGGGCAAAAACCATGTCTTGTTTAGCCCTACATTCTCCTCACTTAGCCTAGTGCCTGGTATAGATAAGTACCTAAAAGAATTCAGAAAAGAGCCAAAAAGTAAATGAAATTGGGAATGAATGAATGAATGAAATGACTGATTGAATTTTAATATCTAACATTCATTGAGAGTGTACAATATGCTAGTAAATGTTCTAAGGTTATCATAAGTATCTATTTAATCCTTCCAACAACCCTTTGAGGAAAGTACTAATATTATCCCCATTTTACAAATGAAGAAGCAGAGATTTTGAGAGTTACTTAGATCACAAAATAGTAAATGACAGAGCTGGGATTTGTACCCAAGTAGACTGGCTCTAGTGCCTAATCTGTATGTTATGCAGTACTACCTACACACATTCTAAAGAAGTATCCACTGATAAATCCTATCACAGGTTTACAAAGAGATACAGAGGAAAAATGAAGCAGAAACAAGGAAGTGTGTCTGTGCTGTGGTACCCAGCCCTAGGGAGGCATTCTTGAACACCTCCTCCCAACCTCCTTTCCTGCAACTGCTTAGTTTATTGGCTCTCTCATTCCTATGCTGATGAGCATCCCTATTCCCAGAAGCAGCCTCTTCGTCCGTCCTACTTCTGGCTCTAGACCACTCCTCCTCCCAACCCTGATCACACTTGCCTGGAGAAACCAGCCTCAAAGAACTGAATTCAGCATGTCCCATTACAATGAATGTTAGTACCAAGGACTCCCCCTTACATTATGTCATTTCTCCTCCCAGTAACCTTCAAAGGTGGAATTATTACACACTGGTACCAATGAGGAAGCTGAGGCTTAGAGCAAATTCTCTCCACTCCTTGCTGTCATACTAGTCTTCACATACCTTTATAATCACTTACTATACTTTATTGAAATCATTTGTTTATGTGTCAATGGTTGCCAATCTATAGGTGGAAACACAGGTAAATATACATAAAATGATGTATTGATGTCACATTACAATACATTGTAAGTTCAGTGACCTTAACATGATAAGTTCAATGTGTTGTCCCTCCTCAGGGCATAATTGGTTGTGCTGTGCAAAACTGCAATGAAAGTGGAGTGTTATGCGGCAACTGCATCATCTCACATTGCCTTGGATGATCTGTGCCTCTGACTTTCATGGAATAAACCTGCAGTTTTAGTATGCCTCAGAAGATGTAATCAAGGGGGTTCAATCTGGAACAAAATTAAGTAATATTATATAGTCAGACTTTCTGGCCATTCTGTCATAAATTTGCTTTCTCTATTTAAAAAAATTTAAAAGTATATAGATGCATTAAACTATTTTTATACAAATATATTCACATTATAAAAATTCCTTAAATATGTAAGCCAGTAAGAGAGTGAAAAAATAGACAGTTTCCCCTTCCCCACTCCTCAGAGGACATGCCTGTTGTCAGTATGAAGTATGCCCCTCCCAATATTTCTTAACCCTTAGGAATGAGAGTAGGGCACCTCCTACTGCTAGATGGGGGAATTACAAGTATTCGTAAAATCATCTGATGGCCATTGCTTCCGCCTGAAGGACCAGCCTTCTGTTTAATCATGAAATGCATGTAGGGGTAGGTAGGATAACTGTATAAAAAGGTTTTGGTATCTTGTGTGTGACACTGGCAACCCACCTCATCTGATTTTGCAATATGTGATTTCCCAAGGGCACCAGGCCATTAAATTATATGGCCAAGATTTCATTGAATCACAAGTGATTAATGAGCCCCTCGTGTGACCAGGTTCTGGGGATTCAGCACAGATGGTTAGTGCTTTCTGAAAGTTTATCATCAAGGGGGTGGGAAGGTGGACAGTGGGATGGAAGTGGGAGAAGGTAGGGGGAGATACATGGTAAGATGGATAATCAAATTAAAATATAAATTCAAGTAATGATTGGTACACTGATGAATAAAAGTCAGGATGGGAGTATGTCGGGGGCAGGATTGGGCAGGGCAGGCTCTCTGACAGGTGGTATTTGGGTAGAAATTTGACATGAATAATGAGGGACAGCCATGTGAACATCTGAAGGAGCAGGTTCTGGAGCAGGGGAGCAAAGACAGTTGGGAGTACCCCTGGTGTGTGTGCGGAAGATAAAGGAGGCAATGGTCCTGCAGTGAAAAAGTAAGGGTAAGGGTAACTGGAGGGGAAAACAGATCCTGTGGAGCCCTGTAAGCCGTTGTAAGGACTTGGGCTTCTATTGTGATTGAGATGGGAAGCCCAGGAAAGTTTTGAGCAAAGAAGTGACAGGATATGACTTGTGTTCTAAAGGAAACCCTCTGGCTGCTGCAGAGAGTCCATGGAGGAGGTTGTTGTAACCACCCAGGTAAGAGATGAGGGTGGTGTGGTCCAGGTTGGTAGCGATGGGTGGGTGGGAAGTGGAGAAGGCAGAGCCCACAAGACGTGATAAGGGACTGGCTGTGGGCTGTGAAAGAAGGAAGCATGCAACTGACACCAGTGCTTTTCCGCCTGAGCAATTCAGGGACTCCAGCTGTCATGGGGCACAGCTCTGTTGCTCTTCCTCCATGAGGTGGGCCCTAGGGAGCTGTGATGTGGGAAGCTCCTTCCCTCCTCTTCAGGTTCACTCTGTCCCCTTTTCAGTCACCTCTCTGTGTCTGACTCCTTAATCACTGTGCTGCAATCCTGGCCTCAGCTCAGAAAGTCACAGCTGCATCTTCTTTGATAAAGTCCCGGGTGCTCAGAGCTCCACACCAGTCCTGGAAGGAAAAGCAGGTTTCAGAGGGAAAAGAAGCCCTAAGGCCCAGCTGGGAGGCTGGAACAATCAGGGAGGACTTCTCATAAGAACTGGCCTTGAAGAACGTCACGATTTCCTCAAATTCAGGCAGGGGGAGAAACATGAGAAGGGAAGATGTGTTAATGAACCAGAGTGACATGAGGCTGAGAGGCAGGTGGAAGGGACCGGGAAGAGCCTGACCTCGACTGGCTGGAATTAATCCCAATTTAGTGGGTTGGAGCAGTGCGGAGTGGGTGGGCAGGGAGGCTGTAACAGATCATATTTTCCCAAAAGGAACACAGTGGTATTTCTAATTCTATACGCTCTTCCTGTCTCAATCAAAAGGCGGAGTCTAATTTCTCCCTTGGGATATGGGTCCTTTGAGACTGCCTTGGCTGGTAGAGTTCAGTGGCAGCGATCCTATGTGACTTCTGATCAATTATAAAGGCAATATGGCTTCTGCCTCTCTCGCTCTCTCTCTCGCTCTCTCTCTCTCTCTCCCCCCACCTGCCCCGACCTCCACCAGCGCTCACCCTTGGAACCTAGGCACCATGTTATAAGGAAGTCCAGATCACATGGAAATGCCTTATGTGGGCATTCAGCCAACAAATCAGCTAATCAGCCACCAATCGTGTGAGTAACTAAGCTTCCGGGTAACGCCAGCGCCAGACACTGACAGTTATCCTCAGCCCTCAAGTCTTCAAGCTGAGGCCCAGACGGCGTGGAGCACAGACAAGCCATCCCCACTGTGCCCTTGCTGGAAATCCTCACCCATAAGAATAATAAATGAATATTCTTCACCACTACATTTAGGGATAGTGTGTTATGCAACAACAGTAACTGGAATAAGCCCCAACACAGGCCAGCCTGTGTATTAATGATACACCCTGGTATCATTAATGTCCCCCCTGTTATTTCCAGGGTTACCAGTGTCTAACTAGGCATTATGCACAAGCATTAGAGCCAGTTATAGTCTATATCTAATTATTATTTTATTATTATTCCCTGGTATGCTTGGCTAATGGGTGTTTGTTGTGGTGGCGGGCACCCTCCCCACCCAGGGCAGGGACAACCCTTGTGACCCTGCTTAAGAATAGAGTTTTCTCCTCATGATGCCTTCTTGTGATCAACGATGGCAAAAGAACAGAACTGGAGTCTCCATGTGACTCTGGAGGAAGGAATGTGACCTGAAGCAAGGGGCTTATCTGCCCATCGGGTGACTCCCAGGTCAGCCCCATCTCAAAACAAGCCCTCTTCAGCCATTCATGTATCCATTCATCTACTCAACCACAACCATTTTGAACACCTGTTGCGTGTCAGGCTCTATGCTATCCGCACAAGAAGACAGTGGTCCATCACTCCGTGGAGCTTCTAGCCCAGTGGGGAGCCAGAAAGCAAGTAATCAAACAAAATACTGACAGGCTGTGATAAGCGTGATGAAGGAAAGACACAGGTTTTGTTACGGGAATAATAGGCAACGCTCCTCTGAGCCCTGGGGACGTTTCTGTGGAATGTGTTTCAGCTGAGACCTGAAGGATCCAAGCCTGGTAAGTCTGTCTGTAGCAATGAACATTCACTGGCTGAGTCAAGGAGAGGAGAAAATATTGAAAGGACATCAGGAAACTCACAGACTAGCTGGGAATATTAGGGAATCATGCTTAGAAAACATGCAGGAGCAAAGAGTGACCATGAAGCCAGGCATTACAGCCAAAATTGCACGACAAAACCCATCAGGTAACAACATCATTGCTTGACCTAAGAAAAAGGTGGCAGGAGAATCCATTTTGGCCACCAGGGCCATCACCATTGTCCCCCAGAATGGTGCCCCCACTGTGCCCTCTTCTTGACACCAGCTCCCAAGTAAAAATTCCAGGTGAGAACATCTGCTAGGCTAAGCCTGTCATGTGACCATGCCCTCGCTGCAACAAAATCCAGGGAAGTAACTGTTTAGATAAGATGCCTGGATCTGCAGCAACCACCTTGTGGCAATGAAGCAACAAGCACAGAAAACAGCCAAGTGTCAAGGATAGTGAAACACAGACGTTGAAGGGACGAGGTCCTTTGGCACCATTGCTGAGCTGCTACACCAATCTTGATACTGTCAAATTCTGGACATTGTATGAACTAAACAAATAAAGATCTTGAGGATTTTAAGCCACTGTTGTCAAAGATTCTGTTACTTGCAGAGAAGGCATTTTTAACCATTATAAAGAAAAAGAGATCCACGCTCGAGTAGTATTTATCTAAGGTGACTGGTGGAATGTGCTCTAATGGACGGGGATGGGCAGGGTGGTAAGGTTTCTCAAACTTCTGTGTGAATCAGGATCAACTGGGGGTGCTTATTAAAATGCAGATTCTCACAATCCCTCCCAAAGCTCACTGGCTGAGACTCACTAGGAATATGCATTTTTGTGGCATACAGATGCGTCTGATGCAGGAGGCTCACTGGGCAGACTTGTTGAGCAGGGGCACAGGCAGACCCAGGTCAGCTGCAATGTCTTCCTCTTCCTCTCTGAGTCCCAGCTTCTCATCTGCAAAGTTAAATGTGATCATGGATGTCAAGGCCCTAACAGTGCCTCGGTGGGCACAGTCATAATACAAGTAATATTTATTGCACCAGACGGCCTAGGGATCCTGGCTCTGCCCCTTAACTGGCTGTGTGACTTTGGGGAAAATACTTAAAGTCTCTGCACCTCAGTTTCCTCATTTGTACAAGACAGATAATAATGGTGCTCACCTTATAGACTCATGATGATGAGTGAGTTAATATATGTCGAACACTCAGAATAGCACCTGGCAGATAGTAAGTGCTCGGTAAGGGCCAGGCATTGGCTAAAGCATCATCTCTGTCAAAGTGGTTCCTTACTGCCACCTCACAGCACCAGGATTTGAGAGTACAATTCATTCTGAATGGAGGTAATTGAGAGGGCTTTTGAAAGAGGTGAGATTTGGATTTTTCTTTGGTCAGAAGTGGTCTAGTCAGAGCTGAGTCTGTGATATCAGCGAGATCCCTAGATTGAGGGATCTGTGGGTCTGCCTAGAGCACAGCAGAGGCCCCCTTTTCTGGGGAATCACGGGGTAGGCATGGATAGCTGTGGGCTGAAGACAGCCTGCTGAAATCTTAATTGTAACCAGCAGAGGGAGCCCTAGTTACCACAACCAGCCTCCAGAGTTTAACAACTAGTGAATGCCAGACTCAGGAACCCAGTGATTTCAACGTGCATCGTGCATCAAGAGTTGCGTCAAGAGTGAGATAAGCGCCCTCCAGAGTACATTGAAAGCAGCTGGAAAGCTTGTTATAAATGCAGATCCTAATCCAACATGGGAGGCGGGGACAGGGAGCTGGGGTAACATACAGATGTGTATTGGGCCCTGCAATCTCTTGACCTTACCTGTCACTTGTGCCAGTCGCTGCTGCAGGAACTGGTGTTGGCACGTGACAGCATGTCCCTTTGCACCTGTACTTTGGACTCTTGTTCCCTGTCTGTGACTTTTCTTCTGATGCCAAGGAGCCACCTAAGCAGCCACACACTTGAAACTGGAAGTATAGAGGAGTTAATACCCTGCGTGATGATCCTTTCATCAAAAAGGGCTCAATGGATACATTCTTCCACCTTTCTCACAGAAGCACACAGCCCTGAAAAGCAGCTTATAATGACTTCTCAAAGGCAATGAGTTGGGAGGCTGGGCACAATGGCTCACACCTGTAATCTCAGCACTTTGGGAGGTCAAGACAGGTAGATCACTTGGGGTCCGGAGTTCGAGACCAGTCTGGCCAATGTGGTGAAACCCCATCTCTACTAGAAATACAAAAAATAATAATAATAATAGCCAGGTGTGGTGGCGTGTGCCTGTAGTCCCAGATACTCAGGAGGCTGAGGCAGGAGAATCACTTGAACCTGGGAGGCGAAGGTTGCAGTGAGCCAAGATCACGCCACTGCACTCCAGCCTGGGTGACAGAGTGAGACTCCATCTCAAAAAAAAAAAAAAGAAAGGCAATATTTTGCACTTAGCAGTGGCTAGCTCAATAACACCCTAGTATTGGCTCTTTCTCTAGGAAAGCCCTCCTTAATAAAGTATCTACATCTTCACTTGAGCCTCTGCTTTCTTGGGATGCAGACTACAAAAAAATGAAACAAAACCAGCCATATGTTAAAATTTGTTGAACCTGTCTTGATGGATACATGGGACTTTATTATCTTATTCTCTCTATTTGTGTATGTATTTGAAATTTTCTGTAACAGAAAATACACACATACATACATACAATGCATATTCTGGAGTTGGAAATTCAGGAATAAGGACCTCTTTAAAAGCAATGAAAATGCTGATGAAAATTGTCAAAATCAGTTTTATAGAACTCAAAATTAACCACATTTATAATAATCTGAGGAGGAACTCGAGTTGGAAGAGGCGAGTCCGGTCTCAAAATGGAGGTAAAACCGCCGCCCGGTCGCCCCCAGCCCGACTCCGGCCGTCGCCGTCGCCGCCGGGGGGAGGAGGGCCATGATCCAAAGGAACCAGAGCAGTTGAGAAAACTGTTTATTGGTGGTCTGAGCTTTGAAACTACAGATGATAGTTTAAGAGAACATTTTGAGAAATGGGGCACACTCACAGATTGTGTGGTAATGAGAGACCCCCAAACAAAACGTTCCAGGGGCTTTGGTTTTGTGACTTATTCTTGTGTTGAAGAGGTGGATGCAGCAATGTGTGCTCGACCACACAAGGTTGATGGGCGTGTAGTGGAACCAAAGAAAGCTGTTTCTAGAGAGGATTCTGTAAAGCCTGGTGCCCATCTAACAGTGAAGAAAATTTTTGTTGGTGGTATTAAAGAAGATACAGAAGAATATAATTTGAGAGACTACTTTGAAAAGTATGGCAAAATTGAAACCATAGAAGTTATGGAAGACAGGCAGAGTGGAAAAAAGAGAGGATTTGCTTTTGTAACTTTTGATGATCATGATACAGTTGATAAAATTGTTATTCAGAAATACCACACTATTAATGGGCATAATTGTGAAGTGAAAAAGGCCCTTTCTAAACAAGAGATGCAGTCTGCTGGATCACAGAGAGGTCGTGGAGGTGGATCTGGCAATTTTATGGGTCGTGGAGGAAACTTTGGAGGTGGTGGAGGTAATTTTGGCCGTGGTGGAAACTTTGGTGGAAGAGGAGGCTATGGTGGTGGAGGTGGTGGTAGCAGAGGTAGTTATGGAGGAGGTGATGGTGGATATAATGGATTTGGAGGTGATGGTGGCAACTATGGTGGTGGTCCTGGTTATAGTAGTAGAGGGGGCTATGATGGTGGTGGACCAGGATATGGAAACCAAGGTGGTGGATATGGTGGCGGTGGTGGAGGATATGATGGTTACAATGAAGGAGGAAATTTTGGCGGTAACTATGGTGGTGGTGGGAACTATAATGATTTTGGAAATTATAGTGGACAACAGCAGTCAAATTATGGACCCATGAAAGGGGGCAGTTTTGGTGGAAGAAGCTCGGGCAGTCCCTATGGTGGTGGTTATGGATCTGGTGGTGGAAGTGGTGGATATGGTAGCAGAAGGTTCTAAAAACAGCAGAAAAGGGCTACAGTTCTTAGCAGGAGAGAGAGCGAGGAGTTGTCAGGAAAGCTGCAGGTTACTTTGAGACAGTCGTCCCAAATGCATTAGAGGAACTGTAAAAATCTGCCACAGAAGGAACGATGATCCATAGTCAGAAAAGTTACTGCAGCTTAAACAGGAAACCCTTCTTGTTCAGGACTGTCATAGCCACAGTTTGCAAAAAGTGCAGCTATTGATTAATGTAATGTAGTGTCAATTAGATGTACATTCCTGAGGTCTTTTATCTGTTGTAGCTTTGTCTTTTTCTTTTTCTTTTCATTACATCAGGTATATTGCCCTGTAAATTGTGGTAGTGGTACCAGGAATAAAAAATTAAGGAATTTTTAACTTTTCAAAAAAAAAAATAATAATCTGAGGAGCATTCATTCAAGAAAAATTGCAAAATCTCAATAAAAACATGAGGATCTGTGACTTTGTAATTTGACCTGTTTGCCTCCCCCTTCCCTCTTCTCTGTAGCTTTATAACCCAGAAACCTCACAATCACCCATATCTTTAAAAACCAGTAACTTGCAGCCACCAGATGGGGCAGACCAGGTTTGAAGCTCCTCATGTAGTCCCACCGCCAGAACGTTGTCACTATTTGATTCCTCTTGCAGTTCTCTGGAAAGGTGTTGTTTTTATATGATCTGACTTAAAGTTTGCCCTGGAGGAAAAGTCCTAGCCCCAAAGTGTTTTTCAAAAACAATCAGCAGCACCTGTTTAACCTCACAGCTGCCTGGAGCGGTGATACCAATTTAGTCAAACAAGAGCCTGGCCAAAAACTTAAAGAAAGATGTGAGAAGTGAAATATCCACATTGGAAAGATCTGACATATTCCTCAGGATCTAGAAGGCTGTTTTGTCAGCAGGCTTGTGTGAAGCCTCAAGAAAGCCTCACTATTTCACATGTATTTGGCCTTGAGGTCTTATGCAAGCAGGAAGTAAAGTCTAAAGCAGAAATTGTAGAACTGCCAAGTGATGCAGGTGTGCCCCAACACACACACAGAGCCCCTTAGCAAAGGATAAAAACACTTATTGATCAAGGGATTTAAGGGAATCTCTGACCACTAAGCCAACTGAATAGAAACAACAATAGCAGCACAGCAAAAAAGTGTGAAAATCTGATTTCCAGAGTCGCCAGGTTCTATTATGTAGAATGTCCAGTTTTCAACACAAATTATGAGACACACATGAAACAGGAAAATATATCCATACTGAGAAATTAAGTATTAATAAAAACTGTCCCCAAAGGGAAATAGATATTGTACCTACTAGGCAAAGAATTTAAAATCAGACTTATAAATATGTTCAAAGAACTAAGTGAAAGCATATCTAAAGAATTAAAGGAAAGTATGGGGGTGATGTCTAACCAAATAGAGAATATTAATAAAGAGATAGAAATTATAAACAAGAACTAAATGGAAATTCCAGAATTGAAAAGCACAGTGACTTTTCATAAAATAAGTAAAATGAAATTTTGACTAGAGAGGCTCAACAACAGATTTCAGATGACAGAAGAAAGAATCCGTTATCTTGAAGACAAGTTAATTGAGATTATCCAATCTGATAAACAGAAAGAAAAAAAAAGAATAAAGAAAAATGAACCTGTATGACACCATTGAGCACACCAACATACATATAATGGGAGTCTCAGAGGATATGAACTCCACATAGGAGAAAATCAAGGAAATTCACACTTAAGCACATTATTATCAAATCGTTCAAAGGCAGAAAGAATCTGAAAATTAAAAAATGACTAATTATATATAATGGATCTTCAATAAGGTTAAAAGGTGACCTCTTACTAGAAACTATGGAGGCCAGAGATTAGTGGGATGACACATTCAAAATGTTGAAAGAGCAAGGCCGTCAACCAAGAATTAAGAGAAATTAAAACATTCCCAAATAAATAAAAACAGAATTTATCACTAACCAACCTGCCCCCACAAGAAATACTAAAAAGAATCTGCAGACTGAAATGAAAGGACACTAGAAAGTAACATTAATCCACATAAATAAACAAAGATTCTTGGTAAAGTTAACTGCTTAGACAAATACAAAAGATAGTATAAGTGTATTCTTTTTGTAACTCTTTTTTTTCCTATTTGATTTTTTGAAACTTACTACAAATCATAATAGTGTGGTACTGACATTAAAGACAGACATATGGACTCAAAGGAATAGAATAGAATAGAAAGCCCAGAAATAAATCTTCACACATATAATGAAATGATTTTTGGCAAGGGCACACAAACCATTCAGTAGGGGGAAAGGACAGTCTTTTCAACAATTGGTGCTGAGAAAACTGTATATCCAAATGCAAAAGAATGAAGTTGGACCCTTACCTAATAACACATACAAAACAAATTCAAAACGGACCAAAGACCTAAATGTAAGAGCTAAAACTATAAAATCCTTAGACGAAAACAGAGAGCAAATGTTTCATGACATTGGATTTGGCAATGTCACCAAAAGCACAAGCAACAAAAGAAAAATAGACAAATTGGACTTCATCAAAATTAAAAACTTTGTAAACACTATCAATAGAGTAAAAAGGCAATCCACAGAATGGGAGAAAATATTTGCAAATCACATTTCTGATAAGGGATTAATATACAGAATGTATGGAGAATTCTTAAAACTCAAGAACAAAAAACAATCCAAAATTCTAAAAGGAGCAAAAGACCTGAAGAGAGATTTCTCCAAAGAAGATATACAAATGGTCAATAAGCACATAAAAAGATGCTCAACATGACTAATAATTAAGAAAATAACACTCATTTGGATGGCTGCAAAAAAAAATAAAAAATAAAAAAATAAAAAACACACACACACAGAAAATAATTTGTGTTGGCAAAAATGTAGAGGAACCAGAATCTTTGTGCACTTGTGTTGTGTTGGTGGAAATGGAAGGCAGGACAACCACTATGAAAAACCGTATGACAGTTCCTGAAAAAATTAAATGTAGACTTACCATCTGATCCAGCATTCCACTTCTGGGTATATATCCAGATGAATTGAAAGTAGGGTCTCAAAGAGATATTTGCACACCCATGTTTATAGCAGCATTATTAAAACTAGCCAAAAAGCAAAAACAACCCAAGTGCTCATCAATGGGTGAATGTAATAAGCAAAACGTGGTATGTGCGTACAATGGAGTAGTATTCAGACGAAGGAAAAAGAAATTCTGACACATGCTACAACATGGATGAACCTGAGTGCTAAGTGAAACAAGCCAGTCACAAAAGGACACATCCTGTATAATTTCACTCATGTAAGTTACTAAAGTAGTCAAATTCATCGAGACAAAACTAGGATAGTGGTTGTCAGGGGCTTGGGGTAGGGGGAAATGAAGAGTTATTGTTTAATGAGCACAGAGTTTCAGTTTTGCAGGATGAAAAGAGTTCTGGAGATGGATGGTGGTGATGGTTGAACAACAACGTGAATGTGTTTACTGCCACTGAAGTGTTCACTTAAAATTGTTAAAATGCTAAATTTTATGTTATGTATACTTTGCCACAAATTTTTTTAAAAGATCTATTATTTTAAAAAGACAACAGCATGAAGCAATAATAAAACTATGTTTATGTGCTTATAATGTATAACAATGTAATTTGTATGACAATAATTACACAATGAAAGGGCGAGGAAATTGAGCGTTATTGGAGCAAAGTTTGTGTATGCAATTGACATTAAGTTAGCATTAACCTAAACTAGATTATTTTTAAAACTGAGATGCTAATTGTAACCCCAGGGCAACCACTAAGAAAATGACTTAAGAATTATAGTGAAATAAATAACAAGGAAATTAAAATGGTACACTAGAAAATATTCAACATAAAATAAGTCAGTGACAGAGGAATAAAAGAACAAAGACTTAGGGCAGAAAACAAATAGCAAAATGGCAGATGTAAATCCTATTTTATCAGTAATTACATTAAATGTAAACGGCAGCTCAGAAAGGGTCCTGTCAGGGGTACGTGCATCTTAACAGAGATTTCATGTGAATAGAATAAGTGCTTGAGATTTTAATGCTGGAATTTCAGTATCTGCCAGGGAATTGGAGATACACAATCATATATGTCAAGGAGGGGCACACACAGTGAAGCTACTAATTAGGCTGAAATCAGACTGTAAAGAACAGTGTCTTTCAAATGATTGCAGCTGCAAAATGCTTTCTTCAAAACAAACAACTAATGAAACTTTGATGTACATAAAATAGTCAGGGAAGTTCTGTTATTTAGTGGGTGTTGGGTCCAGGAGCTGGGCTCACGCCACCTCCCCTTGTCATAAACATTTGTGATGCACTATGTCTTCCTCTGCGTACCACTGTAGGGTCCCATATCAAGTGCATGCCACGGCATCTCTCTGCTCTGCCTTTAGAGGAGCTTGAGAAGACTGCTCAGCCATGTGTTGTGCATTCCAGAAGTGTGGGGGTGTTAACCTCTGGAGGTGACACACAACCAGTGGAGACTGGGATCAGCCCTACAGCTCTAGAGGGACAGTTCTAGGATGTATTCCATATAGCTTCTCAGACAGTCCCAGTAAGACTGAGCCCCAGTTACCCATAGTGATCTACTCATTCACAAACGCTTGACTGACATTCCTCCCTTCTCAGTATCACTCCTAATGCTCCTTCACTTCTGCTTCTTTGACTCACCTCCCAAATCAACTTTATGTACCCATGATTATCTTAGGGTTTGCTTCCAAGGGAACCCAAACTAAGACACCCCTCACCCTGCTCCTCTGTGGAATGTGTGTGGCAATCACTGCCCTAAGCTCTCCTTCCCTGTGCTTCTCAATGATCTTAACCTTTTGCTCCTCACCTCTGAAAGCCATCTGGACTCAGGGAAAAGTTGACGCCATACAATATTTTAAATTCTTTATATATGAGAAAAACAAGATAAACAGGCCATGGTGACCAGATGTAGGAGTTGAGGGGCAGGAGGAGTAGAAGAGGACCACATGCTTCCAGCTGGAGTTGGAGGACAGGAACTGACACCATCAAATCAGATTAAGGGAAGACAAAAAGACAGCTTGGGGCATGTGTTTTTGGTGCTTGAGGGATATCCTGGTGGAGTTTCTCCAGTAGACATTGGTTATTGATTTCTGGAACTGAGAAGATAAGAGATACGAAACACATCAAACTACAGGTGATATTCAAAGTCATGGGCATGGATGAGATCACTCAAAATAAATGCTTAGAGCAGAAAAAGAATTTAAGAATCATTGTCTTTTAACCATGGTGACTTCTGAAGGGTGGATTTTAGTGGTATTGGAATGAAGAAACTTTTATTTTCACTTTATACACTTTTGATTTGTTGTTTAATATATATGTATCTGTAGGAGTTGAGAGTGAGAGAAAAGAGTGAAAGACATGGTGACAAAGACCCTCCTATGTTGTACCTGCTGCACCCTTCTCCTCACATCCTCTCAGCACCTGTAGGAGGGGGGCCAGCTTCCTAACACATGGTCCAACTCAGTGGGCAGGTTTGTTCTATCCTCTTGACATTAGATATGCCAGGTCTGGCCAGCACGGTGCCCAGAAATTGCATTCCATGGGGTTTGCTCAAGGGAGGCAAAAGCTTTATTTGTTCTACAGAGTCACCACCCAACAGTTGCCAAGCCCCTTTGGAATGTTTTGGAGGGCAGTTTCCCAAGATAGGCATCAGTAATTACACATGTTTTTCAGCCTCTTTGAGCAAAGTCATATAGGATTATATATCTGAAATTTTAGTGTAAATTATATTGTGCTGGAAACACTAACAAGGGGGTTGTTATTATTGCCCAACTGTTGTCACCAGCAATGGCTTCTTCACAAACATAAGGCTTCATGAACTCTCAGAGAGGATGGCCCCAAGGTGATCTATGAATCCCAAACTTCTGTGAGTTGTGAACTATCCTCACAATTTTCACCTTTCTCTGAGAACTATTGATTCTGTCTTTACTTAACTTTTTAATGTTTTTATATTTTTTATTGAGATATAATTAACATACAATAGAATGTAAATCTTAAGTGCTCCATTTGATGAGTTTTTGTTATTTTTAACTTTTATTTTAGGTTCAGGGGTACATGTACAGGTTTGTTACATAGACAAATTGTGTATCATGGGGGATTGATGTTCAGCTTATTCCATCCCCCAAGTAATAAGTATAGTACCCAATAGGTAGTTTTTCAATCTTCACCCTCCTCCTACTCTCCACCCTTAATTATACCCTGGTGTCTATTGTTCCCTTCTTTGTGTCCATGTGTACTCAAAGTTTAGCTCCCACTTACAAATGAGAACATGTATTTGGTTTTCTGTTCCTGTGTTAGCTGAATTAAAATAATGGCCCACAGCTCCATCCGTGTTGCTGCAAAGGACATAATCTCATTCTTTTTTATGGCTGCATAGTATCCCATGGTGTATATGTACCACATTTTCTTTATCCAGTCTACTGTTGATGGGCATTAAGGTTGGTTGCATGTCTTTGCTATTGTGAATAGTGCTGCAATAAACATAACGTGCATGTGTCTTTATGGTAGATTTATATTCCTTTGGGTACATATACAAAAATGGGATTGCTGGTTCGAATGGTAATTCTATTTTAAGTTCTTTGAGAAATCACCAAACTGCTTTCCAGAATGGCTGAGCTAATTTACATTCCCACCAGCAGTATACAAGTGTCCCCTTTCTCTATAAACTCACCAGCATCTGTTATTTTTTTGGCTTTTTACTAATAGCCATTCTGCCTGGTGTGAGATGGTATCTCACTGTGGTTTTGATTTGCATTTCTCCAATAATTAGTGACGTTCAGCAGTTTTTCATAGGTTTGTTGGTTCCATATATGTCCTGTTTTGAAATGTGTCTGTTTATGTCCTTTGCCCACTTTTTAATGGGGTTGTTTGTTTTTTGCTTGTTAATTTGTTTAAGTTCCTTACAGATTCTGGATATTAGACCTTTGTCAGATGCATGGTTTGCAAATATTTTCTTCCATCCTGTAGGTTGTCTGTTTACTCTGTCGATAGTTTCTTTTGCTGAGCAGAAGCTCTTTAATTTGATTAGGTACTATTTGTCAGTTTTTGTTTTTGTTGCAATTATTTTTGTCTTCTTTGTCATGAGATCTTTGCCAGGGCCCTTGTCTAAAATGGTATTTCCTAGATTTTCTTCTAGGATTTTTGTAGTTTTAGGTTTTACATTTAAGTCTTTAATCTATCTTGAGTTAGTTTTTGTATATGTTGTAAGGAAGGGGTCCAGTTTCAATCTTCTGCACATGGCTAGCCTGTTATCTCAGCACCATTTATTGAATAAGGAGTCCTTCCCCCATTGCTTGTTTTTGTTGACTTTGTCAAAGATCAGATGGTTGTAGGTGTGTGGCTTTATTTCTGGGTTCTCTATTCTGCTATATTGGTCTATGTGTCTGTTTTTGTACCTGTACCATGCTGTTTTGGTTACTGGTAGCTTTGTAGTATAGATTGATGTTGAATAATGTGATGCCTCTAGCTTTGTTCTTTTTGCTTAGGATTGCTTTGGCTCTTCAGGCTGTTTGGGTTCCATATAGATTTTAGAATAGTTTTTCTAATTCTGTAAAAAAAGTCATCAAAAGTTTGATAGAAATAGCATTGAATCTGTACATTGCTTTGAGCAGTATGGCTATTTTAACAAGATTGATTCTTCCTACATTTGATGAGTTTTGATAATTGTACACACCATGTAAATACCACCCAAATCAAGATGTAGAACACTTCCATCTCCTCCCTAAAATAGAGGGGTTTTTTTTATTTTTTTCAATTTTTTATTGTGGTAAAATATGCATAGCATAAAATTACCTATTTTAACCATTTTTAAATGTACAGTTTAGTGATATTCAATACATTCATATTTTTGTGCAACCATCACCATCATTCATCTCAAAACCTCTTTTCATCACGCAAAAATTAAATTCTATACTCATTAAACAATAACTCTCCATTCCCCTTTTCCCTGTCCTGGAATTTACCATTTTACTTTCTGTCTCTATAAATTTGACTACTCTAAGTATCTCATATAACTGAAAGCTCCCCATGACTATTTTCTTTGTGTGACCATGGGGGTTACATTTAACATCCTAAAGTCATAGCACTCTAATTTGAATGTATACCACCTTAACTTCAATAATACACAAAAACTCTGCTTCTTTACAGTTCCATCCCCACCCTTTCAGTTGTAAATGTCACAAAATTAATCTCCTAAATCATGTGTAAAACAAAAAAAGGAGTTATAAACCATTGTTACAATAATACCAGCTTTTATACTTGCCCGTGTATTTACCTTTACTGAGACTGCTATTTCTTCAAACAGCTTTGAGTCACTATATACTGTCCTTTTATTTCACCTAGAACAGGTTCAGCAGTGACACAGTCCTTCAGCTTTTGTTTATCTGGGGATGTCTTAATTTCTCTCTCACTTTCAAAGGACGGTTTTGCTGGATACAAGATTCTTAGTTGATAGTTATTTTCTTTTAGCCCTTTTAGTATATCAGCTCGCTGCCTTTGGGCCTCTAAAAGTTTTTATGAGAAATTTACTTTTAATCTTATTGAGATTCCCTTGTATGTGATGAGTTGCTTGTCTTTTGCTGCTCTTAAGATTTTCTGTCTTTGATTTTTGAGAGTTTGATTTTAATGTGTCTTGGTGTAGGTCTCTTTGAGTTCATTCTACTTGGAGTTCATTGAGCTTCTTGGATGTTTATATTTGTATCTTCATCAAATTTGGGGCGTTTTCAGCAATTATTTCTTCAAATATTGTCTCTGGCCCTTTCTCTCATTCTTCTCCTTTTGGGATTCCCACAATGCTTATGTTGGCCCACTTAATGGTGTACCACAGGTTTGTTAGGTTATGTTTACTTTTCTTCAATCTTTTTTTTTTCTGTTTCTTATATTCAATAATTTCAATTGTCCTGTCTTCAAGTTTGCTGATTCTTTCTTCTGCCTGTTCAAATAGACTTTTTAATCCCTCTATCAAATGTTTTTTATTTCCTTTCTTGTACTTTTCAGTTCCAGAGTTTCTGATTCTCTTTTGGTTTTTATCTCCTTTATTAATATTTCCATTTTATTTATATATTTGTTCTTTACTTTCACTACATTTTTCTTTTGTTCTTTGAGTATCTTTAAGACAGTTATTCTAAAGTCTTTGTCCAGTAGATCAAACCTTTTCCAGAGACAGTTTCTGCAAATTTATTTTTTCCTTTAAATGGGCCATACTTTCATGTTTCTTTGTACACGTTGTGATTTTTTGTTGAAAACTAGACATTTGAATCTAACAATGTGGTAACTCTGAAAATCCAATTCCCCTTTACCCAGAGTTTGCAGATTTTTTGTTTTGTTTATGGCTTTTGACTTTTTTTCTTATAGACTGTCTCTGTGCTGAAAATCAGCCTAAGGTATAAACTTAAGGTTGTATTGGGTCTTTGCTGAGCCTGCCCCTTTTGGGAGCATGTGCAGTCATTTTTTAATTTCCTCCATAAATACAGTTGCTTTTGAATATCCTAGTGTCTAATGTCTGGTCCCCAAAATCACAAAAACAGAAAAATGAAGGGAAAGTCAGATGTCCCACCCCTTTAAGTACCCTGGAATTTGCTTCAGCTGGAGGGAGAGGGGCTTGCAGCAATGACAGGAGGTGTAACAAGAGTGATTGCCCACCTCTTTGGCTGTACCTCTGTGATTAGAAGCAGCAATCAGCAATCAGAGCACAGATTCCTGATATTTGGAGGACAGGGTCCCTTTTGCCCACTCTGGCTCTTTTAAGCTGCTCCCAGAATGCATGCAAAGTTTCCTACTATGGAGAATGGGTAGTTGCTACTGCACTAAAAGCTAAAATTTAGTAAAATTAATTGCAATTTACCATCCAAACCTTCCCTTGGAATTTACAAGCCTTAGGTAGACTCCAGAGTTTCAAAATAGTTATATCAGACAGAGTCTGGCAGTTCAATTGTTGCCTAGGTGAAGAGACAGATTCCTGGTGCTTCTTATTCTTCCATGGCCCTAGAATCTTCTATTTACTTTTGTTACTTAATATATTTCTTTAACGTAACTGCCCCCTTTTTCTTAGCATAATACTAAGCAATAATATCTATCTTTTATGGGAAGCCAGACCCAGCTCTAAACTGACACCAGGCCTCATTCTCCAAGTTGACCACCCGTCATATTCCTCATGAGTCTTTCAAAAACATGCAAAGAAAAAATGAAATAAAAATAAAGTTCACTTTTTTCTTTCTTTAGAAACAGAGTCTCACTCTTTTGCCCAGGCTGGACTGCAGTAACACCATCATAGCTCATTGTAACCTTGAACTCCTGGGCTCAAGCAGTCCTCTTGCCTCAGCCTCCCAAGTAGTTGGGACTACAGGCACTCATCGCCACACCTGTCTAATTAAAAAAAAATTTTTTTTTTTTGGAGACAAGCTCTCACTGTGCTGCACATTGCTTGACCTCCTGGTCTCAAGTGATCTTCCCACCTCAGCCTCCCAAAGCGCTGGGATTATAGGTGCGAGCCACCTTGCCTGGCCCCAAAGTTCAGTTTTCTAATCAGCTTACTAAAAGGTAAAACAATAAAATGCTTTACCCTCTTTTAAAGAAAGTATTTTTATTTTTACTTCTTATTAATGACTTATACGCTTATCAGGCCTGCCTTTAGCAATTGCCAGGCTGGGACAAGAGTAGAAATGGAGGCTTATGAATTTGGTATGCAAATATTTAAAAGTCATAAGTCATTTTAATAAGCTGCTGAAAAATATGTATTCTCTACTCCAGCCTTGACAAATATGTATATTCAAAATGACCTAGAAGACCCAGTGTAAATTTTAGACAGCTCCAATTTTGTTTCATAAATAATAGTGTAGAAAAAGCTCCTACCCTTGGCCCTAGATCATCTCTGTCTTCCTTCCCACCTGTGGCTCTGTGCCACCCTTCAGAGTATAAAATGACACCTCAGGACTCCTAGTTTAAACAACACATCATAGACTTGATCACCCCACTTGTCCCCACTGAGTACAACAGTAAGCCCCAGAAATAACTCAAGAGGCAACCAAAGGAGAACTCTGAGAGGTGGTAAGAAGAAGAGGAACTAGTTAGAGATCCCAGGACTGGAGGAACAACACAGCAGCCAAGCATCTTACAACTCACACCCATCAGAGGAAGGTTACCCAGCCCCAGCCCCAGCCCCAGTATAGCAACTGAAGGTGGCTCGGGTTTCTGCAGGAAATATAAAAGAGAGCACTACCCCAGTTTTGTTTGTTTGTCTGTTTGTTTGTTGTTGTTTTTTGGGAGACGGAGTCTCAACAGAGCTCCAGGCTGAAGTGCAGTGAGGTCGGATCTCAGCTCACTGCAAAGGCCTCGGCCTCCCCGGATTCACGCCCATTCTCCCGCTGCCTCTGTATTCTCCCAGGCAGCTGGGACTACAGGTCACTACTTCTGGCCACCGAGGGGTTGCTAGTTTTTGTATTTTTAGTGATAGAGACGGGTATACACCGTGTTAGCCGAGGGATGGTCTCGATCTCCTGACCTCGTGATCCGCCCGTCTCGGCCTCCCAAAGTGCTGGGATTACAGGCTTGAGCCACCGCGCCCGGCCGTCTGTTTGTTTTTTACTGCCTTTCTCTGGTTTTGCTATCATGGTAATACTGGCCTCTGACTTGTCGTGCATATCAATAGTTTGTTCCTCTTTGTAGCTGCATAGAGGAACACAGTATAGATGTACCATGGTTTAACAATTCATCCGCGGTAGGACTGGCTGTTTTCAGCGTTGGAGTATTAAGAATAAAGTTGCTATGGACATTCATGTGCAGGTTTTAGTGTGAATATAAGTTTTCACCTCTCTAAGTTAAATGCCAAAGAGGACAATTGCTGAGTCATACGGAAATTTTATGTTTAGTTTTGTAAGAAACTGCCAAACTGTTTCCAGAGACGCTGTATTATTTTATATTCTCGCTGGAAATGCATGACTGATCCTAGTTCTCTGCATCCTCGCCAGCATTTGGAAGAAACTATTAATACATATAACAATTGGAAGAATCCCATGGAAGTTACACTGTGTAGGAAAAAAAAGTTAACCCTAAAAAGTTACATACTGTATGTTTCTATTTATATAACATTCTTGAAATGACACAAATTAAAGAAATGAAGAACAGCCTAGTGGTTGCCAGTAGGACAGAGGGAGTGTGGGGCAGAAGTTGGTGAAGTTGATGTGGTTATAAAAGAACCTAAGAGGCAGGGTGCGGTGGCTCACGCCTGTAATCCCAGCACTTTGGGAGGCTGAGGCAGGTGGATCATGAGGTCAGGAGATCGAGACCATCCTGGCTAACACGGTGAAACCCCATCTCTACTAAAAATACAAAAAATTAGCCAGGCATGGTGGCGGGCACCTGTAGTCCCAGCTACTAGGGAGGCTGAGGCAGGAGAATGGTGTGAACCCAGGAGGCGGAGCTTGCAGTGAGCCGAGATCAGGCCACCGTACTCCAGCCTGGGCAACAGAGCGAGACTCCATCTCAAAAAAAAAAAAAAAAAAAAGAACATAAGGGAACCTTTTAGTGATGGGGTTGTTTTATACATTGGCTGTGGTGGTGGATACACAAACTTACACATGTGATAATATTTGCATACAAATAAACACACACACATCTATAGGAGTAAAAACTAGGGAAATGTGCATAAGGTTGATGGGTTGCATCAATGTTAATATCAATTGGCCTTCTGATTGTCTTTTTCTCTCTTGGACATCCTTGGTTTTCTTTTTAAACAATTTGCTGAGCAGTATCTTCAGCTTTATTGTCCTATCTGTATACTTTGAGATATTTTTATTTCCACTATCATATTTGTAAATTTCTAGAGCTTTTTTTGGTTTGGATGTTACTTTTTTGTATCATATCCTGCTCTTGTTTTATGGTTGCGATATTTTTTCACAGCTCTGAAAACATCAAGAATAGTTTATTTTCCTGAATGTTCTTCTCCTCAAATGGGCTGTTTCCTCTGAGATTCTTATTTTAGTATGTTTATTTTTTTCTTTCTGTTTCATGTTAGAAATTTTCTTTAGATGTCTGGCAAATCTTTTCTGCTCATATTTAAAAGGAGGGGCTAAAAAAACTGATTGGGGCTGGGTGTGGTGGCTCACGCCTATAATACCAATGCTTTGGGAAGCTGAGGCAGGATTGCTTGAGACTAAATTTAAGACGAGCATGGGCAACATAGTCAGACCCCGATCTTTACAAAACATTTTTAAATTAGCCGAGTGTGGTGGTGTGTGTCTGTGGTCCCAGCTCTTCAGGAGGCTGAGGTGGGAGGATCACTTGAGCCCAGGAAGGTCGAGGTGACAGTGAGCTGAGATGGCGCCACTGCACTCCAGCCTGGGCAACAGAGTGACACCCTTTCTCAAACATCAACAAGCAAACAAATAAAAAACTGGAAGTTTGGAATGTGTGCTTGAGGGTGACCTTGTAAGGTGACTACACAGGGCTGTGGAGCTGAGGAAACTCCCATGTCAGTATCTTTAAGTCTCTCCTTTGGGGCTGACAGATTCGTGAGCACTGTTTCCTCCTGGCTGCCGGCATCATGGTGGAGCACGTGGGCAGGTGGAGGTGGGTGGGCCAGTGTCTCAGCATCCAGTAGACAAATGTCCCTTGAATGCCCCATTTTCAGCATAGACCCGAGACCTCAGCTGAGCTTGCTGTGCTTTGGCCCGGAGACCCTCTCTTTTACTCTCACTGAAGAACAAAGTCGCAGACTTCTGCTGGGCCAGGGAAGGGGCAGTGATTCAGTTCACAGAGTGTGGAGGGGACCTGGGACCCAATACTTCATAAATAAGCTCTCAATTCTTATTTTCTTACACAAGCCCCTCCACCCCAACCTCCATCTACAGAGGCATCTGTCAAATTCCAGAGCTTTTCGGCTTGCTGCAAAGGAAGATTGGGTTGGTTTTCACCACTGCCTGGATTTCTCATTGCCAGGTAAGAAATCGTTTTTTGTTTTTTGTTTTTTGTTTTTGTTTTTTCCCAGATCTGCTCATTATTTACCTGTCTTCTCCCTGCTTTTGAGCTTTCAAGGTTTTGTTGCTGTTACCTTCTCTTTGATTCTCCCAGTCCATCTTGCCATACTGGTGAGGCTTCAGGAACTAACAGCAGGTGTTCACGCCAATATCTATACCTGGAAGCCCCTTTTACTCCTCTGTTCTGCAAAGCTCTCGGTCAGGCATTTTTGTGTTTTAGGGAGCGGCATTCATGTCTGACTTTCTGGAGTGACTGGCCTGAGGATGAGCCAGGCTGTACTGGCCGGGACACAGTCAGAGCTGGAAGATTATCACTCCTAACCATTTCATCTTTTTCTTCCTTGTTCATCTCCCTTGAGAGTTTGAAACATTCTTTAAGCACAGGAAAGACTGGGGATTCTATTGTAAGAATATTTTTTCCAACTGATTTCCTTAAAAAACGCTTAGAATTTACAAGAAGTACATCATTCTCCCAACAGAATTAAATTACTTTCCTTCTCTTTCCCAGGAGAGTTTTGCTGGAAATGTCCTCTCCCAGCTCTGAGCTATCACAGCTCTCTGTTAATGTATTTCTTAGGAATAATCCACTTCTACCACGGGCTGTCACTTTTGGGTATTTGTTTTTCTTTCTTATAGATAGTGAGTTCCTTTAAGGCTAGGAACTGTGTCTTATTCATTTTTAATCCTTCCCTCTTCCCCACCATTATCATCTGGATGAATGAATGAATGAATGAATGAATGAAGAGATTCTGAGCAAGGTAATGCCTGGTAGCAGGATCGGGTCTAATTCCTCACTCTTCCACAATGACTTGCCCACATAGGCACTAACATAGGCTTGATGGTTGGTCAAATGAAGTGCAGAATCTTGAACAAAGTGATAATGGAGCAGCAAAGCTAGAGCATGGCAACCTCCTTGTGTTTCTGCCATATCCATCCTTGCCCATTTTAGCGCTAGCACCATGGTTAAGAAACTAGATACTAAACTCAGATTCTCTGGGTTCAAATTTTGACTCCATTCATTATCAACTTTGTGAACTTGAGAATTATGTGTATTCTTTCTGACCCTCAGTTTTCCCTTCAGCAAAGTGGGAACAACACTGGTGCCTAGTAGTAGATAAGATGCAAATTAGAGCAGCTCCTGACACGTAGAAAGTGCACAGTAAATGGTAGCACTGCAGTTCTCCAATGGGTAATGAAAAGATAACTTTATTTTTATCACTGAACTAATCTTTATTAGCCTGGTCCTACTGGGCTCCAGAAAAGAAACACATTTTAAACTTGGGTCAATCATACCTTAGACTCTTCCAGTCCAAGCCGTCTTGTAATTATAATCCAGCCCCTGCTGAGTAAGTGCTTAATCTCTCAGACTCTTCCTCCTTCTGTTCTCCTCCAGGATTGCATCTAGGGAGCCTGGAATGGGAGCTTCTATGAGGGAGGTTGGGACCCACATGTTCTCTGTTTATAGACTTGTCTGGTTTGGCCTGGTCCTTGATTGGTGACAGTTGATGTGTGTCTGATCACATCTGGCCTTCTGGATGTGGTGCTGGCTCCCAGCACTGGAGGCTGTGGTCCCTGCCCTGTGCCTCCAACTGAGAAGTCTTCACTTTCCATGGCTTCTGTCCCAACTCCAGGCTACTGCCATTCAACAAGTCCTTTCAGCATCTCCATTCCCTTCCCTTGACCATATGGGAACTTCTGGATCCCTACCTGCCGTGGACAGGAGGCTTGTTTCAGTCCTACCTCTCAAGTTCCTCTCTCTACAAAAATACATTTTTAAAAGGATAAAGGAGGACCCGCAGAATCATCAGGAGCACTCAGCTTCCAGGAATAAGATCCAGAACCTCAGAACCGGCTTGACGAGGAAATAGAAGCTGCTACCAACGCTCCTGCCCCTGCTCTGCCAATGCTCCTCTGGGGCAGGAACTCATTCTGCAGCTACTAGTAAACCATAATCCCCATGGAAGCTGGTCTCTGCCACCAGCCATGCCAACAGACCTGCTTCCTGCAAGTAATCCATGCCATCCAATTGCACACTTCTGAGCTGGAGTCTTGCTTGCCTGGGTTTGATCTGATGAGTGCATGTGGCAGGCCTGCATCCTACCTACCAGGGAGGCTGGGCTTTGAGTTTTCTGTGTTCTGGCTTTGGATGGTGGGACTATTGAGGCTGGAAATTTGCAAAATACAGCAAAGGCATTCAAAAGGGTCTGCAAGCCGTGTGCAGTGGCATACGCCTGTAGTCCCAGCTACTCAGGAGGTTGACATGGAAGGATCTCTTGAGCCCAGGAGTTCAAGTCCAGCCTGGGAAGCATAGTATAGACCTTGTTTCTTTAAAAAAAATTTAAATAACAATAAAAAGAACTGGACAGCTAAACAACATGATGCTACATGAAGCAAAAACCCTTTTTTCATTTTATTATGAAAATTTTCAAACAGAGAGCAAAGTTAAAAGAATTTAATAGTGAACGCCATATGCCCCTCACCTAGGATCCTACCATTAACATTTTACTAAGCTTATTTTATCGCTCTTCCATCCATCCATTCGTCCATCCACACATCCATCCAACCAAGTAAATTTTTGATGCATTTCAAAGTCAATTGCAGACATTGGTACACTTCCTTCTAAATACTTCAGCATGCCTATGGTTAACTAGAGTTTGTTTACAGTTTTTGTTTGTTTGTTTGTTAACAGTTTTTTTTTCTTGGTGTTAAATTCATATATAATGAGATACACAGTTTACAGTTTTTTTTTTTCTTGGTGTTAAATTCACATATAATGAGATACACAAATCTAAAGTGTACATTTGCTGCATTTTAATAAATGCCTATGTAACCAATATTCCAATCAAGATATAGAACAAATGGTCACTCCAGAAACTCCCCTCATGCCCCTTTCCAATCTCTGTCTCTAAACACCCCCAAACGCAACCACCATTCTGATTTTTTGCCTACCATAGGTTGGTTGGCAAAGGCCCTTTAATTTTGGCTTTTCCCTGAAACTATGGAAATTTGCCCCGGAAAGGGGAAACCAGATAGAGAATCTGCCGGCTTCTCCTTCCTTGGCCTCACTTCTCTTCCCCATACTCAGCAGAGGTAGGCTCCCCTCAGTGCCCTGGTAGAAAGGACTTCCCTGAAATGGTATATCGAGGCCAGGTGCAGTGGTTCATGCCTGTAATCCCAGCAACTGGGGAGACTGAGGCAGGAGGACCACTTGAGGCCAAGAGTTTGAGACAAGCCTGGGCAACACAGTGTGAGACCCTGCCTCCACAAAAAATAAAATAAAATAAAAATTTGGCACATGCCTGTACTCCCAGCTATTCGGAAGGCTGAGGTGGGAGAATCACTTGAGCCCAGGAGATCCAGGCTACAATGAGCTATGATTCATTAAGCCTGGATCCTGATAGTTAATGGAAACTAAAAGAGTTTACTAAACCCTTTCTTGGCAAAGCCTAGCTTTAAAAACAACATTGTCTTATGAAGGACTAAACAAAACAAAACAGAAACCAAAAAACCTGACTGGGCAGTCTGTGCTGGATGATGACTCATTATAATTGGTCTCCTGTGCCCTTTCCCTGAAGCACAGAGACTCTTGGCTTCAGTGGGTGGGGAACCTCAGGGCAACATAA
This sequence comes from Papio anubis, assembly GCF_008728515.1. Classification (NCBI taxonomy): domain Eukaryota; kingdom Metazoa; phylum Chordata; class Mammalia; order Primates; family Cercopithecidae; genus Papio; species Papio anubis. The sequence continues at coordinate 56,120,844 of NC_044991.1, read as the reverse complement.
TTTACCAGAAACATGGCTGAAAATATTTCAAAAACACTATCCTCATCACAGAGTGACTGAGCAGAACTGAACCAAGGGGATGATCTAGAATCAGATGACACTGAGATGTTGATAGACAAAGTGTCAGAACCACTGACATCTCAATAGGTTCCACAGTGATTCTCCCTTTAGTGGGCATGAAGAAGTATTTGCTGAATGAGTTTTGACAGGAATGAATGAATGCAGAATGGATGACATGAATGAAGAGATAATAAGTGAGGTGATTCCTGAGCATCTAAAGCAGTGACACAGTGAGCTCTGCGGTCTTTGCAGCTTCAGAGCCGCTTGTAGGTGCTAACAATGTGTGATGTATGGAAAGACAGACGGGGCCACAATAGGACACAGATGACAGGGTTGAGGCCACCTCTTACCTCCAGGCTTGCCGCCCAGCTCTGGCCTACATAAGGTGGGCAAGGACGAAGGTCTGCTGATGACAGTACTAGAGCATCTTGCCTTCCGACTGGGTGAGCACCTCCCTGCAAGAGCTTGAACGCCAGCTGCCTATCACCTATGTCACCGGCTACAGGCATGGCCCTCAGGATGAGGTGATGTAGCGGTAAGTTAGAGCTTCACAGTCTTTTATTAGCTGACCGATGACTTCACCCAAGGGTGAGAGAGAGCAGTATCATCTTCCCTTTTATATCCAGGTAAACAGAGGCCCAGAGAGGGGAAGGGACACCCTGTTGCCCAACCAGTACAGGTCTAGCTGTGATAGTTGTTCCAACTCATTGTCTTGTGAGGATGAATTCCCAAAACAACACAGGCGACTCCCAGCCAGAGTGCACAGGGAATCCTGTGTCCAGCTGATTACTTGGACCTTGGAACTCACCCATGGGCAGTACCAGGTCTGTGGTTGCTGGACCCATAGGGCTCTGGAAATGGGGGTTCCAAGATGCAGGGAGGCCCGGGTGCCACCCACAGAGCATAGCTGCTCTGGATTTTTCTGGCCATCAGCCTCATCTTTACTTGAGTCCATAGCCTCAGGCCCCCTCCCCTGTGATTTGGGTCAGTCTGAAGTTTTCTCTTAAAGAACAGACCCGGAATCCTAGAGGGGAAGTGCACTCTAGGCCAGCAGTTCTCAATCATTTGGGGCTCAAGACCCCTTTACACTTTTAAAAATTATTGAGATCCCAAAGAGCACTTGCTTATGTGCATTATATCTATAGATATTTACTGATTTGGAAGCTAACAATGAGAAACTTACAAAAATGTATGCATTAATTCACTTAGAAACTGAAAAACCTATTGCAGCTTAACACAAACAACACATATTTATGAAAAATAATTGTACTGTCCAAGAACAAAAATAGCATTAGTAAGAGTGGCATTGTTTTAGATAAAAACTTTTTTTGCAAATTTCTTTAACTATTTAGTTCCATTTGGAAGGCTTAATAGAGAACAGCTGGATTCTCATAGCTGCTTTTGCATTCAACTTTTTAAACATTATATATCATGGAGCCTCTGGAAAATTCCACTGTACATTCAGGAGAAGATGGGAGTTAAACAGGCAAAAAACAAACAAAACCTTAATAGTAGCATTATAAAAATTCCCTAAAAGAGTCTTGAGGACCCTAGATCGCCCTTTAGGGACCACTGATGTAGACAGAGCACCCAAGGAACTGTTAAAATGCAGATTCTGGCTCAAGAGTCTTTCTTTTCTTTTCTTTTCTTTTTTTTTGAGACAGGGTCTCATTCTCTCTCCCAGGCTGCCATGCAGTGGTGTGATCTCAGCTCACTGCAACCTCCACCTCCCGGGTTCAAGCAATTCCCCTGCCTCAGCCTCCCGAGTAGCTGGGATTACAGGAGCATGCCACCACGCCCGGCTAATTTTTTGTATTTTTAGTAGAAATGAGGTTTCACCGTATTAGCCAGGATGGTATGGATCTCCTGACCTTGTGATCTGCCTGCCTCGGCCTCCCAAAGTGCTGGTAAAATATTTTTTTAAATTCAGGCCAAGCACAGTGGCTCAAGACTGTTATCCCAGCACTTCGGGCAGATCCCTTGAGGCCAGGGTTTGAGACCAACCTGGCCAACATAGTGAAACCCCATCTCTACTAAAATCACAAAAAATTGGCTGGACGTAGTGGTGCACGCCTATAATCCTAGCTACTCAGAGGCTGAGGCGGGAGAATCAAATCGCTTGAACCCAGGAGGCGGAGGTTGCAGTGAGCCAAGATCACACCACTGCACTCCAGCCTGGGAGACAAGAAGACCATGTCTCAAAAAAAAAAAAAAAAAAAAAGGTTTGGTACCCATGCTTTACTGGTGTCTTAAGCATGTGAAAAACTCATCACTGATCAAAGGGGAGGGGCCCTGCCCAGGCGTTTGTGCTTGGCTCCCTGGAGAAAGCCTCTCTTCCATCCTCACTCCCCAAGAGACTCTTATTTCTCTGAACCCCTCCCCAAAGGACAGGGTGCTTTAGCATGACCTCCTCTTCGCTGGATTTAGGGCTTGGTGCTGGGGAGCAGATGAGAGGACAGAGAGACCTGAATCCCTCAAGACATCCTCATCAGGGAGGCTGCGGTGGGAAGGAAACAAGCCACTGCAGTGTGCAGTGCATGGACGGACAGACAGACGGATGGACAGATGATGGACGTGCCCAGGAGCTCCAAGCAGGCAAGACTCCTGGAGACTATGGCAATCAGGCTTCCTGGAAGAACGTGGAGCTGGAATTCAGTTTTTAGGACAGGAAAAAGGGGCAACATGAATGCGAAATTTTTTATTTTTTTCCCGACTTTAAAGATAATACAGATTTGTATAGAAAAGTAAAGCAATACAGAAAATGAAAAGAAGAAAGTAAAAATAATTACAACTAATACTTACTGGGTGTGTGCCAGGCAGTGTTCTAAGTGCTTCACATATATTCACATTTAATTTTTACAACAACCCTATGAGGTAGGCACTGCTTTTATCCACACATTACACATAAGAAAACAGAGGCCGAAAAAGGTTACCTTATTTGCCAATAGGGAACTAAGTGATGAAGCTGAAATTTGACCGAGGCAGCTTGACTCCAGAGCCAAGATCTTAGGCAAACCATCTAAATACAGATAACCCGTCTAAACAGTCATACACTGAGCATCTTCTACATGCCAGGAACCCACTAAACTCTAGATTCATGAATCTGACTGTTGGCTGTGGTCTCCTACTTGAGCACATAGGACAGAAGAACATGATTTCTGGAAGTAGCTTGTTCAGCATCTTCATGCCATGGTGGAGTCAGGGGTATTCTGAGGGCTGCTGCTGAGCCTGTGTGAGGCCAAGTATTCATGAAGAGAAACAAAGAGACTTGGGATAAATTAAGATTGTATTGCTGGCTGAGCATGGTGGCTCACACCTGTAATCCCAGCACTTTGGGAGGCCAAGGTGGGCAGATCACTTTAGGTCAGGAGTTCGAGACCAGCCTGGCCAACATGGTGAAACCCTCTCTCTACTAAAATACAAAAATTAGCTGGGCATGGTAGCACATGCATGTAATCCCAGCTACTTGGGAGACTGAGACAGGAGAATCATTTGAACCAGGGAGGCAGAGGTTGCAGTGAGCCGAGATCGCACCACTGCACTCTAGCCTGGGGAACAAGAGTGAAACACCATCTCAAAAAAAAAATTGTATTGCAAAGGCATTGAAGGCCACCATAAAGAGTTTGAACTTGGGACCTTGTTGGCAGTGAGAAGCCACAGGGCCTTTGGAACCAGGAATGAAACAGAATAAAAATGGTGGTTTGAGAATACGTATGTATCTAGGGGAAATTTGGCAAAATACACCATAATTTTGCTTGTTTATTTGTTTTTAGAGAGAGAGTCTTGCTACGTTACCCAGGCTGGACCCAAACTGGGCTCAACGTATCTTCCCACCTCAGCCTTCCAAGTAGCTGGGAGTACAGGTGCACACCACCATGCCTGGCTTGTTGTTTTTTAAAAAAAAATAATAATGATGTTTTTGAAAGGTAGTATATACCCACAGTCAAACATTTCTAAGAGTTCAAAAATTAGGTTTCTCCCTGACTTCTCGTTTCTACCACCTCTTTTTTTTTTCACCTTACTTTTTGTTTTTAACTTGGCAATGTACCTAGGAGATTGTTTCACATCAACGTGTATCAGTCTGCCTCCACTTTTTAAATAGCTACATAGTATTTTATTACATGGATAGATCATAATTTATCCCACTAATGAAGACAGGAGAGTTTTCACTCTTTCTGTTATAATTAATGTTGCAATAAATATCCTTGTACTTAAATCTTTCCACACTTTTTGATCCATCTGTTGGACAAATTCTTGCACATGGAACTGCTGCTTTGAAGAGTGGGTTCACCTCAACAATTTCACTTTGCAGAAATTGTCCCATCATTTTTTTGTCCCATCAAAATAATACACATAATTTTGTGTATTAAGCACACAAAAATACATGCAAAAAATTACATTTCTTTGTAAGGACAAAAAAGTGGAAATGACCTAAATTCCTGTAAATTTAAGAAGGGTTAGCAAAATTATGTAAATTCACACAAGAGATGACATTTAATAATGACAATGCATAACTATACTCTGTGATTTAAAAAGCTGTAATCCCAGCACTTTGGGAGGCCAAGGCGGGTGGATCACAAGGTCTGGAGATTGAGGGCATCCTGGCTATGGTGAAACCCGTCTCTACTAAAAATAAAAATAAAACAATTAGCTGGGCGTGGTGGCGGGCGCCTGTAGTCCCAGCTACTCGGGGAGGCTGAGGCAGGAGAATGGTGTGACCCCAGGAGGCGGAGCTTGCAGTGAGCCGAGATCAAGCCACGGCACTCCAGCCTGGGTGACAGAGCGAGACTCTGTCTCAAAAAAAGAAAAAAAAAAAGAAAAGAAAAGGGAGCACCATATTTGGTCAAGCAAAAAGGACAGGTTACAAAACAGCTTCTGTGTACGATGCAGTTCATGTAAATTTATTGCCATGCATATGCAGCAATATGCATGTATGCTTTCTTCGTTCCCTGTATTGCTTGAATTTTGTACCTGAGTATGTATTATCTTTATAGCCAGAAGAACAATTAAACTGCTTTTAAAGCATCTGATTATGCACCAGGCACAGGTTTTAATTTGTGAAGCACCCACTTTATGCCTGGCATTGGGGTACCCTGAGCTGCCCAAGGCTTTGGCTCCTGTCTGTCATCTCTATCCTGATCATCAGAATCAGAGAACGTTGGAACTGGTAACACCTAGTTCACACCCTTGTTTTATAGATGAAGGCAATAAGGCCCAAAGAAGGTAAGCGACCTGCTGAAGGTTACACAGCCAGTTTGGACCGGAGATAACAGAACCCAGGACTCTACTGCCAGGCTATGATGCTCACTTCTAAACTGAGTATGGGCCAGGTGCGGTGGCTCACACTTGTAATCTCAGCACTTTAGGAGGCTGAGGTGGGAGATCATCTGAGGTCAGAAGTTTGAGACCAGCCTGGCCAACATGGTGAAACACTGTCTCTACTTTAAATACACAAAAAATTAGCAGGGCATGGTGGCACAGTCCTGTAGTCCCAGATACTCAGGAGGCTGAGGCAGGAGAATCGCTTGAACCCGGGAGGCAGAGGTTGCACAGAGCTGCACTCCACCCTGGGTGACAGAGCAAGACCCTGTCTCAAAAAAAAAAACTGAGGCATATGAATCATTATTTGGGGTCGCGAGGAGCAGGGCAGGGAGTGATTTTGATGCCCTGTCTTCTGGGAGCTCCCGTCCAAGCAAGCCCAGGATGAAAGATAAAAGGGCCCTGAATAAGACCATCATTAGTGGGGAGGAGCCTGACCCTGCATAGGCAGAAAAGCAACTTCAGCAGGGCCTGGGGTCTGCGGGGCAGCAGCCTGCAGGGTGTTGAGGAAGGAGCTGCCCTGGGCTGGTGCCAGATGTCAGTAATTATAAGGCTACGTGGGCCTGCAGACAGCCCATTAAAGATGCTTGATCTGCGTCAAACCAGGAAGCAGAACTCAGCCTCTTTGCCACTTTCTGTAAGAAATCCAACCACATCAAACACTTTGGGGTTTTGATGCAGTTTCCTGAATATTGGGGTGATCCCAGGGAGCGGCCTCATCATACTGTACTCAGCAGACAGTCGTCTCCTTGCTCCTCCTTGTCTCTTTCCCTCGATTCTACCCCCTCCCACTTTCCATTCCTCACTGGCCCAGGCTACATCCAGCCTCCGATAGCCCCAAGTCATCCATCAAAGCATTTCTCCAGCAAAAAGAAACCTACCCCACCAGCTCCCATGAGAATAAAATCCCCTCTATTTCATTACACAAAAGACTTTAGATGCCTTGAATTCCAGCATCTTCATGCCCAGAATCTTAGACTTTGAGCTAGAATGGCCCTGAAGAATAATTGAGTCCAGTCTCTTTAGTTTATAGGTAGAAACACCAGGGTTCCAGGAGGGGAGAGGTCTTGCCCAAGGTCACAGGACACCCATGGCCACCAGGCCTCTAAGCTCCTGGCTGGAGACCACTCACAAAGTCAGGGCAGATGGGCCTAGCTTCTGAGTCAGAACCAGCCCTCCCTTTTTCTTATCTACCTCCTCTCAAGAGTCTAGTGGCCCTGAAGGAGGATCATGGACCTCTGCCTCTTTAGATGCCTGCAGAACAGAGAGGAGCTGTGGGCCCAGGAATCTTCTGGTCTCACCCAGGAGGGGAGAGGGAGCCCCAGACTGACCCAGCTCTGCAGCATGTAACCATATACCTTGGGGTCCTCACGCTGGGCCTGCTTTTTCTCATCTTAGGGTTGTTGTGAAGGCTAAGAATGGTCAACCAGAAATCCTAGTTCCCTCCCACTCTTCTCTCCTTCCCCATTCTGTTTCTTGCCAGCCTTGTGACCTTTCTGAGCCTCAGTTTCTCCACAGTCCCACTCGCAACTCCATGTTTCCAAGGTCTCTTGGATGGAGCCACTTCCACAGTGAACCCCTCCAGGTGCAATTACAGGATGATTTTATGTCTCGTGGGTGTCACTGCTAGGGTGGAGGGCCACGCCTCCTCTTTTGAATTCTGACTTTCCGGCCTAGGAGTGTCCCGAGGTTTTCCTTGTTAAAATTGGTCTGGCTGGCTGCTGTGACATGCTACACTGCCCTGACGGTGCACACACCACCGTGGGGAGGAACAGAGGAGTCCAGCTGGCCATCGCATGGCAGGTGAGTGGGCAGAGCCTGGGGCCTTGGGGCACCAGGGCGTATGAGCGGGGCTTCAAGAAACACGGGTCTGTGGGATGACGTTTGATCATTGATTGTTAGGGTTTTATAGGTGGACGGCCCACCGTGAACACATGAACTCTTCATGTGTGTTCATGAGGCCCAGGATGAAAAAACCAGCCCTAGGCCACCCAGCAAGTCCATGGCAGAGGCTGGCTTAAGCGCTGTCTTCTGGGCTGGGGCCAGGTCTCACCCCTGTGCCTCACAGGACTGAAGGAGGCGGGCACAGGACGGCAGGGGCAGAAGAAAGAAAATCTTCTCGCACCCCATGCACATTCTATGGATCCAGAGACGTTTCTGGGCATAGTTGGGAATTGTGGCCTGGGTGGGAAGGAGTGAGAGGCCCCCACAGGCTGCATCCTCGCCCGATTCCCACCCCAAGCACTTGGCAAGAGCAGCTCTGGCTGAAGTGAAAAGAGCTATATGACCTTGAGCAAGAAAATTTGCCCTTGGTACCTCTGTTTTCTGATCTGTGTAATGGGGATTATAATGCAAATTATCTCACAGCCCTGCTGTGAGGAGTTGGTGAGACCATGTGTGCTGTTCTCCCACCACACATCTCAAGTGGGGACTTGTAAACAGTAGGCTCAGAAAATGTGGGTCGGGCACAGTGGCTCACGCCTCTAATCTCAGCATTTTTGGAGGCTGAGTTGGGGGTGGATTTATGGAGCTCAGGAGTTCGAGACCACCCTGGGCAATGTGGCAAACCCCATCTCTACAAAAAAAAATACAATTAGCTGGGCATGGTGGTGGACACCTGAAGTCCCAGCTACTTGGGAGGCTGAGGTGAGAGGATCGCTTGAGCTCAGGAGGTCGAGGCTACAGTGAGCCAAGATGGCGCCACTGCACTGCAGCCTGGGCAACAGAGTGAGACCCTGTCTCAAGAAAAAGAAAAAAAGAAAACGTGTCCCCCACGACCTCAATATAGTGGGCAGCAAACTCCCTCCGAAAGAACTTTTCTGTTAGATGCTGGGGCCCAGTAATGAGCAAGTCAGCAGAACCGGGGGTCCTACACTCAGGTATTCAAGGGGCTTGTCTGAGTCTGTGTCTGCCAGTTTTAATTGTTCAGCATTATGTGACAGTTTCATCAATCAACTATTTTTTTTCAACTTTCAAAGGCAGATATTTTAATTTCCTCATCATAGTCTAGCTCCCTCTTCATATTTCCTCCTGGCAGTTAACAGCATTGCTGGACATGTTGGGCCCTTCAGGCCCCTAGGATAGGTCTGTTCTCCTGAAGACCAGGCCTTGCCAACCCCAGCTTACAGCCCAGACTGCCTGTTTCCAGAGCTGGGGTTGCCTCCCTGATGGCCCTGGTGCAGAAGGGATTGCCTTTGTTCTTCCAAGATCTGCTTCTCAAGGCTCACCTAGATGATCCCTCTTCTCTGGGCCTTTGATAACCTATCAGACTTAAACTTGACAGTGCCAAGGTTAGCTGCTGAGGAAGGAAAAAAGTTGATGATGATGCCTATTGCCAGGTCTGTAACTAACTTGCTGGGTTCCTCTCTCTGAATCTCTGTTCTCTGTCTGTGAAATGTCAGCATCGGAGTTGTCATGCCTATGTAAACGGACTATGTGTTGGATTGGATTCAATTCCCTGGATTGGGTCTTCTGGGTCCTCTTGGGAGGATCTGCTTATCAGAGCAGTAGGTCATGCCTACTACATGCTCTGTGCCTGAACGGCTGAGACATCACATCCTAGATGGAAAGTGTGTTCATCTTCCTGGAGCTCCTCCTATCCCCTCTCCCTCACTCCGTCCATGGTGGACATCCCTAGTTGACCCCAGAGCTCTTCCCTCTGGAGCCTGGATGTGGCCCTAGAATGCTCAACCCAGTTCTTCAAGTACCAGTTGATCAGTTGGCAAAGGAGGTGAGACCCTTTTGCCAAGATTAAATTATGATCGTCTTTCAGCTCAGAGATTCCAAGAATTGAGTGGAAAACTGTGTGTGAGGCTGGCTCTGGCTGGGACATTGGGTTGCAGTTGATGCGTCACTGCCTCATGGTGAGAGAGAGACCAGCAGCTTCCAACAAGACCAGGAAGGAAAGGGAAATGGGGCAGTGGCCCCAGAAAGTCCCCAAGCAACTCCCGATTAATCATTTAGTCATGGAGTTCAGGTGCCCATGATGCGTACTAAGCATAGGATCATAATGGGGCCCATTAAAAACCAATTATGCTTAGTCCAGAGTCTGGGAGATGCTGCTGGCTTCAACAGAGCTTCCAGGGCTCAACCCCACTGGGCTGAGACAAAGAATTGGGGAGGATTATATCACTCAGCTCTCTGGTGTCACCCAAGGGCAGGAGAAGGAAGATGGATGAGCTAGGCCTTGGGGTGGGGATGGGTGGAGAGCTAAGTGGGCAGGAGGCAATGTTCTGCACATGGACACTTCCCTTTCTTCGGTGGAGCTCTGGGGCCAGCTGGTGAGCAAGTGAGATGGGGAGGAGGGGAGGAGGTCAGAGGGCCAGAAGTGATGGGCAGGGCCTGTCAAGGACCTTGAATGTCAACAAGATGGTTGTAGATTCCATGGTGATTGAGCAGGGAAAATTACATGCTGACACTCAGAAAAGTCCCTTCCCCTCTCTGAATCTCAGTTTCTCCATAGTGATGGGATGGATTGAACAGGATGAGCTGAAAAACTCTGAGGCTGTTGGGGCCATGCAGTCACTTAAGCAAGAGGCAAAGAGGGGAGAATAACAAGAAACCCGGTGCATGTAGGAACTGGGGAGGGGAGGACCAAAGTGATGGGGGAAATGTGGGGAAAGGAGGTGATGATGTAAAAATCCCTGTTTGTAGGCCAGGCGCAGTGGCTAACGCCTGTAATCACAGCACTTTGGGAGGCTGAGGCGAGTGGATCACGAGGTCAGGAGATTGAGACCATCCTGGCTAACACGGTGAAACTCCATCACTACTAAAAATACAGAAAATTAGCCGGGCATGGTGTCAGGTGCCTGTAGTCCAAGCTACTCAGGAGGCTGAGGCAGGAGAATGGCATGAACCTGGGAGGCAGAGCTTGCAGTGAGCCGAGATCGTGCCACTGCACTCCAGCCTGGGCGACAGAGCGAGACTCCATCTCAAAGAAAAAAACAATCCCTGTTTGTAGAGCTCATCACTGTGGACCCAGCACCAGGCTACGTACTCAGTGAATAGGGAGACATTCATCCTGGTGGAAGCCTATTGCCCTAGCGTGTTTATTAATGGCTTCTGCTTTCACTCTCAGAATTTCCTGGTTTAAGTGATGCATTTTATCACCACCCTATTTATAATTACTAACTCACTTAATCCTCCTCAAAGCCCTAGAAGAAAGATACTATTATTGCCACGTTCTAGAGGAGGAAATCAGATCCTCAGAGAGGCCCAATAACTGATCCAGGGCCACACAGCCAACAAGGAGATGATTCAGGATGGCAGGAATTGGCAGAGCACTGGAATGGCAGCCAGGAGGTCCTGTGTAAATACTAATGATCATAACACTCACATTTCCTGAGAACCTAGGATGTGCCTGGTATCGGTCTAAATACTCTATGTGAATCCTCCCAACCCGACGAGGCGGGTACGATCATCACCCACATTATTACCAGGAGGCTGAGTTTCAGAGCTCACTCACTTGCCACACAGCCAACAAGGGGCAAAGCCTGCATGAGAGCTCAAGTGTGTGCCTCTGAAATCAGGCTCCTAGTTGCTGTGCAGAGTGAAAGGAAGCCCCGAGAAGATGGTGAGAGGGAGAAGGGGAGGAGAACAGTCAAGTTGGAGGGGCTATGAGGCTTGGGGTAACAGGCAGGTGGAGGGAGCACTCTTACCACATCCTTTCCCTGTGCCTGGGGGGTACAGCTTCAGTCCTGAGGTTGGCGAGCCTTCAGCCCTGGGCTGGGAGTTCACCCTGCATATCCCAAGGGTGAAGGCCCCCCGGGGCTGAAAACAGGCTGCCCATTCTGTCCTCAGGGTCTTGGGTTCACTGTCAACTGGAGCAGTCTCAGAGCAGATGTTGCCTCTCCCATCCCCTCCATTGGGCAGTGGGTGAGCTACCTCTCAGAGGTATGGCAAGCTGGGACCATAATCCAGTATCCAACAAAAATTTAGCCAAGGGAATTTGTGCCTGGGCAGGAAGTTGTGAAAGAGATGCTCTCTGAGATTCGAGGATAATGATGATAATGGCAGTTCTGACTCATCCCACCTCCTCTTGCACGTCTGTGATAAGGATGCAGATGCCTCAGAGGGTGATGGGAGCTGCTTTGGGCTGTGGTAGAGAAGGGGGAAAACCAGTGCAGGAAAACCATGTCCCGGGGCGATGTGACAATCTGCACATTAGCACACTCTTGGCAGGGGGTAGGGGTGCGGGGGGAGGTGTCTTGTAGGGAGGAAGGCTGAGAAGGGTCCTTGCGGGTAATCAGAGGCACTTGCTTCAGCAAACCACAGACTATCCAGACCATAAGAATCCTTCTGGGTCATTTCACAGAGAAGAAAACAGACCCAGAGAGGCAATGCGTGGGGGTGGGTGGTCAGTGATCCGTCTGCCTGCCCATGTCAGAGGCCTCACACACCCTCCTCTTTCTCACTCTGTGGAAGGAAAGAAGTTAAGAAGGAAAGGCAGGCTTCGGAATGCGACAGCTTGAGAGAGAGGGATTATAGGGTGGGTGGGGTGTGGACTGTCGGAGCGTGAGCAGCTGACAGGGTGTGGGTGCTGATTCTTGAGGGCGGACCTAGGACGCTGCAGAGCATCAGCTTCCCCTTCCATACCCCAGCTGAGGGATGGGGAAGGAGATTCATCCATTCATCCAACCAACATTCACTGAGTACCTAATATGCCCTGGGCCCTTAGCCAGGTTCTAGCAACCCAGAGAGGAGGAGACTCAGCCTTTGCCTTCATGGAGCTCTCAGTCCAGTGGGGAGAGACATATGTAAGCAAACAACTATAACACAGCATCCCTGATCACAGATAAGGGACAGAAGCCTCCACCTTAATAGAATTTGAGCTGAGGACATGGAAGGGGTGATACTGGGTTTATTTTGACAAGGGGCCTGGAAACCATCCCAAGTGCACATCTATCTCCTCGCCTTGGGCTACCCTATACCTAGGAGCCTCTGCCTATGCCCATCAGTCTCACTGTCCCCATGAGGGCCAGGAAGGACACTGGCTAGGACAGAACTTATCTGTAATCACCAGTAGTTCCCCCTGCAGAATCTTGGACCCCAGCCCTGGCCATTACCCCACAAATGGCAGGTCATGGAGGTGAGATGCTGATGGGTGTGGGCGACTTAGATCACCAAAGCAGCAGCCCCAGGGACAGATTCCACGGGGATTAGAACAGCGACCTCCTGGGTTATGGGGTGAGTGTAGAGTTGGGCAGGGGACGGGCCGGGGGCTGGCAGGTTGGGATTTCTAGGTAATGTTTCTGCAAAACCCCATCAAAGAGCAAAGGAAGAAGTGTGTTCTATGTGGGTGATGGGGAGCAAAATAGGGACAAATGGGGAGAAGTTGCAAGAAGAAAGAGCTTGGTTCAGCAGAATGAAGGACTTTCTAACATTGGGCGGTGAGTGAGCTACCTCTCAGAGATATGGCAAGCTGGGACCATGATCAAGTATCCACCAAGAGTTCGGCCAAGGGAATTTGCACCTGGGCAGGAAGTTGTGAGAGAGATGGTCTCTGAGATTCAAGGACAGTGATGATAATGACAGTTCTGACTCATCCCACCACTTCCTCTTGCTCGTCTGTGATAAGGATGCAGATGCCTCAGAGGGTGATGGGAGCTGCTTTGGGCTGTGGCAGGGAAGGGGGGAAACAAGTGCAGGATCCATAGGGTTTAAACCCATGACCCAGGATCCAGCAGTCCTCATCCAATCCCAAACTCCCCTTGTATCCAGCCCTGGGGCATACCAGGGCTGAGATAATTACCACCCAACAACCTCGTCCCCTGCTTCTGACTCATCCACTGAAAAAATAGCATCCTGTTCTGGCCTGTCCCTACATACATTGCTTGGGAAGTAGCAACATGAATTGTGGGCTACAAATCCAGTGTGTCCTCAGGCAAGAAGTCCCTTTCTTCCCACTTCTGGATCTCAGTTGCTATGTCAGTAAATGGAGACCTGAGCTCCTAATGGCGCTTCCAGCTCTGCTGATATTAGACTTGACAATTCTATGTACAAGGTACCTGGTTGGGGGAGAGGGTCCTGCCTGTGTTTTCTGACTAAACCAAGGTCATCTGAGCTCAAAGTTTTGGAGTTTCAGAGGTTTGTGCCCGCCCTAGAATAACTGGGGCTAACTTGATGTGAAAGCTTTGGTTCTACTTTCCGTTGTGAGAATTGGGAAGGGTAATGGGAAAGCCCCCTGGCACTGTTGTTCCAGCTCATGCCACATGGGGTCACTGTTGAACACTGGTCCTGCACAGTCTTTGCTCACTCACCACAACAGGGGCTGTAGGAGCTCCCAATCTTGGGACACATGTGTCAGTCATGTGAGTTCCTACCCACATGTTCAGTCATTATCCCCATATCATGATGCCAGCAGGGGCTTCCGGCCTAAGCTAAGCTGAAACTAGTTTTTTCCATGAATCTCAAGCCTGAGTATTGAGACCACAGCACCAGCCCAGACAGCTCACAGGTGGAGAGCAGTTGGGAGGCTGTTGTGGTCTAGACAAGAATCTTGGCTCTCTCTATGTTTCAGTTATCAATTGCTGTGTAGCAAACCACCCCAGCACTTAGGGGTTTCAGACAACAATCATTCTCCTGCTGACAAACCTGCAATTTGGGCAGAACTCGGCAGGGACAGCTTGTGTCTGCATCAGCTGGGGCAGCTTGCCTAGGGGCTGAAGGACCCACTTGCCAGATGGCTCAGTCCCATGGCTTCCAAGTAGTTCTGTCTGTCAGCTGGGAGCTCAGTGGGCTGTGGGTTGGAAGCCTTGGTGGCTCTCCAGGTGAGCTTCTCCATGGGCCATTTGGGTTTCTTCATTGCATGGTGGCTGGGTTCTAATAACAAGCAACCCAAGGGAACCAGAAAGAAGCTGTATTAACTTTTATAATCTAGCCTTAGAAGTCACAGTGTGTCACTGTGTCTTAGCCACAAGTCTTCCAGGTCCAGAGGGTGGGAATACATACTCTACTTCTCAATGAGAGGAGAATCAACATCATATTGAAAGAAGAGTATGTGGGATGGGAGATATTACTGCAACCATCTTTGGAAAATGCAATCTGCCACATGCTATTAACCAAAAGATTGTACAAAGATGCTGGAATATTTAAAAAGTCAAACATTTTGACCAGCCCTGTCCAGACACTTGCACACACAAGCCACTGTTCTGATGCCTGTGCTGAAGCTCATGTTGAATTTTATAGTCTGGAACTTCTAGGCTGTGACTCCTATGGAGTCAAAGATAAAGGCACCATAGCCTGGGGATAGAAAAGCCACAGACTCAGGAGGCAGATTCCCAGCTCCATCACTTAGAAGGCTGTGTAACTCTGAATCATGCGCAGTGGCTCATGCCTGTAATCCCAGCACTTCGTGAGGCTGAGATGGGAGGATTGCTTGAGGCCAGGAGTTGGAGACCAATCTGGTCAACATAGCAAGACCCTATCTCAAATTTAAAAAAAAAAAGAAAAGAAAACAGGTTGTGTAACTCTGTACCTCATTTTTCTCATCTGTGACATGAGTTAACAGTAGTACCTCCCTCATATGGTTTGTTAAGATTAAATGAGCTAATATTTATAAAATACTTGGAAAAGCACTTGGTTCATAGGAAGTTTTATTAAATAAAACCTATCCAATGGTCTAGCCAACAATTACTGAACATTTCCTGTATGGTTGGCATCAAATAAGATACAGTTAAGAGTTGCATGACAAGTGTCCTTGGGTGGGGAGTACTTGGTGATATAACTTCAGTGGTTCTCAACTGTGGCAGATTATATTTCACAGGGTGGTCATATCAGTATACATCTCATCTCAGTGTTCTTTTTACAATGGGACATGACATTGGTACATTTTCAGCAAGAGATGGGGCATGTTTCTTCTCTTTGAACCTAGGTAGGCCTTTGTAACTGCCTTGACCCATAGGATAAGGTGGAGGTGACATTGTGTAACTTCTGAGGTTAGATCATAAAAACCATTGCATCTTCCACCATGGTCTCTCAGGTCACTTGCTCAGGGGAAACTAAGCACCATGCCAGGAGGACACTCAAGCATTTCCATGGAGAAATCCACATGGAAAGGAACCAAGGTGCTTCAACCTGTATTCAGCACCAATTTGCCAACCATGTAAGTTAGTCACTTTTAAAGTGGATTCTCTAGCCTCAGTCAAGCCTTCAGATGAGTATGGCCGCAGCTAACATATGATTGCAACTGCATAAGCAACTCCAATTAACAGCTGGCCAGTGGAGCTCTGCCCAAATTCCTGACCCACAGAAACCATGAAAGATAACATATGATTATCATTTTTCCAAGCTAAACTCTGGGTTAAACAGATTGGTTAAGAAGCAATAGATGAGTAAAACATCAACTCTTTTGTCCCTAATGCCCTCCCTCTCAATATAACAAATATTTAATAGTGTCCCTTCACCAACCTGAAATTGAATTGACACAGCTTACCTACCTCTATAGGCCACTTTTTTAAAAATTGTATCCTAACTATAATATAAATAGTAAATAAAAGGAAATCAGTTTTTACTAAACATACTTAAGTATGTAAATGCTTATTGAAACTTTACCAGAAGACATGATGAAGTGATCAGATGCCATCCTGTGACTGTAGTGAATCAAGACAAAAACAAGACCACTTCATAATCATGAGTGAACACAGACAAAAACATGAACATTGTCTAAGCCATTTGCTGGTCTCCATTTACTGACATATTAGCCCTATAGCTGGGCTAATATGAATAATGGCTGCTTCTTTATCACTTATGACACTAGCCTCAATTCATTCTTCCCACCTTCTATGTAGGACTATTAAGATACTCAGATATAGACTTGCCTCATTCCAAGATCAGCCTCCAATCCAGAGCAAAGCCCTGCTTCTCTGAACTTCCCCAAAACCATCTAACACAAGTCGCAATCTGTAAGTCCTCTCTAATATCCTCTTCCCAAGATGTTCCGTGGTTCTTTGTGGTGAGCGTTCTTTCTCATTGCCATGAGCGATGAGCCCTTCCTGTTCATTGTACTGATGTGTTGCTGGTGGTCTTTGGCTAGAAGGCTTTGACAGAAAAGAAAATAAATTTCAGTGTTCATCATTCATAATAAGGGGAAATAGTAATGAAACTTTTGTTTCAGTTTATATCTGTGCATGTATATATGTTTGCAGGCATATGGAGTATGGAACTTTTAAAACTGTTTCTTATGTCAATCACAATAAAACTAGTATAACCACTGACCCAGTGGTCAACAGCTGGAAGACTCCACTCCAGCCCTTGCTTGTTTGTGTGCCCTTTGGCAAGTTATTTCACTTCTCTTGACCTCAGTTTCCTCATTCATTCATTAACACATTTAAGAAATATTTGTTGAGCACCTTCCACGTATCAGGCACTGAAGATTCATCAATGAGCAAAACAGACACAGCTCCCTGCCCTTTTGGCGTTGATATTCTTGAAAGGGAAAGTAAGCAATTAAAATAAATAAATAAAATATATTGTAAGATGTCAGTAAGTGCCGTGGAGGAAAATAGTGGAAAAGGAGGGTAGGGGTGATTTGCAATTTATAAAGGGGTGGTCAGGGAAGGTCCCACTGAAAAGGTGACATTTGAAGAAGGAGGCAAGGGAGCAGGTTCTGCAGGAATCTGAAAGGAGAGCAATCCACACAGAGGGAACAGCAGGTGCAAAAGCCCTGAAGAAGGAGCCTGTCCACAGGTTCAAAGAGAAATAAGAAGGTCAGTGTGGCTTAAGGGGATGAGAGAGGGGAAGAGAAACAGAACGCCCAAAAAAGATAGCAAAGTGCCCAATCTTGAAGGGCTTGAGGGTCATTGTCGGGACTTCAACTCTGCTGAGACAGACAGGAACCAACGGAGAGCTTGAGAGCAACCAAGTGATCTTAGATTTTAACAGGATCCTTCTGACTTCCATGTTGAGAATGAGCCCTGGGGACATGCAGGGGTGGGGGCACAGGGGAGGTGAAATAGGGAACTCAGTAAGCATGACGGCATCTAGAAAATGAAAAGGATCGGCCGGGCGCGGTGGCTCAAGCCTGTAATCCCAGCACTTTGGTAGGCCGAGATGGGCGGATCACGAGGTCAGGAGATGGAGACCATCCTGGCTAACACGTTGAAACCCCGACCCTACTAAAAAAAAATACAAAAAACTAGCCAGGCGACGTGGCGGGCTCCTGTAGTCCCAGCTACTCGGGAGGCTGAGGCAGGAGAATGGCATAAGCCCGGGAGGCGGAGCTTGCAGTGAGCTGAGATCCGGCCACTGCACTCTAGCCTGGCCGACAGAGCGAGACTCCGTCTCAAAAAAAAAAAAAAAGAAAAAAGAAAAAAAGAAAATGAAAAGGGTCACAGTGCCTTCCTTAGGTGTATGTTAGAAGGCATAAGCACTTGAATACATACAAAGATTTTATTATTGTTGTTTGTATTATCCCAAATCTAATAGCTGATTGGACAAAGGAGAGATGAACTCTGGTGGCAGGGCCGAGGCAGGAACATCTCAGGGGACAATCACAGGCACCCCAACCAGGAGGGGCCTTAGGAAAAGCACAAGGCAGGAAAGAGATGTGTGGGACGTCAGGGCAGGAGGTTGCAGAGGTAGAGTCTGATGCAGCCAGAGCAAAGAGTAACTGAGCTGTGAGGGGATGGGTGTGAGCTGGAGGGGTCAGATCTTGGACAGACCATAACAGACAATGGGGCATCCAGAGGAGGCTTGGGAGCAGATGTTTGACAAAATGAAACCACAGTTTCATGAAACATCCCTTTGCTTACTAAAGCATCTCACCAGATATCACTAATTAATCTTCTACATGGCACCAGAATGATCTTTCCAAGGTGCAAATCTGATTACATCACAGCTTTGCTTAAAACAATATTTGGCTAACTACAGTCCTTAGGATAAAAGGCAGATTTCTCATCCCACTCCAAGCGTTGGTGGTCTGCCGACTATGGGCCCCTCCAACCTCATTGCCTTCCCCATACATCTGCTTTCTCCCAAATTTTAGAAGTCACCGTGCTCCCTCCTGTCTCTCTGTCTAGTGCCATAGCTGCTGGCTAGAATTCAAGGCTGCACACATCCTAGAGTTTTAAGCTGTTGCTTATAGTACTCTAGCGAATAGTTTTGTTAATCTAACTACTTTAGTTTAGGTGTTCTGTGCGCCTAGGACTCCCAATGCCTCTCCCGTAGGGTTCATCTCAAAGCTTGCCCTAAATGTTTGAGGTCTATCTGCTTAATGCCAGTCTTCTCCACTGGGCTATCAATTGTGTGATGTCAGGGCCAGAGGGTATTTGATGGACTGTTGGGTCTGTAGCATCCAGCACAATGCCCAGCACTTGAATGAATGAACGCTGAATAGAGGAAGAGGATGCTTGGACTGAGACTAGATCCATCACTCAACTCTTTCCTGGAGATACCCATCCAATTTAAGACTCAGCCTCAATTCCGCCTTCTCAAGGAAGCCTTGCTTGTCCTGCTTCAGACCAGGACAAGCCCTCCATTACTTTTCTTTCAGCTCCCATCCTTCTCCCTGATAGCATGTATCAAAGCGAGAATTAGTTACGTGGACTCACCTACTTAGGTGTCACCCCTGGAACATAATAAGTAACATTTATTGAGCTCTCATCTTCTGAGGACTCTAAATGACAGGAGCCATTATCCTCACAATCACACCACAGGCATTATTCCTATTCTGCAGAGTGGGGAACTGAGAGGCAGAGAGGTCAAGAAGGCAGGCTGGGAACAGTGGTCACACCTGTAATCCCAGCACTTTGGGAAGCCAAGTTGGGCAGATTGCTTGAGTTCAGGAGTTCAGGGCGACGTGGCGAAACCTGGTCTCTACCAAAAATACAAAAAATTAGCTGAGTATGGTGGCATGTGTCTGCAGTCCCAGCTAATTGGGAGGCTGAAATGAGAGGATCACTTGAGCCTGGGAGGCAGAGATTGCAGTGAGCCGAGATCGCGCCACTGCACTCCAGCCTGGGTGACAGAGCGACACTCAGTTTCAAACAAAGAAAGGAAGGTGGGTCAACCAGTAGATGGCCAAGTCAGAATCTGAATCCATGTCAGCTGCCCCCAGAGGACCTGCTCATAACCATTGAGCCAGACAGTCTCACCGCACCATGCATTGAAGGCAAGCCCACATCTACATCCTCAGCACCAGACATCAGCCTGGCATAGAGAATATACAGTCAATCCTCAATGTTTGTGGATTCTGTACATGCACATTGCTAATATTTATTTTTAAATCCAAAATCTATACTCTACACCTTCTTAGCCATTCACAGACATGCACAAAGTGCAGAAAAATTGTCGCCTGACCTGACATGCATATTCCCAGCTGAAGCTGAACAGGCAATATTCTGCCTTCTTGTTTCAGCTCTCATACTATAAACAAATAACCTTTCTCTGTCCATTTAAAACTAGGGGTTTTTTGCATTTTTGTGCTTTTTTTGTTGGTGATTTCTCTGTTTAAAATGGCCGCTCAGCACAGGACTAAAGTGCTGTCTCGTGTTCCTAGGAAAGCTGCAGGAAAAGCAGGAGCAGTAAAGCTGCGATATGCCTTACATGAAAAACATGTGTTAGGTGAACATTCAGGCATGAACTATAGCGCTGCTGGCCACAAGTTCAATATTAATGAATCAACAATATATATTAAATAATGTTTGTTTCTTCTGAGAGGGAGAGTCTTGCTCTGTGGCCCGGGCTAGAGTGCCGTGGTACAATCTTAGCTCACTGTAACTTCCACCTCCCGGGTTCAAGCGATTCTCCTGCCTCAGTCTCCCAAGTGGCTGAGATTACAGGCACCCACCACCACGCCCAGCTCATTTTTTTGTATTTTAGTAGAGATGAGGTTTCACCATGTTGGCCCCAGGGTGGTCTCGAGCTCCTGAGCTCAGGCAGTCCACCCACCTCGGCCTCCCAAAGTGCTAGGATTACAGGCGTGAGTCACCACGCCCAGCCTGAATAATGTATCTTTAAACAGAAATGCACATTTATATACTGATCAATTGATGAATAAGTTGGGACCAGAGGCTCACAGGAACCTAAACTTGTATTTATTCTCCCTAAGGGCAATGGGTCAGTTCTCATTAATTCAACCTTTGCAGTGATTTTACAGAACTTAATGACTAAGGCTGGGCATGGTGCCTCACACCTGTAATCCCAGCCCTGTGGGAGGCCGAGGCAGGCAGATCACCTGAGGTCAGGAGTTCAAGACCAGCCTGGCCAACATGGCAAAGCCCCATCTCTCCAAAAATATACAAAGAAATTACCCAGGTGTGGTGATGTACACCTGTAGTTCCAGCTCCTCGGGAGGCTGAGGTACGAGAATTGCTTGAACCCGGGAGGCAGAGGTTGCAGTGAACCAAGATCACACCACTGCACTCCAGCCTGGGTGACAGAGTGAGACCCTGTGTCAAAAACAAAACAAACAAACAAAAAAAAAACAGAGACTCGCTGACATATGATAAATAGCAGTTGGATGAATAAATGACTGGCTGGGATTGAATGGGAGGACAAGCCCAGAGTGGGTGAGAAACACAAGGCCGTGTCCTCATCTCCCTGTCCTCTCCCCACCCAGGGATCAGAGTCACCAAGGTGGACTGGCAGCGGTCAAGGAATGGCGCTGCCCACCACACCCAGGAGTACCCCTGCCCTGAGCTGGTGGTTCGCAGGGGCCAGTCGTTCAGCCTCACGCTGGAGCTCAGCAGAGCCCCGGACTGCGAGGAGACCTTCATCTTCATGGTGGAGACAGGTAACTGAGCTCACCAGCGCCCCCTTCTCATCCGCACCTGGAGGGACCTGTCTTATGACCCAGTAACCTGAGACCTTGCAGTCAGCAGCTCAGGCTCTGGGGGAAGCAAGTCCCTGTAGGTAGACGGAGCCTTGAACCCTGGAGGCTTCTGGTGGCAGCTTTCTGGGGGTGGTTGGCAGGTGCTGCCAGCAGACAGTGGGATGGATGGGATGCGTCTCTGGAACCCTGTGTGTACCAGACACCCAGGGCTCTGGAAGGGTATGAAAAACCATCAAGTACTTTGAAGCCCAAGCTTTTCTTTCCTTTCCTGGCCCGACATAGGCAGACTTTGGTTTCAAAGGATGCTGTCACTTTCTCCTTAGCCTGGAAGTGGCTGGGGTGTCAGGGCAGCTGAGGTGGACCCTCACTCGGCCACTGGCCTTCTTGCTCTTGGTTAGGTCCTTCTCCCAAAGCCTCCCAGCAGTTCAGGGGTGAAGGTGGGGCTTCCAGGCCTGTAGCTTTTTTCGCTTCTCTAAAGCTGGGTTTCCCAGGGGCAGGGTCTCCTAAGTCCCTCTCCCCTCCTCCAGGACCCCGGGCTTCTGAGGCCCTGCACACCAAAGCTGTGTTCCAGACATCGGAGCTGGAGCTGGGTGAGGGCTGGACAGCAGCAAAGGAGGCTCAGGTGGAGAACACTCTAACTGTCAGTCTCGCCAGCCCTCCCAATGCTGTCATTGGCCGCTACCTGCTGAGCATCAGGCTTTCCTCTCACCGCAAACACAGCAACCGGAGGCTGGGCGAGTTTGTTCTTCTTTTCAACCCATGGTGTGCAGGTAGGAGTGGCCAAGTCCAAGGTAGAGGTGTTTCCAAAAGACATCCTCAGAGGAGGGCCTGCCCTTGGAGGGAGCCTGGGAGGTGGGTTAAAGGACAAGAAGGTGAATGCCAAGAGCTGGGCAAGTACTTGGCCTAGGAAGAGGTAGGCAATGGTCAGAGAAACCTGGTAGCAGGTGCTTCAAAGCCTGTGCTAGAGGACCCAGTGGGCAGGAGAGGCCCAGGGGTGGGTAAGAGCCAGGACTTGGGAATCAGACTGGCTTGGTTTAGTCCCAGCTCTGCTGAGCTGCTCCCCTCTACCAGTCTCCATTTCCTCATCTGTAATATGGGAAAAATAACAGTGCCTACCTCTTAGGACTGTGGTAAAAATCCATAGAGCTAAAACTTGTAACATATGAGATGCATCATAAGGCCTTAGTAAGGGGTGGCCAGGATCAGTATTCTTATTAATATCTAAGAAATATGGCCGGGCACAGTGGCTCACACTGTAATCCCGGCACTTTCGGAGGCCGAGGCAAGTGGATCACCTGAGGTCGAGAGTTCAAGACCAGCCTGACCAACATGGAGAAACCCCATCTGTACTAAAAATACAAAATTAGCCAGGTGTGGTGGCGCATGCCTGTAATCCCAGCTACTCGGGAGGCTGAGGTAGGAGAATTGCTTGAACCCAGGAGGCGGAGGTTGCATTGAGCCGAGATTGAGCCATTGCACTGCAGCCTGGGCAACAAGAGCAAAACTCTGTCTCAAAAAAAAAACACAAAAAAAAAGAAAGAAAAAAGAAATATGAGGCTAATGTGTCAGGTCCCATAAAACTCTCCAGTCTTGGGCTGTTTTGGGATTGGTCCCTGCTTGGATAAAGACTTGCCGGGAGGGATGGAGTTTGGCAGGGAGGCAGCACGGGAGCTCGCAAGCCCCCTCTTGACCTCTCCTGCCCCAGTCAGCCTCCGGGCGCTGTCCTGCTGCTGATCCCTGATGCAGCCCTTCCCCAGGCCAGCAAGGCCAGAGCCCCAGTCCACACCGGGCCTGATGACTGCTTTTCAGAGGACGATGTGTTTCTGGCCTCAGAGGAGGAGAGACAGGAGTACGTGCTCAACGACAGCGGCATCATCTTCCGAGGCGTGGAGAAGCACATACGAGCCCAGGGCTGGAACTACGGGCAGGTCTCCAGGGGCACAGGCCAGACAGGGACGTGGGCTGGGGCATGGGGAGGTCGGTGGGACTGGAGTCCCTCTATCTGCTCACTCTTCTCAGGAGGGACAAAGGGGGACTCACTCCTAGAGAAAATCCACTCGTTCATTCATTCATCTACTATTCATTGGGCCAGGGCATGCGCTGCATCCTGGGGAAGGGGAATTGCTTTGAACACGGTATGGACACAGAATAGGTCAGTATTGTTGTGGAAAAATGAACAGCTCTGATCAGTGGTTTTCAAGCTCAAGCATACATCAGAATCCCAGGAGGGATGGCATGCTGGACCCCACCCCCAGAGCTGCCTACTGAGTAGGTCTCGGGCAGGGCCTGAGAATGTGCATTTCTAACCAGTTCCCAGGTGATGCTGATGCTGCTGGTCTGGGACCATGCTCTGAGAGCCACTGGCTTAGATAAGTAGTTCCAATACCAGGTGAAAGAGGGGAAGGAAAAAGAATGATAGGGATGGAAGCAAAGGGAGTTCAGAAGAGGGTGAAAGGAACCTCCACCTCGGCCATTATGGAGGCTTGCATGATATTGGGGTTGGGTCTCTACAGTGAGTCAGGATCTGCCCAGGCATAGGGAAGAGAGGCAGAGCCACATGGAGGTGTGAAGTAGGGAGTCCTGAGTCTGCTAGAGGAGTTCTGTCTGCCTGAGCTCCAAGTGCCCAGCGGAAGGAAGACTGGACTTGACTGTCAGGTTAAGGACTCACGCACTGCCCTGCAGGCCGGGGGTTTAAAGCATTCGGGATTCGGGTGCTGGACAGGGAAGATATAGGGAAGAGTTTAGGGTCCATCTAAGGGGTAGCCACTACTCAGTACCCACTTTTTGTTGCCAGACCTTGCAAATTATCAGTGACCAGAAACCTAAATGTGTATGCAAACATCCCCCAGTTTTTAAATATTGTTAACTAATTCAAATGTGTTTGAAAACATCATGTAGACCAAACGAGCGTATCAGTGAGGTAGATGTGGCTCAAAAGCCATCGATTTTAGCCCAGACTTTACTGTGGGTAGTAGGGAGTCATGGGAGGTTGTTAAGCAGGGGAGACGTGTGATTAAGGCTGAGGTTCTGATTCCCCAGGTGACTCTCTGAGGAAGGGTTTCCAAGACTAGGGGGTGCTCTGTGCTGCCCCTGGTGGTTGGAAGGGGCAGCAAACTGCTCTGCACAGATGGGGTGACTGACCAGGTGAGGGCTGTGGGAGGGCCTGGAACATGGGTGACTGAGCACAGCCTCTAAGCACAGCCTCTCTGGGGAGCAGTTTGAGGAGGACATCCTGAACATCTGCCTCTCCATCCTGGATCGAAGCCCCGGTCACCAAAACAACCCAGCCACCGACGTGTCCTGCCGCCACGACCCCATCTACGTCACCAGGGTCATCAGTGCCATGGTGAGAAGCCCTTTCATCCCTGCACATGTACTTCCTCAAGGATCCCCCAGCCAACCCTGGGGCCACACCCTGTGATTCTTCCCATCACCCCTTGTTTTAATTCGCTGTTGTTGCACAACCAACCACCCCAAAACTCAGTGGTGTAAAACAACCCTTTATTATGCTTACAGTTCTTTAGACGAGGAATTTGGGCAGGGCGCCATGAGAATGGTTTGTCTCTGCTCCAAGATGCTTCTTCTGGGGGTGTCTTAATGGCTGCATATGTCTGGGATGGTTTGACAGGACCTCTGTCTGGGGCTTTGGTTCTGGTGGTCAGCAGTTCCTAGGTTGTCGTCCATGTCATGTTTCCTGGAACTGGAACGTCCAGGATGGCCTCCTCACCCTCATGTCAGGCCCTGGGCTGGGGTGGCTGTAGCAGCTGGGACCCACCAGTCATCACTCTTTCCACACAGCCTTTCCATGTGGCTATCTTGGGCTTCCTCACAATATGGCAGTCTCATGCATAGCAATGGCTCCCTCACCCCCACCTCCCTGCCCCAAGCAATGCTTCCAAAAAAGAGGAAGTAGAAACTCCCAGTCTTATAAGGCCTAGACCCAGAAACTGGCACAGCATCACTTCCACCATAGTCAGTGGTCAAAGTAGTCATAGGCCAGCCCAGACTCAAGAGGACCCCTCCTCTTGAATGGGACATAGACCCACCTCTCCATGGGAGGTATGACAACTTTAACCTATCACAGGCCTCAGGCCATGGTGTTTCCTCCAGAAAGATGTCTGCAGGGCCCACCAGCTCCCTCTACCACATGCAGGTATTAAGGTCAGTGGGTGGTATCTGAGATTCCAAAATTGCACAAAGCTATATTTCTCCTATTTGATACTCTCAATTCCTCAAGACCTCAGAGAGCAGTTGGAGCACAGAGAATTAACATGAGTG
Source organism: Papio anubis (assembly GCF_008728515.1). Classification (NCBI taxonomy): domain Eukaryota; kingdom Metazoa; phylum Chordata; class Mammalia; order Primates; family Cercopithecidae; genus Papio; species Papio anubis. The sequence goes on along the minus strand of NC_044991.1, from coordinate 56,095,418 downwards.
ACAATCCCAAACAGCAGAGCATCACAGCCCTGAGGACGGTGAAAGTCCTGAACTCTAGGCTCCCGAGTCCAAGTCCTAGACTCATGGATCACCACTTGGACTAACTTGCTGTGTGATTTGGGCAGGTCCCTGAATGCTTCTGAAGCTCAGTTTTCACATCTGAAAAAAAAAAAAAAAAAAAAAAGAAAAAGGATAAATAATCAAGCCCACATTGTAAACTTCAACAGGTTAATATAGTGTCCACAAAATTCTTGGCATAGTGGTGTCTGGCACACAATAAGCGTTGAATAAATGTTAGCTGTCCCTATAATTATTATGCCAACAGTTCCCCAAAACAGATCATTTAACATAAGAAATGCTCTGAAGTTGTAATGATTTTTACAACACAGTATCCAAATGGAAGATAATTGAAAATGACAAGTGCTACCAAAAAGTAGGTATTTTAAGGCAACAGATGCCCCTAATTTTCAGGCAGTTAAAAAGCAAGAGTGACCCTGATTGACCTGGTGGTCCAAAGTTGGAGAAGATTTTACCACGATGCGGTTCTTGAGGTAGGAAGCCCTGTCTGGTGGTGGACTCGTGCCCTCTTCTGCCCAGGTGAACAGCAACAATGACCGAGGTGTGGTGCAAGGACAGTGGCAGGGCAAGTACGACGGCGGCACCAGCCCGCTGCACTGGCGTGGCAGCGTGGCCATTCTGCAGAAGTGGCTCAAGGGCAGGTACAAGCCAGTCAAGTACGGCCAGTGCTGGGTCTTCGCGGGAGTCATGTGCACAGGTACCCTGGGAGAGAAGGGCCCCTCCCCCAGCCTCCTCTATCTAAATGTATTTACATATATTTGCATATGCTGCAACCCATCTTCATTGATGGATTCATTGAGGGGGAGAACCAAGTCTGGCTAATGAAGAGAGAAGCCAGAGAATTTATTTCCTTCACATCAGATCTTTTATTTTGAAAGAGTTACCTACCTCCCTCTGTCTCTCATTCATTGAGTACCTTGGGCGAGCCCTGTGGCTCCCTCGGCCTCCAGTCCCCTCAGGAAGATGAGTGGGCTCTATCAGGTGGCTTCCAAGTTCCTGCCAGCCTCAAAGCCTGTCTGCTCACATGAGGTGGCAGCAGCATCTCCTGAAGTCCTTGAGAGAATATGCAGGAGATGGTGGCATTTCTGAGAGTGGAGATGGGAGTCTCAGCCCCGGAACCTGCTGAAGTAGACAGACAGACAAAGATGGGGGGCGGAAGGCTTTGGCCACAGATAAGCCAGGGCACCTGTGGAAACCAGGCCCCTCCCTCAGGGGCCGGGGTCCCGCCTGCTCCGAGCCTCCCAGTCTCTGCTCTGCAGTCCTCAGGTGCTTGGGGATAGCCACACGGGTCGTGTCCAACTTCAACTCAGCCCACGACACAGACCAGAACCTGAGTGTGGACAAATACGTAGACTCCTTCGGGCGGACCCTGGAGGACCTGACAGAAGACAGCATGTGGTAGGTCCTGCCCCCAGCCCAGGCCCAAGGGCTCCGGAAGCCCTGCAGGTGGAGTAAGGCGTCATCTTCCATAACACCACCAGGGAGCGGCAGGCCCAGAGCCCAGTTCTCCTGAGTCTGAGCCGGCTCTGGAGGCAGCGAGAGGCGCCCTGCGGATAGAGTGGTACCTCTTCCAAGATGTAAGGTCTGAGGTCAAGAGATGTAGACTCAGAGGTCAGGAGGGGCCTCAAGATTTGATTGCCTCGAATGCCTGGTTCTACTCTCTGGGAATCTGTGGCTTCCTGAGGTGGGGTGGGAACTCCATCCACACAGGTAACTCTGGATCAGGCTCCTGCTTCCGTATCAGCTGCGGTTCTCCGTGCTGTGTGTCTCAGGTGGGAAACAGACTCCTTCCTCAGTTAAAACAAAATTCTTCACATAAAGCTTTAAAAAATTCATTCTAGGCTGAGCGCGGTGGCTCACAACTGTAGCCCCAGCTACTCGGGAGGCTAAGGCAGGAGAATTGCTTGAACCCAGGAGGCAGAGGTTGCAGTGAGCTGAGATCACCCCATTCCACTCCACGCTGGTCAACATAGTGAAACCCCATCCCTACCAAAAATACAAAAATTAGCCAAGCGTGGTGGCAGACGCCTGTAGTCTCAGCTACTCTGGAGGCTGAGGCAGGAGAATCTCTTGAACCTGGGAGGCAGAGGTTGCCTCTGTGAGCCAAAATCACACCACTGTACTCTAGACTGGGCGACAGAGTAAGACTCCGTCTCAAAAACCAAAAAAAAAAAAAAAAATCCTTCTAACTTAATTTTCTAAATAGGAAATACATTTATGTGGTTTAATATTCGAAAAGTATAAAATGGGTTGCAGTGATGTCTCCCTCCCGCCCAGTTCCCCAGCCTCCCCATCCTCCTCCTGGAGGCAACATTATCACTGTCTTCTACATCTCCTATCAGAGAGATGCTCTGTAGACACGAGAACATATGTACCTGCAGTGCCTCCCTGCCTTTTCCCCACTTAAACAGTATTGGCAGCTTTATGTGATACTGTTCTTGCTGGAACATTTAACAATTCCACATCAATACACAAAGAGTTTTCCTTATTTTCCATAATATTTAAAGTAATAACGTAACACTCACCAAACACCTAGCCTGTGCCAGGTCTAGTTCTAAGTGCTGTATATAGAGTAACTCATGTATTTCTTCAAACAACCTGTGAATAAGTTAAGATCATTGATTCTATTTTGCAGATGATAAAACTGAAGCACAGAGAGGTTAAGTAACCCATCCAAGGCCACACAGCTAGTGAGTGGAAGCATAAGGGTATGAACCCAGTCGGCCTCTCAGTTACATGAAAAAGCCATTGTTCATCTAACCATCCCATATGAAATGGACATTTCAGTTGCCTCAGTTAAAAATAAGTTTGTTTTTACAAACAACGCTTCAGTGAATAACCTTGTTCAAATGTCTGTTCACATGTGTGCAAGTCTGCCACTCAAAGCCAACTTTCTAAAGATTAGGAGAGACGGCCGGGCGCGGTGGCTCATGCCTGTAATCCCAACACTTTGGGAAGCCGAGGCTGACAGATCACTTGAGGTCAGGAGTTTGAGACCAGCCTGGCCAACACAGTGAAACCCCATCTGTACTAAAAATAAAAAATAGCCGGGTGTGGTGTCACACGTCTATAATCCCAGCTACTGGGGAGGCTGAGGCGTGAAAATTGCTTGAACCTGGGAAGCAGAGGTTGCAGTAAGCTGAGATTGCACCATTGCACTCCAGCCTAGGGGACAGAGCAAGACTCTATCTCAAAATAAATAAATAAATAAAAATTAAAAAATACAGATTAGGAGAGATGGTGAAGAGAACACAACACAGAGACACAGAGAGCCTTGTATCCTTGTTCCCCAGAGGAGCCTGCCAGGAACCCTTCCCAAGCTGGCCTCCAGCTCAGCCCATCTCTGCTGCCCTTGGTCTCTCCTCTTTTTTGGTTCTCTTCATTCCCTGGAACCCCAAAATACTCACATTCTTCTCTTTTCTTCATGCAGAAAGCACAGACACTTCATTTTGATGTTGAGGACTCTGTCATCACCCAGGTTATCAGGGTCCCACTTTTAATCCCCAAATGCTAATCAAGATACTTTCCCGCAAAAAAGACAGTTGCCTGCCAAAGAGGAGTTCTGAGGCCGGCTGTAAAGATGCCAAGACAGGCAAACCAGGAATCAGGTTTCTCTCTGCTCCTTTCTTTCTGCAAGACCTTGAGCAAGTGATATCTTGTTTCCTACTCATATTCTCATCTTTAACACAGGGAATTAAAAATAAGGCTGGAATTACCAGGGTCTATAGAGCTCTGCATAATCAGAACCCTACCTACCCTCTCTGCTGGCCATATCCCAGAGATACTTAAATACTTTCTGTTCCTTGAACACACTAGGCTTTTTCTCGTCTCACTCAGGACCTTTGCACATGCTGTTCCTTCTGCCTGGAATATTATTCCTTCACTCTTCCTATAGCTTATTCTTCCTCACTTAAGTCTCATCTTCAATGTCATTTACCTAGAGTAGGTCTATAGGGGTTGTTCTCTAGCTCAAGCCCCTCTTTATCTTCATAATATTTATTGTCACTTGCATTTCTTTATCTGCTGACTTAGCTTTGCCTGTCTCCTTTGTTAGAATGTAAGCAGCAGGAGAGTAAGGATCTTCTGTCTTAGTTGCAGTACCTTGAACAACAGGTTCTTGATAAATATACATACACATCTATATACACACATACACATATATACAAACATATATGAATGCCGTGTGCTCATTAGTGTGGTTGAATGAATGATTCACAAGATGCAGCCACAGTTCTTGTGCAGAGTAGGGCGCCCAGGGCCTGCCTTTCAGTAGGATCTTCCCTTCCTGTGCCCTCACTCTAGGCAGCTTCACCCATCCTCTCTCTGTGACAGGAATTTCCATGTCTGGAATGAGAGCTGGTTTGCCCGGCAGGACCTAGGCCCCTCTTACAATGGCTGGCAGGTTCTGGATGCTACCCCCCAGGAGGAGAGTGAAGGTATGCTCAACTGGGTGGGGTAGGTTCCAGATCCCTGCTTTTTCCTTACCCATGCTGCTCAGGCCCACCCCTCCTGCCCAGGCGTGTTCCAGTGCGGCCCAGCCTCAGTCACTGCCATCCGCGAGGGCGATGTGCACCTGGCCCACGATGGCCCCTTCGTGTTTGCGGAGGTCAACGCCGACTACATCACCTGGCTGTGGCATGAGGATGAGAGCCGAGAGCGTGTATACTCGAACACAAAGAAGATTGGGAGATGCATCAGCACCAAGGCAGTAGGCAGCGACTCCCGCGTGGACATCACCGACCTCTACAAGTATCCGGAAGGTAAGGGCCACATGGCAGCCTTTATTACCTTTATTACCTTCCCCAGGATGGCCCATGTGCTGCAGAGATCCCACTGCGGGTAGCCTGGAGTCAGGCCCCGCCCCAGGTATATGATGCTGACAGCAGCTTCCATGCACATTGTCTCTGTGCTCTGAGCCAAGTGCCTTTATTTAGGCTACATTAATAACTTCCTCTGTTTGCTAAGCACTTCTTCTGCCTTAGAAGATTTCCCATATGTAATAATAATAATAGCTACATTTCCTTGAACACTTGCCATATACCAGGCACTGCATTAGGTATGTTCACATACAATAATAATCACTACTAGTAATAATGGTGATAGTAGCAGGTATTATTTATTGAACACCTAGGACAAATGCATGGCACAGGCCCAATTCAGACTAATAATAATACCATCTCCTGTTTAGCATCTGCCAGGGCCTGTGCCATGATACCAATTTATGGCCACTGGTTTATTGAAGAGCCCTTACTTGTTAGGCTACAAAAACAAAACAGTTGTATTTTTTCTTACAGCTGCTTCCAACTATACACTTTAAAAATCTCCCTTTCCCACTGTGTAACAGTTTCCTTAGCAATGTTATGATCTGATTAACATATTTTCAACCATTTCTGCTTGTTAAAGCCATGTCACCAAGTAATTACGACTTCAAGCTCAAACTTGAATTAGACCCTGTCTCCTCCTGTCCCCTGAGCACAAGCTACAGCAATGACCCTGGAAGATTGCTAAAGAGGAGACACAGTCTGCTCTGAACACCTCCTCACCTCCCTTTTCTACTCTCTAGCATCATATTTTACAGCTCTGGTTGCACATTTTTTTTTCCTTTGAGATGGAGTCTCACTCTTGTTGCCCAGACTGGAATGCAATGATGTGATCTCAACTCACTGCAACCTACGCCTCCTGGGTTCAAACGATTTTTCTGCCTCATCCTCCCAAGTAGCTGGGATTACAGGAGCCCACCACCATGCCCGGCTAATTTTTGTATTTTTAGTAGACATGGGGTTTCACCATGTTGGGCAGGCTGCCCTTGAACTCCTGACCTCAGGTGATCTGCCCACCTCGGCCTCCCAAAGTGCTGGGATTATAGATGTGAGCCACTGCACCCGACCCCTGGTTGCACATTTGAATTATCCAGGGAGCTGTTTCAGTTATGTATCTTAAACAATAATTACTTATTTGGTCAATTCTATGGGTCAGCAATTTGGGCTGTGCTCAGCTGGGATGGTTCATCTCCAGGTGGTGTTGGCTGGGATCTCACATATGTCTGTCACATGGGACTGCTGAGATGGCTGGGTCTGTGTTCCCACTTGGCCTCTCTTGTCCCAACAGGCCAGCCCTTGCTATTGTCCCAACAGCAGCAACATTCCCAGAAGGTGAGAGATGAAGCTGTGAAGTTTCTAGAGGCCTGGCTCAGAATGTGCACCATGTCACTTCTGCCACATTCTATTGGTCAAAGCAATTCATGAGCCCAATCTAGATTCAAGGGGTGGGAAGTTGCAAGGCATTATGGCCATTTTAAATCTACCTCAGCAGTCCAGATTGCACCCCTGACTAATTGAATCATAGTCTCTACAGGATGTGGTTCTGGCATTGGGACTTTTTAAAGCTCCCAGGTGGTCTCTAGTGTGCTACCAATGCTGAGAGCACTGTTAGGCTAAGGGGGAGGAAAAGAGGAGAGAAGAGAGCAGATGCCTTGTCTTAACTGGGTGAGGATTCAGTGCCGGCTAAGTGGGCGGGTACTGCTGCCCTAGTTTCCTATCTATGCTTGCTGAGGACAGATGGTGGCTCCATCACAACCTGCTGCCATCAAGGCTAATTCCTGTGCTGTTCCTGTAGATACTGCTGATTTCTTGTGCTATTTGGGCCTTTTCAACACGGCTTCTTTCTGATGCATGGTGACTTTTGTCCCCAAGTTCTGCCGAGGTTTTACAAGGCTATGGTGCCCCACCCTAACTTCCACTGTCTCCCACTCCAAGGCTGGGAACTGAAACCTGACACTTGTGGGTAGGAGGAGCAGTCTTGACTGGCTGTCTCCCACCTGCTGTCTCTCTTCAGTTCTCTTCTCCCTGCTCACGTAGTACACGGCTTAGTAAGTAAGACGGGATGAACAGATCTCCCACAGGGAGGGGAATACCAACTTCCCTTTCTGTAGGCACCCCCAATCTTGATCAGCCAGTCATTTCTTGCTGAAGATACCCCCAAACCTTAACACTGATTCTTTTAAACACCTACACACACCCCCAACTCACACTTTAGCTCCTATCTCCAGGAACATGGCACTTTCTTGACTGTCAAAGACATCTTCCACTTTAGCCATCTTCTTACTGTCTTGGGGTGGGCTATGGATGAGGGGAGTATGTGGTAAGGCCTCTTCTGAGCTGGCACCTCTCTGATAAGACCTACAGATTGATGGCTGGGTCCCTTCTGCTGGGAGCTTCTGGAACTTAGAATGTGGGGTCTAGCCTGGGCAACATGGCAAAACCCCATCTCTACAAAAAATACAAAAGAATTAGCCAGGCATGGTGGCATGTGCCTGTAGTCCCAGCTACTCAGGAGGCTCCAGTGGGAGGATTGCTTGATTCTGGGAAGCAGAGGTTGCAATGATACAAGATTGTGCCACTGCACTCCAGCCTGAGCAACACAGTGAGTCCCTGTATCAAAAAAACAAAACAAAACAAAACAAACAAAACAAAACAAAAAAACATGAGATCTGTGGGTCTTTTGTCCTAAGATTTAACCATGACCAGCTGGGTGCAGTGGCTCGCACCTGTAATCCCAGCACTTTGGGAGGCCGAGGCAGGCAGATCACCTGAGGTCTGGAGTTCTAGACCAGCCTGGCCAACATGGCTAAACCCCATCTCTACTAAAAATACAAAATTAGCCAGGCATGGTGGCACATGCCTGTATTCCCAGCTACTTGGGAAGCTGCGGCAGGAGAATTGCTTGAACCTGGGGGGCAGAGGTTGCAGTGAGCCAAGATCGTGCCACTGCGCTCCAGCCTGGGCAACAAGAGCAAAACTCCATCTCAAAAAAAAAAAAAAGCCACAGGAGAAATTAACATCCTGTTACATGATGACAGTGATGGCAATCACTGTCACTGAGCGCCTGCTGTGGGCTGGCCATTTCCACAAGTTATGTAGTTATTTTATGTAACAAATGTTTACAAAGCCCTTACCATGAGCTTTTAAGTGAGACACAGATACAGCGTTTATTTTACAGAGGAGAAGACAGAGGTACAGAGAGGCAAGTTGACCCAGCCAGAGAACATAGCTAGTAAGGGAGAACTCCCCTGCAGAATCCAGAGCCCATGCTCCTCACTCTGCACTGCACTGCCACTGTTTAATTATACTATTGTTTACTATTTATTGACCACCTACTGTGGGCAACGTGATTTCACATCTAGGTTAACAAAAATAATAATAATAGTATCTAGAACTTGCTAAGCACAATGGTAAGCAATGTCCATGCATTAGTTCATTTAGCATTTATTTTATTTTATTTTTTATTGGTTTTATTGTTTTTTTGAGACGGAGTCTCACTCTGCTGCCCAGGTTGGAGTACAGTGGCTGGATCTCAGCTCACTGCAAGCTCCACCTCCCAGGTTTATGCCATTCTGCCTCAGCCTCCCAAGTAGCTGGAACTACAGGCGCCCGCCACTTTGCCCGGCTAGTTTTTTTTTTTTTTTTGTATTTTTTAGTAGAGACAGGGTTTCACCGTGTTAGCCAGGATGGTCTTGATCTCCTGACCTCGTGATTCACCCGTCTCAGCTTCCCAAAGTGATGGCATTACAGGCTTGAGCCACCACGCCCGGCCTTAATATTTATTTTAAAATCGTTTTATGAACCAGGCATGGTGGCTCACACCTGTAATCCCAGCACTTTGGGAGGTCACAGTGGGTAGATCACCTGAGGTCAGGAGTTCAAGACTAGCCTAGCTAACATAACGAAACCCCATCTCTATTAAAAATACAAAAATTAGCAGGGCGTGGTGGTGGTTGCCTGTAGTCCCAGCTGCTCGGGAGGCTGAAGCAAGAGAATTGCTTGATCTCAGGAGGCGGAGGTTGCAGTGAGCCAAGATTACGTCACTACACCCCAGCCTACAGAGCGAGACTCCATCTTAAAAAATAAAAAAGTCATTTTATGGATAATCAAACTGAGGCACAGGGAGGTTAAGTAACTTCTCCAAGTTTTCAAAGCCCCAGAGGAGCTGGAGTTCTAATGAGGCAGTCTAGTCTCAGGGCCTCTGCCCTCCTCGCTATGCTAGACTGCCCCTCTTCGCTGAGTGGCCTCGGTGTGCCATACACCATGCTAGGCTTTTTTCATGTGCTCTCAAAGTAGACAGCCTCCTGAGTGCCAGGCATGATTCAGAGGCAAGGGGACAAAGAGAGGTCCCCAGATAACACACCACATGGTGAGCTGACAACACGGAACAATTCAGAGTGACTGCCACTGTACTGGGGTGTCCAGAGGCTAAAGGAGCAGAGGGGAGGAGTCTCTAACTCAGCCAGGGCAGAAGGTATCAGGAAAAGCAGCCTATGAGAGGGAATGCTGAAGGGAGTAAGATTCAGCCAGGAGATGAAAGGTTGAGAAGGCATTCCAGGAAGACAGGGTCCAGCCGGATTCCAGACTCATGCTGGGCAATACTGCTCATGGAAGCCAAGACATCCTTGACTTGCATAAGCAGTATTCTACAGATGAAATGACAGGGGCTTGTGCCTCTCTGAGTCATGAGCCCTTGCTGTCTGTGGAACCAGGACACATGCTAGAGCACAAAGATTCAGAGCCCCTGGGTACAACGTGCTTTGCCCATACTCCTAAGATAGCCTGGAGACTAAGCAAACAGAGAATGAACCTTCCAAGCAAAGAAAATACAAAGTCAAGATCTTAGTTGGTAAGGCTGGTACCAGCAGTCAACAGGGAAGCAAGGCTGGTGCACCTGTCCAGCCATCAGCTTCTGGTCCTGTGTATTAGTTTCCTGGGCCTGCCATAATAAATTACCACAAACTTGGGTGGCTTAAAACATCAGAAATTTATTATGTCACAGTCTGGAGGCCAGAAGTCCAAAGTCAAGGTGCTGGCTGGGCCATGCTCCATCCAGAGGCTCTAGGAGAGATTCTTTCCTTGACTTTTCTAACTTCTGGTGGCTCAGGCATTCCTTGGCCTGTAGTCACATCACTCCTATCTCTGCCTCCACCTTCTCATGGCCTTCTTTCCTCCTATGTGTTTCAAATTCCTATCTCCTTTCTCTTACAAGGACAAAAGTCATTGGATTTAGAACCTACCCTAAATCCAGGATGATCTTATCCCAAGATCTTGAATTATATCTTCAAAAATCCTATTCATAGATTATATTCACACATACCAGGAGTTAGGACTTGGGCATATTGTTGAGGAGGACATTGTTCAACCGACTGCAGCCTGTGTGGGAAGACCAAGCACCTGCTGCCCAGGGCCTGGATGGCCAAGCAGACAGGAAATAGTGAGTGCAGTGGCTGTGGGGCTACAGCTGCTGAGAGGTTGATGCAGAGACCCTGTGACCAGCCCAGGACACTCTCCTTCCACACTCTCTATCTGTCTCCCAGCCATTCTGCTCTCTGCCTTTCTACTGTGCCTTTCTCTCTCCCTCCCTTCTTGCATTTAGTGGGCACCCCCAAATACCAGGTGGGAGGGTGGACAGGAAGCACAGGAAAGCAGATAACCCCAATGCAGTGTGATGAGGTCAGGCTGCCGAGGTACAGAATGATCAGGTTACAGCAGCAGGGAGGACAGTGCTTGTTCAGGTAACAGCAAGAGGGAAAGGTCATTAGCAGCTCTTTTATACCTAAAGGACTTGGCACAAGACGCTTTCTTTGCCTGGGAAGGACCTGCTGACTTCACCCCAAACTTTTGCCTGGCCAGGGGTCTCAGCACCCTATTGACTTCCTTCTAAGCACATATCACAACTTGATGTTTGCTTGAATCTTTATTGTCTACCTAGAACTCTCCTAGACTGAGAGTTCTAGGATGGCGGGGAGCCTGACTGTTTTGTTCACTGCTTTATCCCCAACCCCTACAGCAGCATCAACTGCATAGTAAGTGCTCAGTACAGATCCATGGAATGAATGAATTGGGGCCAACAACATATGAAGGGCTTTTAATGTCATAAGGAGTTTGAGCTGTATCAAGAAGGGCCTTGCTTTGTTGATTGTAGGACTGGCTTATGTGAAGCTACAGGACATGTAAGCCACATTTTCACATTGTTTTCTATTAGCATGTGTTTATTGAGCACTTACCGGGCGCCAGCCAACCAGTGAGCAAAATGCATATGATCTTTATCTTAAAGAAGCTGACATTCTAGTGGGGCAGGTAAAAGTAAACAAATAAGTAAAACGACTAGTATTTCAGTTAGTGATAAGTATTCTGGGGGAAAATAAAGAAGGGAAAGAGTTTAGGGACTGGTTGAGAGGAAGCGAGCATTTGTCATTTAAAATCAGGTGGACACTAACAGACACCTATAGAAGATTCCACATTATAGCAGCAACATATACACATTCTTGGAAAGTACAAGGGTAGCATTATCTAGAAATGACCATATGTTCAGCCATAAAATAAGCCTCCGTAAACTCAAGAAGATTGAAATCATACAAAGTGTATAATCTTATTGCAATAGAATTCAATTAGAAATCAGTATCAGAAAATAATTTGATACATTTATAATATGTGAAAATTAAACAACACATACATCTAAATATCCAATGAGCCAAAGGAAAAATCACAAGTCAAATTAGAAAATACTTTGCAGTGAAAGAAAATGAAAACACAATGTGCCAAAATTTATAAGATGTAGCTAAAGCAGTACACAGAGGGAAATTTATAGCCATAAAAACCTATATTAAAGAAGAAAGATTTCAAACCAATAGCCTAATCTTCTACCTTAAGAACCTACAAAAATGGCTGGGTGCAGTGGCTCACACCTATAATCCCAGCACTTTGGGAGACTGAGGTGGACAGATTACCTGAGGTCAGGAGTTCGAGACTAGCCTGGCCAACATTAGGAAACCCTGTCTCTACTAAAAATGCAAAAATTATTTGGGTATGGGGGCATGCACCTGTAGTCCCAGCTACTCGGGAGGCTGAGGCAGGAGAATCACTTGAACCCGGGAGGCGGAGGTTGCAGTGAGCCTAGATCAGGCCCCTGCACTCCAGCCTGGGCCACAAAAAAAAAACAACTCTGTCTAAAAAAAAAACAAAAAACAAACAAACAAACAAACAAACCTAGAAAAAGAAGAGCAAAGTAAACCCCTAAAAAAGCAGAAAGAGAAAACAAGAAAGATTAAAGTGGAAATAAATGTAAATGAAATAAAAAGCAGAAAAATCATTAAAGAAAATCAACAAAACCAGTTGATTCTTTGAAAAGATTGACAAAATTGATAAACCTTTAGCTAGACTAAGAGAAGAATCAAATTACTAAAATTAGAGAGGACATCACTACCAACCCTACAAAAATGAAAAGAATTATAAAGAGTGTGGTTTTTAAAGAAAAGTATTTGGTTATCATCCCCAGTTCCTGACACACAGCTCCTAAAACCCTTGGAGTCTTCAGAATGAGAAGAGCATCAGCTGTAGTATGTTAGTGAGATGACTATGTGCACCTAGATCACTTTCAGCATGGGGCTGGTTGCCTGAAAAATCAAGACATGATTAGGGATTTGGGACTTTAAACCCCACCTCTGACCTCCAGGGAGGGGAGAGAGGCTGAAGATTGAGTTAATCACCAAAGGCCTATGATTTAATCAGTCATGCCTGTGTAATGAAACTCTGAACTGTTTTTCTGAATTCTGTGAACCATGCTAACAAATTATCAAACCTAAGGCTGTGGGCAGTTGTGATAACCCCAAATCTGTAGCAAAGTTAGACAGAAGTGTGAGTAACCCTGGGTAACCAATACTTGTGACTGGAGTCTGAAGTCTCAGTCTTGTGGGACTGAGCCTTTAAACCTGTGGAGTCTGATGCTAACTCCAGGTAGTTAGTGAATGGAATGGAATGGAATGGAATGGAATGGAATGGAATGGAATGGAAGGAGACCCAGTTGGTGTCCAGAGAGTTGTAGAATTGGTTAGTATGAAAACCCCACACACATTTGGAGTCAGAATTGCTATAATTAATGACAGTTTATTAGGGGATACTATGAGCAACTGTATGACAATATATTAGATAACTTTAGATTAAATGGGTAAATTTCTAGAAAGACACAACTTACCAAAACTATCTCAAAAAGAAATAGAAAATCTGAATAGATTCACAACAAGTAAAGAACTAGTAACAGTTCATACTGAACTACTAATATGAAACTTCCCACAAAGAAATAATCAGGCCCAGATTATGTCACTGGTGAATTCTACCAAATATTAAAAGAACTAATATCAATTATTCATGAATTATTCCAAAAATTAGAAAATGAGGGAATACCTCTCAACTCATTCTATGAAGTCAGTATTATCCTGATACCAAAACCAGATGACAACGTCAGAAGAAAAGAAAACTATATATCTATCTCCCTTATGAATGTGAAAGCAAAAATCAATAATGAAAGCAAAAATTCATGAATATGAAATGAATTCAGTTGACTGATAAACTGAATTCAGCAACAAAAAGATTATATGCTATGAGTAAGTGGGATTTATCCCAGGAATGCAAGATGGGTTTAACATTGAAAATCAGCTAATATAATACATTGTATCAATAGAAAAAAGGACAAAACCACATGATCATCTCAATAGATGCAGAAAAATCATTTGACAAATTCTCATACCCCTTTTGATTAAAAAGAAAAAACACTCAGCAAATTAAGAATAGAAGTAGTCACCTATAAAAAAGCCACAGCTAAAATGATATTTAATAGTGAAAGGTTGAACACTTGCACCCCAAAATCAAGGGCAAGACCAAGATATCCTCTTTTGCCACATTGATTCATCATTTTGATGGAAGTGCTAACCAAGGAAATTAAGCAAGAAAAAGAAATAGATATCTTTTTAAAAATTGTGTTGGGAAAACTGGATATCTATGTACAAAAGACTGAAGTTAGACTCTTGCATTATATAGAAAAATTAACTGAAAATGGATCAAAGGTCTAAACGTGAGAGCTAAAATTATAAAACTCTTAGAAAAAAAATAGGAGAAAAATTTCATGATGTTGGATTTGGCACTGATGTCTTGAATATGTTGCCAAAAGCATAGGCAACAACAAAAAATACATAAATTGGACTACATCAAAATTTAAAATGTCAGTTCATCGAAGGATACATTCAAGAGAATGAAAAGGCAATTCAGAGAATGAGAGGAAATATTTGCAAATCATACTTCTGATAGGGGACTACTATCCAGAATATATTAAAAACTCCTGTAACTCAACAACAAAAACCAAATAACTTAATTAAAAAATAGGCAAAGGGCTTGAGTAGCCATTCTCCAGAGAAGATATACAAATGTCCAATAAACACATAAAAAGATGTTCAAAATCACTGATCTTTAGGGAAATGCAAATTAAATCTGCAATGAGGTACCACCTCATACTTACTAAGATGGCTACTATCAAATAAAAAAATTGTTGGAAGGAATGTGGAGAGAGTGGAATTGGTGGGAGTTGAGAATGTAAAATGGTGCTGCCACTGTGGAAAATAATATGGCTATGTCTCAAAATATCAAAAATAGAATTATCATACAATACAGCAATTCAACTTCTGGGTATATACCCAAAAGAATTGAAAGCAGGACCTTGAAGAGATATTTGTACACCCCTGTTCAGAGCAGCATTATTCAAAGTAGCCAAAACATCTATGGCCATACCACCCTGAATGTGCCCGATCTCATCAAAATGGCCAAAGGTGAAAGCAACCCAAGTGTCCATCATTGAATGAATGAACAAACAAAATGTGGTATATACATACAATGGAATATTATTTAGCCTTAAAAAGAAAGAAAATACCAACAAATGCTGGAACACAGATGAAACTTGAGGACATTATGCTAAGTGAAATAAGCCAGACATAAAAGAACAAATATTCTATGATGCTACTTATATCTATGAAGTACCTAGAGTAGACAGACTCATAGAGACAGAAAGTAGAATGGTGGTTGCCAGGAGCTAAGATCTGGGGAGAATGGGCATTATTGTTTAATAGGTACAGAGTTTCAATCAAGATGAAAAGAGCTCTGGATAGATGGCAGTGATGGTTACACAACAATAAGAATGTACTTAATGACACTGAAGTGTACAATTAAAAATGGTTAAGATGGTAAATTTTATGTTATGTGTATTTTATCACAATTTTTAAAATAAAAAGAAAGAAGAGAAAAGAAGAGAGGGAGGGAGAGAGGGAGAGAAAGAAGAAATGGAAATAGAGAAATTTCCAAATTAGAAAGATATAAAACTATTTCTATTTGCACACAACATAATCTTGTATATATAAAATCCTAAGGAATCCATTAAAAAGCTATTAGAAATGATAAACAAGTTCAGCAAGTTTGCAGAACACAAGATCAATATACAAAAATTAATCATATTTCTAGATACTAGCAATGAATAATCCAAAAATGAAATTAAGAAAATAAATCCGTTTACAATAGTATCAAAAAGAATAAAATACTTAGGAATAAATTCAACAAAAGAAGAGCAAGACTTACATGCTAAAACTACAAAACATTGTTGAAAGAAATTAATGATATAAATAAATGAAAAGGCATCCCATTTTCGGATTGAAAGGGTTTATATTGTTAAAATTGCAAGACTCTCAAAATTGATCTACAGACTCGACAAAATCCTATTAAAGTTACAGTTGAGTTTTTTCCCCAAAATTAGCAACCTGATCATTAAATTCATTTGGAAATGTAAGGGGACCCCAAATAGCCCAAACAGTCTTGAAAAAGAAGTTGGAGGGCACATACTTCCCAAATTCAAAACTTACTGCAGCCAGGCATGGTGGCTTATGTCTGTGATCCCAGCACTTTAGGACGCTAAGTCAGGAGACTCCCTCCAGGTCAGGAAATCTCCTTTCAGGACAGCTGGGCAACATGGAAGACCTCATCTCTACAAAAAATTTTAAAAATTAGCAGAGTGTGGTGGCATGGCTACCAGCTACTCAGGAGGCTGAGGTGGGAGGATTGCTTGAGCCTGGGAGGTTGCGGTTGCAATGAGCCATGATTGTACCACTGTACTCCAGCCTGGGTGACAGAGTGAGATTCTGTCTCAAAAATAAACAGACAAACAAAAATTACAACAAATATACAGTTACCCAGACAGTGTGATACTGGCATGAGAATGGACATATAGATCAAAGAAATTGAACTGAGAGTCCAAAAATAAGCCCTAAAAATTATGTTCAGTTGATTCTACAAGAGTGTCAAGACAATTCAGTGGAGAAAGAATAAGAATAGTCTTTTCAGCTAATGGTGTTGGGACCACTGTATATCCACATGCAAAAGAATGAAGTTGTTATACCCCACTGGTCACATGAAAAATTTTAAAAAGGAAAAGAAAAAGAATGAAGTTGGCCTCCTATCTCACACGATACACAAAAATTCCTCAAAATGCTTTATAGACTTATATGTTAGAGCTAAAACTATAAAATTTTTGGAAGAAAATGTAGGAGTAAATCTTCATAATCTTGGATTAGACCAAGCCTTTTCAGATACAACACCAAAAGCACAAGTAACAAGGGAGAAAATTGGACTTTATCAAAGTTAGAAACTTGTCCTGCAAACAGTACCATCAGGAAAGTGGAAAGATAGCCCATGGAATAGGAGAGAATATTTGCAAATCATGTATTGAATGGATAAAGTACTCTTACCTAGGGAAAAAAAAAAAAATATATATATATATATATATATATATATGTAACTCTTAAAACTCAACCATTAAAAAAATAATTTAAGAGCACTGGAAAGGCCAAGTGCTTCTCCCGCCTTGGCCTCTCAAGGTGCTAGGATTACAGGCATGAGTCACCATGCTTGGCCCATCCTATTACCTTGAAAGGCCAAGGCAGGAGGAGCACTTGAGGTTAGGAGTTCAAGACCAGCTGGGCAACATAGCAAGACTCCATCTCTACAAAATAAATAAATAAATAATCCAATTTTAACATGGCAAAGGAAGTGAATGAACATCTCCCCAAGGACCATATATAAATGGCCAATAAGCACAGAAAAAGATGCTTAACATCATTAAGTCATTAGGAACATGCATGTCAAAACCACAATGAGATGCCACTTCACATCCACTAGATCTACTGTCATCAAAAAGACAGACAATTAGTGTTGGTGAAGATGTGGAGAAATTGAAACACTCATACATTGCTGGTGGGAATTTACAATTGCGCAGCCACTTTGGGAAACACTTTGACAGTTTCTCAAAATGTTAAACGTGGTGTTACTGTGACCCGGCAATTGCACTCCCAGCTACATGTCCAAGAGAAATGAAAACAAACACCCACATAAAAACTTTACATGAATATTTATAGAAACATTATTTAAAATAGATAAAAAGTAGAAACAGCCCAAGTACCCATCAATGATAAATAAAATGTATATCCATCTGATGGAATCCTAGTCAGAAATGAAAAGGAATTCAGTACTGATACATGCTACAACATGAACGAACCTTGAAAACATTATGTTAAGTGGAAAAAATTTCACAAAAGACCACATGTTGTATGATTCCCTTTATATGAAATGTCCAGAATAGGCAAATTGTGAATTAAAGTAGTGGTTGCCTAGGGCTGGGGTTGGGGTGGGGAGGAATGGGAAGTGACTCCTGATGGTTACAGAATTTTTTTAGGGGAAGTGACCAAAACGTTCAAAAATTAGATTGTGGTGATGGGTGCACAGTTCTGTGAACATACTAAGAAACATTGAATTGCACTCTTAAAATGGGTGAATTGTATGTTATGGAATTGTATCTCAATAAAGTTGTTTAAAAAAATCAGGTGGTCAGAGAAGGCCTCCATGAGAAGGTGGCATTAAATTCTTTGGCAGGGAAATGAAACATTTTCATAGTAAAAAATATATTGTGCAGTAGCAGAGTTCACATACATTTAAATAATAAAACATGGAGTGTTAAAGAACCTTGGTGTCCACAGCAACACCAAGCAATCACCAAGTGATCTGATCAGGGTCACACAGTATCAGGGTACCTTTTGGGGAGAGTGGTGTGAAGACCACATGCCGCAGGTTTCAGGTAGGGAAGGGGAACCACCAGAATTGGATTTTGGAATCATCAGAGTGGAAACAGAACTGGAACGGGATGGATCCTACATTCCCAGGAAGGGAGCGGACGTTCTTGATTGTCATGCTCAGTGCCTTGCCTGTGGGCCTCTTGTCCCCACTTTACAGAGAGGAAAACTGAAGCTTGCAGGGACAGAGTAATGAAAACAGTGATAAAATTCACACGCTGACCTCATGGTGAGGTTGTTTGTATGGTGGTCTGATGGGGGAAGAGAGATGAGAGAAGAGGACAAATTCCAGAGCCTAAGGAGGATGTTCAGCAGGACCTGGTGAGGGCTCTGTTGTGAGTGATGAAGGTGAGAGAAGAGTCAAGAACACCCCCAGGCTTCTGGCTTGTACACCTGGGCTCATGGCTACCACTGGCTGGGATGAGGAATGATGCTGGGCAGTTGGTGGGTTTGGTTGGATTTGAGGCACCTGTGGGACGCCTGGGGGGTGCTGTCCAGTTCTTCGTATTGTTCTGGAGCTCAAAAGAGAGGTCTGTGCTAGCAGCGGGGAAAGTGGTGTATCGGGGGCCCTAAACTCACATGTCTGCAGGAGCCCCACAGATAGAACCCCATTAGTGAGAATTACGGGGTGAAGATCATGGACAACCAGAGAGTACATTCCCTCTAGGGGGCGCTGCTATTGCTCAACTCTACACTGATTTAGGGCATGCAGGCTTAGCCCAGGAGGGTTCCTGGCATCACCCAGGAAAGAATTCAAGGATGCGCCAGTGGTGTTAGCAACTTTTCTTAAAGAAGCAGTGTGCAGCAACAGCGAAGGTGATGCTCCTTGTGGGCCAGGGCTACCACATAGGCAGTATGCCCAGCATAGCAGCTCTGGGTGACAGAGTGAGATCCTGTCTCAAAAACAGACAAAAAGTACTACAAATATACAGAAACTCAGACGGTGTGATATTGGCATGAGAATGGACATACAAATCAAAGCAATTGAACTGAGAGTCCAAAAATGAGCCCTTATAATTATGTTCAATTGATTTCTACAAGAGTGTCAAGACAATTCAATGGAGAAAGAATAAAAATAGTCTTTTCAGCAAATGGTGTTGGAACCGCTGTATATCCACATGCAAAAGAATGAAGTTGTTATACCCTACAGTTTTGTAGTCATATTTATACTCAGTTTTAATTATGTGCAAATTAAGGGGCAGATTATGCGGAAACTTTTAGGAAAAGGGTGGTAACTTCCAGGTGATTGCCTTGAAAAGGGGTAGTAAGTTCTGGGTGTTGCCATAGCACTGGTGGGCGTGTCTTATAGAGAAGTGCTTTTGCCTCCTCCCTGTTTCCATTCATCTTTAATCTAGTCCTGAGTTTGAGCCCCAACTCCGGAGTCAAGTCCCGCCTCCTGCCTCAAGACCATTATTGCCATGTAGAGAGTGGTAAGGGAGCATAAATGGAATTTGGAGCTTTACTGCCTGGTTCAAGTCCCAGCTCCCTCACTTAACACATAAGCTGTGTGATTGAGGAGTTACTTTACTTCTTTCTCTGTGTCTTGGCTTCCTCGTCTGTTAAATGTAGGTGATAATAATACCTCTGTAGTACCTCCTAGAGAAAAAAAAACACAGCACCAAGTGCTATAGTACACATAGCAAATCTGCAAAAGTGCTAGCTATCATTACTATATGAGGCTTTTGACCCAGCTGTCAGAGAAGCTGGAAATTTGCATTTTTATGTGAAATTTCCTGACCTGAAGTTGTTGGCAACGGATTTAAAATTTTATTTACATAGAGAATCCAACACAAGGCATGTGGCACCGCTGTGCATATGGCTCTTGAACTGCCAGTTTGACTTCCACGAGCCGTGGTAAATTAAAGGAGCAAGGGGGTGCCTGCTGCTGATGTTGTGTAATGCCCTGCAGGGTCCCGGAAAGAGAGGCAGGTGTACAGCAAGGCGGTGAAGAGGTTGTTCAGCATGAAAGCCTCTGGAAGGAGAACCTGGATCCGCAGGGCTGGGGGGCGCTGTCTCTGGCATGATGACCTCCTAGAGCCCACCACCAAGCCCAGCATCACTGGCAAATTCAAGCTGCTAGAGCCTCCCATGCTGGGCCACGACCTGAGACTGGCCCTGTGCTTGGCCAACCTCACCTCCCGGGTCCAGCAGGTGAGGGTCAACCTGAGCGGTGCCACCATCCTCTACACCCGCAAGCCGGTGGCAGAGATCCTGCATGAATCCCACGCCGTGAGGCTGGGACGACAAGAAGGTAAGTGTACCCTGGCTTGGTGGAATCAGGCCAAGCCACCTCCTTTTTCAGGAGGGTTGTGGAGGTCGGGGGTATTTCCCAGGATCTGCATTCATCCCCAGGAAGGAAGGGGACATTCCTGAGCATTGTGCTCAGTGCCTTGCCTCTTGTCCCCACTTTGCAGATGAGAAAACTGAGACTCGGAGGGGCAAAACAATAATAACAGTAATACAAGTCCACATGCATCTGGTGGCAATCTGATGAAGATGTGATTTATAGTTTCTATTTGTTTTAATTAGAATGAATATTTACACACCAAATAAATACAGGCTGGGGGTATTTCAGCATGTATGGAATATGCCATGCATTACTTTTCTAAAATCCAAAAAAAAAAAAAAAATTCTGGAGCCCATTTGGCTCCAGATGATCTGTGGGAGAGGGCTGGACTGGTAACAGATGGTTTTCTTTGTTTTGGTTTTCGATTTTTTTTGAGACAGAGTGTTGCTCTCTCACCCAGGTTGGAGTGAAGTGGTGTGATCTTAGCTCACTGCAACCTCCACCTCCCACATTCAAGGGATTCTCTTGCCTCAGCCTCCTGAGTAGCTGGGACTTCAGGCATGCACCACCACACCCAGATAATTTTTGTATTTTTAGTAGAGAAGGGGTTCCGCGATGTTGCCCAGGGTGGACTCAAGTGATCTGCCCGCCTTGGCCTCCCAAAGTACTGGGATGACAGGCTTGAGCCAGGCCACAGATGTTTATTAAGTGCTTACATGTGCCAAGCCCTGTCCCAAGAATTCTGCATGTGACAGCATAATCCCTCCAGCCACCTTGTGCGTGGTGCTAGTGCTAGCTCCATCTTTGAAAGGAGAAGACTCACACCAAGAAAGGTGGAATCACGAGTTCAGAGTCACACAGTCAGTGTGCATAGTTGCAGGACCCAAATCCAGGCAGTCTGGCATGACAGACACACTCCTGACCAAGGCCAGCAAGGGGCAAAGCCAGGGTTCAAGGCCAGGGATGTTGACCACAGTGCACATTTACTCAGCTGATGCAATTGCTTGACTGCAGGTTATGGAATGGTCAGAGCCCACACCAAATATGCTCAACACGCCTAATGGTACATTTGCCTAAAATTTATCCTTAGTATTTCATAGCAGAAGAGAATGGCTTCAGTCTCTTTAAAGGTTTTTGTATTTTTTTAACTGACCTTATTCCAACTGCTTCTTAAAAAATATATCGAAGTCAGGCGCGGTGGCTCACGCCTGTAATCCCAGCACTTTGGGAGGCCAAGGCGGGTGGATCACGAGGTCAGGAAATCGAAACCATCCTGGCTAACACAGTGAAACCTCGTCTCTACTAAAAATACAAAAAATTAGCCTGGCGTGATGGCACACGCCTGTAGTCCCAGCTACTCAGGAGGCTGAGGCAAGAGACTCACTAGAACCCAGGAGGCTGAGGTTAAAGGATTTTTTTCGTGATCCTGGAACACATAGCACTTCATGGATGATTTATTAAATGTGTCCTCTTTGATTATTCTTGCACTTTTTTCCTAGTCTGTCTGTCTTTTTGCCTGTGTCTCCCTCTCCATCTGTCTCTCCTTCCCTGTCTCTCTCTCTGTCTCTGTCCTTTTGGCTTTTTCGCCTGTCTGTCTCTCTATCTCTCCTCTCTCTCTGTCTCTCAGTCTATCTCTGTATCTCTATCTCTCCTTTGCCTCCCTCTCCTTTCACATACTTTCTGAACTCTAAGGATTCAATTAAACAAAGAAGTTGTTGCTCTGGGCCAGTTTCTGGTAAGTGAAGCTTGTGGATTTTCACAGGGTGTGAAAATGTATGAAGGAGGTGTCACACTTCTTTAGCTTTTTTTGTCATTTATTTTTCACAAAGTCTAAATCACAAAATAACACTTCATCATAAAATTTTAATTAACATACACTTCCCTCTGGCTTTTAGCAATTTTTTTCATATTAAAAGTAATACATATTCATAAAAATTTGGAAAGCAAAAGAGAAAAATCACCTATGATTCTGCCACCCACCTACAAACTGTTAATGTATTTTACTTCCAAATTTTTAATGCCTGTTTGCTTTTTGAAAAACAGTTCTAGTTAAAGATTGCAAATAGTCATTAATGCCCTGCTCTTTTCATATTACATTGTATTTTAAATATTTTTATGAGCTCCTCACAAACACCATTTTAATGGATGTTTAAATAAAATTTAATAGATCTTTAAATAAATACATGGTGACCTATCTTTTCTCTTCTTTTAGGTAGTTATCAGCTTATTGCTATTAAAAATAAAACTAAACTTTTGTTTAATTTATCTACAGAGTGTCAGGCAAGCAAGTAAACATTTTGATGCAAAAAGAAATCATTTTTTTTCCTCTGGATTTTGGACTTTTATTAGACTATATCACAAAAGTGAAATTCTTGGGCGGGGCACGGTGGCTCATGCCTGTAATCCCAGCATTTTGGGAGGCCGAGGTGGGCGGATCACGAGATTGGGAGATCAAGACCATCCTGGCTAACACGGTGAAACCCTGTCTCTACTAAAACTACAAAAAAAGTAGCCGGGTGTGGCGGCGGGTGCCTGTAGTCCCAGCTACTCGGGAGGCTGAGGCAGGAGAATGGCGTGAACCCGGGAGGAGGAGCTTGCAGTGAGCCGAGATCTCACCACTGCACTCCAGCCTGGGCGACAGAGCAAGACTCCGTCTAAAAAGAAAAGTGAAACTCTTTGGCCAAATGATAGACTATTAAAACCTATAATTTTTTAAATTATTGGGTTTTTAAGTAGTTTTAGGTTTTCAGAAAACTTTCAGTGGGAAGTACAGAGAGTTCCCATATCCCTGCCCACCACCACACCTCTCCTGTTATTAACATCTTGCTTTGGTGTGGTACATTTGTTACAATTAATGAGCCAATATTGACACAGTATTATTAACTAAAATTCATAGTTTACATTAGGGTTCACTCTGTGTTGTGCATTCTATGGCTTTTGACAAATGTATAATGGCATGTATCTAATATTCCACTATCATACAGAATAGTTTCACCCCTTCTCCAATATCCCCATGTTCCACCTATTCATCCCTGCTTCCCTTGCCTGAAGCCCCAGTAACCACTGATTTTTTCAGTGTCTCCACACTTTAGCCTGTTCCATAATGTCGTCTAGTTGAAATCATACAGTATAATTAAGCTTTTTCAGACAGGCTTCTTTCGCTTAGCGATATGTATTTAAGGATCCCTTATGGTTTTTGTGTCTTGATAGGTCATTTCTTCTTATTGCAAAATAGTATTCCATTATATGGATGTACACAGTTTATCCATTCACCTACTTAAGGACATCTTGGTTGATTCCTAGTTTTGGCAATAATGAATAAAGCTGCTGTAAACATCCTTATGCAGGTTTTTGTGTGGGCTTGAGTTTTTAATTCCTTTTTTTTTTTTTTTTTTTTTTTTTTGAGACAGAGTCTCACTCTGTCACCAGGCTAGAGTGCAGTGGCAAGATCTTGGTCACTGCAATCTCCACCTCCCGGGTTCAAGCCATTCTCCTGCCTCAGCCTCCCGAGTAGCTGGGATTACGGGCACACACCACCACACCTAGCTAATTTTTGTATTTTTAGTAGAGACAAGGTTTCGGCATGTTGGCCAGGATGGTCTTGATCTCCTGACCTCATGATCCACTTGCCTTAGCCTCCCAAAGTGCTGGGATGACAGGCATGAGCCACCGCACCAGGCCCGAATTTTTAATTCTTTAAATAAATACCAAGGAGCACACTTGCTGGATCTTATGGTAAGAATATGTTTAGTTTGGTAAGAAACTGACAAACTGTCTTCCCAAGTGGCTGTATCCTTTTGAATTCCCACCAAGGATATATGAGAATTCCTGTTGTTCCCTATTCTATGCAGCAGATGGCGTTGTGTGTTTTGGATTATTGATATTGTAATAGGTGTGTAATAAATAGTATATCAGAGTTTACTATTCACTAATGACATATGACATTGAGCATCTTTTCATATACTTATTTGACATCTGTATCTCTTCTTTGGTGAGGTGTACAGATCTTTTGCCCGTGTTTTAATTGGGTTGTTCATTTTCTCATTGCTGGTTTTTAAAAGGTCTTTGAGTATTTTGGGTAACAGTCTTTTATCTGATGTCTTTTGCAAATATTTTCTCTCAGTCTGTGTCCTCTCTTCTCAGTCTCTTCACAGTGTTTTTGCAGAGCAAAGTTTTTGGTTTTAATAAAGTCCAACTTATCAATTTTTTCTTTCATGGACCATGCCTTTGGTACTGTATCAAAAAAAAATTATTACCGGCTGGACACGGTGGCTCACGCCTGTAATCCCAGCACTTTGGGAGGCTGAAGCAGGTGAATCACTTGAGATCAGGAGTTTGAGACCAGCCTGACCAACATGGTAAAACCCCATCTCTACTAAAAATACAAAAATTAGCTGGGCATGGTGGTGAGTGCCTGTAATCCCAGCTACTCGGGAGGCTGAGGCAGGAGAATCGCTTGAACCCGGGAGGTGGAGGTTGCAGTGAGCCAAAATCATGCCACTGCACTCCAACCTGGGCAATAGAGCAAGACTCCATCTCAAAAAAAAAAATATATATTACCAATCTCAGGTCATCCAGATTTTTCTCCCATGTTATCTTTAAGAGTTCTGTAGTTTTGCATTTTACATTTAGGTCAATGATTCAGTTTAGTAAATTTTGTAAAGAATGTAAGTCCTTTGTCTAGATTTTCTTTTCCCCATGTGGATATCCAGTTGCTTCAGCACCATTTGTTGACTATCTTTTCTCCACTGTATTTCATTTGCTACTTTGTCAAAGATCAACTGACTATATTTGTGCAGGTCTATTTCTGAACTCTTTTCTATTCTATTGATCCACAGGCATACCTCAGAGATATTGCGGGTTTGGTTCCAGACCACCACAATAATAGGAATATTGCAATAAAGCAAGTCAAATAATGTTTTGGTTTCCCAGAGCATATAAAAGTTATGTTTATATTATACTATAGTCTATAAAGTGTACAATAACACTATTCCTTTTTAAAAAAATGTGGACCTTAATTTCAAAATACTTTATGGCTATAAAATGCTAACAATTGGGGCCAGGCACAGGTGGTGCATACCTGTAATCCCAGAACTTTGGGAGGCTGAGGCGAAGGGTCACTTGAGCTAAAGAGCTCAAGACCAGCCTGGGCAACATGGTGAAACCCCATCTCTACAAAAAAAAAGAAAGAAAACAAAAAAATTAGCCAGGCATGGTGGTACACACCTGTTGCTCAACTACTCAGAAGCAAGGCGAGAGGCTCACTTGAGCCCGGGAAGTCAAGGCTGCAGTGAGCTGAGATCCTGCCACTGCACTCCAGCCTGGGTAACAAAGGGAGACTCTTTCTCAAAAAAAAAAAAAAAAAAAAAATTTAAAAAATAAATAAATAAAAGCTAAAAATCTGAACCTTCACTGAGTCATAGTATTTTTGCTGGTGGAAGGTCTTGCCTCAATGTTGATGGCTGCTAACTGATCAGGGTAGTGGTTGCCAAAGGTTGGGGTGGTTGTGGCAATTTCTTAAAATAAGACAACAATAAAGTTTGCCACACTGAATGACTTTCTTCCTTTCACGAAGGATTTCTCTGTAGTATGTGATGGTGCTTGACGGCATTTTACTCACAGTAGAACTTCTTTCAAATCTGGAGTCAATCCTCTCAAACCCTGCCACTGCTTTATCAACTAAGTTTATGTAATATTCAAAATCTTTTGTTGCCGTTTCAACAATGTTTAGAGCATCTTCACCAGGAATAGATTCCATCTTTGAAAAACACTTTCTTTGCTCACACATAAGAAGCAGCTCTTCAACTGTTCAAGTTTTACCATCAGATGGAGCAATTTAGTCACATCTTTAGGTTGCACTCTAATTCTCTTGCTATTTCCACCACATCATCAGTGACTTCCTGCACTGAAATCCTGAATCCCTCAAAGTCATCCATAAGAGTTGGAATCAACTTCTTTCCAACTCCTATTAATGTTGATATTTTTACCTCCTCCCATGAATCATTAATATACTTAATGATGTCTAGAATGGTGAATCTTTTCCAGAAGGTTTTCAATTGAATTTGCCCAGATCCATTAAAGGAATCACTATCTATGGCAGCTATGGCTTTATGAAATGTATTTCTTAAATAAAAAGACTTGAAAATTAAAATTACTCCTTGCTTCATGGTCTGCAGAATGGATGTTATGTTAACAGGCATGAAAATAACATTAATCTCATTGTACACCTCCATCAGAGTTCTTGAGTGATTAGGTGCATTGTCAATGAGCAGTAATACTTTGACAAGAATCTTCTTTTCTGATCAGTAGGTCTCAACAGTTGGCCTAAAATATTCAGTAAACCATGCTATAAACAGATGTGATATCATCCTGGCTTCGTTGTTCCTTTATGGACCACAGGCAAAGTAGATTTAGCATAATTCTTAAGGGCCCCAGGATTTAGAAATGGTAAATGAGCATTGGCTTCATCTTAAAGTCACCAGCTGCATTAGCTCTTTAATGCACAGAGTCAGCCTGTCCTTTGAAGCTCTGAAGCCAGGCATTGACTTCTGTCTAGCTGTGAAGTCCTAGATGACATCTTCTTCCAATATAAAGTTATTTTTTCTACATTGAAAATCTGTTGTTTTATGTAGCCGTCTTCACCAACGATCTTAGCTAGAGTCTGGATAACTTGCTGTGGCTTCTACATCAGCACTTGTTGCTTCAGCTTGCACTTTTATGTTATAGAGATGACTTCTTTCCTTAAACCTTATGAACCAATCTGTGCTAGCTTCAAACTTGTCTTCTGTAGCTTCCTAACATCTCTCAATCCTTATAGATTTGAAGAGAATTAGGGCCTTGCTCTGGATTAGGCTTTGGCTTAATGGAATGTTATGGCTGGTGTGATCTTATATGGAGATCATTAAAACTTTGTCCGTATTAGCAATAAGGCTATTTTGCTTTCTTATAATTCCTAAGTCACTTTTAGTTTCCTTCTTTGCTTTCTTATAATTCCTAAGTCACTTTTAGTTTCCTTCAAGAGTAGCACTTTTAATTTCCTTCAAGAACTTTCCCTTGCATTCAAAACCTTGCTGTTTGGCACAAGAGGCCTAGCTTTTGGCTCATCTTGGCTTTCTATGTGCCTTCCTCGCTAAGCCTAATCATTTCTAGCTTTTGATTTAAAGTGAAAGACATGTAACTCTCATTAATTTGAACACCTAGAGGCCATTGTAGGTTTATTAATTGGCCTAATTTAAATATTGTTGTGTATCTGGGAATAGGGAGGCCCGAGGAAAGCGAGAGATATGGGGAAATGGCCAGTGAGTGGAGCAGTCAGAACTCACACATTTATCAATTAAGTTCAACGTCTTATAGGGCATGGTTTGTGGTGCCAGCAAAGAGTTACAATAGTAGCATCAAAGATCACTGATCAAGGGCTGGGCACAGGGGCTCATATACGTAATCCCAATCCCAATCACTTTTGGAGGTCAAAGTGAGATAATTGCTTGAACCTAGGAGTTTGAGACTAGCTTGGGCAACACAGCAAAACCCCATCTCTACAAAAATTAAAATAAAAAATATCTGCTGGGTGTGGTGGCATGCTCCCATAGTCTTAGCTACTTGGAGGCTGAGGCAGGAGGACTGCTTGAGCCCAGGAGTTGGAGGTTTGCAATGAGCTATGATCACACCACTGCACCTACAGCCTGGGTGACACAGCAAGACCTTGTCTTAAAGAGAAAAAAAAAAAAGAGATCACTGATCATAGAAGCAAATACATGCTCTTGGAAAAATGGCTCTTATAGACTTGCCTGACTCAGGGTTGCCACAAACCTTCAATTTGTAAAAAATGCAATATCTGCAAAGTACAATAAAATGAAGCACAATAAAATAAGGTATGCCTGTCTTTGTCCATTCTTTCACTAATACCACACTGTCTTGATTACTGTACCTTTATAGTAAATCTTGAAGTCAGGTAGTGCCAGTCCTCTAACTTTGTTCCTCTCCTTCAATATTTTACAATTGTACAGCTGTGTTGACTACTCTGGGTCTTTTGCCTCTTGACATAAACTTTTTTTATGTCATGGATCTTTAAAAAAATCTTAATTGATATATCATAGTAGTACATATTTTGTGGGTGCACATGATA
Organism: Papio anubis; assembly: GCF_008728515.1. NCBI lineage: Eukaryota > Metazoa > Chordata > Mammalia > Primates > Cercopithecidae > Papio > Papio anubis. The sequence continues at coordinate 56,066,948 of NC_044991.1, read as the reverse complement.
TTTTGATACATGTATAGAATGTATAACAATCAAATCAGGGTAACTGGGATATCCATCACCTTATACATTTATCTGTATCTTTTGTGTTGGAAACATTACAGTTTATTCTAGCTATTTAGAAACACACCATAAATCATAGTTAACTATAATTTCCCTACTGTATTATGAAATATTAGAATTTATCCTTTCTAACTATCTTGTACCCATTATCCAACTTCTCTTCATTCCTGCCTCCCACCCACACATAAAGTTTGGAATCAGTTTGTCAATATCCACAAAATAACTTCTTCAGATTGCTTTGAATCTATAGGTCAAGTCAGGAAAAATTGACATTTTGACAATATTGAGCCCTTTCTATCCATGAACATGGAATATCTCTTCATTTATTTAGTTCTTTCATCAGAGTTTTACAGTTCTTCTTGTGTAGATCTTGTACATATTTTGTTAAATTAATGCCTAAGTATTCCATTTTTGGTGGTGCTAACATAAATGGTATTATCTTTTTAATTTTAATTTCTAATTGTTCCTTGCTGGTATATAGGAAAGTGATTGACTTCTGTATATTAGTAATCTTATACCCTGTAACCTTGCTATAACCGCTCGTTAGTTCCAGGATTTTTTGTGTGTTGTTGTTGACAATTCTTTTGGATTTTCTACATAGACAATTATATCATTTGTGAACAAAGACTGTTTTATTTCTTCCTTCCCAATCTGTATATATTTTATTTCCTTGTTTTATCTTATTGCATTAGCTAGGACTCCCAATATGATGTTGACAAGGAATAGTAAGTGGGGACATCTTTGCCTTGTTCCTAATCATCATGGGAAAGCTTGCAGTTTCTCACCATTAAGGATAACGTTTGCTGTAGGTTTTTTGTAGATATTCTTTATCAAGTTGAGTAAATTCTTCCTCTATTCCTAGTTTGCTAAGAGCTTTATCAGGAATGGGTGTTGGATTTTATCAAATTCTTTTTCTGCATCTATTCATATGATCATGTTATTTTTTTCCTGTTGATTTGATGGACTATATTAATTGAACTTTAATATTGACCCAGCCTTACATGCCTAGACTAAATCCCACTTGATCATGGCGTGTAATTTTTTACACATTGTTGATTCAATTTACCAATATTTTGTTGAGAATTTTTGCATCTATGTTCATATTGGTCTGTAGTTTTCTTTTCTTGCAATGTCTTTGTCTGGTTTTTGGCATTAAGGTAATGCTGACCTCATAGAATGAATTAGGAAGTATTTCTCTGCTTCCATTTTCTGGAAGAGATTGTAGAGAATTGCTATAATTTTTTATTCTTAAATACTTGGTATATTTCACCAGTGAACCCATCTGGGCTTAACGCATTCTGGTTTGGAAGGTTATTAAGTCCTGATTCAATTTTTTAATAGATATAGGCCTATTCAGGTTGTCTTTTTCTTCTTATGTGAATTTTAGCTGATTTTTTCTTTCAGGAACTGGTCCCTTTCATCTAGGTTATGAAACCTGTGGGCTTAAAGTTGTTCATAATATTCCTTTACTATCTGTTTTTTTCCTAACTCCCCAAACTTGTTACCTTTACTATCTTTTTAATGTTCATGGGATCTGGAGAGATGTCCTCTCTTGCCTTTATCATATTAATAACTTGTGCCTTCTCTCTTTTTTTTATAAGTTAGCCTTGCTATAAGCTTATTGACTTTATTGATCTTTTCAAAGAACCAGCTTTTGGTTTTGCTGATTTTCTCTATTGATCTCTGATTTTCAATTTTACTGATTTCTGCTCTAATTTTTATTATTTCTTTTCTTCTGCTTAAGATGAGTTTAACACTTTCTCCTTTTTACAGTTTCCTAAAGCAGAAATTTAGATTATTGGTTTTAGATCTTTCTTCTTTTCTATCATATGTATTTAATACTATAGACTTCTCTCTAAGCACTGCTTTTGCTGCATCCTACAAATGTGTGTGTTGGGGGAAGGGTGTTTGTTTGTTTTGTTTTGCTTTTCAGACAGAGTTTCATTCTGTCACTCAGGCTGGGGTGCAGTGGCACAATCATGGCTCATTGTAGCCTCAACTTCCCGGACTCAGGTGATTCTCCCTCCTCAACCTCCCAGGTAACTGGGACTACAGGCATGCACCCAGAAATTTTAATAAGTTGTAATTTCATTTTCATTTACTTCAAAATACTTTTAAATTTCTCTTGAGACTTCTTCTGTGTCCCATGTGTTCTTCTAGAAGTGTGTTGTTTAATCTCTAGGTATTTTAGATTTTTCAGCTCTCTGTCTGTTGTTGATTTCCAGTTTGAATTCATTGTGTTCTGGGGGCATATATTGCATAATTTCTATTATTTTAAACTGGTTAATGTGTCATTTATGCCACAGAATGTGATCCATTTTTGTGAATGCTCCGTGTGAGATTGAGAAGAATGTGTATCCTGCTGTTGTCAGATGCAATATTCTACAGATGTCAGTTATGTCCAGCTGAGTGGCGGTGCTATTGAGAACCATTGTTCTAGGGAAAGGAGTCTCAGCTTTTATTAGATTGTTAGTGGAGTCTGTGAGTCAAAGGACTTCAAGAAGCCCTGATCCAAACATTCTAAAGGGCAACTTTTCTCCTCCTTTCTCCCAGGGTCTGAGCTGATGCCCAGAGCTCTGCTCATGTGTATCATATGGTGGCATATGGTGGTTCTTCATGCTGGACACTGAGAATTTACATTTCTAACAAGTTCCCAGGTGACGCTGATGCTGCTGGTCCCAGGACCACACTTGGAGAACCGTGATCTATCACCATGCAAGGAGTAAATGATATAATGTATATAAAGTATTTGGCATCATTCCTACTACCTGACGAACATTCAATTTATGATGTTTATTATCAGTGTTTTTGATATTGTTATCAATAATAATATACTATCAATAAAATAATAAATCAATAAAATAAAAATAATAATACCTGCTCATGGAATTGTTGTAAGGTTTAAACAAGTCAGTCTGCGAAAGCACTTCCAAGTGTAGTACACTTTATTCCCTTAGTAAAAGTTAGCTTTTATATTTATAATAATTATTGTTAATGTTATTGTTATTTTGAGACAGAGTCTTGCTCTGTCACTCAGGCTGGAGTGCAATGGCACAATCTCAGCTCACTGCAACTTCCGCCTCCTGGGTTCAAGCAATTCTCCTGCCTCAGTCTCCCAAGTAGCTGGGATTATAGGCACACACCACCACGCCCTGCTAATTTTGTAAGTTTTTTCAGTAGAGACAGGGTTTCTCCGTGTTGGTCAGACTGGATTCGAACTCCTGACCTCAGGTGATCCACCCACCTTCACCTCCCAAAGTGCTGGGATTACAGGTGTGAGTCACTGCACTGGCCTATAATTATTACTTATTACTGTTATTGTAATAAAGTTCTTCCAGTAATGACCAACCAAACTAAGGGAGCCCATAAAAAAAAAATCATGCTTTAACACATGAATCGGCCTGCTGGCATTCAGGAGAATATGATATGCAAAGCCCTGGGGTAGCAGAGCGCATGAACCATGTTGAGCCCTTTAAGGACCTTTTCCATGAGTTAAAAACTCAGATGCCTTCAGAGTCAGGAAGAAAACGAAATAAAGGAAGCAGTGGGAGTAGAACAATAGGAAATGAGGGGGCCTGAGAGCAAACCAGAAAGAGCACATTGAACCTGAAAGAAAGAATACATAGTAGTCAGAAAAAAAAAAACACGCCTATAACTCCAGCACTTTGGGAGGCCAAGGCGAGAGGATCATGAGGTCAAGAGACTGAGACCATCCTGGCAAACATGATGAAACCCCATCTCTACTAAGAATACAAAAATTAGCTGGGTGTGGTGGCACGTGCCTGTAATCCCAGCTACTCAGGAGGCTGAGGCAGGAGAATTGCTTGAACCCAGGAGGTGGAGGTTGCAGTGAGCCGAGATCATGCCACCACTGCACTCCAGCCTCGCAACAGAGCAAGACTCCGTCTTCAAAAAAAAAGACTGAGGTTTGTGGTGATCCATGCTTACAAGAAAAGAATACCTAGGCAGGATGTTTGTGACTGGTGAGAGGGAGATAGAGATGGCCAGGACCACAGGAGCTCAGAGAGCATGAGAGCACTGGCTGGAGGCGTCAGTGAAGACTTCCCTCAGTTGGTGGGGCTGACCGGGACTGGGCCTTCGTGGAGGGGGGCATTTGGAAAAGTTGTAGGGAAATTGGCCTCACAGGATTGGAAGATTGAGGCAGGCCTTTGGTCTTCCTCTTCTCTACACCTAGCACATAATAGGTGCTCAATAAGCAGTGAAGGAGGGGATGAATGGTTGATGGTCTGAGAGATTTCCATCCTGAATAAGTAGGGAAAGTTTGGAAGCATCTCTGGGGGCTCTTGGAGAAATAGTCTGGTATTGTAGTAGCTCTCTGACCTGAATTTGACTCCCACCTCATCCTAATTTCTTGGTTTACTTCCTATATGAGTTTGGACAAGAAAATACCTGCTCTGGGCCTTAGGTTTCTTCATCTGAGAACTGAGGAGAATAAAGCCTGTCACAGAATGGTTGCAAGGACCAGAGAGAAAGGAGCTATTAGTTGGGCATTCCCTTCCTTCTTCCCAGTGCCATTGAAGAAAGACACCAAGCCCCAATTCCCACCTCTGCTTTCCCTTCCAGAGAAGAGAATCCCAATTACAATATCTTACTCTAAGTATAAAGAAGACCTGACAGAGGACAAGAAGATCCTGTTGGCTGCCATGTGCCTCGTCACCAAAGGAGAGAAGCTTCTGGTGGAGAAGGACATTACTCTAGAGGACTTCATCACCATCAAGGTAACCTCAGCCTGCACCTACCATGTTGTTCCAAGCAGCACCCACTCCCCAGAGCTGGGGGAGAGCGTCAGAAGCTGAGCATTTTGCGCCTTTAACTCCAGCTTTAGCTCTCCAAGGTGGGAGGAGTGGGTTGGACATAAGGGGATGAATGCAATGGTGGCACTCAGTAATGGGGTATACGGAGGCAGGGGTGGACATGAATAATGATCCATCCTCTAACTCAGCCAGGACCATCGGTTTCCTGGAGGGAGGAGGGGTAGGCGCGATGGCTCATCGGTGTTGTCCCCTTTCAGGTTCTGGGCCCAGCCATGGTGGGAGTGGCAGTTACGGTGGAAGTGACAGTAGTCAACCCCCTCTTAGAAAGAGTGAAGGACTGTGCGCTGATGGTGGAGGGCAGCGGCTTTCTCCAGGAACAGCTCAGCATCGAGTAAGTGCCAGCCTGGGGGGTTGGCAGGGAATGGGGCTCCCTTCCTTATGGATGAGCCAGAGAGAAGTTGCCAGGGATGGGGGGTGTGGGAGAGATTCTGGACCCCCCAGGAACCAACCCACAGCCTATCCATATCAGCCTGCATTCACTTATTTATTCCTTCCTTCATTCATTCATTTACTCAAATCATATAACTCGTTCACTCAGTCATTCACTCACATCATTCATTCATATTTTCACTTATTTATCCATTTACTTATTCACTCACTTTCATTCATTTTCTCTCATTTATTCATGCATTCTTGAATTTGCTTACTCATTTATTCACTCATTTGCTCATTTTTTCATTCATGTATTCCTACATTGATGCTTCATTCATTCATTCACACATGTTCCTGTTCTTTCATGGATTCGTTTATTTACTTGTTGATTGTCAATCATTCATTCATTCCTTCCTTCTTCCATTCATCTGCCTGCTACTTATGTGGTCCTTGATTATACTGACCTGTGCTCTGGCCCATGTGTAATTGTTAGGAACACTGACAGGAGTTTTGCCTGGAGAAGGGCTCTCAGATACAGACGGCCCTTCACATGAGGACAGTATGATTTGTGAAAAAGACCTTGTCCAAGGTCTGGGGGAGCAAAAGCAGCCCTTAAGTGAAGGTGGGGCCAGGAAGAAGTCCCAGTGGAGCTGGTGTTTGAGCTGAGCCTTAAATGATGAATTGAGATTTTCAGGTATCAAGAAGGAAGGACGGTTTGCCAGGCAAAGGTCTTGGTATCAACACCTGATGGCTGTTGTTGTCAGGGAAGGTCTCCTGGAAGAAGAGAACTTGATTTGGGCCTTGGGTGGATTGGAATAAGAAAGGTATCCTAGGTGGGAGGAACAGAGCCGATGAAAGCCCAGAGGAGGGAAGTTCAGGGCCCAGACAGAAAACTAGCCGGGCTGGATGGGAAGAGTGCAGGTGGTAGAAGAGAAAATTAAATTGGAAACATGTTTTTTTTGTTGTTGTTTTTGTTTGTTTCTTTGTTTGTTTTTGAGACAGAGTCTCACTCTGTTGCCCAGGCTGGAGTGTAATGGTGCAATCTCAGCTCACTGCAACCTCCCCCTCCCAGATTCAAGCGATTCTCCTGTCTCGACTTCCTGAGTAGCTGGGATTACAGGTGTGCACCACCGCTCCCGGCTAATTTTTGTATTTTAGTAGAGATGGGGTTTCACCATGTTGGTCAGGCTGGTCTCGAACTCCTGACCTCAGGTGATCCACCTGCCTCGGCCTCCCAAAGTGCTGGGATTACAGGAGTGAGCCACCGCACCTGGCCTGGAAACATGTTGATAAGTCTTGAATGTCAAGCCACAAGGTGAACTTGATCCTGAGGAGTTTGGGGAGCTGTGGATTGGCAGGCCAGACTCAGAATGGCAAGAGGACTGACAATCTGCCTTTCTCACCTCCTTTTCCTCCAGCGTGCCCACCCTGGAGCCTCAGGAGAGGGCCTCAGTCCAGTTTGACATCACCCCCTCCAAGAGTGGCCCAAGGCAGTTGCAGGTGGACCTTGTAAGCCCTCACTTCCCGGACATCAAGGGTTTTGTGATCATCCATGTGGCCACTGCCAAGTGATGGATCATGAGGGACTGAGAGGTGGCAATTTGGCCCCTGTCCTCCTCCTGCCCATTCTTTGTCTCTTCCACGTGGGAGCCAGGGGGCCTCAGTTAATTCTGCTTCAACCTCTGCCCTACTTGGTAAACTTAGGCAAGTTCCTTCTCCTCCTGGGCCTCAGTTTACTCTTCCGTAAAATGAAGTGCTGCACTTAGTAATCCTTAAACTTTTGGACAGCCATAGATGATGTAAGAACCTAGGGAGCCACTCCAGCCTTCATGTCTCATCCCCATAGCTGGGAGGCTGACAGACCCAAGCATCACAGTAACCCTGGCCCACTCAGCTCTGCCGTACTCCGCCCTGCCAGCTCACCGTCACCCTGGCTGACCCTTGGACTCTCCTTGCTTCTCAAATGCCCTGGCCACATCAAGAGCCAAGGATCCTCCCCACAGTCCTGACAGAGAACCCAAAAGTATAAGAGCTGGAACCTAACCATCCCTCAACACTCCCATTACAGAGAAGAAGGAAACTTATTGAGGCCACAGGGTGAGCTAGAGGCAGAGTTGAGGCCCGTGTGTGTGCCATTTATACCTCCTAAGTCCCTATCCTAAAAAGCATTAGATTTTAAGCAAAGGGAGATTTTCCCTCAGTGAAGACACAGGCCCAGGATCTGAGGCGCGACTGCTGCCTGGGATAATCTAAGAAGATAAAGGAAGGGCCCACACTGGATTGCATTCCCCTAAAATCTGCAGCTCCAAATCTGAAGAGGGCCAGTGACTAACAGCACAAACAACAGCCAACACCTCACTGGGCTCAGCTTACACAATTCTGACTGAACAATTGAAGTTGAGAAAATGTTTCATTCAATGGGTGCCAAAACTGTTGCCCCCAGATCAGCTGCAAACAAGAACAGAGCGTTCCGTGGAAATTGTAAACAAGGGATCAAGATCCCGAAGCATTTCCTCAAAGAATTGTAACAGGATGGAACGTGGCTTTACCAGTACAGTCCTGAAGACAAAGCACAATCAAAGCAATGGCTACCAAGAGGGGGAAGTGGTTCAGTCAAAGCAACAGTGGACCAGCCGGCCGGGTGTGGTGGCTCACACCTGTAATCCCAGCACTTTGGGAGGTTGAGGTGGGTGGATCACTTGAGGTCACGAGATCGAGACCTGCCTGGGCAACATGGTGAAACCCCATCTCTACTAGAAATACAAAAATTAGCCACACGTTGTGGTGTGTAATCCCAGCTCCTCGGAAGGCTAAGGCAGGAGAATCACTTGAACCCAGGAGGTGAAGCTTGCAGTGAACTGAGATTGCACCACTGCACTCTAGCCTGGGCAACAGAGTAAGACTCTGTCTCAAAAAAAAAAAAAAAAAAAAAAAGTGGACCGGTCAGGCACAAAGGTCATGAAAACTGTTTTTTGGGATGCTCAAAGCATTTTGCTTGTTGGCTTTCTGGAGAACCAAAGAGTAAGAACACCTGCTTATTATGAGTGTTAGCTGAAGCTTTCAGAAAAAGCCCCAGAAAAGCTTCACCAGAAATCCTTCTCCACCACAATAATGCTCCTGCTCATTCCTCTCATCGAACAAAGGCAATTTTGTGAGAGTGTTGACTGGAATTCATTAAGCATCTACCATACTGTCCTGATTTGGCTCCATCTGACTTCTTTTTATTTCCTAATCTCTTTTTTTTTTTTTTTTGAGACAGAGTCTTGCTCTGTCACCCAGGCTGGAGTGCAGTGGTGCAATTTCAGCTCACCGCAACCTCTGCCTCCCGAGTTCAAGCGATTCTCCCTCCTCAGCCTCCTGAATAGCTGGGATTATAAGCATGTGCCACCATGCCCAGCTAATTTTTGCATTTTTAGTAGAGACGGGGTTGGTCAGGCATGTCTCAAACTCCTGACCTCAAGTGATCCTCCTGTCTCGGCCTCCCAAAGTGTTGCAGGCATGAGCCACTCTGCCCGGCCTGTTTCCTAATCTTAAAAACAAAATCTTTAAAGGTGTCCATTTCTCTTCAGTTAATTGTGTTTAAAAAAAAAAAAAAAAGACTATGTTAACATGGTTAAATCCCTTGGATCCTCAGTTCCTTAGGGATGGACTAAATGGCAGGTATTATTGTTTACAAAAATATCTTGAACTTGACAGAGCTCATATTGAGAAATAAAGTTTCTACTTTATGTTTATGTTTTAATGTTACTTTTCCATGAATCTTTTGAAGTCCCCTTGTAGGTGTTTAGGGAGGGGAACGTAGCTAAAGGTGGTGAGGGCCACCTGCCACATAGCTCTGTTTCCAGTACAATGCTCTTGCCCTTGGCTCCTTCAAGTAGCACTTTGATGGGACAAAACTGGCCTCACTGGTTATTCCAGCCCCAGTGGAAAGCAGAAGCTGCCTCAACAGCCAATGAGAAAGCCCTGCTTGTGAGTGGGAGAGGTGGAGAAATTGACAGAAGACAGCTTAGAAGTCCAAGGGAGAGTGTGAGTGGGAATGTGGTTTTGGAAATTACTAAGAAAAATGTGCAGGTAGAGAATACCTTTCAGCTGGTAGGGCAACACCCTGACCATGCCCTTAACAGAGGAAAGGCAGAACAGGTAGTTCAAGACTGAGAAAAGCCTTAGAGTTGGCTGGCCATGGGGCACTCAGAAGGACACCAGCAACAGGGCTTTACTGAGGTACAGGACTCCTGCTTCCATTGAGTCCCCCTGTCTCTTAAACACCAACTGAAACTTCATGAAGGTCCTCGACACCAAGTTAGGTCAGGGATCCAGGCTTTCACACACCAGAGGGGTCTCCAAACCTTTAGAACAAAGGTTGGCAAACTTTTCTGTCAATGACCAGATAGTAAATATTTCAGGCTTTGCAGGCCATAGAGTCTGTTACAACTACTCAACTCTGCTGCTATAGCATGAAAACTGCCATATATAGTGCATAAACAAATGAGCCTGGATGTATTGCAATAAAGTTTTATTTACAAAAACAAGTGGCGGGCCAAGTTCGGCCCACAGGTTGTAGTTGGCTGACCTTGCCGTAGAACAAAGCATTGCCTCAAATCTTGCTCCAGGACTGAGCTCCGACACGAGGCTACACCCTGCCCTAGGATCAAGCCCAAACCCGGACCAAGGCCAAGCCCTTAACAAGCCCCAGACTGAGACTAGGATGAGTTTCCAGCTTGTGTTTGTGACCCCAGAGACAGCCGTGACTCAGAGTCTGACTAGGTCATGACTCTGAGGCTAGATGAGCCCTAGACCTTGGCCTCACACTAAGCCCTGGATCCTACCATAGCTAAATTCTGACTTGACTCTGGCTCTAGACAGAGTTCTGGCTCCACATGGAGCGCTGGTCCAGTCCCAGACAGTCCTGATGCCAGACTGAGCTCCAATCCTGACTAAGTGAACTCTGACCCCAGACTAAGCCCTAACCTCAAACAGAGCTCTGATCCAAGACTGAGCTCTGAGCCCACGCTGAGCCCTGATCCAGGCTCTGGTTGAGCCCTGACCTCACTCAGACCCCAGATGGATCTGGTCTTAGCTTTGGATTTCCATTCTGATCTGAGTTCCCCTTATCCGTGGTCACCGGGTGAAGATAGCCTGTCCCTGAGCCAGGGGTCTGCGCTCACCTTCCTTCCCCTTTGAGATACTTGGGTAGAAATATTTGAGAAGCATGGTGACCCCCTGGATCCTTTAGCTCTGCCACACTGTGAGAATCTGCGTTCATGGCCCAATCCTTATGGAGCATCTGACCAGGGATCCCTCCTCTCATCATGCGGGTTCCTTTCTCCCCATATGAATCTGCCACAAATGAAAGGAACCCTGTAAGCATCTTCCCTGCCACTCCATGTATAAAGATGCTCCTTCCCACAAGGAGCCTCCACGTGTCCCAGATCCATTCCCCCTTGTGGTGGCTCCAGACACCTCATCCTTCCAGCAAATGCCAGCTATCTGTATGTGTCAAGCTCGGCTGTTGGAGGCTGAGTTCCTAGGAAGCTGATTGTGAGATGGAGTTTAGGATGCAGGATGTTGATCAAAGAGTGATCTAGGGTTCAACACCCATGAAAGGGAGTGAGGGAGCATGAGTGTTCAGAGGGAGGAATCAAACCATGATGCAGGCCCAGAGACAGCCTGTCCTGATCCCGGGCAGCTCTGGAGCTAGAATGGCCTATCTGAGTTGTCCAGTTTGGGTCAAGATGGCTGGGCCTTCCTATGCCTGCCTCTGTTAGTGATTCACCCAGGAAGGGGCATGACTTAGGGCGAAACAGCTCTCTACAGCAGGGGCCAGCCCTGGAGCAGCTGACCGCTAAGGGTCATCTGCCTGCAGCACTCACAGCAGTTTGGGGAACGAGCCCTCCATTGAGGGAGCTCTGAGCCATGTGTCTCCATGTCCCCCACCTACATTCTGTCCAACCCCAAGAACAGAGCAGTGACATGACAGGTTGCCTAGGCTCGTGCCTACAGGGATTATCCTCTAGCTGGTGGAGACAGGTGTTCAATCACATTTGAAAAGATATGAAAAGTACAATGAGAAATAAAAGTAAACAAGTAGACAAATTCGTGAAAAAATAAGCTAATTAAATGTAGTGAATAAGTGCCAAAAAGAAAATAAAAGTGACAACCACCTCTCCCTGAGTGGTGGAGTTAAGATAGCCCTATAGCCTTACTTTATTTATTTTTATTTATTTTAGACAGGATCTTGCTCTGTTGCCCAGGCTGGAGTGCAGTGGTGCAATCTTGTTTCACTGCAACTTCCGCCTCCCAGGTTCAAGCAAATCTTCTGCCTCAGCCTCCTGAATAGCTAGGAGTACAGGCACACACCACCACGCCTGGCTAGTTTTTGTTTGTTTTTCTTTTTTTCTTTTAGTAGAGATGGGGTTTCAGTGCATTAGCCAGGCTGGTCTCGAACTCCTGACCTCAGATGATCTGCCTGCCTCGGCCTCCCAAAGTGCTGGGATTACAGGCGCGAGTCACTGCACCCAGTCAAGATAGCCCTACTTTGGATGGAGGTACCAGAGAAAGATTCTCTGAGGAAGTGATGTTTGAGCTGAAATGTTAATAACTACAATAAAAATAATGATTAAAATTTAACTTAATTAATGTGCTTCCTACCTGCCAGGAACTGTTTCAGGTGCCTTACACATATTTATTTAATTTTCATAGTAATGTAAGAAAGTAGGTGCTATTATTCTTTCCTCTTTCCAAATGAAACTGAGGCACAGAGAAATGAAGCCACTTTATACACAATTGCACAGCACATAAGGTGCAGACCTGATATTTGAACTCAGGCCAGCAGAGACTGCACTCTCAGCTGCTATGCTTTACTGCATGTGAAGAGCCAGCTGTGCAAAGACGTAGACAGCTGTGTTCCAGGTAGAGGCCACAGGCATCAGTTTGAGGCCCTTCCAATAACACTTATTGGGAATCACTTTTCCCACACAGTCTTGTGGGAGGGTGACCCTTGGCTCCCATTTCCCACTGCCCCTTTCTCTTCCTCAGGCTGAGGAAGACGGATCCTTCTGCAGCCTGTCTTCAGTACAGCCCACAGTGGGCGTCTTGACTCAGAGGGTGCATATGCTCCCTCCTAGAACTTGGATCTTAAGAGATCAGAGCGGAGAAAAGCTTCAGAAGGCACTAAAGGTGGTGGTGGTGGTAGAGCCCTAGGCAGTGTTCTAACCAGGTGATTTCTGCTGATACAGTTGCTGTGTTCCAGTTACCAATTGCTGGGTAACAAGCAAATGATAACTTAAGGCTTAAAATAATGACAGTTATTGACCAGGCACGGTGGCTCATGCCTGTAATCCCAGCACTTTGGGATGCTAAGGAGGGTGGATCACCTGAGGTTGGGAGTTCCAGACCAGCCTGACCAACTTGGAGAAACCCTGTCTCCACTAAAAATACAAAATTAGCTGGGTATGGTGGCGGGTGCCTGTAATCTCAGCTACTTGGGAGGCTGAGGCAGGAGAATCGCTTGAACCCGGGGGACAGAGGTTGTGGTGAGCCGAGATCGCACCATTGCACTCCAGCCTGGGCAACAAGAACGAAACTCTGTCTCTAAATAAATAAATAAATAATGACAGTTATTTTGTTCTTGCATCTGCAATTTGGGTGGGGCTTGGTGGGGACGTGTCATCTCTGGTCAACTCAGCAACAGCTGGTGTGGCTCAAAGACTGGAGGCTGGAATCATCTGAAAGCTCATTTACTCACCTTGCTGGTGGTTGACGCTGGCTGTTGACTGAGCCCTAGGCTGTGGTTGTCAGCTAGAACACCTACCCATGACCCCTCCATATGGCCTGGGCTTCCTCACAACACGGTGGCTGGGTTGCAAGGCCAAGCATATCCAGAGAGAAGGAGCACCAGAGGAAAGCCATCTCGCCTTTATGGCCTTGTGTTGGAAGTCACCTAAGTGTTGCTTCTGCCACATTCTATTCATTGAGGCAGTTCCTCCCCGTCCCAATAGACTCCTATGAAGGGGTGGCCTGCCCCTCCACACCTGTGGGCGTTTCTCGTTAGGTGGAACGAGAGACTTGAGAAAAGAAATGAGACACAGAGACAAAGTATAGAGAAAGAAAAAGTGGGCCCAGGGGACCGGCGCTCAGCTTACAGAGGACCCATGCCAGCACGGTCTCTGAGTTCCCTTAGTATTTATTGATAATTATCTTTACCATCTCAAAGATAAGGGAGTGGCAGGACAATAGGATCATTTTAGGGAGAAAATTAGTGGTAAGACATATGGATAAAGATCTCTGTGACATGAATAAGTTCAAAAGAAAATGCTGCGTCTTGATACGCATATGCAAACATCTCCACAAACCTCTTAGCAGCATTGCTCCAGCAAGTCCGCCAGCAAGTCCCACCTTATGCCGTAAGGCGGTTTTCTCCTATCTCAGTAAACAGAGCATACAATCGGGTCTCACACCAAGATGTTCCGTTGCCCAGGAGGTGCAGGATTTTTAACCAGCAAGCTGCCTTCAGGCACTTGTTTAACAAAGACACATCCTGCACAGCCCAAAATCCATTAAACCTTGAGTCACCATAGCACATGTCTCTTGCAAGGACAAGGTTGGGGGTAGGGTCACAGATTAACAGCATCTCAAATACAGAACCAAATGGAGTCTCTTACGTCTACTTCTTTCTATATAGACACAGTAAGAGGCTGATCTCTCTTTCTTTTCCCCACACTCCAACTCATCATAAGAGGTGGAAGGATTTTGGAAGAGCTTATGGGACTGGAAATATTGCTGTAGCTATTTTTGGAAGTATACAGTCTGCCATGCTGTTTCTTGCTGCCTGCTTCTTGACTCTCTGGAAATTCATGGGATCCAGTATTCCCTAGGTCTGGTCTGTCTCTTAGCATCCTCTCCAATGTTTGCTTAATTTCCACTCCCCGTCCCCTTTTGCTTAAGCCATCAAGAGTCAGTTTATTTTGCTTGTGACAAAGAACACTGACCCATATAGGCCCTGATATAGAGACGAACCAGATGCGTCTAAGGAACAGAGTGAAGTCAAAGTGTCCTGCAGCTTATTACCCTCTTCTTGACACTGGTCAGTTGCCCTGACCTTCAATCCCTAGATGGTAACCAAAGAAGGAGATTCAGAGGCCAATACCTTGACTCTGATCACTCCAATATCTTCTCATTCAAGTCATCTTTGTAGTTTCTTCAGGCCTAAAGGGATGTCCTTCAGAAAGATCCCTGGCCTCCTGTTCATTGGTCAGCCAGAGGAGGTTATGACTATTTCTTATGTTGAAATAAGTAAAAGAGAGGGGTGGTGTAAGTGATGGAAGTTCTTGTGTTGGCGTTCTCCAGAGAAACAAAACTAACAGCATGTGTATACAGACAGAAGAGATTGATTACAAGGAACCGGCTCACGGAATTATGAAGGCTAACAAGTCCCAAGATCTGTAGTTGGCAAGCTGGAGACCCAGGAGAGCTGGTGGTGTAGGCTCAATCTGAGTTCGAAAGCCTGAGAACCAGGAGAGTCAATGGTGTAGTTTTAGTCGTAAGGCCAGCAGGCTTGAGATCCAAGAAAAGCCAACGTTTCAGTTCAAGCCCAAAGGCAGGGGAAAGCTGAGTTTGAAGGCAGTGAGGCCGGAGGAATTCCCTCTTACACAGAGGAAAGTCAGCCAATTATTGTCCCATTCAGGCCTTCAATTGATTGGATTAGGCCCACCCACATCAGGGGGGGCAATCTGCTTTACTCAAAGTCTACCAATTTAAATGTTAATCTCATCCAAGAAACCCTCACAGAAGTGTCCAGAATAATGTTTGACCAAATGCCTGGGCACCCCATGGCCCAGTCAAATTGACACATTATAACTGACTATCACAGTGCTGAAGTTGGCCATTGAATAGACCTTAGAAAGCAGTGGCAGTCTAAGTTGGCTGTTGCTGTTTATAAAATCGGTTTGCATCAAACATAGGCATGGGAGGCAGGGAGTTAATATTGTCTAATAACAACAATATTTAATGAGCTCTTATCATATGCCAAATAGATAGATAGTATTGTTATTTCTATTTTACAGAGAAGGAAGCTGAGTCCCTGAGATGTTGAATAGCTTCTCATAGATTAATAAGTTAGTAATGGCGAAGCAGACAGTGAATTCAGGCAGTCTAGCTCCAGAGCCCTCATGTGCTCAATCATCACAAAGCACATTTCTTTTCCTTGCCTGGGACATTTCCCCAATGTCTTTCTGGAATGAGAAAAGGGCAGATCGGTGAACATGCCATACAGTGTATGTTTATGCATGTATGTGCATGTGTGTTGCTGGTATTACAGCAACTGTTTGACACTTGCACACTATGTGACACTGACTTCATTCCTTCCCTCTTTCAAAGGCATTTGCATTTTTAGAGAAGTATCTGGAGAAGACAATACTTAATCCAGATTACAGGATTAAGTATTACTCTCTTGGGGGAATTTAAAGTATTAGCATGGGAACCTATTTGGATTACAGGACTTCCCAATAATCCCTCAAATTTTAGGATGCCTCCAGAACTGGGTGAGGTTCCAGAATCCTGTCTCACTAGACCAGGTCAAGTGACACAGCCCAGCCTAGAAATCTGACCCTCTTTAATCCCCCTTCTCTCCAGAGAAGTTGTCAGCCAAGATGCCAGCAGGGACTGTGTTGATCTTCTGAGCTGTGTGAACCCAGGGAGGTTATGCTTAGGGGAGACTGAGGCCTTTTTAATCTCCAGACGAGGGCTAAACCCCGTTTCCATAGCCTCAGAGCTGACCTAGGTAGATGAGAGGGTGGTATGGTGATGCACTGGCATTTACATTTCTTCTTCTTCTTCTTTTTTTTTTTTTTTTCGAGACAGGTCTCACTCTGTTGCCCAGGTCTGGAGTACAGTCACACAATCTCGGCTCACTGCAACCTCCACCTCCTGAGTTCAAGTGATTCTCCCACCTCAGCCTTCTGAGTAGCTGGGACTACAGGCATGCACCACCACGCCCAGCTAATTTTTTTTTTTTTTTTGGTAGAGATGGGGTTTCACCATGTTGGCCAGGCTGGTCTCAAACTCATGACCTCAAGTGATCCACCCGCCTCAGCCTCTCAAAGTGCTGGGATTACAGGCGTGAGCCACTGTGCCCGGCCAGCATTTACATTTCTTGAGTATCCAGAGGCAGGAAGTGGGAGTGGTGATTGCGAATGAGGAAAAGATGTTCATTATTATTACTTCCATTTGGCAATGTACTGGAGCTTCCAGTGCAATAAAGTAAGAAACAGAAATTAAAAGGGTAAAGATTGGAAAAGAAGAACTAAAATTGTCTTTATTCACAATCAATATGATTATGTACAATTATAGAAAAATCCAAAAGTATCTAAGGTTAGTAGGATTAATAAGTGAATTTAGTAAAATTACTGGATATAAAGTTAATATAAAAGAGTAATCATACTTCTATATACCAGCAAGAAAATTTTTTAAATAAATTTTAAAAGATACCATTACAACAGCATCAAAAGTCATGAAATACTTGTAAAAAAGAATATAACAAAAGATGTGTTAGGCCTCTATCCAGAAAACCATAAAATATTAATGAGAAAAATGAAAGATCTATATAGTTGAAGAAATATACCAGGTTCATGAATTGGAAGACTACAAATTGATCTATGGGTGCAGTGCAATTGCAATAAAAATCACTATCTATCCATGTAGCCTAAAATGTATATGGAAATGCAAAAACCCAAAAGTAGCCAAGAGTATTTTAAAGAAGAACAAAATGAGAAGACTATCCCTATTAGATACCAAGATTCATTATAAAGCTATATTGATTAATATGATGAGGTATGACAGGAGGAAGATAAGGCCAATGGAACAAAATGGAGGCCAGAAATAGACCCATGGATGGATATTTGATTTATAATAAAGATAAAATGAAGGTTTTTAAAATAAATGATGTTGGGTCAGTCGAATATCCATAGAAAAGAAATTAAAATCCGGCTGGGCGCAGTGGCTCACGCCTGTAATCCCAGCACTTTGGGTGGCTGAGGTGGGTGGATCATCTGAGTCCAGGAGTTCGAGACCAGCCTGGCCAACGTGGAGAAACCCCATCTCTACAAAAATACAAAAATTAGCAGGCATGATGGTGGTTGCCTGTAATCTCAGCTTCTGGGGAGGCTGAGGCAGGAGAATCACTTGAACCCTGGAGGGAGAGGTTGCAGTGAGCAGAGATTGCGCCACTACACTCCAGCCTGGGTGACAGAGTGAGACTCCGTCTCAAAAAAAAAAAAAGAGAGAAAGAAAAAAATTAAAATCCAAACAGTACCTGTGAAGACAAACGTGACTCCATCTTGGATGCTAATACACCATGTTGACTTCTGATTAAACCCAGTCCCATGAATGCCTCCTGATTTCTATTTTATTTACTGTCCTTAGTGTGAGAACATGTACTCACTATAAATCCTGCCTTTAAATCAAAGCAACCTTGATGTTATCATACAAATTATAGGCTATGACACACACAGCATTCTTGCCTGTTCTGCAGAGTTGCCTTTCATTGTCTTTACAGAACATATACACTCTTTCCCTATAGTATGTAAGCTCTGATTTTAGGGAGTAACAGTGGGGAAATCTACCTGTATCGCTGCCACCTAAGACTAGGCTTCTGTACATAAATTCCCTAATAAACCATCCCCTACTCACAAACTAGATTTGTCTGCCTCATTCTTTGGTTTATTGGCTCCTTCTGCATTTGTGGGTCACTTTGCATATCCAGCCCTTTCACAGAACAATCAGGGGTCACTTTATCTATATGGTCCTTTCGTGGAACACTACCCCACAGCATTCACAAAAATAAATTCCAGGTGGATGGCAAATCTAACTGTGAAGGGTAAAACAATAAAGATAACATAGAAAAAACTGCTACCTTAGAATAGGAAATATTTATTAAACGGTGCACACAAAAAAGCATTAACCATAAAGGAAAACATTAATAAATTGAACTACATTAAAATTTAAGACATTGTGTTAATCAAAAAACACCAGTAAGAAAGTAAAAGGGCAAACCATAAAATGAAAGAAAATATCCGTGACACATAAAATGGACAGAAGTTTATATCCAATGGATGTCTACAAATCAATAAAGAACAGACAATGCAATTAAAAATAGGTCAGACACTTAAAAATGCACTGTAAACAAAATTTCTTAGAAAAAGATTTGAAGGAAAGATACTTTATTCCAGTGAAAAGTTTGCAAACTGGGAAGACACAGCCTTCATGTAAAATGAAGATGCTTTCCAGAGAACAAAGGGAAAGCTCAGGTTTTATAGCAAAACTTGCCACCCAGTTCCCAATTAGGTTCATTTACGCAAATGAAGGATTCAATCTTGCTCTGATTGGTCAATACAGTTGAACCCTGATTGGTCAAGGCAGGTGACCTCTGACTGGTTGGTTCAGGTGAGATCTGTAAGTCCCAAAGTTAAAAAGGTGTGAGCATTCTGGGAATGCAGAGTACACGTATAACCTCTAGTCAGCAAATGGATGCTTGGCTGTATTTTATTTTATTTTACTTTATTTTATTTTAAGATGGAATCTCATTCTGTTGCCCAGGCTGGAATGCAGTGGCGCAGTCTCAGCTCACTGCAACCTCTGCCGCCTGGGTTCAAGCGATTCTCCTGCCTCAGCCTCCCCAGTAGCTGGGATTACAGGTGCCTGCCACTGCACCCGGAAAAGAGGGGGAAAGGGGAGCATCAAAATGTCCACATTCCCAGGATGTCATCAGGAATGGCAGAGTACTAACCCACAAATTCCACTCTCCATTAAAGCAATAAGAACATTGACAAAAATTGTCAAAAACAACATGTTCAGAACTCTGTAAATTAACCAAAGGCTTCCAACAATCTGAGGAGTGCTTATTCAATTAAAAAAAAAAAGGCATGAATATTAGTTCAAATGGTAAGAGCTTTGTAGTGGGTTTTTTCTTGTTTGTTTGTTTTCTGAGTCTCACTCTGTCACCCAGGCTGGAGTGCAGTGGCCCAATCTCAGCTCACTGCAACCTCCACCTCCTGGGCTCAAGAGATCCTCCCACCAGCCTCTTGGGAAGCTGGTAGTACAGGCACATGCCATCATGCCCAGCTAACTTTTGTACTTTTTGTAGAGACAGGGTACCACCTTGTTGCCCATGGTGGTCTCAAACTCCTGGGCTCAAGAGATCCACCTGCCTCGGCCTCCCAATGTGCTGGGATTACAGGTATGGGCCTCCTTGCTCGGCCTCTTTGTAGTGTTTTTACTTCCCATCTCCTTGATTGTCTTGAAAACCGACATCGCTGCAGTTATAGTGAAAATCAGTAGCTTGGCAGACACTGGAAAGGGAAGAACAGGTTTTGAACTCCTCCAAGACATCATTCCCAGTGAATTATTATTATTTGACCTCTCTGGTGGTTCCCTAAAATCTTCACTTGTAGGGTTTCTTTTTATTTGAGCGGACTCAGAGCTTGCTCAGTACAAACAGACTCTTTCCCCTAGGAGTTTGTTGAAAACAAGCAGCGGAAATTGTTTACCATCAAAACTACCTAAAGTTGGGGCAAATAGGGTAAACAAAAAGCTAACTAAAAATATTAAAAGATGAGAAATGAGATGTCCATAGGGAACTTTGAAAAGCTCCAACATACATTTGGAAATCTAGGAGGACATTTGCATGCATAGGACTGTGCACCTGCCCAGGACTTCCTAAGATATTCCTGTACACCTGCCTAGGAATAACTTAGGATGACCTAAATTTTCACCTCTGGCTGCTACACAGGGAGGAAGTGGAGGATAAGGAGTAGCTGTAACTTCCTGCCTGAGAATTGAAGGTATGTCCTAACATACACAAGGAACTCCTCAGCAAAGGCTGGGGAGCTTATTGGTTCAAGACATTTAAGGGAATCTGTGTTCAATAATTAGCAGACTACCAAGCTAATTGAGCAGAGACTCCATTGGCAATACACAACTTGAAAGAATTAATACAAGAAAGTCACTAAATGAACAACAAAAATAACAAGGCCTTGGGGAGCAGTGAACTTTGGCTTCCAGAGTCGCCACGTTATTTTCAATATCCAATTTTCAAAAAATATATGAGACATACAATGAACTAAGAAAATATAGCCTATACCCAAGAAAATTTTAAAAACTCAATAATAACTGTTCCTGAGGAAACCCAGATATTGGATTTACTGGACAGTTTAAATAGCTGTTTTAAATATGTTCAAAGAACTAAAAAAACAAAAGCTATGTGTAAAAAAAGTTTTTAAGTATGAGGAAATGGCTCACCAAATAAAGCATATCAATAATAGATAGAAACCAGATGAAAGAACAGAACTTCTGGAGTTGAAAAGTATAATAAATAAAATAAAAAATGTAATAGAGAGACTCAAGAACAGATTTGAGCTGACAGAAGAAAGAATAAGCAAACTTGAAAACAGATTAATTTGAGGTTAGAGACCAGCAGGGCTTGTTTTCTAGTCACAACCCTGCTGAACAAAATAGGATCTGGTCCAGACAGGATGAAGTGAAGACACTGGCTGAAACCAGCAGATGGTGACAAAAGTAATCCTCAGCTGCCCTCGTTGCTCATTAGCATAAATCACTTCCACCAGTGCCAAAGCAGTTTTACAAATGCCATGGCAATGACGCAGAAGTTACCACCCCTTTCCTACAAAGTTCTAAATAGCCCACACCCCCAATTTGCATCAACCTGCCCCTTAATTTGCATGTAATTGTAACTGGGTAAAATACAGTTGCCAACACCTTGCCGACTCTGGGTGCACTGCCTATCAGTTAGCCCTGCTCCACAAGGAGCAGCACCATTCAATAGATGATTGCCGTCTGGCAGGGCACAGTGGCTCATGCCTGTAATCCCAGCACTTTAGGAGGCCAAGATGGGCAGATCACTTGAGGTAAGGAGTTCAAGACCAACCTGGCCAACACAGTGAAACCTCGTCTCTACTAAAAATACAAAAATTAGCTGAGCGTGATTGTGCACACCTGCAATCCCAGCTTTTCAAGAGGCTAAGGCAGGAAAATCACCGGAACCCAGCAGGTGGAAGTTGCAGTGAGCCACTGCACTCCAGCCCAGGTGATAGAGCAAGTGAGACTCCATCTAAAAAAAAATAACTATATATATACACACACACACACACGCACACACATATGGTTTTTTATGAAAAACATAATCTACGTTAATCAGTTGGAAGCTGAACAACACATTTCCAAGTAATTCATGGATCAAAAAGGAAGTCTCAAGGAAAAGTAAAAGATGTACTGAATTGAATTAAAATGAAGATAACCACATATCAAAATTTGTGAGACAGTACTGAGGGGAAAATTCGTAGAATATTTACATCAGAAAAAAATGAAAAGCCTCAAATCAACAATCTAAACTCCCACCTTAAGAACAGAGAAAAAGGGCGGGGCGCAGTGGCTCACGACTGTAATCCCAGCACTTTGGGAGGCCAAGGCGGGCAGATCACCTGAGGTTGGGAGTTCCAGACCAGCCTGACCAACATGAAGAAACCCCTTCTCAACTAAAAATACAAAATTAGCCAGGTGTGGTGGCGCATGCCTGTAATCCCAGCTACTCGGGTGGCTGAGGCAGGAGAATCACTTGAACCCAGGAGGCGGAGGTTGCAGTGAGCCGAGATCGCGCCAAAACAAAAAAACCTGGGCGAAAAAAAAAAAAAAAAAAGCCTAGAAAAAGAGGAGCAAATTAAACTCAAAGGAAGTATAAGAAAGGAAATAATCACCAAAATCAACGAAATAAGAAACAGTAAAACAGGCCGAGTGCGGTGGCTAATGCCTATACTTCCAGCACTTTGGGAGTCGAAGGCAAGCAGATAACTTGAGATCAAGGGTTCGAGACCAGCCTGGCCAACATGGTGAAACTATGTCTCCACAAAAAATACAAAAATTAGCCGGGCGTTGTGGTGGGCACCTGTAATCCCAGCTACTTGGGAGGCTGAGGAGGGAGAATTACTTGAACTCAAGAGGCAGAGGTAGCAGTGAGCGGAGATCGCACCACTGCACTACAGCCTCAGTGGCAGAGTAAGTGAGACTCTGTCTCAAAAAAAAAAGAAAGAAACAGAAAAACAGTAGAGAAAATTAATGAAATGAAACAAAGAGTTAATTTGTTGAAAACATCAATAAAGTTGATAAACTTCTAGCAAGACTGATCTCCCAAAATTGAGAGAACATATAAATTGCCAATATCAGGAATAAAACAGAGGATATCACTAT
Source organism: Papio anubis (assembly GCF_008728515.1). Taxonomy (NCBI): domain Eukaryota; kingdom Metazoa; phylum Chordata; class Mammalia; order Primates; family Cercopithecidae; genus Papio; species Papio anubis. Next base: position 56,044,428 of record NC_044991.1, on the reverse strand, counting down.
AGACCCTGAAGACATCAAAATAATAATAAGAGAAAATTCTAACTTAGAAGAAATGGACCAATTTCTTGAAAAATATGCTACTGCAAGTCACTCAGTATGAAGGATCATTAAAATAGCCCTATTATTATTAAGGTTTTAATTTGTAATTTTTTAACTCTCAAAAAAAACCCTCCAGGCCCAGGTTATTTCATTAGAGAATTCTACCAAATATTAAAGAAGAATTAACACCAATTCTACACAATCCCCTCCAGAAAAGAGAGGCAGGTGGCATTCCCATCCCATTTTATGAAGTTAAAATTACCCTTATACCAAAACCAAAGACAGCACAAAAAGAAAACTATAAACCAATAACCCTCATTGATATAGATGCAAAAGTCCTTAGCAAAATGAAGGAATAGAAGCTGAGAGTAAAGCAATGAATAAAGGTTCCAATATTCCATTAACATATCAAAAGAGGCTCAGAGCAAAAGGTGACAGTAAAAAACAATCTAATTAAGAACATGGCCAGGCCCGTTGGCTCACACTTGTAATCCTAGCGCTTTGGGAGGCTGAGGCAGGCGGATCACTTGAGGTCAGGAGTTCAAGACCAGTCTGGCTAACATGGTGAAATCCCATCTCTACTAAAAATACAAAAATTCGCCGGAAATCACTTGAACCCAGGAGGCGGAGGTTGCAATGAGCCAAGATCGTACCACTGCACTCCAGCCTGGGCGACTCCATCTCAAAAAAAAAAAGAAAAAGAAAATGGCCAAAAGACATAAACTTTTCACTGAATTGAATGTGCAGATGGCAAACAAGCCATCTGCCATGAAAAGATGTTCAATATTATTAGTCATTAGGAAAATGCAAATTAAAACCACAATGAAATGTCACTATATAAGAACAGAATGGCAAAAAAAAAAAAAAAAAATAGTGACAACACCTTCCTTCCTGGCAAGGATGCAAAGAAACTTGGTTACTCATCTATTGCTGATGTAAATGTAAAATGTTATAGCCACTCTGAAAAATAGTTTGGCATTTTCTTAAAACAACTAAACCCGTAACTAACATATAGCCCAGCAATTGCACTCCTGTTCATTCATCCCAGGGAACCGAAATTTGTGTTCCCACAAAAACCTGTACGTGAATGTTTATAGCAGCTTTATTCAGAATAGCAATAGATGAAACAACTTGGATGTCATTCAACCTGTGAGTAGTTAACCTGTGGTACATCCATACCATAGAATACTACTCAGTGATAGAAAGGAATAAATTATTGGCACCTGCAACATCTGGAGGAACTTCCATAGAAGTATGCTGAGTGAAAAAAGTCAATCCTGAAAGGTTACATACTGTTGATTGCATTTATATGACATTCTTGAAACAACAAAATTATAGATCTAGAGAACAGATTAGTGGTTGCCTGAGGTTAAGGAGGGTGTGGGAGTGAGAATGAGTGGGCGGGTTATAAAAGACAGCACAGTCACACAAAGAACCTTGTTATGATGCAAATGTTCTCTATCTTGATGGTATCAATGTCAATATCCTTGTGATATATCCTGGTTGTGTTGATTTACTATAATTTTGCAAGATGTTACCATTAGGATAAATCGGGTAATATATAAGTATGTCTCTCTATTGCTTCTTACAAAGGCATGTGAATTGATAGTTACCTAAAAATAAAAAGTTTAATTTAAAAAGTTTAATTAAAATAGTTACAGGCCAGGTGCAGTGGCTCACACCTATAATCCCAACATTTTGGGAGGCCAAGGCAGGAGGATCACTTGAGCTCAGGAGTTCAAGATTAGCCTGGCCAACGTAGCAAGACCCCATCTCTAAAAAAAAAAAATGTTCAACTTGAGACAGCTGATTGAAAAATAAAAATATAAATATAACAAAATTAATTGAGATTTGTTGTATTGCCTAGCATGTATATTCTGTGTATTCTTGAGAATGCTCAATGGGTACTCGAGAAGAGTGTATTCTGCTGTTGCTGGGAGTTGGGGATGTCTGTAGATTTGTTAAGCCAACATATTTATAACAGCTGTGGTGAACCCTGTGTCTGCTAAGTCTAACATCTGGTGCCCTCAGAGATTTTGTGTATTGACTGCTTTTTTCTGTATATGAGTCGTACTTTCCTGGTGTGCATGTGCGTGTGTGTGTGTGAGACAGAGAGAGAGAGAAAGAAGAGAGAGACAGTTGCATGCCTCTTAATTTCTTGTGGAAGACTGGACATGTCACATAATATATTGTTGCAACTCTGAATTCTGATTCCCCCAGGAGGGGTGGTTGTTACTGCTGTTATTTGGTTATTTCCTGGATTTGGCTGGATTAATTCTGTGGAACCTCTTTCCCTAGCACTGGGTGAGGGCTGATGTCTCTGTGGGTTTTTTTTGTTTTTTTTTTAATTCTTGTTTTTATTATTGTCTGACTTCCTAGAAGTCACCCCTGAATTAGCATATGATTAGTCAGAGGTTGTGCTTAATCACCTTGAGCAAATAAGCTTTCCATCCTTTGGTAGATTTTCTTAAATTAATGTTCCTCGATTTGTTGTGTGTAATTAATAAATCCAAAATGGAATTCCTGATTCTTGTCCCCTTTCATTGTCAATGAAAACTCTATCACTTTAGCTTTTTAGGTCAAAACCCTTGAATTATTCTTTATCCCTATTTTTCTCCCTCACCTCATTAAATCCAACTTCAAACCCTGCCAGTTTGACCTTCAAGAGGTACCCAGAATCCATCTGTCTCTCAACACCACCACCAAGCCCAGCCTGATCCAAGCCCCCATCATCTGTTGTTTGCAATATGGCCGTAGCCTCCTCGCTGGTCTCACCGCTCCTGCTCCTACCTCACTTTCTGTCCCTTCTGCTCCTTTTAAGCAGCCACAGGGAGCTTCTGAAAAAATCTAAGTCACATAATATCATTCCTTTGTTCAAATCCCCTCCATGGATGACCCCTCTCACTCAATGTCCTCCAGGAACCCTAGCTCCTCTCTGACTTCATCTCCTACCCTTTATTCTCTTACTCCTTTAATGCCAGAGTGACTGTATCAGTCAGGGTCTACTAAGATAGAAACCATACAGTAATTTGTGGGAGAGAAATTTAATATACAGAATTATTTACCATAACAGGGGGTTGGAAGAAATGCAAGGTGTTGAGGTCAAAATAAAAATACAGAGATGAATCTCTACATTTAAAACATTTTATTTGGAAAGCAAGAATTGCAACTCAGTACACACACATAGACCAGGGTGTCTTTAGTATGTCCAAAGAACAAAGAGAAGGTTGGGAGTTTAACTGGAAAAAGTAATGTTGCGTATTGTTTTGAAAGAAAGTTCATTGGCATTAGAGGAGCTTTTGGGAGCTGGCAAGCTCTGACTGGGTAAAACCAGTCTTAGAGGCATGGCATGTTGTTTCACCAGCTACTAGGTAACACTGGTCTTAGGGTTACAATAGGACATTTAGCAGCTGGGTGTGTGGAAAATTTAATTCTTGGAGTACGTGCTATGTGCCCAGTGTGATTTTTTCCCCCTGGCCCCTCAACTCAGATTTAGTTGGATATGACAAGAATGGCCTCAATTTGTACAGTCAATTTTCACAGGGGTGAGCTAATAAGAAATAAAGAGAATGCCAAAGAATGCAGGAATTGCAGAATTAAGGAACATCTACTATCCCTAGAGTGCCCAAGGCAGAGCATACTCCCCTCACCCCAACAAGGTTGAGGGCCAGGCTTCGTTGGACAGGGCATGCTGTGGTTCAGTGGATCTCAGAGAAGTCACTGTGGTTCCTCACTGGTGGAATTGCTGGAAATATGCCCAAAGGGATAGCAGGGAAAGCCATTCATGGTAAGCCATTTCCCCAGAGGCACTCTGTTGCAAATATTATCCCAGAAGGTGCCAAAAGCAGCTGCTGGTTGCTGGGTGCTGATGGCCACCGTGCATTGCAAAAGCCATCTTCCTTACAGAAGTCTGGTGCTGGAGAAATCACTGAGGCTGTGAGCCAGGCCCTGGGGAAGCAGGGCAGGCTGCAGAACTGCTAAGACCTGGAACTCCAGACTCCAGAACCTGGAAAGAAAGCCTGTCTTCCTCCAATGTCTCTCCAGCACCCTCTACCGGCCAACCTTAACATTGTGCCGGCTGGCAAAAACTATTACGAGGCTTACATATTCTACAGAGCAGGCGCTGAAGGGTGGATTTGGAGCTGAGATGCAATAAATTGGTAACTAACATTGTGACCTTCTTGATAGTCTTTGAAAAATAAAGCTAGTTCCCACCTCAATGCCTTTGCCGTTGGTCTACTCTCTACCTGGAATTCTTTTTCTCAATTCCCAAACATATCTGTGTGGCTTTTCCCCTTATCTCCTACAGGTTTCTGCTCAAGTTGATCTTTATCACTAGAGCCTTTCCTGACCACCCTAATGAAATAGATCCATCTTGACAGCACTTTCCATCTGCCTCTCTGTTTACTTTTCTCCATAGCGATTATTACCATTTGACATCGTTTATTTACATGTTTATTGTTTACTGTCCATCTCCCATTTCTAGAACGTAAACTATCAAGGACAGAGAATTCTTCTATTTTGTTCCCTCTTATACCCAGGAGAGCTGAACAGAACAGTACCTAGCACATAGTAGGCATTTAAATATGCCTTGGATTAATGAGTGAATTATAGTAAACTGGAAGCATACAGGAAGAGAAGGGAAACCCCCAGCCACAGTCTCATCACCTGGACACTACCACAGCTAACATGATGGCAACTTTTCCTTTAGGTTTTTCTCCACTGAGGAAGTTGGCTTTTTTTTTTTTTTTTTTTTAAGACTAGTCAAGATCAGTAGTGAGAAGGGGGGAAAAAGTAGACCAAAGAATTCGATCTTTGTGAACAATCAACGGAGATATCTCACTACCTTCAGACTAGTTCATTTTAGCTTTCTTTTGTTTTTTTAATTTTTATAGGGGCTTAACATATACACTGAAATGTATTTATATCAAAAATGTGCAGCTCACTGAATTTTTTCCACAAACTGAACCCACCCAGGGAACCAGCCCTCAGATCAAGAAATAGAACATTATCAGCACCCTGGAAGTTCCCTTTGTGCCCCTTCCAGGGTAACCATTATCCTAAATTATAGAAGCAAAGATGAGTTTTTGTACTTTATATGAGTGGAATGACATAGTACGTATGCTTTTGTGTTTGTCCTTTGGCTTCTGTCATTGACATTTTGTATAGTATATTCATTCATATCGCTGTGCTAACGTTATTGTGGACCTTTTGTGCTCTTTGATGTGTAATATTCCATTGTTGGAAACACTATAATTTGTCCATTATACAATGCTGTTTGGGCAGTTCCCAGTTTGGAGCTATTATGAATAGAGTTGCTACACATATTCTTGTACTTGTTTTTTTCGTGAACACATGTCAGTATTTCTGTTGGGTATGTATCTAGGAATGGAATTGCTGGATCACAGGATATGCAAATGTTCAGCTTTACCAACCAATGCTTCCCCCAAGGATATATTCTTTCCTTCATGTCAACTAGTATTTGCTGACATAACCTACATGAAGCATTGTGTGTGGCCTTCAATACGAGGCATCACTCCCTCAAACCATTTTGGACCTGCTAGGGAGCCTGCCCTGCTCTCCCCAGAAAGCCTCATGATGTCAGTCTTTTCATGCCTCTTGGTACATGTGTAGAATCCTCCGCGGCAGATGACCAACCACATTTGGATGGAGAGGGAGGGTCAATGCCACCCTCGGGTGAGGCAACTACAAGACACGCCCCCATTCTACAGCTGAGGAAACTGGAGCTCAGAAAAGTTATTCATCATTCATTCATTCAACAATATGTATTGTCGGCACAGAGCACAGAACAACATAGACAAATTCCCTGCCCTCCTTAGAGTGGGGGAAGTAGTTCACACAAAAATACTGCTTTTTAACTGCATAAAAACATAATTAGCCTCCTTTATAACTAAACATATACAATTAAAACAAGGAGATTTTTTTATCAGATTGAACAAGATCTAGCAAAATAACAATACACTGTATTGGCAAGGACGTTGGGAACAGGCATCGGTATACACTGTTATCAATAGCATAGAATAATACAACTAGAGGGCTGTCTGTTCAGCATAGCTACCAATATTTATTGTATTTTATTTATTTATTTATTTATTTATTTATTTATTTACTTTTTATTTACTTCGAGATGGAGTCTCGCTCTGCTCTGTCACCCAGGCTGGAGTGCAGTGGCACAATCTCAGCTCACTGCAACCTCCGCCTCATGGGTTCAAGTGTTTCTCCTGCCTCAGCCTCCCAAGTAGCTGGGATTACAGGCATGTGCCACCATGCCGGGCTAATTTTTGTGTTTTTAGTAGAAATGGGGTTTTGTCGTTTTGGCCAGTCTGGTCTCAATCTCAAGTGATCCGCCCGCCTCGGCATTGCAGGCGTGAGCCACTGCGTCCGACCCTCTACCAATACTTTAAATGTAACCCCGCCCCCGCTCCTCAGAATTCTACTTTTAGGAATTTAAATACAGAGGGATGGCTACATGGCTAAAGAGGGACAGGGCCTGACACTTCCTCCTCTCTTTAAATAAAATGTATTTTATTTCTATATAGGTCTTAGTAGAAAATGGGGACAATACAGAAAATAGGAAAAAAATGTAAGTCACGATCCCAGCACCCATGCTAAGGCGGAGCCCACGCACTTGCGGCTTCCTTCCTCCCTGCAAAGCAATGCTGCCCCCTTGTGGATTTGATGGAGGTTTTTAAAAACACATTATTTCACACTTAAATTTTTTTAATGCAATTAATTTTTTTAACTAGGTAAGGCACTTAATGGTTCAATATTTATTTATTTATTTATTTATTTATTTATTTATTTAGAGATGGAGTTTCACGGTCTCGGCTCACTGCAACCTCCGCCTCCCGAGTTCAAGCGACTAGCCTCAGCCTCCCAAGTAGCTGGGACTGCAGGCATGCGCCACCACCCCCGGCTAATTTTGTATTTTTAGTAGAGACGGGGTTTCTCCATGTTGGTCAGGCTGGCCTCGAACTCCCGACCTCAGGTGATTCCCCCGCCTCGGCCTCCCAAAGTGCTGGAATTACAGGCGTGAGCCATCTGCACCAGGCTCAATATGTAAAAGGTTCTAACTGGTATTCAGTGAAAATTCTCCCTATCTTTTCTATTCCTCTCAAACCAGGTTCCTTTCCCCACAGGCAATCAAACTGGCCAATTCGTTATATACAGACTTCCAGAGATAGGTCATGCACATGCCTCGGTTCAATAAATGACAGTTTCCTTCTTTCCAGCCCCTGCCTTTGAATCATGACTGTTGCTCCTAAAAGCCTAGAAACGCCAAATAAAAAATACTTTTATGCAAATTATCCAGCATTGCCTGATTTACAGTTACGAAAAATCAGAAATATGAATTCCCAAAATAAGAGCAATGCCCAAGTTAGACTGCATTAAGTAATCATTAAGACTTGTATAACAACATGGAAAAATGTCTATCACAAGTTTTGTGTTTTTTTTAAGACAATATACAAAAGAGGACATAGGTAATTTAAAAGTAGAAACAAGAAGCCTGGGCAAAAAAGTGAGACCCTGTCTCTACCAAAAAAAAAAGAAAAGAAAAGAAAAAAAAGAAAAAGAAAGTGAAGGGAAAAGAGAAAAGAGGAGGGGAGGGGCAAGGAGAAGAGAGGAGAGGAAAGAAAAGGAAAAGGGGAAAGGAAGGAAGGAGTCAGGGAGGGAGTGAGGAAGGATTAGCTGGGCATTGGTGGGGTGTGCCTGTAGTCCCAGCTATTCCGGAGGCTGAGGCAGGAGAACGGCTAAAGCCCAGGAGTTCAAGGCTGCAATGAGCTAAGATTGCACCACTGCACTCCAGCCTGGGTGACAGAGTGAGACTCTGCCACTCCATTTCCTGCTGCTCCCACCCCTGGAAACCTCTAATCTGCTGTCCCTACAGATTTGTCTATTATGGGTAGCAAATATCCCCATAAAAGCAATTATATAATAGGAGATTTTTCGTGTCTGGCTTTTTTCTACATGGTAACATGTATCAATATTTCTTTCCTTTCGGCTCTATTGTAGTCCATTATATGTATTGTGAAAGTTGTCAGAACCAAAATGGAGTCACCTGTATGTCTTTTAAAAATCCCTGACAAAGCCTAAAAAGGCTATGGAGGATTCTGATGCATAAATAACAAAAACTATCACAAAAGACTGTAAAAACATAATCTTGCACAAAGACCATTGCAACCTTATATACATACAAAAATATTTCTGCAAGGACTTCTGCCTGGCCACCGCTTGTCCAACCTCAGACTGGTGCCACCAGGACTTATTATTAATCCTTGGAGTTAAGGTTATCCCAAGACAATTACATAATCCTTGTTTTTCCTTTTAATCTGTCTTCTTTTACCTCCCTGAATACGCATAGTTTACTATGGCACACGGACTCCCATTGCAATGCCCTGTTCATGAATAGGTATCATTTTCTTTTACAGCCTGTTTATTTAGGTTGACAGTATATACCACAATCTGTTTATCCATTATATGTTGAATACTTTGGGTTGTTTCCACCTTTGGGCTGTTATGCATAATTCTGCTATAAACACTTGTATACAAGTTTCTGTGTATGAAACTGCCTTTGCAAAAGTGACAGTAAGAGAAATCTGACATGGCTAACTCTGTCTTGCTTCTGAACTCACAGGCCTGCATCTTAGTACAATTCAGGCCCCTCTCATCCTCCTAACTTTAGTGCCTTTCACTAGTTTTAAAAGGGCAGTTTAGCTTTTGGGAAGAGCTCATCAAATCTCATTGTTGATGAGTTTTTATAGAGCTTTATCTCCAGCCACCTCTACTCCAGGAGGCTGGGGGTAGTTGGGAGTGAAAGTTCCAACCTTCTCATCACTGGGTCTTTCTGGTGGCTGGCCCCATCGTGAGGCTAGCTAGGGGTCCCACTCTAAGTCATCTCATTAGCATGAATTCACGTATTACCAAATGTGCTGATTACAAATAACAGATACTCCCATTACATAGGAAATTCCAAGTGTTTTTTAGGTGCTGTGACAGGAACCAGGAACAAAGGCTAAATATATTTCATATTATTACCACAGATAAAAATACCTAGGAGTGGAACTGCCATATTATATGGTAATTCTGTTTAGCCTTCAGGAACTGCCACTGTTTTCCATAGGGGCTACACCACTTGACATTCTCACCAGCAATGCATGAGGGCTCCTGTTTCTCCACATCCTCACCAAGAGTTGTTTTTTTGGTTTGTTTTTTGTTTTAATAAATGAGCCATCCTCTTGGGTATGAGCTGGCATCTTATTGTAGTTTTGATTTGCATTTCTTTAATAACCAATGATGTTGAACCAGTTTTCATGTACTTTTCGGCCATTTGTGTATCTTCTTTGGGGAAATACTTGTTCAATTCCTCTCATTTTTGAAAAGGGTTATCTTTTTACAAGAATTCTTTTCACAGTTCACATAGCAAACTATAGATATCAGACTATCAGATAGTTTGCAAAAATATTCACCCCTTCTGTAAGTTGTTTTGCACATTCGTCACCGCATTCTTGGATGTACAAGTTTTCAATTTTGATGAAGTCCCATTTGCATATTTTTTCTTTTGTTGCTTGTTTTCAGTGTCCAATCCAATAATCCATTGCCAAATCCAAGGTCATGAGGACTTACTCATTTTCTTCTAATAGATCTAGCTCTTATAGATTGTTTACCAATTTTGAGTTAATGAGTGATAAACAAAGGTATATGAGGTAGAGCTCCAACTTCATTCTTTTACCTGTGGTCATCCAGTTGTCCCAGTACCATCTGAAAAGACTACTCTTGCCCCAATAGATGGTTTTGGTACCATTGCAGGAAATCAATTGACCATTTATGTAAAGGTTTATTTCTGTACCCTCATCTATCCATCGTCTATCTTTGTCAGATGCAGCTTTGATTAGTTTTCTAAGTTTTGTGAGACTTCTACTAATGTGATCAAGATTGTTTTGGCTATTTGGGGTCCTTTGCAGCTTCATATATATGAGGATTAGCTTCTCCAATTCTGCAATGACCACTGCAATTTTATAGGGATTACATTGAATGTCTGGAGACTATTATTTGCTACTATAATAGTAAGTCTGGAACCATGAACATGTTGTCTTTCCTCATCTACTTAGTTTTCTTTCAGGATTTGTAGTTTTCAGTAGTCTCATTACCATGGTTTGATTCCTGGGTATTCCGGTATTGCTTGCTTTCTTAGGTATTCTTTCGATTGCTATCCCAACTGGAATTCTTTTCTATTTCCTTTCAGATTGTTGGTGGTGTATGGAATAGTTTTTATGTGATCTTGTACCCTAAAACTGCTGAATTCATTCATTAGCTCTAGTAGCTATCTTGTAGATGGTTTCCTATACACAGGATATCTTCCGCAGAGATAGTTTTACTTCTTCCTTTCCAATTGCAATTCTTCTTTTTCTTGCCTAATCGCTCTGGTTAGAACTTCCAGTACAATGTTGGAAGTGGCCAAAGTGGGAACCCTTGTCTTATTCCTAATTGTAAGGGTAAAGCTTTCAGTCTTTCACTATTGTTAGCTATGTTTCATAAATCCCTTAATCTTGTTTAAAAACTGCCTTCTGAGCTGGGTGCAGTGACTCATGCCTGCAATCCCAGGCAGAGGCAGGATACCTTGAGGGCAGAAATCTTGAGACCAGCCTGGGCAACACAGTGAGACCCCACTATCTCTTAAAAAAAAAAAAAAATCCCTTCTATTCCCAATTTGCTGTGTGTATTTATCATCAAAGGGTATTGAAATCGTCTCAAATGTTTTTTCTGCATCTGTTGAGAAGATCCTATGGCTTTTTCTTCTTCTATTAATGTGGCAAGTGCCGCTGACTGCATTTACAATTATCTCCCCCCTACACAGCAACTTTAGAACAGTGTTCACCTTATTTTTGCACCCTTAGAGCTTGATGCACTAAGTACTAGAGTGCTGCTCAGTGAACACAGGCTTTGGGTGGAAGAAATCATGAAGATACCACAACTCAAAAGTTATGTTAGGCTATATGTTATGTGTGTGACCCTGGCAGAAAGTTATGCCAAAATTGTTCCTCTCCCAGTAGAATTTTCATTGTTAGCATTTGCTTCATGGAGGAGCTATCCAGGTAAGTGCCTTCCCAAGAGGATATTATGGGTACTGATTTCAACAAAACTGATCTTTGAATTTGATTAAGTGAAAATGTCACTTTTCAATTGAAAATGTTCAATTTTTAACTATCTTAGTGTACAAGGATGTACAGATGCAAATGGGTAGTAAAATGTTTTATAGGGAAGAAGCTGAGGGATTTTTCCAAGGCAACCCTTCTTGACTCTATTAAGCACCCAATATATCAAAGATTTTTCTAAAAATAAAGACACATAGGTGCAATTATAATGTTCTCTTAAGAGTTTATTATAAACCAGTTTCATAGGCCACAAGGAAATAAAAGGACTATGTACAGCCTTACGGGAAACAGGCAGGGAGCTGAGGAGGGCCAAGATGAGTCTAGGGCCTTGGTGGGCGCATTCCCGGGGGAGGGGGCCCTGTAAGGGAAACCAGACAATCCCGTGAGACTCCGCGAACAACAGCATAAGAAACAAACAGGTCTGTGGTAACGTGGCCCTGAGGAATCGAGCCCACGCCTCTGCGGAGCTATTTCCATACTCTGTGGCCAAGGGTCAAAGAAGGCCTGAAGTAAGAGTAAGAAGTTTAGTCAGTGCCTGATCTGCAACTTGAATCCCCAACCCTGCCCCAGCCTCCCAGGCCCTGCAGTAATCAAGTGAGGAGAGGGGTATACATGGCATATGTGCTAACTAGGGATTTCTCTGAGGCTGACTGGGTTCCTATGCCTATAAAAACCCATAGAGGAATAACCCAGACTAAAGAAACAGGGGTCACCAAGTTTGCCAATGGGTTATTTTATGGGGAAAGAACACTGGGCTTGGAGTCCAAACTCTCTGGGGGCCTATTTTCTCATCCATGTGGGGACTGATCTCAGAATTTCTCCAACTGAAGTTAAAGAGAAATCCATAATAATAATATAGCAAAGCCCAGAGCCCCCTCTTAATTACTAGGCACTGTCAAACCAAAGAGCAATAAGACAATCTCATAACTTTTGTTAGGGATCCTCAGAATGCTTATTTCATAGTGTCCTGAGGCCACTGCCTCAGATATTGAGAAACACTTTGGGTACAGGGCTGCTCTAACTGTTCTAAGAGGGGTGGTAAGCCCAATTTAAGAAATGCATGTTCCCTCTTCTCTTTCCTTTCTGGATTTCCCTAGACTTAAGGCTTGAAAGCCCATGGGATATGGTCTAAATGCAATCTTCCCTCCATTTCCTATCCCCCTAGGCTCTAGGGAAAGAAGCCGAAGTTTTACCACTGCAGGCACTTACCTCGCATCCCAGGGGGAGGAGGCCGCATTCCCGGAGGGGGCATGCCCATTGGAGTCCCTCTTCCAGGGGGGATCCCCATTGGGGGACCCATAGGAGGCCTCATACCAGGAGGTGGGCCCATCATGCCTGCAAGAGAAAAGCCCCAAGAATATAGCTCAAGTGTCTATCTTGAAAAGGTAGCAAAAAAACTACCAAGCTTTCCACCAAGTTCTGAGAAAACAGGGACCATTCCACCCTCTCAGCAGCTCCCAGAAACTGACATTGGGAGCACCTAGGGCTCCCAATGGTTCTTGTCCTACTAGTTTCATCAGTCAGCCACACTGGATCTCAGAGTAATCCTGCTTAATTATATAAACTCATCATCAGTTTCAGTGAAGTTATATCTCATCATTAATCCAGCTAAGGCATCTTCTATCAATTAGCACTGGTCTCCTTATGGGCTCCTCACCTGGAGGGGGTGCTCCTCGGCCCATTGGTGGGGGAGGACCCCCACGGCCAGGTGGGTACTGGGTCGGGGCCCCGGCAATACTGGCTGTGGCAGCAGCTGCAGCGGCTGCAACAGTACCTCTTCCTTGTGGGGTCATCACCTAACAGGATATAAGAAGAAAGAGTTAGAAGAGTCCACTACAATGCAGCTTCCCACTCTCCTCCCCAACCAGGGGAAGGACAGCGGGAAACAGCAGACACCAAATCCCTTAATGCCGCAACTCTCAGCACCAGACTTCCTATCCTAAACCACATGTCAGGAAAGATCAAGCTTGAATGCCCAACTCCCATCTTCTAGACCTGAATGTAAGGATGTCCAATCCAAGTGAGAGAAGGCAACTGCCTTTCAAATATGACTCATGATTTCAAATGTTGTCATGAAAATATTTTCCTTAAATAAAGTTGGCTAATTCGTACATCTCTTTGATAGCACCAACATAATTTACAATGGCAAATTATCATTTTTCACTTGATTCTAGGGCCATGTAGAAACCACAGTGAAACACTGATAGTCTGACAATCATAGGTTGGTCACTCTGGACCCTTTTGAAACTATGGGCCCTCCCCTTTATCCTTTATTTTAGCCACCAGGAGGTGGTACCCTTTCCCCAACCCCTCACCTGTTGGGATGGCCCGCCAACCCCACGGACTGGCCCAGCAAGTCCTGCAGGAGCCTGAGGCATGGGAACCCCAGCCGGGATTCCTCTGCCAGCAGCCCTGCCAATCCCTGGGCCCCCGGCAGCTCCAGCAAGCGGCACTCGAGCAATACCAGTCTGAAAAATAAACAAACACGCTCTGACGCCCAGTGGCCTGAAGATCAGAAGCATACTTTGGAAAATCATTGCCAAGAGAGCCCCTCAGATTTACAGGGCATCGAAACAGCTTATAAATACTACCTCTCCATGTGTGCCAACACCACTCTTCCTCCATCAAGACTATGAGTGATCCCTGAAGCAGGGTAGAACTTAAGAGTAAGTCTAGAGAAACATGCCACAACTCAACCACCTATATGCACTCCTGTGAAAGTTCAACCAAGAGCAAAGGGCCAGGGTTCTACTCAGGGTTCAGCAGGCAAGGCATTAAAGGGACATGAGATCCATTCCCAGCTGATTCTAATCCGCTAGGTGACAATGGGCAAATAATCCCACAATCCCAGGCTGAGTTGCCTCATCTGCAAATGACATGGTTATGGTAAAACTGGTTGTGATCACAAAGGTTTACAATGGGTTACGTTAGACCAGCCAATTCTATTGGAAGTAGGTACTAAGAAATTTGAATATGTACATGGGCTTTGAACCAAGATATGCTAACATCCCTTGCAGACATTTATAACTGGAAAAGGCAGAAACGTAAAAATCCCCAAAAAAGAAAATGACGAGGATAAACTACTCTGTACTCACTTGAGAAAATCTTTCGGTCGTTAACTTGACTTGGTGTAGAGCAATTAGAAAAATGCTAACATTAAGTGAAAACACAGAACAAATGAAGAGGCGATATTATGTGTTGGCAAAGCAAAAATTCAGATAATCTATGTGTACTTGTAAAAAGTTAAAAGGATTATTCTCTTTTGATTAAAATGATGTCTTGGCAGGGCCCGGTGGCTCACACCTGTAATCTCAGCATTTTGGGAGCTGGCTGTGGGCAGGTCACACCAAAGAGACCCATGACCATCCCGGCCAACACGGCGAACCGAAACCAAAACACAAAAAATCAGCGGCGTGATGCACATCTGTAACCCCAGCTACCGAGGCCGAGGCAAAGTGGGAATCGCTGGAACCCAGGGGAGGCAGAGGCCGTGCAGTGAGCCAAGATCACGCTTGCCTGGCGACACAGCGCCGCAGACTCTGCCTCAAAAAAAAAAAAAAAGCCTTCAAATGCAAAAGGGAAAGGAAAAACAAATTTCACTAGGTCTCTAAAGCCTGTTCTATTTCTATGTGTAGCTTGGTGTTTACAGAATCAAGATTGTCTGAGATCAAATGTCAGTTTCACCACTCAGTAGCTGTGGCACCGCGGGCAAGTTACTAAGCCCTGTTTTACTCTATTTATAAGGTGAGAATTTATCTCTAAAGACTTACAAGGATCAAATAAAATACTGAAGTGGTTGGCGCAAAGCAGATTCTCAGTAACTATGAACTGTAACTGTACAAAACAAAATACACACATATTCTACTGTTTTGGAGTTACAACTTTTTAAAGTCCACCTAGGCTTTATCATCACATTAAGGACTGACCCAGATGGCCTCAGGTGCTTCCTCCAATGACTCACTATGTACATCATCTGAGAAAGAAGTAGAGCTTTAAAGTCAGAGATACCCAAATTCTAGTTCCCTTTTTCCACTTCTTTCTTGCAGGGTAACCTCTTTAAGATTCTATTTATTATCTGAAAAAGGGGGCAAAATCCAGAGGATGCCTGTGAGAACTGCAGCGAAACAGAATCTAACACAGAGCCTGGCTCACGGTAGGGCCTCCCTCCTCCACAAGGCTTCCTGCTCTGACTTACATCTTTGGGAGGAGGGCCCTCTACTGTCATTGAGACCAGATTCTCCCCTCGCAGCAGCACCAGACCGAGGACTCGCTTCTCTTCCCTTTCTGCTTGTTTGGAGTTCTTTGGCCTAAAGAGAGGTTTAGAAGAAACAAAAAAAGTGTTAGAGGTAGGTAGTTCACCTGCCTAGTGGCCTCCAAGATTTGCTTACACTGCATCTCCTAACAAATAGTACACAAACTTTCCCAAGATAGCCCTCCTGGATAGTCTCTGCAGGCTGAACACATAACCTCTTAGGTGGCTATCTACCTGTTTCCTACCACAAGAGGACACACTGACCAAGAGATAGGACAGGGCCAACAAAGCCCAGCTCTGGCCCATATACTATTCCACAGCAACTGTGAAGGCCCTTCCCTCAGCTAAGTCTTCTTTCTTATGACCCTATTACCTCCCTTCAGCTTAAGGCCTTGCCAACATCAGGAGGCTGCCTAAACAATTCCAGTCCAATGACTCCCACCCACCTCACGTGCAGTGTCCTTCCAATATCAATTCAACCTCACAGGCCTATAATTCTGCCCCTTATCTTACATCAGAAATAGAAGCCATAGAAGGAAAAGGTTAAGAGAAATTTCACATACACAGAAATTGAAATTTCATATCTGTTCCTCAAAAGCACAAAAACAGAAACCCCCAAAAAGCAACAACCAGAAAAAGATGAACAAAATATAAATGTGAAGTAGGAAAAATAACTGCAACAGGATAGGAAAGTGGGGGAAAAAAGCTAAAGCTAAGATCCTAAAAATAAAGGGGAAAAAATAGCCTGATTTAAAAAAAGAACTCAAAAGATTTTGTTCTGATATTTTACAGTACATCAACTGGTTGTCTGCGGATGGACGGTTTTTCCCTTTTTCGGCTCACATTTTCTTATGTTTTAAAATAACAACCATGTATTGTCCTTTCATAATTAGAAAAAAACCCTTCTGGATATTTTAGTTTCTACTCATAGACTTCTTTGTATTTTCAAAAATATTTTCCAATACATTTTTTATCATTAGGAGGGAACTTTGGAGTAGCTCCACACTCATCTGTTGGCCCCTCTAATATGTACCTGGCACCCAGGCATCCCTACCACATTTTTAAACTATACTTCTTGACCTTGGGCCACAGAAGAAATCAGCCCCAAGGAGAATCAAAGGGAATTCAAAGCGAGGGACAACATAACATGGACACTGCATATGACAAAAGAGCTGATAACCATGGAAGTCACATCATCTTTTAGTGCCTCAAGTAGCCTTGAATGTAAAACATGATGGGAAGCTAGATCTTATCTTTTAATGGGCCAAAAGCTTAACATCTGTGAGACTCAAGACAAGGGAGTTAGCCAATAACTTATGTAATTGTAGCGAAGTAGAAAATATCTCCAATTGTTTGTATAAATGCCAACAAAAATCACTGGCCCCAAACCCACAAGGGGAGCTGAGCACTTACCCTGAAGAGGGTCAGAGGCTTCTTAAAGCAGTTTCAGACCAGGCTGCATTGGGAGAGCCCTTTAGGCTACAGCTTTACAAATAGGCAATGAGGCCAGAAACTCAAGCTCTCCCCCCTCACACACCTGTGGGGAGAACATGAGAGCCCTTTACCCCAGTACCCAGGGGCACACAAAGTCAGAGAAACAAAAAGCCTAGCAGCCCTTCACAACTTGTACTTTGCTAGACCTAGAGAGCAAGGTCTGCTGGACTGAAAAAGATTTCTTAGTGTTCAATGTCCCCATTTAAGTCTGCCCTCTAAAACTGGAGAATAAACAGAGAAGAACCAACTAGCTACATCACCACCTCTACTGCTTGGCCCACCCACTCAATCCATTCCCATCCTCCAGTCTCCGCCCCCCACAGTCCACTCCTCACTTGATCTTCCTGAACTCATCACAGTCACAGAGGATCAAATTCATGTGCTTGTCAAAAGCCTTGAAGGTGCCGATGAAGATCCGGCCGTCCTGCAGGATGCACCTCATCCTGTAGTCAATATGCTGCAGCATCTTGCTGCTTTTGCCCACCGTCTGCAAGGAGAAATAGACAGGGATGAGACTCTGCTCTTTTGGACAAAAGCACCTCTGGCCCTCCCCAAAACTTCCCATGGCCTTCTTGTCCATGTGTCCATCTTTCTCAACAGATTCTTAGCTCAGTCTTCTACCCACAGCCCTTTCCTTGGAATTCTCCCATGCCACCCTGTTTTAGGCCTGACCTCTACCCAGTAATCTGCTATTCTCTCTTCCCTTAAAATCGGTCTTTCTCATATTATAATCGCCTTTGTCTATGTCGTGTCAGTTGCAGGGATGAGAGTATATAGTGTGTCCCCAAACGAATCCAATCCATACATACTAGAGCCATTTACCATTGTGCAGATTATAGGTATGTGACTCAAGTGCTATGGAATATCCAAATCTCATTAAAAAGACTGAGTAAAGGAGGAGCTAGAATGGGGCTAAAACTAAAAATCTAATCAACAAGAAGCTTGTTATCAGGAGGGAGATGAGCTTCAAGGTGAAAAATGAAATCCACAAATCAAGAATTTGTTAGTGTGCCTCCAAGACTACATTTGACAGACGGAAACTCTGGTGGTTAGGGTGCTAATCGGTTTGGACATATAATGGTCTTTAACCCAACAAACATTTGTCTTTATAACCTGGGTTCCAATGTGCTAAAATAAAGAAGTGACTATAGAGGTATCACTTTGTGAACTGTCAGGTACCCTAAGCAGTTGTATTTCTCTCTATAAACAAATCACCTGGCATTTGATCTGTGTATCATCCTCCCATCAGTCTGACTGCTATACCCCAGTCCGACCCCCAAGTGCCTTCTATGGACCTCTGTTCATCTCTGTGAGCTCAGACAACAAAGTTCCGAACCTGCAAATATGCAGATCAAAACTTTGACTCCATGGCTGAGCTCAGTGGCTCACTCCTGTAATCCCAGCATTTTGGGAGGCTGAGGTGGGCAGATCACCTGAGGTCAGGAGTTCGAGACCAGCCTGGCTAACATGGCGAAACTCCATCTCTACTAAAATTACAAAAATTAGCCACGCATGGTGGCAAGCGCCAGTAATCCCAACTACTCGGGAGGCTGAAGTGGGAGAATCGAATCGCTTGAACCTGGGAGGTGGAGGTTGCAGTGAGCTGAGATCACGCCACTGCACTCCAGCCTGGGTGACAGGGAAAGACTCCATCTCAAAAAACAAAAACGAAACTTGACTCCACACAAAGATACTGGAGCCACCCTCAGGTTTGGTGGTTCAGTTTCCCTTCAATGACCATTTTAACCAGCTTCTAACCACAAGGGATCTGAACCTTTAGGGCAACATTCACCGGTCCAGTTGAACTAATGTTCACTGTGTATCTGGCACTGTGATAAGCACTGTAAATCTCATTTAATCCTCAAAATTGGACCCATTATTATCCCTATTTTACAGATGAGGTCACTGAGGCTGGGAGAGGTTAAGTAACTTGCCCAGTTTCACAGCTGGAAAGCTGTGTTGGAACCTAGACAGAATGAATCCAGTGCCTATTCTAACCAATTATCCAAACAATATCCTACCAGGTTTTCCTGCTTCCAGTCCCATCGAATATACATGCCAGAGCTAGAGCAATCTTTCTAAACACCACTACGTTTATGTCACTTTGCTGGTTAAAATCCTTCAGTGGGCAGGGCAAGGTGGCTCACGGCTGTAATCCCAGCACTTTGGGAGGCCGAGGCGGGTGGACTAACTGAGGTCAGGAGTTTGAGACCAGCCTGGACAACATGGTGAAACCCCGTCTTTACTAAAAACACAAAAAATTAGCCAAGCGTGGTGGCGGGCGCCTATAATCCCAGCTACTCGGGAGGCCGAGGCAGGAGAATCGCTTGAACCCGGGAGGCAGAGGTTGCAGTGAACCGTGATCGAGCCACTGCACTCCAGCCTGGGAAACAAAAGCAAAACTCCCTCTCAAAATAAAAATAAATTAAATTAAATCCTTCGATGACATGCCTCACCACCACCAAGGTAAAATAACATGCAAGGTCTTTAGTAACTAGCCTCCTGCCAATTCTTCCCGTCTTCCCTACTCTTTCTTCCTTCCTCCTCCAGCAACTTTTTCTCAGTCAACAGACGCAGAAAAATCCAGTAACTTTTTAAATCTTGCTACTCTTCAGCCTTTGTTCCTTCAGTTCTCCGGGTATGTAATACTACCCCCATTTTCGCCGGGTACACTCTTGCTAATCTTTTAGGAATCTGCTCAGGAACCATTTATTTGAGAAAACATTCTTACCCCGCCCGCCGCCGTTACTTTTACCGAATGACCATAAAATTATATTATGTGTCCCCAACTACCTCTGTGAAGGAAGCAAACATATTTCAGAGAGCAGCCCCAGCGCCTGAGAAGTCAGGCACAGGCAAACACAGAAACATGATGAACAACTGAGTGGAACTCTTCCTCCAAACATTCCCTATCCCCTCCTCCTCCCTCCTCTCCATCAAGTAGACCTAGCAAGACTCTAGCGTGGTCCACAAGCCCCTTCCTTCCACCCACGTCCGTAACTCTTTCTCAGACTCACAACCTTTCACAAGTCTGAGCCGTTTACCGGGTCCCCCTGCGGCTCCAGAGCCTGCTCCGAAGCCCGGGACATATATTTATTCGGCAAAAGTTAACTTAGTACCTACGGGGTCCCAGGCATTATGGCTACAGCAGTGTCGAGAGCCGCGGTTCTACCCTCGCCCCTGCCGAACGACCTCGGCCTCCGTTCCCGGTTCCAACCTTTTCCTCGACCCCATGCCTAGCCGAACCGCCAAGGTCCTGGTCTTTCCCGCCCAGACCGAGCGGCCAAGGCCCAGGCCTTCACCGCCGTAAGTAGCTCTAACCCACGGCTTCCTTCCCGATCAGTCGCGGTTCCCACTCCACAACAGACTCGGAAGTTCCCGCGCCGCCAGCCTGTGCCCTCCTCACCATGGTGGCGGTTCTGATGGCTCTGATCCCCGCCGGATTCGCCTCCACAGAGGCCTAGCCTCTCTCCCGCAGCCGATTTCCCGCCGCCGCTACCGGAAATGCAGCAGCACGTAAAATGCGGTCGGCTGGAAATCTACTTCCGGTCCGGACACTGAGCTCTAGAGTTCCGGCCCCAGAGCGGAGCTTGTGCCGAGCAGGGGCGGGGCCTGGGGACTGGGCGTTAACATCCCGCTTTGAAGTAATAGGAGAGCCTTAAGTTCCTGTTTGGACACCTTCCTAGCTTAAATCCGTACTCAGGGCTGCTCTGTGTCACACTCATTTCTCTTCGCCCCACCTTTCCCATTACACTCTCAGTCCTCATTTCCCCATCACCCTCCCCGGCTGTCTCCTCTACAGCCACTATTCTTGCTTTTCCCTCCACTGGCCGGACGTGCTCCTTTTCAGCCCCTCTGCATTTGCTTTTGCCTCTGCCTGGAATGCTAGTCCTCAAGGTATACCAAAAGGCTGCTGCCCTCACCTCTTTCAAGACTTAAGCTTAAATAACACTTTCCCAGTGAGGATTTCCCTAGCCATCCTGTAACCTTCCCACCCACCTCATCCTCATCTCTCCTGTATTTCCCTCTTTGCTATCTCACACGCTGTATATTTTTGTTATTTTATTATCCCCTCCCCATTAGAATGTAAGATTCATAAGGGTGTGAATTTTTCTCTTTGTGTATTACTCATTGCTGTAGTGCCTAGAATACTTTACTAGCACAAAATAAGGGCTCTACCCATATTTGTTGATAATCGCATCCAGTCATATGACATTTTTTTTTTCTATGACTTATTTTTTCTTTTGAGACAGACTCTCAGTCTGTTACCAAGGCTGGAGTGCAGTGGCGCAATGTCCGCTCACTGCAACCTTCGCCTCCCCGGTTCAAGCGATTCTCCTGCCTCGGCCTCCCGAATAGCTGGGAATACAGACATGTGCCACCACACTCGGCTAATTTTTGTATTTTTAGTAGAGACGGGGTTTCGCCATCTTGGCCAGACTGGTCTCTGAACTCCTGACCTCAAGTGATCCACCCGCCTTGGCCTCCCAAAGTGCTAGAATTACAGGCGTGAGCCACCACGCCGGGCCCTTCCTATGACTTTTAAATACAACATATACACCCAGGGTTTTCAAGTTTGTTCCTCTAACCTTGGCCTCATTATTTAACTCTTGGCCCTTTATATCCAGCTGCCAGCGTGATGTGAATGTCTAACAGGTCTACCAAATTTAACATGTTGAAAACTGAATTCTTGATTCTATTCACTGTTTCTAAAACCACTTCACCAGTGTTCCCCATCGCCGAAGT
Organism: Papio anubis; assembly: GCF_008728515.1. Lineage (NCBI taxonomy): Eukaryota > Metazoa > Chordata > Mammalia > Primates > Cercopithecidae > Papio > Papio anubis. The sequence continues at coordinate 56,022,723 of NC_044991.1, read as the reverse complement.
TTCTTGGATTAAAAAAGGAAAAAAAGAAAATGACAAATTTGAAGCATATTTCATTCTTCCCTTTCTCTGCCATCGAATAATCAAATTCATCAGCAAATCCTGTGGCCCCCACCTTCAAATTATCTTGAATATGACTGTTGTCACCCACTCCATTGCTTCCACTCTAGTCATAGCCACCATCATCTCTGTCTTGGATCATTGAACAAGCCCATAACTTGTCTCTTTGCTTCCTTTCTTGTTCTCACAGCAGCCAGAGGGATCCTTCTAAACGTACTGGGATATCAGATGATGTCATGCCCTGGTCTCCACTTACCAAAAACTTCCCAGCACACATGGAATAAAATCTAACTCTGCACTCCTCTCCAACCTCACTCATCTCCTTCAACATTCCCCTCATTCATCATTCTCCAGTCACACTAATCTCCTTGCTGTTCCTCAAACCCAGCAAGGAAAGCTTCCACCTTGGTGCTTTGTCATTTTCACACCATCTCAAAAAGGTATGTTCTGTTATCTGGTTTCTGTCACCTGTAGATGAAGAGGTGAAGCCTCATAGAAATGAATTATATTGCCCAAGGTGGCAGAGTCAGAGTGGGAATATAGGTCTGTCTGGCTCCTCAGCTGTTCATTTGCCCCCACCTCACCCAGCTGCCTAACACATCATTCATGCATGCATTTAAAATAATTTTTATTTAGCATCTACTAAGGCCATACACCTTATTGGGATAAAGTCCTTTCCCTCATGGAGCTTTACATTCTAGTGAGAAAGACATAGTAAATCAGATAAATAAGTATGCAATGTAACATTAGAGTGATATGAAAAAAATAAATAAAGGCAGAGGACTGAGAGGGATGGGATACGATTTTGGCTAGGTGGTCAGGGAAAACTTCTTTGAGGAGTGGTATGTGAGCAGAGACCTGAACCTACACTCAGGTCTATCAGAAGGGATGAATAATATGAAGGACATTCTAGAAAATGTATATAAAGGGAATCATATAATAATATGTGGTCTTTTGTGACTACCTTCTTTCACTAAGCACAGTGTTTTTAAGGTTCATCCATGTCATGACACGTATCAATACTCCATTCCTTTTTATGGCCAAATAATATTCCATTGTATGGATGTACAGTAGTCCCCCCATATCCATCTTTCACTTTCTGTGGTTGCAGTTACCTATAATCAACTGCAGTATAAAAATGGGTGAGTAGAGTACAAGATATTTTGAGACCACATTCATGTAACTTTTAATACAGTATATTTTTATAATGGTTCTATTAGTATTGTTGTCAATCTCTTACTGTACCTAATTTATAAAGTTTATCATAGCTATGTATGTATAGGAGAAAATTATATATATAGGGTTTGGTAGTATCTGCCATTCCATGAATCCACTGGGGATCTTGGAATATAACCTCCTCAGATAAGGAGGGGACTATCATATTTTGTTTTTCAGTTCATCAAATGATGAACATTTGGATTGTTTCCACCTTTGGCTTTTATAAATAATGCTGCTGTAAACATTCATGTACAAGTTTTTATGTGGACATGTTTTAATTCCTCTTTGGTATCTAGCTAGGAGTGGAATTTCTGAGTCATATGATAATGATAATCATTTGAGGAACTGCCAGACTGTTTTCCAAAGTGGCTTCACCATTGTACATTCCCACAAGTGGCGTATGAGGGTTCTGATTTCTCCAAATCTTCACCCATATTTGTTATTATCTGACTTTTTGATTCAAGCCATCTTAATGAATGTGAAGTGCTATCAATTTCATCATGGTTTTGATTTGCATTTCCCTCATGACTAATGATGTTGAACATCTTTTCATGTGCTTGTTGGCCATTTATATATCATCCTTGGAGAAATGCCCATTCAGATCCTTTGCTCGTTTTTTAATTTGGACCATTTGCCTTTTATTATTGAGTTGTAAGAATTCTTTCTACATTACAGATACAAGTTCCTTGTCAGATATATGATTTATACAGGTTTTCTCCCATTCTGTGAGTTGTCTGGGTTTTTTTTTGTTTTTTTGTTTTTTTGTTTTTTTTTTGAGACAGAGTCTCGCCCCATCACCCAGGCTGGAGTGCAGTGGTGTGATCACAACTCACTGCAGCCTGACCTCCAGTGCTCAAGCAATTCTCCCACCTCAGCCTTCCGAGTAGCTGGGACTACAGGTACATGCCAGCACACTGGCTAATTTTTGTATTTTTTTATAGAGACAGGGTTTCGCCCTGTTGCCCAAGCTGGTCTTGAACTCCTGGGTTCAAGCGATCCACCCACTTCAGCCTCCCAAACTGCTGGGATTACAGGCATGAGCTACCATGCCTGGCCTTTTCACTTTCTTGATAATATCCTGTACAAAAGTTTTAAATTTGGATGAAGTCTAATTTATCTTTTCATTGTTGTTGTTGCTCATGTTTTTGGTGCAATATGAAAAATCTCTTTTGGCAAATCTAAGATCATGAAGATTTACCCCTTTGTTTTATTCTAATAGTTTTATAGTTTTAGCTCTTACATTTAGATTTTTGATACATTTTTAGTTCATATTTTATATATGGTATAAGGTGGGGTCAAACTGTATTCTTTTGTAAGTAGATAGACAGTTGTCGCTGCATCATTTGTTAGAAAGACTCTTCTTTCCCCCACTGAATAATCTTGGCACCCTAGGGGAAAATCATTGACCACTGACACATGGTTTTATTTCTGGACTTCCAATTCTATTCCTTTGATCTATATGGCTATCATTATGCCAGCACTATACTATCCTGATTGCCATTTGCTTTATAGTAAGTTTTGAAGTCAGAAAGTGTGAATCCTCCTCCCTTTTCTTTTTCAAGGTTGTTTTGGCTATTCTAGATGCCTTGCAACTCGTTTGCCAGTCTACAAATAAGAGAAAAGAGGTCATGAATTCAGAGCCGGGGATTAAACAGGCAATTCATTTGGTCTTTACTTGATAAAATGGTCCCAAGTTTCAGTCTAGATCGGGGCGGGCCAACTTTTTTTAAATATGTATAAGACTGGTTAGTTTCCAATACATTTTTTGTTAAGGGCCAGAGAGCATTTTAGGGTTGGCGAGCCATTTGGTCTCTGTTGCAATTACTCAGCTTTACCATGTAGCATGGAAGCAGCTATAGACAATACCTAGCAAATGACTGTGGTTGGGTTACAACAAAATTTTATTTATGGATACAAATAGATGTCACAAAATATTATCCTTTAAATTCTTTGCAACCATTTAAAATGTAAAGATCATTCTTAGCTCAAGGCCACACAGAAACATGTGATCAGCAAGGATTGGTGTTTAGGCTGTAGTTTGCCAACCTCTGATGTAGACCATCAGATTTCTGTGTCTAGATTCAGGATCACAGCCCCAGCTGAGTATTCGTAATTAATAGTTTTGACTTGTATTATTTCTTTGGCTTATCTCTGGGCTTACTAAATATATGCAGTCAAAATTCATGTCTTTGCCCTCATTTTAAAAACACACACATATACTTTCACACCTGTATCAATCTGTGTTCAACAAGGAGACAGAAACCATACAGTAATTTAAATTAAAGAATTATTTTGCTGGGGATGGTGGCTCATGCCTGTAATCCCAGCACTTTGGGAGGCTGAGGTCAGGAGTTTGAGACCAGCCTGGCAACATGGTGAAACTCCATCTCTACTAAAAATACAAAATTAGCTGGGTGTGGTAGTGGGTGCCTATAATCCCAGCTCCTTGGGAGGCTGAGGCAGGGAGAATTGCTTGAACTGGGAGGTGGAGGTTGCAGTGAGCAGAGATCACGCCATTGCACTCTGGCCTGGGCAACACAGCAAGCCTCCATCCCAAATATATATATATAGAGAGAGAGAGAGAGAGAGCGCGCAAACATAAATATAAATATGAAAAGAAAATCCTACAGCTGAGGGGGATTACCCAAGGATAAACTTGGAAAGAGGGTTCCCTCCCCAAGGCTAGGGTTCAGTCCTTCTTGGAGTTGTGGTTGCAGCCTATTAGATAGCAGAAAAGTTTGAGGGGGAAGGTTGTGCAGGCCAGAGTTGGTCCACAGCCACTAGGCAAGCAGGAATAACCCTCTGGGGCACAAGCAAGCCAAAGCTGGCAAATAGTACACAGAGGGAATTGGGAATACAGAGAGAGCTGGGGTGTTGATGTTGATACAAGGCGTGGATCACATGGTGTCTGTGTGGGGAAGGCCTAAGGAAACAACAGGAGCCAAGGTTAACGGGTGGATGAGCAGAGGTGGCCAAGGCACTGCTGTGGGCACTGCTGGAAATGGAGGCTGGAGAGCTGCAAGAACCTAGTACACTTCTGTGCACAGCTTGGGCTGGGACAGCCAGTGGTGGCTACTGGGGCCCTGGTGTGCATGCACTAGAGCTGGGGAGAGGGTCAGTGTGGGCTGGGGAGGCTCGAGCCTCTGCACAGGAGGAGGTCAGGTGGTCTGCTTGCTAGACAGCCAGTCCTGTGGGGCCCCCAGCATATGTACCAGTGGGACTACAGAGAGGGTATAGCAGTGGCCTGGGCTGGGGCACAGGCCCGTGCTGTTTCGGCTCCCAACTGAGCCACCAGTGCCTAAGTGGAGAGCTGTAGAAAACGTACTCCTTTGGTGGCCAATTGGTAGAAAAAGCTGTGTCCTGCAGGCATTTAGCATGGGAGAAAACTTCACTGGCCCTGGAGTGGAGTAAAAATGGGTACTCTCGCAGAGGTTGCAGTGAGCCGAGATCGCGCCATTGCACTCCAGCCTGGGCAACAAGAGCAAAACTCTGTCTTAAAAAAAAAAGAAAAGAAAAGAATAAAACAGGTACTCTCCAGGGACCTGGTGAAAGAGCCACCTAACCCAAGAAAGAGGGCCCTTCCCCCTGCAGTGTTGTTCTGGTGCCCTCTACTGATAAACCTTATGCCAGCTGGCAAAGGAAACACATAAAGAGCCCAGATCCATTTTCACAGACCAGGCAACAAAAGGAGAATTTGAAGCTCAAACAATAATTGATAATTGGCACAATTCCACATACACACACAGACACACTCTACCACATACAGAGGCATAATCCTGGACGCAGATGGGAAAAAGAGGAGACCCAGTTTGACTTACCCTCTAGAGAAGAAACTATTCTTATGGTAAACACAGATAAGAGGGGTGTTGACTTTCTGCTTGGATTCCTGGAGTGGTGAGAACTTTTTCTCTTTTGCAAATGTGTTTACTGTTCGAAAGCTGTGTTTGTGGGAGTCTTCTTTTACATTCTCACCTGTCTTCTACATTCAGGCAATCACCAAGTGCTTTGGAGACAAACCCTATGAAGTCTATCTTCTCTTTCAGTCCACTCTGCTATTGCCATAGCTTGTTATAAATTTTGCCTGGACAACTGCAATACTTCTGGCTTCCCAAATTTATACTGGTCTCAGTGCTGTTTATCACACTTCCTTTCATTCTCTTAAGTTTCCTCTCGGATTCTCTGCAATATCTCTTCCAGATCTCCAACCCCATATGAAATTCCTTTGCCAATATATTCAGCAGAAAATCTGATTGGAAATGTTTTCATATTCTTACTAGCTACGTCAAGTGTACCTCCAATACTGCACAATTTATTTACCCTAAGATTTTTACAGGTTGAGCCTTTCTCTCAAGACAGGTGATCAGATACAATGGCTCATGCCTATAATCCTAACACTTTAAAAGGCCAAGGTGGGAGAACTGCTTGAGCCCAGGAGTTCAAGACCACGACCACCTGGGTAACATAGTAAAAACTTGTCTCTATTAAAAAAAAAAAAAAAAGACAAATAAGCTCTTTTAGTGGCCGTGACTTAGGAGAAGGTACAGGCCCTTCTTCTTTAACCTAGGTTTCAGGTTACTAGAACAGACACAGAAGAGAGGAAGCTAAGACAAAAACAATTTTAAGTAGCATTAAAATTGACAAAACTCAGCTCTCTTTCTCCCTGCCAAAAAATTGCTTTCTAGTTCCCAAAGGAATTGGAAAGCAGGGAAAAGGTAAGAACTGATGGCTGGCAGCAGCAAGGGCGCTGCTGAGCCAACTGCTCTGCCTGAGAGCGGGCCGAGCTGGGGAAGCTGGACTCGGCCTTGGGGTCTGCATCAGTAGCAGATAAGAGCATCACCTATCGTCATGTGTAACCTGGCTTTGTGAGATTTTTCTAGTCGTCAACTATTGCCCCATAACTCACAGAAGGAATGCTTTTACCCTTTAAGAACACTAGTTAGGTAGAACTCTAGGAATCTTGTTTCGCTATTTTTTATTTTTATTTTTTTTTAGGATTATAGAACGTCATGCTTCAACCAGTCCCAAATTTCTCTTTAATCAAAGAGCAGCTGACTGGCTATTCTCCAAAATGATTTCTAGGTTAAAATTAATGAGTAAGATATGGGGCTAGATAAAAATAATCTTTCCACAATGAGAATGTAGATTTTATCCCTTACACATTTCATGCATATTAGAGAAAATAAAAAAGCATAACATGATATTTACTCATGGAAAAAGATTATGCAATGAGAGAATCTCATGTCTGTCAAGAATCCTCTACCACTTGCTCTCTTTTAGAAAAAATGATTTTTAAAATTATATGTGCTTACTCTGTTTTTGTTTGAAATGGAGTCTCACTCTGTCGCCCAGGCTGCAGTGCAATGGCATGATCTCGGCTCACTTCAACCTCCACCTCCCAGGTTCAAGCAATTCTCCTGCCTCAGCCTCCCAAGTAGCTGGGATTACAGGCATGTGCCACCACACCTGGCTAATTTTTTTATTTTTAGTAGAGACAGGGTTCCACCATGTTGGCCAGGCTGGTCTTGAATGCCTGACCTCAGGTGATCCACCTGCTTCAGCCTCCCAAAGTGCTGGGATTGAGCCCAGCACTTTGGGAGTTTTGGATTTGAGCCCAGCACCAGGTATGAGCCACCACGCCTGGCCAGCCTACTTTGGATATATGAGAAATATATGCACAGATATTTTGAAATTAGGTTAGATTGCATGTATACATTATTTCACCTTTAATCTGAATTACTTTACCTAATTTCACAGCTGGGTGCTGTCAGATTGTCTGCCATCTTGAAAGTCCCTTCAACCCAAATCCTTTCTGTGGACTCATCACACAAGGTACCACCTTATGACTATTCCAGGTAGTCATATTTCTGTAAGTTTTTTGATCAGATTTCATTGTTTCTGCTCATTGCGATTACTGGGTCAAATGTTTCCAAACTAAAATTGATCTTTTTTTTTTTTCGCCAAAGAGACAAGGTCTAACTATTTTGTCCAGGCTGGTCTCAAACTCCTGGGCTCAAGTGATCCTCCCATAATGGCCTCCCAAAATGCTGCGATTACAGGCATGAGCTACCACGCCTGGCAATCCACTACCAATTTTTCAGAAAACTCAGCAAAAATCAATATGAAAAAAAAATTCTAAAACTAAAAGTGAGGAAGAATGATGGTGGGTTCTGAACTCAAGATCATGGTTTGAAGAAATGGGTAGGACATTTGGATAGCTAAATTAAAAGGCCAAAAAGAGGTGCACCTCAAGACTTCTTGGAGTGAGGCTTAAATGGTGAGGCCAGGAAGGATGCAGGTAGCAATTTGACTTTAGTTTGAGTCCCCCAGTTCTCTAAAGTACCCCCCACCCCACCCAATCTGGGCTTGGTCCCCTCATTAGTAGGACTTGTTTGGATGCTGCAGGCATTTGAACACCCATCTCATGTTGGAAATAAGCTGATACATAAAGACTGAACTCTTCCTTCTTAGGCACCAAAGCCATAGTCCTAGAGTGGAGAATCTGCACCTCTCTTTCATCTGAGAGAAACTCTAGTACATTTCAATTCCGTTTCCTCCTGGGATGGAGTAGAAAGGTCCTGATAGTGACCCTTCCTAGAAACAAAGGAGGGGAGTGAGCATACCCTGGGCAAGCCCCTTCCAGGGCTGGAAAGATGACATCTTTGCCCCTCTCCCTTTGCTGGGCTGGGGGGGGCAGTCCTTTCCCTGGGCCATGTCTGAGGTCGCTACAGGTTATGGGGGATTTCAGTAAAAATCAATAATAATTCTGCATCATTTTTTTTCTTTCCACTCCTTTTTTCAAAGGTAAGAGCTGGTTTTCTTGTTTGTTTTTTCTTTCCCAGCGGTAGGAGGAATGTTGGGATTGTCTGGAATTGGGAGGGCCTACCCTTCATTCTTCAAAATCCTAGAGACTATATACCTGCATATACTTTTCCCTCAGTGGCCTCCAATTCTGATCAGAAGTTGGTGTTATAGGGGTAGTTCTGGCAAAGGGTGGGGGCCCACACTCCCAGACATGCACATCCTTTTCCCCCATCAGACCTGACTCTAAGGAGCCATTGGAAAATTGATGCTCTGGTGTGAATGTCTCCTCCAAAATTCATGTTGAAATTCAATTGCCATTATGATGAGATTTGTGGATGGGACCTTTAAGAGGTGTTTAGGTTATGAGGGCTCAGCCCTCACAAATAGATTAATACCAATATCACAAGAGTGGATTAGTTATCTTGGAGTAGGTTCCTGATAAAAAGGGTAATTCCAGCCCCCTTTTTCTCTCTGTCTCACATACTCGCTTGCTCTACTGTCTTCACCATGGGATGATGCAGCATAAAGGCCCCCACTGGATGCTGGCACCATGCTCTTGGACTTCCCAGCCTCTAGAACCACGAACCAAATAAATTTGTGTACATTATAAATCACTCAGTCTGTGACATTCTGTTATAACAGCAGAAAACAGATTAAGACCGCTAACCTCATGCCTGGGGCAGGCAAGTGGGGAGAGGCCTTGGAGCCAGTAATTCTTTCTTTTTTTATCCTCTCCTTGAATGAGGTGTCCAAAACACTTCGTGCTGCTTCTGATTTTCCAAGCCTGATATGCATTTTATGGATCTTGCAAACTCCAGTTGGGCAAACAAATTTGCTAGAGCCTAGGAAGACCCTCTCCAGTGAATAGTTATTGACCCAAGACAGAGAATCAGAGCCAGAGCATGCGAAGTTTATTCAAAAGTCTGGGCAATTTGGGCTCTGAGGGAGGAAGATTAAAAAAGGGTGTGGGTAAAAGATCCTTGGCCTGAAAAACAATGGACGGAGTATGACTAGGTTGTCTCAGACCAGTTATTAGAGGGATGATGTGTGGGTATCATTAGCAGGACTGGGCCCTAGAATTAGAGGGCCAAGGGGACATGGTATCGGAGCTATGTTTAGGAGTCTTTACATCTATTATTGTTGATCTGACATGGGGAGTAGCTAAGAGGCCCAAAGCAATGACTCATGACTCAAGAACAGTGTGGGCATGGTTAAAGGACCTGCCCCTGCAATCTAGAAGGCTGCCGGGGGGATGTGGTTAAAGGGTCCCTAGAACTGGAGGACTGAGCAGATCATTAAGGACTGCAAAACTTCAGTGGAGTAGAGAAGTATTCAGCAAAGACACCTGCAGAAAGAAAGAAAAAGAGAGAGGGCGAGGTGGGGAGAGAAAGAGAAAGACACAAAGAGAGAAAGAGAATACCTAGGGAAGGAAGCTTTCACAGAAGCTGAAGAAAGTGACCAGTCTGGAGAAGAGGCAACCCAGCCCCTGGAGACCTGGAAAATCCCCTCCCTGCAACTGGCCTGTCTCTAGAACCTAATCACTCCTCCACATGAAAAGGATCAGATTCTCCAAAAAATCTATTAGATTGATTCTCAAGGGTTGAATTCATGCAGGAAACCCTGACTGTGAATTTGAATTCCTTGCACCTTTCCGGTCAGCTGAGTGGCCAAGCCACACAGCCTGAACTTACTAAAGAAATTTTGAACTAAAACAAAGGGATAAGAAAACATGGGAAAGAACTGGTATATGAAAATAAAACGAGTTGATCATTTTTTGATTACTTAAATAAAGCCTACTTTTTTATTCCGATTCCAAGAAGTAGAAAAGAATGCTTATTTAACAGTTACTGCCATCTTCGCTCACATTCAGAGTACATGGGGGAGTCAAGACATCTCCTGAAAACCCCTCAGAGGTGAGTGAGGTAGTGACTTGGGGTAAAGACTCTGTCTTCCTAAGTCAGTTGAGGAGGGACATCGGGATGAAGCTCCACCCACAAGCCCTGCACACACAGGTCTTCTCCCTGAGTGTGTCCTCCTTTAGTACAAGATGAGGTTGAACTTATTGCTAGTGTGTTTCACATTTTCCCTCCCCACCCATGTAAAGCTTGTCCCAAAAAAGCTGTTCTTTGCTGAGGTGTGCCTTTTTACTAAGTCCTTGTCCATTCTCCCGACATGTGCAGAATTTCTATTCTATATACTCTGGGGCTTATTGAGGGGTGACTTGTGGCTGAAGCCTTATCTACACCCCTTATATACCTAATGTGTCTTAGAATCAATTCTCTGGAGAGACAATGAGATGGAAAATTAAGGATTCATTGGGGAGTGAGGGCAGGACTGGGCAGAGGAAGAGCTGATGTGCAACGTGTCTGCAACCCAGTGATCCTTCAGTTTGATGGGGATCTCTGGATCTGGAATGACCTTCTGGAATTGTCCGCATTGAGTCAAGGGTTGGGGCCAGAAGCTATCCCTGCAAAGAGGCATAGCCCCTGTGGTGTGTGCAGTTCCCTGTGGCTGAGAGCGAGTTCCGGAGTGGAATGCATCACTGCCAGCAGCAACGCTGTTCTCTCAAGCAGCCGGGGTGTTAGCCATGAAAAGGTCATCTGGGCAGAGCTCCACAGTGTCCCCACATGCAGAGTCTCCCTGTGGTGTGTGATCACAAAAGCTTTGCCCATACATCCTGCAAACAAAGACCTCCTTCCAGAGGGCCACCTTGTGCCTGACTGTCCATTCTTTTGCTGATGCTCACCAACACTCCCCAGACAAGGGTGCCCTCCCCTGAGGCGGTCATCGGATGTTTGGTAAATGTTTGATTATTGCTAAAGCCTTCCCACAGTCCCTACACATAAACTTCTCTCCTAAGTGTGTCTTCTTGTGCATGCTGAAGGCTGACTGATGGCTACAGTTGCCCATACTGTATACTCATAAGGCTCCTCTCCTGAACGTGTCCCTCCCATGCCTGATAAAGGTCGACACATCTCTGGAACTTCACTCACAATCTGCATACACAGGGTCTACTTCCCATGTGTGTCTCTGGGGTAACATGAGGCTTGACTGAGGACTCAGGTCTTGTTCACGACCCCTGCATACACAGGTTTCTCCCGTCAGTGTGTCCTCTGGTGTCTGATGAGATTTGACTTATGACTAAAGCCTCGCCCACACTCCCTACAAACATAATGCTTCTCCCCTGAGTGTATCCTCTGGTGGACAAGGAGGAGTGATTTCCGGCTAAAGCCTCGGCCACACTCACTGCACACGTAAGGCTTCTCTCCTGAGTGTGTCCTCTCATGTACAATGAGGGTTGACTTGTCACAAAAGCCTCGCCCACATTCCCTGCAAATATAAGGCTTCTCATTTGAGTGTGTCCTCTGGTGTCTGATGAGATTTGACTTCTGGCTAAAACCTCTCCTACACTCCCTGCAGACATAATGCTTCTCCCCTGAGTGTGTCCTCTGGTGGACAAGGAGGAGTGATGTCCGACTAAAGCCTCGGCCACACTCACCACACACATAAGGCTTCTCTCCAGAGTGCGTCCGCTCGTGTATGATGAGGGTTGACTTGTCGCAAAAGCCTCTCCCACACTCCCTGCAAACATAAGGCTTCTCATCCAAGTGTGTCCTCTGGTGTTTGATGAGATCTGAGTTCTGGCTAAAGCCTCGCCCACACTCCCTGCAAACATAAGGCTTCTCCCCTGAGTGTATCCTCTGGTGTTTTCTGAGGGTTGACTTGTCACAAAAGCCTCGTCCACACTCCAGGCACACATAGGGTTTCTCACCAGAGTGTGTCCTCTGGTGTCTGATGAAGGATGACTTCTCACTAAAGCCTCGCCCACAGTCGCTGCAAACATAGGGCTTCTCTTCTGAGTGAGTCCACTGATGTCTCTTGAGGATGGAATTATTTCTAAAGCTTTGCCCACACTCCCTGCACAAGTAAGGCTTCTCTTCTGAATGTGTTCTCTGGTGTCTGCTGAGGTTGGACTTCTGGCTAAAACCTCGCCCGCACTCACTGCACACATAAGGCTTCTCCATCGAGTGTGTACGATGGTGTCTGATGAGGGCTGATCTATCTTTAAAGCTTCGCCCACAATCACTGCAAATGTAGGGCTTCTTCCCTAAGAGGGTTCTCGGGTTTGTAATAAAGTTTGATTCCAGGCTACGGTCCGGTTCACACTCTCTACAGTTGATTGCTCCAAATCTCAAGGTTTCTGATTCCTTCAAGCCTTTGTCTGGCTGCACAGGGTTTGGTCTTTGGGCTGAGCTGGGCTCTACTTCTACCACCATGTTGACTTTTCTAGGACTTGCTGACTCTCTTTGGAGTGGGCTGGGGAATGCCCTTGAGGTTTCTCTCTCCTCTGTCCTTGGAGACCAGGGTTTGGAGCCACCTCCTCTCTCCTGACCTTCTGCATTTTCATACCAACAGCTTAGATGGGAATACTGCTGCCTCTGCTGTTTCCAATGCCTTGGGCTAGAATTCCCTGGATGGAAGTGATTTTCTGCACATAAGCCCAGGAAGATCTGAAGTACATGCTGGCTGAGGAATTGCTGACAGGAGAAGGCCAGAAGGCAGGAGGAACAAGGGTAGATTTCTGGCTTTGGTTCTGCTGAAGAATGAAAGTTTTCAGTTAGAGTAGCCATAAGTAGGGCTGCTGAGTTGTTCTGCCTTGTCTTAGGACACAGAATGTTTTACTGCCATACCTGTAATTGATAATATAAGTACAACACAATTTGCTTCTGAGCAATGATTCCTTTACATTCCATCACATTTTCTATTGAGATCCAGAAAATCCACACCAAAAATATCTTGAGAAACCAGGAACCTCTCAAGTGAGTATTCTGCTCTGTAAACAACTTCAATTATAGTTAGCCTTCTCCTAAGCCACAGACATTCACGTTGGTATATACTGTCCACAACTCTTTGTTCTGCTTGGAGATAGTGGTCTCTATGACACATGTGGAAATCCCCTTATGACTTTTCTTATTATATAAAAAAGGGTCTCATAGACATAAAAAGTCCCTCAGTCTGGTGGGCTTCCGAATGTAGGAGAAAGTGTATGGAATACTGGTTAAAGAAATTATTGTATATAAAACAAATATAAATTTCAGGCTGCCCACCTGTAAACAAAGACTTATTAGAAAATGTCAAAGTATTAGGTTCTCTACTAAGTATTATGAATTCAACAATGAACAAGACAGACATGGTCTATGATTTTAGGATTCTGGCACCAAGCCAAAACAACAAAATCTGCCTTTCTTTCCACTTTTCATAAATCAGTAAAAAGAAAAACTTTTCATTTACAGCAGCACCTGCCTACAAAATATCAAAACCAGATGTTGCATTTCATCACAACAGGATCTATCCAATTGAGGCTGAGAAATGACCACGTACTTGGCCCCAGACCCTACTGGGCCTAATTGAAGACTTCTGCCTAACTAAGGAACACTGGAATCTTTATAATCAACTGTGTCTGTCCCTAAAAACTCATCCTATCCTATCCAGAATGCTAGTTTTCAAACCTTATTTAGCATAACCATCATGAAACTGCTCCCTAAGAGTAAAAATCTTTTATTTTTTCCCCTTCACCAAACTATACAGTGAATTTCTTCACTGCTGTGTCTCCTTGCCTATTAAGTAAATGATTTGTGCCATTTGATTTTTTGACCTTTTGTGGTCTTTTAGTTTTTGACAATGTGTTTTCCCTTTGGTTGCTTTGACAGGGCACTCACCAGTGCTGGAACTGCTGGACTGCCAGAGGAACATAGCTGTGTGTAGACTGCTCCGTAGGTGCTCAAAGCTGCTTCTGGCAGCCTTGCCATGGGTGAGGCTCTCAGCAGCCGTCAGGCTCTGCTTGCTGTCACTGAGCACTCCCTGGGTTTATTTGGTTTACTTGGGTTCTCAAAGTAACTCATTATTTGCTTCTATTTCTGGCCAGTCATCTCTTATAAGACTTGTGGTCATTCTGGTATTTTGTGACATGAACTTTTTGTCTTGATATTTTGACTGTGATTCGCTGCCATCTTTTTGGCTTATCTAGAAGCATACCAGGTCATTCAGACTACAGTCTGAATATATATATGGCAGTGACGTAACACCCCACATCACTGAGAAGTATTTCAGTAGGAGAAGAAATCTCATTTGTGTCTATTTTGTGTTAAACACTGGAACAAAAAGCTCCTTACACTTAACACCCTGTTAAAGGGACCCCGTGTATACTCATTAGGATTCTAATCCCTACGCCTTACTAGCAAAGTGTCATCATTTCACTAATTTAGATTTACTGAGGCCATTTTGAGGAACTCTGTTTTCTATCATGCCCCTTTGCTGTATAATAATTCAGTATATATATCTTTTTTTTTTTTTTTGAGACAGAGTCTCGCTCTCTCTCCCAGTCTGGAGTGCAGTGGCACGATCTCAGCTCACTGCAAGCTCTGCCTCTCAGGTTCACACCATTCTCCTGCCTCAGCCTCCTGAGTAGCTGGGACTACAGGCGCCCACCACCACGCCCGGCTAATTTTTTGTATTTTTAGTAGAGACAGGGTTTCACCGTGTTAGCCAGGATGGTCTCGATCTCCTGACCTCGTGATCTACCCGCCTCGGCCTCCCAAAGTGCTGGGATTACAGGTGTGAGCCACCGCACCCGGCCAATAATTCAGTATGTATTTCTAAAGAACTATATAGTTGAGAGATCTGGCTTGCATCATCAATATATTTACTCATTTGCTTAATCTTAAAATGCAAGGAATAAGGCCAGGTGCAGTGGCTCACGCCTGTAATCCCAGCACTTTGGGAGGCTGAGGCAGGCAGATCACCTGAGGTCGGGAGTTCCAGAACAGCCTGACCAACATGGAGAAACCCCATCTCTACTAAAGATACAAAATTAGCCAGGTGTGGTGGCATATGCCTGTAATCCCAGCTACTTGGGAGGCTGAGGCAGGAGAATCTCTTGAACCCAGGAGGCAGAGGTTGTGGTGAGCCGAGATCGCACCATTGCACTCTAGCCTGGGCAACAAAAGCGAAATTCTGTCTTTAAAAAAAAAAAAAAAAAAAATGCAAGGAATATAGTTTCAGAATTGTTGACCCACATCCTTACAAAACACAATATACAAAATATAGTCCATATGGCTCAAGATTTGTATGCAGTTCTTCTTTGTCAATAGAGAAGGAGTTGGCCAATTTTTTCTGAAAAGAACCAAAGAGTAAATATTTTAGGCTTTGTAGGTGACATGGTCTCTATCATACTGCTTAACTCTGCCATTGTATAACAAACGCAGCCATAAATAATTCATTGTTCCAAAAAAACTTTATTTACAAAAACAGGCAGTGAGACAGATTTGGCCTGTAGGCCCTAGTTTGCCAATCCTCATTTTCCTATGGAGTATGGGCAAAGCTGTCTGTTAAATGGGTTGTTTTCCCCTGTTACCTGTGGTCGTGTTATTATTTTGGAACAGTTAGGTAGATTTGTTTCTCTTGGTATTCCATTTTAGGGATTTTCCCTCTCTTTGTTGATTTAATTCCTTTCTTTGAGTATTTAAACACTAATATGCTCCAAAAGTGCAAAACTATTCAGAAAGGACATGCCTCTCCTTTCCATAGCCTTCCAGCCAAATTCCAATATAACCTCACAGCTAACCAATCTCATTAGTTCCTGGTTTATTAACCCTGTATTACTTTGTGGGGGGGCGGGGGGGGGGAAGAAGAAGAAATAGATATGCATATGCTCATAATTTCTCACTTTTAAAAATACTCTTTGCACTTGGCTCTTTTCACCTAATATATCCTAGAATTTACTCCCTGTCAGTTCAGAGGAGCTCTTCTGCATTTTGGAAGCATGTATCATAACTTCTTCAACCAATTTACTACATAAGGGCAATTAGGTTACTCTAATATTTTATAAAGAAACAATGCTATAATGAATAACCTTGTGCAAGTGTACTATCTTTGGAGATGAATCTTCAGGGTAAATTCCTATAGGTAGGATTGCCAGGTCAAAGCATACGCATATATAGTTTTGTTACATGTTGCCAAATTTCCCTCCACAATAGCTGTAGCATTTCTGCATTGCCATCGGCAGTGTATAATGTTGCCTATATCCCTCAGCTCCGCCAAGTGTTCTGTCAACCTTTCGAAATGCTGCCAATGATAAGAATGGTGTGTAGTTTTAATTTGCATTAATCTAATTAGAAGTGAAATTGAACACCTTTTCCAACATTTAAGGGACAATGTTATATTTTATTTTGTGAATTGTCTATTCAGGTATTTTGCCTATTTTCTTCCTATCTGGTTTTAGGGTTCTTCTCTTTGAATTTTAAGATTCATTCTATATTATGGAAAATAACTCTTTATATGTGATATACTGTATGTGGCAAATATTTCCTGGAAATTTGTCCTTTCTTTTGACTTTGCTTACAGTGTCAAACTTATCACTCTTCTCCTCTAGGCATCTAGGTTTTTAGTCAAATTTAGAAAACCTTTTACTATGTCCAGGTGATAGAATATTTACCCCCATTCTATCCTAGTATGTTTACGGTTTAATGTTTTACATTTAGATCTAGTCGTTTGGGATTTTTCTTGTACATGGTGTGTGGTATATGGTCCAATGTTATATTTTTCCCGATGGATATCTAGTTGCCCAACCCCATTTATTAAAACGTCCATCTTTGCTCCAGGGATTTGAGATGCCACCTTCATCACATACCAAAGTTCCATAAGTACTTGGGTTGACTTGCTGACTTGCTCCCTGATTCCACTGGTCTATTTGTCTAGTCATGGGCCAGCACCACAATGTTTTCTTTCTTTATTTTCTGCTTGCAGCTTCAACTCAAAGGACACATTTTAATTCTAAAGGTTTTGTAGCATACGTTAGTGTCTGATAAGGATAGTACCCTGTTATGGCTTTTATTTTTCAGTGTATTCTTGGCTATTTTTCCACCTTTATTTTTCCATGTGAATTTTGCAAAAGAATTTCACTTTTTTATTGGGACATGTTAACTTTTTGAATTACCTTAGGGATAACTGACAACCTGATTTTAATCTATAAAAATATTTTTTGAGGTCAGGCATTGTGGCTTACACCTGTAATCCCAGCACTTCGGGACGCCCACACAGGTGGATCACTTTAGACCAGGAGCTCAAGACCAGCCTGGGCAACATGGCAAAACCCTGTCTCTACTAAAAATACAAACAATTAGCTGGCATTGTGGCATGCACCTGTAGTCCCAGATACTAGGAAGGTTGAGGTGGGAGAATCACCTAAGCCCAGGAAGTTGAGGCTGCAGTGAGCTATGATCATGCCACTGTACTCCAGCCTGGATGACAGACGTGAGACCCTGTCTCAAAATATATATAATTTCTTTTAATCAAAGAAATTTTAACACAGATTTGGTATTAGATGATACCATTAACTTTGTTGAATGTAGTAATGGTATTGTGGTTATATAAGAATCCATTTTCACTTTTTAGAGAAATGTGGCATATTTAAGGGTGTCATGATATTTAGAATTAACTTTGAAATAATTTGGCCAGAAAGGGAGAAGCGAATGATAATGCAAGCGGGCAATGTGTTAGTAACTATTAAGTCTAGGTAATTCGTGTTCCTCCTTGACCTATCAGCCCTACAAACACTTATTTCTTTTTTTTTTTTTTTTTTTTTTGAGACGGAGTCTCGCTGTCGCCCAGGCTGGAGTGCAGTGGTGCGATCTCAGCTCACTGCAAGCTCCGCCTCCCAGGTTCACGCCATTCTCCTGCCTCAGCCTCCTGAGTAGCTGGGACTACAGGCACCCGCCACCTTGCCTGGCTAGTTTTTTGTATTTTTTAGTAGAGACGGGGTTTCACCGTGTTAGCCAGGATGGTCTCGATCTCCTGACCTTGTGATCCGCCTGTCTCGGCCTCCCAAAGTGCTGGGATTACAGGCTTGAGCCACCGCGCCCGACCACGAACACTTATTTCTAAGATTCAGCCTAAGCTACCCTCTTGCAGCAAACGGTATTTTGGTCACAATATCTGCTGTTCCTCCCCACTGAGCCCATCTCTGAAGAAGGATTATCTTTCCCACCACAGTGACATCAGACTTAGCTGTGGGATTTGCTTTGGCCAATGAAGGTTAGCGGAAAGTCAGTGCACTTTCAAACAAGTTTTAAGAGCCACGATGTGGTCCCATCATTGCTCTTTTTCCCTATACCTTGAGAACCCCACGATCCAGACAGAAACTGCTCCTTTTGCTTGGATCCCAGAACCAAGAGAGTTGAACCACACCTGAAGTAACCAAGAGGTAATGTAAGTGAGAAATGAACATTGGCTATTATAAGTATTGGGGTTATCACAGTATTATCTGGTCTAAGCTTATTAAATTATCTCCCCTGTGAAGGCTTTAAAGATTATTTCAGAAAGAACTGGCCCATTTATTTCTAACAATGCCCTTGAAGAAAAGACGTTAACATGAATATGTGAAGAAAGAGAGAAAAACAGATTTGGGCTGAGCAACATGGCTCACACCCGTAATCCCAGCACTCTGGGAGGCCAGGGTGGGTGGATTGCTTAAGCCTAGGAGTTTGAGACCAGCCTGGGCAACGTGGCAAAACTCTGTCTGAAAAAAAAGAAATAAAATAAAATAAAATAAGGAAAGAAAAGGAAAAGGGAAAGGGAAAAAAGGGGAAAGGAGAAAGAGAAAAGAAAGAAAGAAAGAGAAAGAGACTGGTTTAGGAGGAAAAATGGTATGCTCTCAAGTTTTTATAACTTTAAGAATAAACTTGTAGTTGCAGGCAAGGAGAAATATGGGGATGAAGCACAGGTGAGACAGCGGTAGATAATGGGTTCATTATAATATGTGATGGGGAAAATCGTTAAAGTTCACAAATTGTTAAAGGGTATAAATATAAACACGGAAAAGGAGTATGTGACACTAACTCCTGTGGACCCCTGCAGTCCAAAGAAAAGAAAAAGAAGAAAGAGAATAGCCCAAAAGAGAGACGTAAGAGGCTGGAAACTGTGGAACATTATGGTGTCAAGCAAGACAAAGCAAACAATTTCAAGGAATGCAATTGGGATCCAGGTTTTCAATATCAAGATTCATTTGAACTAGGTCATTTGTTTGTTTGTTGTTTTATGGGTTTTTTGTTTGTTTGTTTGTTTGTTTGAGATGGAGTTTTGCGCTTGTTCCCCAGGCTGGAGTGCAATGACATGATTTCGGCTCACTGCAACCTCCACCTCCTGGGTTCAAGTGAATCTCCTGCCTCAGCCTCCTGAGTAGCTGGGATTACAGGTGCCTGCCACCACACTTGGCTATGAACCAGGTCATTTTTAACATTTTCCTCTGAATCAGTTATATGTATTAACAGTGGGAGAGAAAACAGTATGACCAGAGAAAAATAAAAACAAAACCTAGTTGGACTAAGTAGCTAAGACCAAATCAAAACACACTAAACCATTCACAAAAATGATCCATCTTTTTTTTTAAAAGAAAAACACAGCCCACACAGAACCAGTCCGAAATGGATGAATCTATACTGATTTAGATGGAGCCAGGTCAGATGGGAGCTAGTTCAAACCAGAGGGAATCAGATCAAAACACATCAAAGAAGATGAAAATGGAATAAGGTAAATCTGATTAAATCACATCAGGGAAACAGCCATGCCATTTGGAGCAAACTCCTGAAGAAACTCCTCCCTGAAACTGGTTTGTGTCTCCAAAAATGTGATTCTTCTCTACATGTTGTATCTAGAAATATAGGAATATCTAGAACAGTTAGCTCCAGCAGCCACTGGCCATGTGTTTACTGAACACTTGAAACGTGGCTAATCTGAACTAAGATGTGCTCTAAGTGTAAAATACAACCAGGTTTTGAACACAGGACCAAAAACATAAGTAAAATACCTAATTAATAAGTTTTTAGGTTAATTTCATGTTAAAATGATATTTTAATATACTATTAAATAATATATACATCTTTTTGAGGGCGGAGTCTCAGCCTGTCGCTTCCCAGGCTGAGTGCAGTGGCTGTCCTGCCCACTGCAAGTCTACCTGGCTTTCATTTTATCTTCTGCTCCTCAGCCTCCGAGTAGCTGGGATCATGGCGGGCTCACTCTTCACTGTCTCCGCCACTTTTTGTATTTTTAGTAGAGACGGGTTTCACCAGCAGCTGTGATGGTCTCTGGGATCTCCTGACCTTTCGTGATCCCGCCTGGCCTCGCCTCCCAGTTGGGATTACAGGCTGGAGCCACCACGCCCGCAATATATATATTCTCCCAAAGTTGATTCCCACCTGTGTAGTTATAATTTGTAAAATGTGGTTACTAGGAAATTTAAAATTACCTATGTGGCTCACGTTATATTTCTACTAGACAGCACTGATCTAGAACAAGGAGTGGAAAATGACTGCCCACAAGCTAAATCCAGTCCTCTGTTTTTGTATCACCTACAAGCTAAGAATGGTTTTTACATTTTTCAGTGGCTAGAAAAAAGTAAAAAGAGTAGTCATATTTCATGATACATAAACATAATATTAAATTCAAATTTCAGTGTCTATAAAGAAAGTTTTATTGGAACATATCCACGCTCATTCGTTTGCGTATTGTTTATGGCTGCAACTCAATGGCAAGTTAAGGGTTGTTACAGAGGCCTTATCACCTGCAAAAACAGTTATTGTTTGGCCCTTTACAGAAAAAGTTGGCCAATCCCTCATCTAGAGTTATGTTGCAATTGACATTTATCAACCCAGATTTAAATAATTTTTTTATTTTTATTTTTTATTTTTTCAGACTGAGTTTCACTCTGTCACCAGGCTGGAGTGCAATGGCACAATCTCAGCTCACTGCAACCTCCGACTCCCTGGTTCAAGCGATTCTCCTGCCCCAGCCTCCCAAGTAGCTGAGATTACAGGCACATGCCACCACACTCAGCTAATTTTTGTATTTTTAGTAGAGACGGGGTTTCACCATGTTGGCCAGGATGGTCTCGATCTCCTGACCTCGTTTAGGTTTGCAAACAAACGAAAAAGAAAAAAACATGGTTTATGAAACCCCCAAACCACAATAAACTTGACTCTTAATTTTAACTTACATCACAGAGCTGCATCTCTCCCTACTCTCCCCCTTGCAAACCATGCCCCCAGCCTCACTGGCCTCCTTGCAGCTTCATGTATTGGGCAGGTACATCCCTTCATTAAGGTCTGCGTGTCAGTAATTCCCTCCACCTGAAATGCTCTTACCCTAGATACCTACAGTTCTAACCTCCTCACCACATTATGTCTTTAGCCAAATATTACTTCTTCAGTGATTTCAAATACCCAGTTTTAAAATTCAGCCAGTCACCCTATCACACCCAATACCCCTTTATCCTGCCTTATATCATTATTTTTTACTAAGTTGCACTTATCACCTTTTAACATACCGTATTATAATATCCCTGTATATGAAGCTTTTGGTTTGTTGTCTGTCTCCTTATACTAGAAAGTAAGCCCCATGGAGGCAGGGATTACGATTTTGTTTACTAATGTGTTGTAAATATCTAGAACATTTTTTTGTGGTACATAGTAGGTGATCAATAAATCGCTACTGAATTAATGAAGGAAAGGAAAGAACACAGCCTCACCCAATGAGAGAAGATTCCTATAATTCTCCAGCATCACTTCTTTGTATAGATTCCTCTGCTCTGGACTCAGTCTCTTCCATTCTGCTTCTGTGAAGATCACAGCCACATCCCTGAATGTAACTGGTACCTACAAACAACCAGTAAATTAATGTATAGCAAGCCACCATCAATCTTCCCTGTGTGTGGAGCACAGCTGGTGACCCTGGAGAGCCTGGATATGCAAGTTGATGTAATTCATCAGAATATATGGTTCTCCCTATGAAGAAGTTCTGAACACTACTGTGTGCCTAGTTTTCTGTTAAAATCTGTGAGGAGCATAACTGAGCACAGAACACATTCTAGGCCCTTGACATGTATGATTTCATTGGAGAAATGATTTGTGAATTACTTTGTAAACCTCAGGCTGTGTTTAGGACAGTGACCTTGAGAATTCATAATGAAGGAATTCAGAGATAAAACAGCAGAGAATGGGCTGCAGAAGGAACAAAAGCATCACAGACTTAGGGCTTGTGCTGGGCAGCAGGCAGTGGTAAAGATTTAGAAAAAATGGAAGAAAACTTTGATTACAGAGAAAAATGGGAGTGAACAGATGGGGTCTGGAATGAGCATTTCTTAAAAGCTCAGGTTACTAAATGGGATCTATAAAATCCCTGTCTTTGCTATGTGCTTTAACAACTTTTTTCAAGAAAGCCTAATGCTTCACTCATCTACCCAGATGTTGACCGCCTTTTCCCTTCCCAAGAAAGAGAATATATGTCTGTTCTCTGGGAAATGAGCCAGCACTTCAGAGAAAAAAAAAATGTAATCCCAACTCACCACTATTTGGGCCTTTCCCTCCTTTTCCTGGGGCCAGTCAGTATCATTAGAAGGCAAGCCTAGTGAAAGAAAAAGAAGCTATGGGAAACCAGAGCCCCCGCCCCCCAGGCTCCCTGAGCAGCTCTTTTGAGCCTTAGGATGAAGGAAGGAGTCACTTTACTCAGAGGTGACCTCTGAAGCATTTTCAGGTGAACCTGGAGACTTGGCTCCCTCTTCATCTTTCTGGCCCCTCAACAATTCTCACCTTTTGCTTTATGATTTTGGATCAATTTCTTCATGGTCTCTACATTTTCCCCATTCTTTGAAAGCAAAATCTCTTCCCAGTATTGATCTCCCAGTGCTGAAGGATGAGGCAACATCATGGCCCCAGAGTCAGCCCAGTGTGAGCCTTGAAATTCTGCCAGAGGTCCAGGTAGATGTTATTTCATCTCAAGATGGAGTTCTGCTGCCTGTGGTGACTTCTACCAACCTTAATTGTAAAAGCTCATCTTGTTTTTCCATGCAGCCAGGACCTGTGGGATGAAGAAGCAATTTGCTATTGCTGGGGCTTTTATTGTGGGCCCTAGGCTTATGCCTCTTCAACAGGGATCCTGTTCTCTCACACCCTCCTCATTGAACAAACATAGAGTCTCCATCTACAAGGGTTCCCTGGATTTTCTACCTTCATTCACTCTACCTTCATTTCTAGGCCCTCATGCTTATGTTCTGCCACTCTCCCTTAGCTCTCAAATCTTACTTCTTCTGCCTCTGTACCTCAGATTCAAACTCTATGTTTCAGATCAGTCTCTGCTACTACCTGAAGCCTGAGTCAGAGAGAAGACAGAATATAACATAATGCCTATGGAGAAAGAGCCTCTGACTGTTTCCTGCAGACCAATCAAGGCGTGCAGAACTCAGCTTCTGATTCCCCTGCCCCAACCCCAGGTTCCATCTATATTCAGTTACTTATGTCTTGAATGGGCACAGTGGCTCACACCTGTAATCTCAGTACTCTGGGAGGCCAAGGCAAGCTAATTGCTTAAGCTCAGGGGCTCAAGACCAGTCTGGGCAACATAGCGAAATGCCATCTCTACAAAAAATACAAAAATTAGCTGGGCATGATGGTGTGTGCCTGTAGCCCTAGCTACT
This sequence comes from Papio anubis, assembly GCF_008728515.1. NCBI lineage: Eukaryota > Metazoa > Chordata > Mammalia > Primates > Cercopithecidae > Papio > Papio anubis. The sequence goes on along the minus strand of NC_044991.1, from coordinate 55,999,124 downwards.
CAGCAGGCTAAGGTGGGAGGATCACCTGAGCTCAGGGAGTCAAGGCTGCAGTGAGCTGAGATCGTGCCACTGCACTCTAGCCTGGGCGACAGGAGTAAGACCCTGTCTCAAAAAAAGGAAAAAAAAAAAAAAAGATCCCTATGTCCCTGGTATTCTGAGGAGTTTAGGAGATCAAAAGTCAGTCCTTCTTACTTAAGGCAGAGCTCCAGGTCTCACAATTACTCTAAAGTGATAACCTCCTAGCTTCCATTTCTATGCATGTCTACCACATGACCTTACCAGAGATGTGCATTTGTGTATCCTGATGGGCCCAAATCAAAGTCCTACACTGATGTGGTCCCAGAGAAGGCAGGTGGTATTAGGAGTTACGCCACCTTCAGTAGCTCCTCAGACACTGTCCAGGATTTCAGCAAAAATGACTACAGGCCTATTGTTGCCTAGTACCCTTCTGAGACTAGCTGGGGTCTCTAAGCAGCTCTTGTAATTCATCCCTCAACACCATAGGCAGAGATGACCACTCCCTCTTCTGTCCAACCTGGGCATCATACCATATTGCAATTTCTCTATTTACATGACTGTCTTGACTAAACTGTGAAGCTTCTTGTAAGATGAAATGAATCTCAGTCTTTTTGCTAATCTACTTTTAGGGATTAGGATAAAAGAGGCCTTTGTGGTAGATTTTATCATCATTCCCAATTATTTGTTACCCTATAAAAAGATGGTACTTCCCTGTCCCAGACATCAGGCTTGACCTTGTAACTTGCCTTGGAAAATGAATGTGAGTGAAAGCAACGATGCCGTTTCTAAGCATTGCATAATTCCACCATTTCTCTTGTTCTGAGAACAGCATGTCCCCAAAGGGACTGTGGTTCTATTGTAAAAGGTCATGGTACAAAGCTAAAGCCAACCTATAATACCTGCAGTACAACGTAGCTGAAGCTGACAAAACCTTTCTCCTAGTAACACTAGTATCTGTAGCTAACATTTATAAAGCAAGATCTTTAAGTGCAGACTTTTTTTTTTTTTTGAGACAGAGTCTCGCTCTGTTGCCCAGGCTGGAGTGCAGTGCCACGATCTCGGCTCACTGCAACCTCTGCTTCCTGGGTTCAAGTGATTCTTTTGCCTCAGCCTCCCAAGAACCTGGGATTACAGGTGCCTGCCACCACGCCCGGCTAATTTTTGAATTTTTAGTAAAGACAGGGTTTCACCATATTGGCCAGGCTGGTCTTGAACTCCTGATCTCGTGATCTGCCTGCCTTGGCCTCCCAAAGCACTGGGATTATAAGCATGAGCCACCATGCCTGGTTACTAAGTACAGATTTCCGGTAATCTTCACAACACAGCCAAGAGGTGGATGCCGCTATTCTTTCCATCTCACAGAGGAGGAAACTGGGGCACCAAGAGGTTGGTTTATTTGTCTTTAAGTTTACACAGCTACCAAATATGTTCTAGGCACAGCCACAAATCTTAGCACGTTGAAGGCCCAATCAATAGTGGGGACTAGGGCTGGGTGAGAATGGGTTTTATGGGCTTGCGTCCTTGTAGTAGCATGTTTCACTCTCCATCCCCAAGTGTGTGCCACTCCTTATAGGTATACACCCTATCACATTGAACTCAGGAGTGACCATGTGACTTGATTTGCCAGTGAGCTATGAGCAGAATTGTCTCTTTGGGTAGAATCTAGTGATGGACACTAGAAAGTCACAGTTTTCACACTATTTATACTGGAGCTTTGGAATGGCTTCAGAATGCTGGAGAATGCTGGAACCCTATAAGTGAAAAGTCAGCTAAGCTACAAACGACTGTCTATAGTTATCATTTTGCCATTGTTTGTTTTTTCTAGGAATCCGAGAACACCCCACATAGCTCCCAGACCATGTTTCCTCCTGCCAGCTGGACATCTCACTTCAGCAAACACTTACTGAACATCTGCTACAAGCTAGGCACTGGGATGAGCTTTGCAGATATCAGGGAAATATGACAGCGCCCTGTCACGGAGAGCCCAGCTGAGGTGTGCAGCGCCGTGAGCAGGGCAGTCCGCAAGCTGTCACATAAACACCTAGTCTCCTTTCCTTCTCTTCCTAACCTGCTACTCCTTCTTTCCTCAGCTTCTTCACTTCCAAGACTCCCAGTTCCATCACCACACTTGACCTCTGGGTCATCACTGACTCTATGCCTCCCTGCCACGCCTAACCAATTACAAAGGCCTGTAGATTCTGTCCACCTCAGAGCTGCCTCCCATCACCCCACACCAGCTGGGAAGCTCAGACAACAGCAACAGCCTCCTGACAGAGGTCTCTGCAGATCTCCCCCACACCCCGATACTCCTTATCCATGCCTCCCACAGCTGGCTCTACGTGCTGCTGATTGAGCTATTCAATCGTTCCATAATTACCAGTGCCCACTGTGTGCTAAGGACTGTTCCAACATTTGGGATACTGCTGCAAATGCAACAGAAAAAATACCAGCCCTCGTGTAGCTGCCATTTTAGTGCGGTAGGGGCAAGGAGATGGATAAAAATAAAATATAGCTCAGAAAAGACACGAGATGTCAGATGGCGATACGCACTGAGGGCACCAGAAGGATCCAGTGGTAGAGACTGGAGGAGTTGCAATTTTAAATTGAGTATTTAAGGAAAGCTTTTTAAAGGTGATTACTTGAGATCTGAACAATGTGAGGGAGTGATTCATGTGGGCTACTGTGTCAACAGAACTATAAGGAAAGAAACCAGCCCATTGAAGGTCCTATGGCAGGAGTGAGCCCTGCTGTTTCAGAAATACGTTCCCTGTGGCAGGAGGGTGTGAGACACTGGTGGCAGTTAAAAGCAGTCAAGGACAGCAGTACCAGGGCACAGGTCATGTGCAGTCTTGAGCATGCTGGTTTTGATGTGGAGGGAAATGAGAAGCCATGGGAGGATTTGGAGCAGAGGAATAACAAGCTTGGATTTACATTTTAAAAGATGTCTCTGGCTGGTAGACTAGGAACAGACAAACGGGACAGGGGACAAGGAGAGAGGCAAGGAAATCCCATAAAGGCTGTTGAAATAATTCAGGTGGGAGAGAATGGTGATTTGGACAAAAGTGGACACAGCGGAGGTGGTGAGTAGCAATCACATCCTGAATTTCTTTACTGTATGTGATTTGCGAGATGAAAAGAAAAATCAAGACAATTCTAAGATTTTTGCCTCAAGCAGTTGGAAGGATAAGACTTACCATCAGCCATGCGCGGTGGTTCATGCCTTTAATCGCAGCACTTTGGGAGGCCAGGACGGGCGGATCACCTGAGGTCGGGAGTTCGAGACCAGCCTGACCAACATGGAGAAACTCCATCTCTACTAAAAATACAAAATTAGCCAGGCATGGTGGCGCATGCCTGTAATCCCAGCTACTCAGGAGCTTGAACTCGGGAGGCAGAGGTTGTGGTGAGCCGAGATCGCGCCATTGCACTCCAGCCTGGGCAACAAGAGCAAAACTCCATCTCCAAAAAAATAAAAAGTTGTTTGGTGCTAAAGAAGAGGCTGAGGACAATTTTGCCTGAGAAAATCAAAGCATGCTTTGCAATAGAGTAAATGTGTGACTAAATCAATAGGAGTTCAATTGCCAAGTAGAAAACCACAGAGGAATAAAACAGTACAGAATGGAATCTATTCCCATACAGCTACAAGGGCACAACTACAAAAGGAATAACTGGTAGGGACAAGACTGAAAAGGTGAGTTGAGAGATAATTCAGATATTAATCAGATATCAATATTAACAATCACAGTTCATATTTACTAAGTATATACTATGTGCCAGGCACTACCTTATAGGAATTATCTGCCAGGCCTTACAGGAATTACCACATTTCTTCCACACAACTCCCTGAGATGGGCACTATTATTTTCCCCATTATACAGATGAGGAGTAGAAGACACAGTGAAATAATGTCTCCAAGGTTACACAGCTAATGTGTGGTAAAGACGGGCTTTGAATCTAGGCAGTCTGTCTCCAGAGCCCACACCCAGGCTGGAGTGCAGTGGTGCGATCTCGGCTTACTGCAACCTCCACTTTCCAGGCTCAAGCCATCCTCCATCTCAGCCTCCTGAGTAGCTGGGACCACAGGTCTGCACCACCATGCCCAGCTAATTTTTCTATTTTTAGTAGAGACGGGGTTTTGTCATGTTGCCGAGGCTGAGTTCAAGCGATCTATCCCTTCAGCCTCCCAAAGTGCTGAATTACAGGCGTGAGCCACCACACGTGGCTTCACACTGTAATTACTGAGTTTGGACAGAGTTGAAGGTAGGTAATAAGAAATGGCCCGCTTGAGTAGGTGAGTGGCATGATCTTTATTTTTTCTTCAGAGGAGCAACTTAAAAGGCAGGGTGGAAGGTGAACTAGTGGTGGAGAAGAGATGAAAATTTGGGTAGCACAGCACTGAGATGAGGGGAAAAGAATAAAGGGGTATGCCAAGGTAGAACTGAGAGGACTCCATCACTAATTAGAAGGATGAGAATTTCAATATCAAAGTTATAAGCTACATAAAAGTTCAATTGTTCAAAAAAATTTACTGGGCTAGCTTTCTATTATAGGTATTGTTAGATTATAACAATATAGGTATTATTAGATTATATTGCTCTGATAAGATTACTTTTTAAAAAGTTTGTACTTTTCTGTAAATTAAAAGAATATGGAGTCATAAAATGGCAAGTGTTTTAGGGTTAGCCTGAAATTGGGCATTGTCATCGATTTCAAAGAAGGTATGAACTAGCAGGCTTAAACAGCCTAATTCTTCTTTGGACTGGTCCTTGGCAGCAGTTCCTTTTCAGACTCAATAAACAGAATTCAGACAGATATAAGTCAAAACAAAACTTTACAAAGCCAAACGTATTATCTTTTGCATTAACCTATTTTTTTCCATCATACACGCTACTAGTATGTGCATTAGCATGATATTCTAACATACATTGCATTAAAAATTAAAAGGTGGCGCCGGGTGCGGTGGCTCAAGCCTGTAATCCCAGCACTTTGGGAGGCCGAGACGGGCGGATCACGAGGTCAGGAGATCGAGACCATCCTGGCTAACATGGTGAAACCCCGTCTCTACTAAAAATACAAAAAAAACAATTAGCCGGGTGAGGTGGCGGGCGCCTGTAGTCCCAGCTACTCGGGAGGCTGAGGCAGGAGAACGGCGTGAACCCGGGAGGCGGAGCTTGCAGTGAGCTGAGATCCGGCCACTGCACTCCAGCCTGGGCGACAGAGCCAGACTCCGTCTCAAAAAAAAAAAAAAAAAAAAAATTAAAAGGTGGCTGCTCAGGGTGAGCTCTTCTGTTATTCATTTCTTCCTAAATTTTTAAGGGCTTTTTCTCGGTCAATAGTTTGTACAAACTGGTTAGTTTAACTTCAATATCCATTTCATTAAAGTTGATGGATCGTGATGAGATGCATTTAAGGCAGATAGTGATCGATGTTTTTTTATCTCTTGAACACAAGCTTTGTCTGAATGATGTTCTTTTATCTCTTGAACACAAGCTTTGAATAATAACTACAGGTTTTAAGTGCTGTTACATTAATACTATAACGTATGTGTTAGAAACAAAGGGATATTTCAAAAGTAGATATTTGAAAATTCTCTAGTCTCAATGTATATGTGTATTGAATATACTCTAAAAATAAATGTGCAATTTGCCAGTAGGACAATGCAGTGATTAGCATTAGGTATGTCTCTTTGATATCCTAGCTATGTCCTACTTTCTTCTAAGTGCAATCCTTTCATGTTCACTTGCTGTTTCACCCCATCTACTCTAACTTCATTTGGAAGACTTGTCTAGAGGATAGCATGTATTTTTACCTTTGCAGTGAATTGTATATGCTAATTGTAACCACAGCTATTTTTATGTTAACATAACTCCAAATGTTATATTAAATGTTCTATTATATATCAGCTCTAATCCCTTAAGTAAATTTTAAGAAATAAGTTCTTGTTCAGAAAAAAAAAAAAGAAGGATAAGAATTTCAGAAATAACAAGGTGGCAAGAAAGACTCAGAGCTCCCGTTGGTGACCAGGGGTGGAAGACACAGTCATTAACAGAAATCAGCAACAGGTAAAGAGAAAAGGGAGAGGGAGAATTGGCCTTGCTGAATTCCAGATACTTCTCCCTCTTATACTTCTTACCTGAATTGTTAAGTGTGTACAGTGTGCACTAAGCAATGGCACTTTTTTAGAAGAAATGAGCAGATTTTAAAACAATCTAGAATTAAGACATTAAGGAATTACTGTCGGTTTTGTTGAATGTGGTAATATTATGGTTACATTTTTAACAAACAGTCCTTCTCTGTTGGAAATGCATATGATAGTATTTTTAGGTAAAATTATGTGATGTCTGGGATTTCCTTCCAAATACTCCAGCAGCAAAAACAAGAAAATGAGGGGGCGGGAGGCTCAATGAAACACGGATTATAGAATGTTGGTAACTAAAGAAGTTCTAAATCCTAATTCTACCCAACCCAGTCATATTACACAAGTAAATTTCTTAACCTCTGTAACATGACACTTCTATCAATTCAGAGTTTTGATTCCTAACTTTCAAATTGTTGAGAGTTTAAAATATTATGGAGACCATAAACCCAGTTGCCTGGCAGATAACAGTGGCCCAATAAATGGTAATTACCATCATTTTTTATTTCACAGTAGCTGACAAATCCCTGGGAATCCAGCAGCCAGGATGAAATATGCCTGGGGCAAAGATGGTGGTTACCTCAATGAGAGTACCAGTCTGGGGTAATATTCCCTGTGGAGATCCTTGCCCTTAAAATCGCCCCACTATTGTAGAAAAACAAGCAAGGCCTTGAGCCTCAATTTGGACACTTCAGGGTACAAGATGTCAGATGGGCAAAGGAAATTCAGCCATGGTTTCGAGCAGAAAAGACACTATAGGAATGTGAAAGGTAAGTGGTACCTACCTGATAGGAGGTTCTCAGGAGCACAGAAGTCCTTCCTTTCTCAAGAGATAGTCCTCTCCCAGCAGGCAGGTATTGGAGAAGGTGGACCTGAGGATGAAACAGGCAGTGTGAATTTCAGGATTGTCTCCTAGCACCCAGATATGGAGGCTAGAAATCCCCAAGTTTAAAATGAGTGGGCCAGCTGGGAGCGGTGGCTCATATCTGTAATCCCAGCACTTTGGGAGGCCAGGGCAGGTAGATTACCTGAGGTCAGAAGTTTGAGACCAGCCTGACCAACATGGAGAAACCCTGTGTCTACTAAAAATACAAAATTAGCCAGGCATGGTCGCGCTTACCTGTAATCCCAGCTACTCGGGAGGCTGAGGCAGGAGAATCGCTTGAACCTGGGAGGCTGAGGTTGTGGTGAGCCGAGATCGCACCACTGCACTCCAGCCTAGGCAACAAGTGTGAAACTGTGTCTCAAAAAAAAAAAAAAAAAAAAAAAAAATGAGCAGGCCTCCTCTTCCTTTAACAAGAAAACCTCAGATCTGTCAGAGGAGAGAATAATGTAAACAGCTTCTAGGGCACAGAGCCACGTGGGGACATCAGAATACAGTCTGCCCTGACAAGCTGCTATTACATATTTATCCCTTTAATGCCTATGGGCCTCAAGTTGTAATATTATTAGTAATAGTTAACACTTACTAAACTCTGACTGTATACCGGAGACAATTCCAGGCACCATACAAGTTTTACCCACCCAAAGCTCCATGAGTTACATACCTTCCTCAAATTGACAATCCTAGAAAGTGCCTAGATTTGAAGTCTAGCTGTGGAGCGCCACACCCTTAGCCAGCTGGGCCAGTAATGACGTCAGCAGTGACCAATCCCTATGGGGTCTGACAATTCTCAAAGTGTATCCATACATAGGGTTTAGGGGATGTAGATGAAACAGAATTGGCCATGAGTTAACAAATGTTGAATCTGGTGACAGGTCCATGGCAGTTCACTGAATGGCTCTACTGGGTAGGTTTAAAATTTGCCCTTACGAAAAAATTAAAAATAAAATTAAACGCCTGATATCCAGAACTTGCCATATGCCAGAAGTGATTTGGATTGCCGACCAGAAGGCATCAGAGTTCTCCACCATACCTAACCCTTCACAGCCCCAAACCAGATGTTTGGCCCTAACGTGTGAGGGAAAAGCAGTCCAGGAAAGAAGGAGTCAGCCAGATGGGCCACCCAGATGACGACCAAACCCAGGATTTCTGCCACAAAGCACAGGGGGCACCTCCCACATGACACGCCTTGAGATAACAAGTCCCAGAGAAAAGGCCTGTCCCATTGAAAGAAAAAACTACCTAGATGTATGTAAGAGTGATACAGCCCGCTATTATCAGAGGACAAAACCTCCCTCACCTCCCTAAAAACCCCAGGGACTCCTGACCCAAGACACTCGCCCAGACCTTCTCAGGATATTCTGACCACGTCTAGCTCACCTCCACTTCCACCCCTGCAACCCCTAACAAACCAAGGCCCATCAAGCATCAAGGCCTGAGATGGCCTCCCCTAACCACCCTCGTCACCACTTGGGACATATCCAGCCCCACCCAAAACACAGAAAAACTCGGAGATGCAGGACTCAGAACGCTCCCCAGCCAAAAACCACACAGGGATGTGCGGACCTAGCCACGTCCCCATTCCAGCCTTGGGGATGTTGGTCCATTTGGCCCTGGCAGAACTCAACCCCACAGCCCAAATAAACCCCAGGACGCACAACTGGGGCCGCCCTTCCTATTCGAAAACCGGTTGACCCAGAATAATCCCGCCTGGTTCAAGACAGACGTTAGAATTCCAGGTCACTTTCACAAGACAGACTATAGAATTCCAGGTCACTCTCGTCCCCCCAGGGGAAAAAAGGTCCGCAGAGGTCCCGGCAAGCAGGGGCTTAGCCCATCGCCCAATCCCAGGGAGCACCGCGAGCCGCGCCCCCTCCTCCAAAAACCAAGTATCTCCAACCCGCACTCCCCATCGGCCACACTCTACCCTGCGTCCTAACCTACACCCGGCCTTTCCCGAACCTCCTTTCCCCACGAGAGAGGGCATCCTGGGGCCAAGGAGCCGCAGAGGCCGCGCTCACCCGAGCCAGCGGGCCCGGGACCTCGGCCGTCGACCTACGCCAGAACTACAGTTCCCAACATCCTCGCAGGCTTCGGCTCCCATTGGCCGCCACGTAGCCGCTTCTGGGCCGTGCAACGGTTAATTTTCCAGGACATTGGCTACTGCAGTGACATCCTCTCCGTCTCTTCTTAAAATACCCATGCTGGGCTGGGCGCAGTGGCTCACGCCTGTAATCCCAGCACTTTGGGAGGCCGAGGCGGGCGGATCATGAGGTCAGGAGATCGAGACCATCCTGGCTAAGACGGTGAAACCCCGTCTCTATTAAAAATACAACAAAATAGCAGGGCGTGATGGCAGGCGCCTGTAGTCCCAGCTACTCGGGAGGCTGAGGCAGAATGGCGTGAACCTGGGAGGCGGAGCTTGCAGTGAGCCGAGATCGCGCCACTGCACTCCAGCCTGGGCGACAGAGCGAGACTCCGTCTCAAAAGAAAAAAAAAAAAAAAACCATGCTGAAAACAGATTCTGGCTCCCGAGTGAAGTCTCTGTCCTCTAGGCCCATTCTGCCAAAAAAACAAAACAAAACAAAAAAAAGACTACACTCCCCACAAGCCTCTGCGGCAGCTTCGGCAGGCGCTTCCGGAAGCTGGGGTTACCGAGGGAAGTCATTTCCGATTGGCGAATCTAGCCGGAGCAGTGCGCGAACTGTCAGGTGTGCATTGGGTACAGAGTTTCCTGCACCGGACCCACTGAATTCCCTGGGCTGAGGCTCCATAGCATGCGAACTAGCTTGTGTGAGCACTATGTAGATTCGACTTCGTGCTGCCTGTGGGACACAGGCAGGGCAAAACCGCCTCCCAGCGTCTCAGTTGAACCCTTACCCTCAACACCAGTGCACTCCTGTGGGTGGCCTGTAGTCACCTTCCTCTTGTCGAAGTCCTCAGAGTTAGTGACAGACTCTCATCCAGTTTCTGGAGGAGGGAAGCCTCACTCAGGACGGAGTCTGGCTCTGTGGCCTCTTATCTAAGATCCCGATTCAGATCTGTGCTACTGGAGCCGGGCGTGGTGGCGCGCGCCTGTGATTCCTGTAACGCCGAGGGAGGCTGAAGCTGGAGATGGCTTGAGGCCAGGAGTTAAATACATATATTTAAAAAATAATAATATTTTTAAAACTGGGCTACGCTGATACCTTGTGCAACACGGCAATTGGGGTTTTGCAGATCAGACCTTCAGCTCATAGGAGGAGCGTTTAAATCTTAATGGCAAATACAAATTGAATTAAATTTTACTTGTTACTGAAAGGGAAATAAACCTGACCTCCCGCCCTTGGAGTATCTCCGTAAGAAATCTATGTGTAAATGCCGCTTTGATATGTACCTGACACTTGAAACGCTGAATAAGCACCGGCCAGCTTTACGAAATAGGAATGTTTCCCCCAAAGGTCTGGTGAGCCATCTCTTTGAAATGTAAACAGTGACGAAGATAGTGCCCTTATCTCCCTGTCACCTTGGGAGTTTAGCTTAGGTGCCTATCTGCAAACTGGTAACCGCCCGCTTGTCATAGATAAAAGTTTTATTTTTTATTTTTGATAAAGGCAATTAAAAGATGGCTACTCCAATTACCAGGTGAATTTAGGATGAACTATGAAAAATTGTACAGCAAACAATGTCAAATCCTCTTACAAGGGGGCAAATTACCATTAATTTTGAGGACATGTTTGTAATAGATTGTATCTGCCCAACTAGATAAAAAGTAAGATCTCTTGGCCGGGCGCGGTGGCTCAAGCCTGTAATCCTAGCACTTTGGGAGGCCGAGACGGGCGGATCACAAGGTCAGGAGATCGAGACCATCCTGGCTAACACGGTGAAACCCCGTCTCTACCAAAAAGTACAAAAAACTAGCCGGGCGAGGTGGCGAGCGCCTGTAGTCCCAGCTACTCGGGAGGCTGAGCCAGGAGAATGGCGTAAACCCGGGAGGCGGAGCTTGCAGTGAGCAGAGATCCGGCCACTGCACTCCAGCCTGGGTGACAGAGCGAGACTCCGTCTCAAAAAAAAAAAAAAAAAAAAAAGTAAGATCTCTTTCTGTCTGGCATCTGATTAGCAGATTGTATATGATGTGCTTCCCAGTCCAGTTCAATATTATTTGGTATTAAAACTTATCTTTATTTTCTACGTTTGTGTAGGGGATTTTCTGGGTTAGCAGGAGATTTTGTTTTTATTTTCTCCAACACCCCCTTCCATCCTCTTACTTCTTTTTACCTTCCCAATGTCAGCCTTCTGAGACTTCTCTGTTCTCCAGTACTCAGGAGATAGAGAACAAGGCCCCAAGGCCATTGTGAGCCAGAAGACAGACAAACAATTCTTGATATTCTGTCCTGGCTCTCACAGAAAGGACCAATTCCCTTCTCTTGTCTTGGAGGCTGCCATGTTAGTACTGGGCAGAATCTGTTACTGAAACACCAGGGGTTGGGTCTAGGTCCTGCTGCTTGCCAGTCAGAAAGCCAATCACTGAGACAACGAGTATTGCAAGAGAAGAAGGCTTTAATTGAGTGCTGCAGCCAAGAAGATGGGAGATCAGTCTCACATCCATCTCCCTGACTGACCAAAATCAGGGGTTTGTGTAGCAGGGAAGAAACGTAACTGTGGGAAAACAGAACTTAGGGAGAGATAAGAAAGAGGATTTGGAACAGGAATCAGGTGATTGGTTAGGCAATCATGACTGATGAGGAGTGTGGGTTCTCATTGTCCAGATGCAATGATCTGGTAAGTTGCAGCTCCTTGATACTATCTGGGAGGCCTGATGGTTGATTTTCCTGAGAAAGGAATGCAGGACAAATGTGACCTTCTCAAGTTTTAAGACTGGGGGAATCCATTTCTTTTCTTTTTCTTTTTTCTTTTTTTTTTTTTTCTGAGACAGAGTCTTTTTCTGTCACCCAGGCTAGAGTGCGGCGGCATGATCACCACTCACTGTAGCCTCAACCTCCTGGGCTCAAGTGAGTCTTCCACCTCAGCCCTGAGTAGTTGGGACTACAGGCGCATGCCACCACACCTGGCAAATTTTTTTATTTTTTGTAGAGATGAGGTTTCACCACATTGCCCGGGCTGATCTTAAATTCCTAGGCTCAAGTGATTCTCCCACCTCAGCTTCCCAAAGTGCTGGGATTACAGGCATGAGCCACTGCACCTGGCCTGGAAGGACCAATTTCTGTTTTATCCAAAGAAACCATAAACATCAGTTCTGTGGGACAATTGGGACAGTTTCAAATCCAGCCCCTGATCTGGAGCCCTCCCTCAGCATCCCTCTGTGCTCCATGTGACTGTTATTCATCACGTGAATAAAATCTATGGAACAGTTTAATTAAAAATACAAGGAAAGAGGTGACATCAATGGGAAATCTCTGTCCCTTCTGTTTAATCTTGCTGTGGACCTAAAATTCCTCTAAAAATGAAGTCTATTCATAAAAGAGAAAAATTAGGAAAATTTTGCAATGTTTTACTTGCCCCTCACCCTGCTTTCCTCCCTGGCTCTTCAGCAGTCTCGAAGCCTACATTCACAGCATGGGATACAATTATGACAGACCCACAGCTAACATCATATTCAGTGGTGAAAACTGAAAACTTTTCCCCTAAGGTCAGTGACAAGACAAGGATGCCCACTTTTGCCGCTTCTATTCAACATTGTACTGGAAGGTCTGTTTACAGCAATTAGACAAGAAAAAAAAAGCCATCCAAAGGGGAAAGGAAGAAGTAAAACTATCTCTATTCACAGATGATGTGATCTTATATATAGTAAAGCCTACATTTCTACAACTAACAAGCAATTTGAAAATAAGAAAATAGTTCCATTTGCAATAGCATCAAAAATAATAACATATTTAGGAATAACTTTAACCAAGAAAGAACAAGATTTGTACACTGAAAATTACAAATCATTGCTGAAAGAAATTGTATAAGCTCCAAATAAATGAAACTACATACTGTGTTCATGGGTTGAAAGACTTAATATTGTTAAAATGGCATTACTCCTCAAAGCAATCTACAGATTCAATGCTATCCCTGTCAAAATTCCAATGGCCTTTTTGCAGAAATGGAAAAGTTGATCCTAAAGTTCATAGGGAATTTTAAGGGACCCAGAATAGCCAAAACAATTTTGAAAAAAACAAGGTTGGAGGACTCACTCTTCTTAATTTTAAAACTTAACACAAAGCTTCAGTAATTAAAACAGTGTGGCACTGCCGTAAGCGTAGACATAGACCAATGGATAGGATTGAAAGTCCAGAAATGAAACCATAGAGAAAGGGTTAATTGCTTTTCAATGAGGATGCCAAGACCATTTAATGGGGAAAGAATAGCCTTTTCAATAAATGGTGCTGGAACAACTGGATAACCGCAAGTAAAAGAATGAAGTTGGACCTCTACCTCCCACTATATACAAAAATTAACTCAAAGATGATAAAGATCTAAATATAAAAGCTAAAACTCTTAGAAGAAAGCATAGGGGTTAATTTTCATTACCTGGCATCTGAAAAGTTGTTTCTTAGATATGACACCAAAAGCAGAAGCAACAAATGGAAAAATAAATTGGGCCAGTCGTGGTGGCTCACCCCTGTAATCCCAGCACTTTAGGAGGCCAAGGCAGGAGAATCATTTGAGCTCAGGAGGTCAAGACCAGACTGGGCAACACAGACCCTTCTCTACCAAAAAAAAAGAAAAATTCCCCAAAAAATAGCTGGGCATGGTGGCAGGCACCTGTAGTCCCAGCTACTTGGGAGGCTGAGATGGGAGGATAGCTTGAGTTTGGGAGTTCCAGGCTGCAGTGAGCCATGATTGTACCACTGCACTCCAGCCTGGATGACAAGAGTGAGACCCTGTCTCAAAAAAGAAATAGAAATTTATCAAAACTTAAAAATTTGTGCACCAAAGGACACTACTGGAAGAGTGACAAGGCAACCCATAAGAATGAAAGAAAATATTTGCAAATCGTGTATCTGATAATGGTCTAGCATCCAGAATATATTAAGATGTCTATGACTCAATAACAAAAAGACTAACAACCCAATTTTTTTTTTTTTTTTTTTTTTGAGACGGAGTCTTGCTCTGTCGCCCAGGCTGGAGTGCAGTGGCGCAATGTCGGCTCACTGCAAGCTCCGCCTCCCGGGTTCACGCCATTCTCCTGCCTCAGCCTCCCAAGTAGCTGGGACTACAGGCGCCCGCCACTGCGCCCGGCTAATTTTTTCTATTTTTAGTAGAGGCGGCGTTTCACCATGGTCTCGATCTCCTGACCTTGTGATCCGCCCGCCTCGGCCTCCCAAAGTGCTGGGATTACAGGCGTGAGCCACCGCGCCCGGCCAACAACCCAATTTTTAAATGAGCAAATGACTTGAATAAAGGTTTCTTCAAAGAAGTAAGTGCATACAAAACAGCCATCAAGAACACACCAAAAAAATGCTTAATGTCACTAGTCATTAGAGAAATGCAAACTAAAACCATAATAAAATGCCACTTCACGCCCACTAGAATGGCTATAATATTTTAATGGAAAATAACAACTGTTGGCAAAGATGTGGAGAGATTAGAACCCTTATACTGTACATTGCTGGTAAGAATTTAAAGTGTTCTATCTGTTGGGGAAATCCGTTTGGTGGTTCCTCAATAAGTTAAACATAGAATTAGCATTTGACCCAGCATTTCCACTCCAAGCTGTATGCCCCAAAGAATTGAAAACAGGTGTTCAAACAAAAACTTGTATAGCATGTTTACATCAGCACTATTCAGAATAGCTGAAAGGTGGAAACAATCCAAATGTTCATCAGTTGATGAATGGATAAGCAAAATATGATAAATCCATACAATCAAATAGTATTCAGCCATAAAAAGGAATGAAGTATTGATACATGGTATAACATGGATGAACCTTGAAAGCATTATGCTAAGTGAAAGAAACCAGACACAAAAGACCATATACTGTATCATTCCACTTAAATGAATTTATATGTCCAGAATAGGCAGATCCATGGAGACAGAAAGCAGATTAGTAGCAGGGTCTAGTGGGAAGGTGAAATGCAAAATGACCACTTAATAGGCACAGGATTCCCTTTTGGGGTGATGAAAATGTTCTGGAATTGCCATAATGGGATGTCTTCATTGAAGAATCACATAAAAGGAAAAAGAAATTTAAAAATAAGAAAATAAATACAAAGAAAAACAACAACAACAAATGAAAATTTTCTGGAATTAGATAATGGTGATTGTTGGGCAATACTATGAATGTACTAAACGCCTCTGTGCAACTTAAAATGGTTAAAATGGTTAAATGTGAAATTTCTTCTATTAGAATGAATTGAGATAAATATCACCTTTATATGAGCTAAAAGCCAAGGATACACACTTGCCTCAACTGCACTTTTCTTCTTCAAGTAAGACCAAATTAAATTTAGCTAGGGAGCATTTATGGAAATGAGCTTGAATCGCCTGTGTTCTCAAAAGAATCTTCAAAAGGATTCAAAAGTACTTAAGATGCTCAAAACTTCAAAGATCTTAGAATTTCTCTTATTGGGAGTTATAAGCAATTATAGTGAATCAAAGCAGTATTTGTGTAAATGAGCCCATAACCATACATGTTCTCAAAGAACCTTCTTGTTGCTAGTCAAATCAAAGTAAGATGAATCCAATCAGTATTTGTAAAAATAAGCAGTCTAAAGAAGCTCAATATTATATATATATAAAAAATATCTTTTGAAAAGATTTTTTTAAAGACTAATACTGTGTGTTTAATGAATCAGAAGCCAAAGTGGGCCAGGCATGGTGGCTCACATCTGTAGTTCCAGCGCTTTGGGAGGCCAAGGCAGGCAGATCACTTGAAGCCAGGAGTTCAAGACCAGCCTGGCTAATATGGTGAAACCCCATCTCTACTAAGAATATTAATACAAAAAATTAGCCGAACTTGGTGGCATGCGCCTGTAGTCCCAGCTACTTGATAGGCTGAGGCACGAGAAGTGCTTGAACCCAGGAGGCGGAGATTGCAGTGAGCCAAGTGAGTTGAGATTATGCCACTGCACTGCACTCTAGCCTGGGTGACAGAGCGATATATTGTATCAAAAAAAAAAAAAAAAAAGAAGAAGAAGAAAAAGAAGAAGCCAAATCAGAAAAAGGAAGGAAAAAAAGACTAATACTGCAGTATTAGTAAACACAAGTTCAAACATTCTACTCAATTTATTGCTGATTAGAATACATTGATATTAATGTAAACTTTAAACAAACCAGGTGAGAAACACACTTTCATCTCACTTATTATTTGTCAGAGTTATTTATGATATTTGTGAAAAGGAGTTCTGAATCCCATATTTTTTTTCTTTTTTAGCCTCAATATATTACCACATTAAGAATCCCATATTGTTCTTAATAAATTTACAAATGTAGTCAAAAGCATTCAAAATATGTATTGTTATATGAAGGAGTTACAATGACTCAGCAGGATTTGTGAAATCAACTTAGAATTGTTCTCCAAAGAATCATAAAAAATATTCTAAAAGCATTCAAAAGTACTCCAACTCTAACTTCTTTTTTGAACTACTATTGCTAACTAGATAACTAGTGATAACTCGAGACACATGTATGTCCTGGAGCCTCTCTTTTACATACTCTAGTTATTCTAATTATGTCTAGTTACCTAGTTAGTCTGGGTTATCTTGTTATCTCTACTTGTCAATAG
Organism: Papio anubis; assembly: GCF_008728515.1. NCBI lineage: Eukaryota > Metazoa > Chordata > Mammalia > Primates > Cercopithecidae > Papio > Papio anubis. The sequence goes on along the minus strand of NC_044991.1, from coordinate 55,982,378 downwards.
TTCTCACTAGTTGTATGAACAAGAAATAAGCTATAGTTAACAAAATGTATGGTTGACATTCTTTGCTTAAGATTTGCCCTTATGGCTGGGCGTGGTGGCTCAAGCCTGTAATCCCAGCACTTTGGGAGGCCGAGACGGGCAGATCACAAGGTCAGGAGATCGAGACCATCCTGGCTAACACGGTGAAACCCCGTCTCTACTAAAAAAAATACAAAAAACTAGCCGGGCGCGGTGGCGGGCGCCTGTAGTCCCGAGCTAGCTCGGGAGGCTACAGGCAGGAGAATGGCGGAACCCGGGAGGCGGAGCTTGCAGTGAGCTGAGATCCGGCCACTGCACTCCAGCCTGGGCGGCAGAGCGTGACTCCGTCTCAAAAAAAAAAAAAAAAAAAAAAGATTTGCCCTTGACTTTGATCTTGGGCATGAACTTCAACCTTAGACTTCGAGGTTCAATATGAGGGTGAGAGACAGGCTCAGGTGATGGTACCAGAGTAAGCATCACACAGTCAGGGCGATGATCCGTATCTGCATCATCAAGAGGATCAGAGTAAGGGTGACTGTCAGGGTCAGTGGCTGTGAAAGGAGAGGGGGGAGTCAGACTCAGAGTGAGACTGAGGGTCAAGGTCAGAGTCAGAATGGGGTGAATGTGAGGGTGAATGTCAGGGCCAGACTGAAAGTGAGAGTGATGGTCAGACTGAGGTGATGAAATGAGAATGGGGGCTAGGATGAGGGTGAGGTTGAGAATTAGGGTGATGATCTAGGTTGGGGTTTGGGAGAGAGCAGGCTGAGCGTTTGATTCAGGTTAGAATCAAGGTGAGGATGAGAGTCAGGGTCACAGAGATGTTAAGGATGTGATGTCCTAGTGCGTGCCTGTAATCCCAACTACTCAGGAAGCTGAGGATTGCTTGAGTCCAACAATTAGAGGCCAGCCTGGGCAATGTAGCGAGACCCGGTCTCAAAAAAGGGAGGGGATTGTGATTTAGGGTAAAGGTGGGGCCAGAGTGAGGGTCAGAGTCACTGTTAATGTCAGGCTGAGGGCTGAGGGTGAGGGTTAGTGTTTGATTTAGGATCAGAGTAGGTCCCAGTGAGGATTAAAGTCAGAGTGAAAGCAGGTGCACAGTGAGTGTGAGCATGGGTGTGAGAGAGAGATCAAAGTCAGTGTCAAGGTAAGCGTCCACCTGAGGAATAAACTCAGAGTGAGGATGAGTGAGCAGGGCAGGGTCAGGGCAACAGTGATGATGAAGGTCTCGTTTAGAGTCAAGGGCAAGTATCAAGATGAAGCTGAAGGTCAGGGTGAATGTGAGAGTGAGGGAGAGTGAGGTCTTGCTGAGGATGAAAGTGAGAGAAAAAGTGAGAGTCAAGTGCAATTCAGGTCCAGTGTATGAGGCTTAGGTCAGGTTTAAGGCAGGGGTCGGGATGAGGGTTATGATCACAATGCGGGTCAGGTTGAGGATAAAGGTCAGGCTCAAGGCCAGAGAGTGTTAGGGTAAAGGTGGGCATGAGGTTCAGGGTCAGGGAGAAGATGTGAGTGAGTTGACATTGAGGATGTCCTTCATGATAAGTGTCAGTGTCACGGTCATTACTTTTTGTGCCTTACAACAAATTCGGATGAACCTAGTCAATTTAAGTCAGAATCATACATTCATATCTAAGGTAACTTACTATGGTGAATTCAATCAAACATATATGAAACTAAGCAGAATAGTTGAAAACAGGTTGAAAACAGACAGGAAACCATGCTTCCAACTAAGGTTCAGGTCCAGGTTCGGGAATATTTCAAATGAAATGTCTCATTGTGCATTAGAGCATATTTAAATGAAACCAAGCTGTTTATGTCAAACGAGCTCAGAATCTGTCATTTTTCCTGAATGAGACTGAGTGCTCCAGAGAAATAGAACCAACAGAATTTGTGTGTGTTTATATATTTGTGTATGTGTACACACACACAGGTATATATACAAATACACACACACATATATACACACATATACAGCCGATGTATATGTGGGTATATATGTACACATATACACATAGTGGGAGAGCCGATAGTGCCGTTCCAGTCCAAAGGGACAGCCTGCTGAAGAATTCCCTCTGGTCTTCTTTTTATTTTTATTTTTGAGATAGGGTCTCACTCTGCACTCTGTCACCCATGCTAAAGTGCAGTGGCATGATCATGGCTCACTGCAGCCTCGACCTCCTGGGCTCAAGCAATCTTCCCACCTCAGCCTTCCAAGTAGCTGGAACTACAGGCACACACTACTATGCCTGGCTTGTTATTAATTTTTTTTTGTAGAGATGGGGTCCCTCTCTGTCACCCAGGCTGGTCTTGAACTCCTGGCCTCAAGTAATCCTCTCACCTCAACCTCCCAAAGTGCTAGGATTAAAGGAGTGAGCCATTGCCCTTGGCCTCAAATTTTTATTGCTTGTTAGAATAAATTGACATGAAAGTAAGCTTTATCTAATAATAGTAATTTTAAAAAGGTGAGAAACACACATCATCAAAACTGTACTTAGAGCTAAGACAAAGGGAAACATTATATGTGAAAGACATCTCAAAATCACCTATTGTCCTTAATAAATTTTTTTAAGTACTCAAAGATTTATTTATTTATTTATTTATGTATTTTGAGACAGAGTCTCACTCTGTTGCCCAGGCTGGAGTACAGTGGCTCGATCTTGGCTCACTGAAACCTCTGCCTCCCAGGCTCAAGCGATTCTCCTGCCTTGGCTTCCCAAATAGGTGGGATTACAAGTGCGTGCCACCACATCTGGCTTTTTGTATTTTTTGAGTAGAGATGTGGTTTCACCATGTCGACCAAGCTTGTCTCGAACTCCTGAGCTCAGACAGTTTGCCCACCTTGGCCTCCCAAAGTGTTAGAATTACAGGCGTGAGCCACCTTAAAGATGAGAGCCTTAAAGATTGATTTCTATTTGGGAGAATTATAATGAATCAAAAGCAGTATTCATGTAAATGAGCTCATTCTCACATTGCTCTTAAAAGATCCTTCTTATTGCCAGTTAGAGCAAACTAAGTAGAATCTAGAATTCTGAAGCCAACATAGAATCACTAACTGTTGTCAAATAATCTTTTGTACTCCAAAGTACTCCAAAATATACAAAAGTATTCAAAAGTGCCAAACTCTAACTTCTGATTGCTAAATAGCTACCCTTCCAGTTCCACACTCACAACCTACAACCCTCCCTTATAGACACTGCCTTCCAACATACCAGGTGCCCTCAGCCCCGTGTCCACTTCCCTACACCACTTGCCCCACATCCACTCAATATCTATGCCCTGACGCTCACCCACACACCACCTACCTCTGCCCTATAAACCACTCAGTGCCTACCCTTGCAGCCCATGCCCACTGATATGGTTTGGCTCTGTGTTCCCACCCACCCAAATCTCATCTCGAATTGTAATCCCCACATGTCAGGGGAGGGACCTGGTGGGAGGCGATTGGCTCATGGAGGTGGTTTCATCTATGCTGTCCTCATGATAGTGAGTTCGCACAAGATCTGATGGTTTAAAAGCGTTTGGCAGTCCCCTGCCCCCCTCTCTCTTTCCTGCCACCATGTAAGACATGCCTTGCTTCCCCTTCACCTTCCACCATGATTGTAAGTTTCCTGAGGCCTACCCAGCCATGTGCAACTGTGAGTCAATTAAACCTCTTTCCTTTATAAATTACCCAGTCTTGGGTAGTTCTTTATAATAGTGTGAAAATGGACTAATCCACCCATTCACCACCTTCTGACCCATACTCATTCTCTACTTACTCCCTCAAATACCCCGTAACCTACCCCACATTACATACCAACGCCCTACCCACACCCTGCCACAAACTCCTTTACTACACTCTCATAACGATTCTGACACTGACACCCTAATCCTGACTGTGACACTGACCTTCCCTCTGACCCTGTACCTCCAGCTCACTCTCATACTCACTCTGGTCCTAACAATGAGCCTGACCTTCACACTCACACTGACTCTGAACTTCGCCTTTGGATTCGCCTCACCTCACTGAATAGAACAAAAAAACCAGCCTCCTTGATCAGAGGAAACTCTTTAGCAGACTGCCTTTAGACTGGAACTGCACCATTGGCTCTCCTGGGGCTCCAGCCTGCCAGCCTCCATAATTGTGTGAAGCAATTCCTTATACTAAATCTCCATATGTGTGTGTGCATGTGGTGTATACGCATATAAATACACATTCTATTGGTTCTTTTTCTCTGGAGAACCCTGACTCATTCAGGAAAAATGACAGATTCTGAACCCGTTTGACATAAACAGCTTGGTTTCCTCTAAATATGCTCTAATGCACAGTGGACATTTCATTTGAGATGTTTCTGAAGCTGGACCTGAACCTTAGTTGGAGTGTGCTTTCCTGCCTGTTTTCAACTGTTCTGTTCAGCTTTACATATATTTAATTGAATTCACCATAGGGAGATGATTCTGATTTAAATTGTCTAGGTTCATCCTAATTTGTTGTAAGTCACAAAAAAATAAGGAAATTTAGAGAACAATGTGTGATTGTAAGATTATTTTCTCTAATACTGATTAGATTCACGTAATTTGGCTCTAAGTTATTTTTATCTGCTCTATCTCACCATTTCATACTTATTAAGGGAGAAAGTCTGGTTCTTAGCTTGTTTACTGCTTGGTTGTACATAATTTAATCTATATTTCTACTAACTTAACATAATAGAGTACTTTGGAGGATAATGACTGCTTCTGAACTAGGTTTCACTAATACTGCTTAGATTCACCTTAATTTAATGCACTTTAAGATTCTATGTTTGTATTCTATGTGCATGTTATGAGCTAGCTTGTATATATTATGAAGTTTACATATCATTTATTAAATGTATAAATTTCATTTATAATGGATGAGTGATTTTGAACTTGACTTCATTTATATCACCTAATTTATGTGCTACTAGCCAGGCGTGGTACCTCACACCTGTAATCCCAGCAGTTTGGGAGGCCAAAGTGGGAGGATCTCTTGACCCCAGGGGTTAGAGATCAGCCTGGACACCATGGCGAGACCCCATCTCTATTAACAAGAAATAATTTTTAAATTAAAATATGTATTACATATGCCTAGCTACACTTTAATTATTCCTAAGAGGTTACAATCACTTTTCAGAACAATGTCTGATTCTGAGCTTGTTCATTAATATACTGCTTATTTTTTAATTTTTATTTTTATTTTTACTAGATATGCTCTAACTCATCTTAAAGAGGAGAATCTGTGGGAAATGGGTCTGGGAAGATCATTGGTCAGCTCTGGTCCCAGAAACTTGGGCAGGCACCCCCTGTAAAGCACTTGTCAACATGGGGACTTGTCTTCTATGCAGAAAAGTGGTGACTCACACCACGGGCAAGTGGCAGATATTCAGCCTCTGGAAGAGAATACTGGGGACAATTGCTGGCAGCACAGGTTGGCACTTGGACTCTGAAGCAAAAAATAGGAACTTCACTTCTGAAGGGAGAGGTGGGGACACAGCCCCAGGGCAGGGGGAGGGGACTTAGCTTCTTCAGGGAGATGCAGGGAGGAAGCTTCTGGAGTGGGAAGTCTGTAATGAGTGGCATGGATTTAGTCTGTAGAACTGAAATCAAAACTCATCTAGTAGAAAGGTTAAGTGTAGACGTAGCCTTTGGGACAAGTGGTGAGGACATAGCGTCTGGAGGGAGAAGCAAGAACGTAGCCTCTGCTGAGGGAAATGAACATGTAATCTCTGGGGCAAAAGATAGGTACTTAACGTCTGGCATTGAAATCCAGACCCAGCCTCTGGAAGAAGAGTGGACTTACCCCTCGACAGATGGTGGAAACCTTGCTTATGGGACAAGCATTGGGAACTCAGCCACTAGAGTCAAAATCAGGGCAGGCATAGACTCTGGGGCAAAAAGTGGAAACTTCACCTCTGGGGTGAACAGTGGGGGCTTCTTCTCTGGAGTCAGATGGGGACTCAGCGTTGGGAAGAATACAGTGGACTTTTTATATTCTGGAGACAGAAGTAGCCTTTAGGGAAAGAGACAGCGATAGCCTGTAGAGCCCAAATCCAGATGCAGTCTCTGGAGGGAGAAGTAGGGCCCTCCCCTCTCGGGAGACCTCTAGGAACTCAGCTTCCAGCTCTAAAAGCAGAGCCCTAGACTCAGGTGTGGGTAGTGGGATGTAGTCTCTGAGGCAAGAGATGCCTTCTGCAGTCAGAATTGGAGCTCAGCCTCTGGAGAGGGAAGTGTGGACCTAGCCAGTGGGTATATGGTGAAGACTCTTAGCCTTTGGATGGAGAAGTAGGGTCAGTCTCTGGCGTGGGAAATGGGAATTTAGATTCTGTGTGGGAAGTGGGGATTTAGCTTTTGAAGTGGGAGATGTGGTCTTAGTCTCTGAAGCTGAAGATCTGGACTCAGCTTCTGGAGGGAAAAGCTGGCACATAGTCGTGGGTGGTGGCGGTCAAAATCAGTTCCACAGAGGGGCCTGTATGCCAGGCTGGAGGAGCTCCCCCTAGTGAGTGAGGGAAGCAGGACACTTTGAAATGAATGTTTCTCAGCCTGTTTGCACATGTAAAGTTAACAAAGCACTGAAGAAGCGTGTAAGGTTTGTTTAAAATGAATAAGTTATTTTGAGTTTGATTTAACATAAACTCTTATATATCTAACTCTTATATACTCTAAGTTACTCTAAGAAGGTCCTTTTGAGAATGCTTGAGTCTGCACTTGTTTTAATATCAACTGTTACATGTGAATTATCTCTAAGTAATAAAAGTGTGGTGGAAAATGAATGAGTAATTTTGAGCTTGATTTCACCTAAAATGCTTAGTATTGACTACATTGAGTCTAATTCCACATAACAAGTTAGGTTAAGGACATATTCCTTAATAGTGCTTAGATTTATCTAAATTAGTTCTAACTCATTTTATTTACTTTCTCACCATTAGAAGTTTCCTTAGAGGGGAATGTCTGATTCTTAGCTTGTTTGCAAACACTCTACTTGTTTGTAAACATACACTTTCGTTTCAACATAATAAGGTACTTTGGAGTTACCTTAGAGGTGATGCGACACTGTTTCTATTTAACCTACTTAATTTGTTCCAACTTGCACTTAGATGGTACTTTTCAGGTAACTGCATTTCCTTTTTTTCTTTTTCTTTTCTTTCTTTTCTTTTATTTTCTTTCTTTCTTTTTTTTTTTTTTTTTTTTTTTGAGACAGAACTTCACTCTTGTGGCCCACGCTGGAGTGCAGTGGCACCATCTCAGCTCACTATGACCTCTGCCTCCTGGGTACAAGCAATTATCCTGCCTCAGCCTCCCAAGTAGCTGGGATTACAGGTGTGTGCCACCACGCCTGGCTAATTTTGTATTTTTTTACTACAGACGGGGTTTCACCATGTTGGTCAGGCTGGTCTTGCATTCCTGACCTCAAGTGATCCACCCACCTCGTCCTCCTAAAGTGCTGCGATTACAGGCACGAGCCACCATGCCCAGCCAAGGTGACTGTGTTTCTGAACTTGTTTGCATATGTGCAATTTACGCAGCACTTACAAAGCTCATACATTTTATTTTAAATGCCTGCTTTTGAGTTTGTTCTCACATAGATGTCATTTGTCCTAATTTACCATATGAAGTTGAGTTTGGGAATACTACTTAGATTTATCTTCATTTGTTCAAACTTACAAAAAGATACTTAGTTGGAGATGAGTCTTTCTGAGCCAGTTTGTTAGTTTGTCTTTCTGAGCTAACATGCTCTAGTTCACAATAAGTCAATCTAGCTCAGTTTCAATTTTAACATAAGCTGCTTAATTGCATTTATATTTACTCCGACTCATAATAAGAAGTTACTTTTAAGATCAAAGTGTGAGGTCAGGCATGGTGGCTCACACCTGTAATACTTTGGGAGGCCGAGGCAGGTGGATAGCTTGAGCTCAGAAGTTCGAGACCAGCCTGGGCAACATGGTGAAACCCTGTCTTCACAAAAGACACAAAAAAGTTAGCCAGATGTAAGTAGCTTGTGCCTGTGGACCTGGCTACTTGGAGGCTGAGGTGGGAGGATTGCTTGAGCCTGGGAGGCAGAGGTTGTGGCAGCAGCATTTGATCCAGAGCAACTCTGTCTTGAATAAGGGCTGGGCAAAATAAGGCTGAGACCTACTGGGCTGCATTCCCAGGAAGCTAGGCATTCTAAGTCATAGGATGAGATTGGAAATCAGCACAAGATACAGGTCACAGAGACCTTGCTGACAAAACAGGATGTGGTAAAGAAGCTGGCCAAAACAAAAATGATGATGAAAATGACCTCTGGTCGTCCTCACTGCTTATTATACACTGAGTATAATTCATTAGCATACTAAAAGATGCTCCCACTAGCGCCATGACAGTTTACAGATGCCATGGCAATGTCAGGAAGACCCTATATGGTCTAAAAGAGGGAGGAACCCTCAGTTCTGAGAACTGCCTATCCCTTTTCCAGAAAACTCATGAATAATCCACACCTTGTTTAGCATACAATCAAGAAATAACTATAAGTATAGTCAGTCCGGCAGCCCATGCCACTGCTATGCCTATGGAGTGGCCATTCTTTTATTCCTTTTTTTTTTTTTTAATAAACTTGCCTTCACTTTATGGACTCGCAGGGCATTCTTTCCTTTTTTTTTTTTTTTTTATACATTCAGAATTTTTATTTTAAAACAAAGAATCAGAGTAACATTAATAATATGAAATCCATATGGAAATATTCACAATCTTCTCAGTGAGAAATGGGAAAACAACTTCCCTGCCTTACTGCCAACCTACTGTTTGAGGAGCCAGAAGTTCACATGAAGTTGCAAGGTCACCTTTTCCAGCTAAACCCTACTCCATAGCTATGTGGTTTTTTTTCTTTTTTGAGACAGTCTTGCAATGTGGCCCGGGCTAGGGTGCAATGGTGCGATCTCAGCTCACTGCAACCTCTGCATCCTGGGTTCACGTGATTCTCCTGCCTCAGGTTCCCCTGTAGCTGGGATTACAGGAGCCTGCCACCACACCCGGCTAGGAATTCTTTCTTTCTTACACACGATCCAAGAACCCTCTCTTGGAGTCTGGATGGGACACCTTTCCCGTAACAGTTGCAGTGAGCTGAGATCGTGCCACTGCACTCCAGCCTGCTGACAGACACCCCATCTCAAAAAAGAAAAAAAATCGAAGTGTGATTCTGAGCCTCTTTTAAAATACTGCTTAGGACAGCTGGGGTGGCCCATGCCCATAATCCCAGCACTTTGGGAGGCCTAGGCAGGAGGATCCCTTGAGCTCAGGAGTTCAAGACCAGACTGGGCAACATAGTAAGACCCTGTCTCTCTACAAAATAAAATTAGCTGGGCATGGTAGCATGCACCTATGCTCCTAGCTACTTGGGAGGCTTAGGATCTGCTTGAGCTGGGGAGGTCGAGGCTGCAGTGAGCCATAATCATACCACTGCACTCCAGCCTGGGGGACAAAGGGAGACCCTGTCTCAAAAAGAGAGACAGATAAATTATACTGCTGAAATTCATCTCAAGTCGCTCTAACTCACAACAAATGCTTACCCTTGCAGAGAACGCGTGATTTTGAGGTTGCTTTCACATATACCTGCTAGTATCCACTACGTCTCCACTTCCCACCGTGAGGCTGGGTTTCGTGTTCTGGTTCCAGGCTGTTCCCACACTGCCTGCCCCTGCGGCGAATCGCAGGTTTTGCCGCAATGCCAAGTCCCCAACTTGGCCAACAGGGGGCGCCCGGCCGAACCGCTAGGACCGAAATGGGCGAGCTTCCAGGCCCAATTCCTCAGGTTCAACGCGGGCGAGAGCTGCGGGCCCTGCCGGGGGAGCCCAAGGGGTCTTCGCAGAGGGTCTGGAGGCCTTTCAGGAAGGAAGCCAGGTGCAGTGACGACCCGAAGCCCAGACCCCAGGCCCGGCGCTGCAGCAGGCCCGCCTTCCCTGCTTGGCCCTTCCCTCTTACTATTTTTATTTTGAGCGAGGTTCTCGCTCTATCACCCAGGCTGGTCTCGAACTCCTGACCTCAACTGATCCGCCCGCCTCGGCTTCCCAAAGGGCTGGGATCACAGGCGTGAGCCACCGCGCCCGCTGGCTCCCGATCTTCCGCGGGGCCCAGAGGCCAAGGTCCCGGCCTTTCATTCGAAAGCGGAGTGGCCCTCTCCAGAGTCGAACGGAATCCCCACCTCTCCCTGAGGGGCTCAGCCAGATCCAGAGGCGGATCCCGCAGTTTTCACCCAGAAAAGGAATCCGGCATTTTTGATCCTAGGTCTAACCCGGCCTTCCGCTCCGAGACTAAGTGACTGTCTACGCCGCCGGCGGCCGAATCCCCACCAGCCCCACCAGAGGCTAAGCCCCCACTTCGCGCTCAGGGGAACGAGTCCCGATTTGTCGCTGTAGTGCCGACCCAGGCTGCCAGCCGCAGAGTCCCCGTTCCCTCCCCACCCGCCACCCTGCGGAGGCTGAGTCCCCACTTGTCGCCCAAAAGCGAAGTCCCCATTTTTAGCTTTAGTAGCCTCAGAGACCTGACTTCTCCAAGCTTCCGTAGGGAGGTGAGGATGGAGAGCATCTGGCATCCGGAGCCCCTGGCCCTGCCACAGCCCCGAGGCCTCTGGGGGGGTCAGGGGATGGGGGAAAGGGTTCGGGGACAGCAGGGGCGATAAAGCCCCAAACCTTGAGCCATTCGCCCTGCTTCTGGCTTTAGAGGGACTTGCGCACACGTGGCTGAGAACATTCACCAAAAAGGTGTTACTGTTACGGGAACGGGGTCCCAATTCAGACCCTAAGAGAGAGTTCTTGGACCTTGGGCAAAAATGCCAGGCGATTCCATAGAGTAAAGTGAAAACAAGTTTATTAAGAAGGCAAAGGAATAAAGAATGGCTACTCCATAGGCAGAGCAGCAGCGTGGGCTGCTCAACTGATTACAGTTACTTCCTGACTATATGCCAAACAAGGGCTGGATTATTCAGGAGTTTTCCGGGAAAGGGGTGGGCAGTTCCCAGAATTGAAGATTCTTCCCCCCTTTTAGACCGTATAGGGTAACTTCTGAACATTACCATGGCATTTGTAAACTGTCATGGTGAAAAAAAAGAAGACATTTTTATCATGCTAAAATATTATAATTAGCACATAATGAGCAGTGAGGACGACCAGAGGTCACTTTCCTGGTTTTTGGTTTTGGTGGGTTTGGGCAGGCTTCTTTATGGCATGCTGTTTATCAGCAAGGGGTTTGGCTTTTTGTTTGTTTGTTTGTTCTTTTCTTTTTTTCTTTTTTTGAGCCGGAGTTGTCACCCAGGCTGGAGTATAGTGGCACGATCTTGGCTCACTGCAACCTCTGCCTCCCAGGTTCAAGCGATTCTCATGCCTCAGCCTCCCGAGTAGGTGGGACTACAGGCGTGTACCTCCACACCTCGTTAATTTTTGTATTTTTAGTAGAGACGGGGTTTCACCATGTTGGCCAGGCTGGTCTCAAACTCCTAACCTCAGGTGATCCGCCCACCTAGGCCTCCCAAAGTGCTGGGATTACGGGTGTGAGCCACCACTCTTGGCTAGTACCTTGTGCCTACCTCCTATCTCATCCTGTGACTTAGAATGCCTAACCTCCTGGAAGTAAAACCCAGTAGGTTTCAGCCTTATTTTACCCAGCCTCTATTCAACCAGTTGTTCTGGTTCAAATGCCTCTGACATTACCAAAAAGAAAAATGTAAGCTATAATCACAGTCAGCACCAAATTAGAAAAACTTAATGAAACAGTCACCTGTGAAAACCAGAGACAGATGTGCGAATATACTAAAAAACACAGAATTGTTCACTTTATTTATATTTATTTTTATTTTTATTTTTTTTGAGACGGAGTCTCGCTGTGTCGCCCAGGCTGGAGTGCAGTGGCGCGATCTCGGCTCACTGCAAGCTCCACCTCCTGGGTTCACGCCATTCTCCCGCCTCAGCCTCCGAGTAGCTGGGACTACAGGCGCCCGCCACCTCGCCCGGCTATTTTTTTGTATTTTTAGTAGAGACGGGGTTTCACCATGTTAGCCAGGATGGTCTCGATCTCCTGACCTCGTGATCCACCCGCCTCGGCCTCCCAAAGTGCTGGGATTACAGGCTTGAGCCACCGCGCCCGGCCCGAATTGTTCACTTTAAAAGGGTAAATTTTGTAGTATGGTCATTATACCTCCATAAAGGTGTTCTTAAAAACAAACACATAAACAAGACTAGTTAGACCCCAGGTTTTCCCACTTCTTTCCCACTTCTGCAGATTCAAGGTTGGCTCTCTAAGAGGCTGACGTGGTGGAAAACTCTGGGCTGAGGGTTCGTAGACACAGCCAAGGGCAAGATGAGAAACCATATGAAAACAAGAGAACTGAGTGAAAATTTGCCTCCTGAAGAGTAGGACTCCGAGCTGCCTTCTCTTCCTCAGCTCCTCAAACACTGGCAGCCAAGGTGTGTTCTCTGAGAAAATGGGAAGATTTTTCTCTGGGAATTCTGCCCTGCCCAGAAGAAATGGCCCATAAACACTGGGAGTGGGTGTCTCTTATCCCTGCCTCATCACCCTACAGCAGTGGGTCTCAAACTTGAGGGACACCCCCTACCCTCGCCCCACCTTCTCCTGGTACATTTAACAGTGCCTGGAGATGCTGTGGGTCGCCTCACCTGGTAGCAGGTGGGTGTTACAGGTATCTATCACATAGAGGTCAAAGATGCTGTTAAACATCTTACAACTCAAAAGACAGCTCTCACACAACAAAGAATTATCTGGTCCAAAATGTCACTAATGCTGAGATTGAGAAACACTGTCCTAAACTGAGGCCCACCCATCAGCAAGGCCTGCCCACATGCAGAATTCTTCCACATAGCTTTTCAGCACCTCACAATGAAATATGAGCAGATAGCAAAGTGCCCCCAAACAAAAAAACAAGGGTAAGAAGAGTGATGATTTAAAAGAGTTTGCCCAAGTGACAGGGAGACCAATGTTGTCCCTGACAAATGCATCTCAATGGTGAAGTCTCCCTGCATCCATTCCAACTCCCTTTGCCAAGGTCAAAGCTCACTGAGCAGTGGTCCAACCACAGGACTACTAGTTTCCAAGCAATCTTAAGACAGTGGGACTCTCTGGCTCAGCAGAGGTCTTCTCCACTCCAAACTGTATGCATGAATATTCTGACATTCTAGGATCTCAGATGAGCTGAGTCTTGCTAGAGAGAGCGAGCTCTAGAAACAAAGTAGGAGGAAGAATTCAAAACATCCAAGGAGAGGTGTTAGGGAGGTAATTCCTATGGCAGAAGTGGCTGAGAAACTTAAAGCAATTAAGTTGTCTCTGCTGGGGACTTTGCTGCCCTGGGCTCTGCTACCACGACACCAGGTTATCTCCAAAGGGTTGGTGATGAGCGATTGCACATCATAGCCTGGCTTAGTGCTGCTCTGTGGAATAGAGAGAAAGCCTAGAGCCCAGTAGGGTAGAGAGAACACAGAAGAGGCTGGAGGTGGAGCAGCTGACAAGGCGAGGGCCACACCTCTACCACCATGTGGCCGTATCTTCTTGAGGGAGTGAAGTAAGGAACTTTGCAGCAGGTGCATTGTGGAGCAGAAGAAAAGGGCAGGCTCATTCGTGCCCTGGCAAAAGTGGGGCCCAGATGCACTGCAGGCCTAGGCAGTGAGGCTGGGAGCAAAGTGATGGTGAGCAGGAATCCCACAGAGCTCTCTCCTAACTCTTCAGGGCTTTGGGGTGTTCTGGTTATGACCATAATATCTCACTCAGTCCCCAAAGGGCTCTTGCAGCAGAATTACCTCCACTCAGCAGATGAAAAAATGGAGGCAGAGAAAGCTTCAATAACTCGCTTATGGTAGTGTGGAGTGAAGAGGGGCTTGTCACCCTTTTCAATTAAGTTTTTAATTGGGCCAGGTGTGGTGGCTCATGCCTGTAATCTCATCACTTTGGGAAGCCAAAGTGGGCAGATCATTTGAGGCCAGGAGTTCAAGCCCAGCCTGAAACCCCATGATTTCAGCTGACACCTAAAAATGGGGGTTGACTTGATTTGTTTAACACTTCTGATTTCAGCTGACACCTAAAAATGGGGGTTGACTTGATTTAACACTTTTGCTTTGAGGAGCGTTCCAGTTGTCCTTATCCCGCATGGGCAGAAGTAACAGAGCCCCTGAATCTAGGCTCCCTACTTTCTTTCCCTGAGTCTGCCTCCTGGGGTGGTGGGGGAGAAGCAGAAGAATAAAAAAACTATGACCCATAGTCACCAGCTGGCTGCAGTTTTCCTTGTGGGCTGTGTAGACTGTGCCTCTCAGTCTGTCTGGCTTATATCTGGCAGTAATTCTCCCCTGCCCTTGGAGTAATGGGCGGGGCACCCTCAGGTCCCAGATACCTGGATGTGGGTCCAACTTCCTGCCTAAGAGTCTGAGATGGCAGAGACAACCTCAGCAGTTTCTCGAAAACAGGGCCTTTCTGCCCCAACATCAGTGCTGATCGAGAAAGGTCAAGGAACCAAGACTCTGACCAAACAAACTTAGGAGCACTGTTCATATTACACCACCCAAAGCTTTCAGGGACACGCTGCTACCATCCAGATCCCTATGGCCTCTCTCCCACCCTGTGCCACAAACTACCCCAGCACCAAGCTCATTGGTGTGGGTTCATAAGTGGAGGGCAGCATCCTTGAGATAGCGCCAGCTCACGTTATCCAGCTAGGGTGTTATCTGGCGTAACTGGATCCTCTCCATTGTGCAGGTTTACAACGTTCTGTGAGCAACACTGGATGTTTTGTAAGCAGATACCCACAGCTAATTATATATATATGTATATACTTCTAATTGGAGAGATAAATTAACAAGATGGCCCAAGAAGCTTCCCCAAATAAAAGCTTTGGGGACAAAAGCACCCCTGGATTTGAATGCCCTGTGACTTTTGATGGAGATTGCACATGTTATTTTTGTTGTTGTTGTATTGGGTCCTGGGCTTTTATTTTCTCTGAGCAAGCCATAACCATGAAAGATAATTAGTACAGAGCTCACCCTCCTCAGCTCTAGCAATAGGGACGTTCACTATCCTGATAACATTAGGGCACAACACTCTGTTATTATTACTCTTCAGAATAATGTTTGAGTTGAATGTCCAATAAGTGTTATTCAAATAGTATTAGCTAACGTATTGTGTTAAGAAGAATGAAGAAAAAGAAAAGGAATATTTCACAAAAAGTTAAAAACACATTTTTGTGCCACTTTTCCCTTAAAAGTTGCAAATGTGTGAACTCAAGAGGTTTCCAGTTACAGACATGTCAAGACCACCACGGAGAAAAGGCAAATCTTGATGAGGCAAAACCCAAGGGCAGAGCAGAGAGGGAATCTTCCCGGAGGCCGGAATGCTCTGCTCAGACACCAGACCCCACCTGGCAGTTTGTTAGGGTTATAGCTCTGCTTGGAAACATCATTACAAGTCATATTGTAAAATGCTGGGTGGGCAGTGTGCCCAGGGCTCTGCCACATGTCCTGAGGTCAGCAGTCTTCATAGTTGTGCCCCAGGCAGAGGGGATAGTGGGAGCAAAGACAAAGAGAAGTTCTAGTACCTCGAGTGAGAGCAAGTCACATTAGTGGGTAGGAATGGCTGCACTGAAAGAAAGAGGCAGAGGGGGCTGGAGGGCGTTGGAGCTCTCCAAGGCCTTAGATGGCACATTAGAGAGTCTGGGTTTTACCCCTAGGCCATGGAGTCCCAGTGAAGGGTTTTAAGTAGAGGGCAGATGAAGTCAGACCTCTGCTCTGGGGGCTGCCTTGGCTGCCATGCAAGAGAGAAACTGAAGGGCAGCAGCCCAGTGCCCAGGTGGGAGGAAAACACGGGGACCTTTGGAAAGGAGTATATGGTGTGGTCCAGGTTTTTCCCAAGAGGTCAGAAAAGTGTAGGGCATAAAAGCCTGGGCTTGGGAGTAAGAACAGTCAACAGGGCTGAATCCTGTCTCCAAGGACTGCTGGGCTACATCACACCTCAGCCTCCATTTTTTCATCTGTAAAGAAAGATAATAAGACAATCTGCCTCAAATGGTGGTTGTGATGATTCAGTAAGTCATTTGAAGGGGTTGGCAAGTGCCTGGCAGAAAGGCAGTGACAGGTAACTCTCAGCTGTGGCTGTCTCGAAGGGTGGGCTTCCTGAGTGTGCAGCCTGCGCGTGGCTGCTCATGGCTCTGCACTCAGAAGCGCCCTGTACTTGGTCTAATACTGTGCTGACACCATAGTGAAACTCTTTTTTTTTTTTTTTTTTTTGAGACAGAGCTGTGTCGCCAAGGCTGGAGTGCAGTGGCTTGATCTTGGCTCACTGCAACCTCCACCTCCCAGGTTCAAGGGATTCTCCTGCCTCAGCCTCCCGAGTAGCTAGGATTACAGGCATATCCACCCAGCTAATTTTTGTATTTTTAGTAGAGATGGGGTTTCACCATCTTGGCCAGGCTGGTCTCGAACTCTTGACCTCTGGTGATCCACCCGCCTCGGCCTCCCAAAGTGCTGAGATTACAGGCATGAGCCACCGTGCCCAGCCTATAGTGAAATTCTTAAGAATTTTTATCTTTTGGGCTGGACACGGTGGTTCATGCCTGTAATCCCAGCACTTTGGGAGGCTGAGGCAGGAGGACTGCATAAGCTAGAGAGTTCACGATCAGCCTGGGCAACACGGTGAGACCCATCTCTAAAAAAAAAAGTTTTAAATTGGGCGAGGTGTGGTGGCTCCTGCCTGTAATCTCATCACTTTGGGAAGCCGAGGTGGGCAGATCATTTGAGGTCAGGAGTTCAAGCCCAGTCTGGCCAACATGGTGAAACCCCATCTCCCCCATCGCTACTAAAAATGCAAAATTAGCCAGGTGTGGGTGGCATATGCCTATAATCCTAGCTACTTGGGAGGCAAGAGAATCGCTTGAACCTGGGAGGCAGAGGTTGCAGTGAGCCAAGATCATGCCATTGCACTCCAGTCTGGGCAACAGAGTGAAACTCTGTTTCAAAAAACAAAACAAAACAAAATTAGCTGGCCTTAGTGGTGCTTGTTTGTGGTCCCAGCTACTTGGGAGGCTGAAGCAGCAGGATCATTTGAGTCCAGGATGTTGAGGCTCCAGTGAACCATGTTCATGCCTTTTCATTCTAGCCTGAGCCTGTGAAGAAGAAGAAAGAAGAAGGAAGAAGGAAGAAGAAGGGGGAGGAGGAAGAGGAGGAGGAGGAGGAGGAGAGAAGGAGAAGGAGGAGGGGCAGTCAATGGGACAATGAGGTGTGTACATGAGCAGTGGAGATATGAACATATGCTGCCCTGTTTGCATATCCCATATATGATGCCCCATGAGCACAAAATTCCAGTGTGCCCATGATGCATGGGCTCAAAGCAAGACTCAAAGCCAGTACAAGGCAGTGGTGTAATATCTGTGGTTAAATATGTAGGAATGCTTCCAGCCCGGAGGGGCTACACTTCCCATTTAATCCAGAACTTGCTTCAAATACTAAAAGAAGGCAGTGGTGTTCTAAGAAGCATGACAACTAAGGGACCCTACCCTATTCTTTTTCATTCAAGTTACTTCCCTGGATTAGCCAACCACATAGGCTGACAATAATGACCCGGAAGAAAAGGAAAAGATAGAGCAACCCATAATTCCTGTTTTTTTTCAGTTCTTTTTTACTCATCAGTAAGCCAAAGGCCGAGAACATTGGTAGAATACGCACGTGTCAAGATGTGAAGTAAAACCATTGAGTTAGCTTTGTGCAGCATTTCTACAGTCCTGATAAGCCTGAAATCCTGCACATGTACAAGCTACAAAATACAAATTGCGTCATTTCAGTGATTCCACATAGGAGTCAAGTACTCTTATACTTGCACTGAAACCTGGTTATTGCTCAATGTACAGATGAACAATGGGATGCATGCAAATAATTTAAAATTTTGAGTTTTCTCAAAATGACATTAAATAGCAGAAAGAGAAAGGCTTTATATTTTAGTACCTTTAACTGTTTGTTTTTCTTGCTTTTTGGACAAGGGACCCCACATTTTCATTTTCCACTGGGCCCTGCAAATTATGTAGGCCTCTCTGCTGCTTGTATTATTAACCCCTGGGGGTGGGTGAGTGAGGACTGGGGAAAAAGCAGTAGAATCCTAATAGTCATTGGAGGCTAGAAGGACAGACATGTTATAGAATCCTTGCATTTGTTTCAGAGATACACCTTGGGTTCTATGTCCAAGCAGATGGGCCAGCCTAGCGGTGCTCAGGCCTGTCCCACCCTCCTCTTGGACCTTGTCTCCCCTTTGGTCTGAGTGAGCATCAGCATCCCTGCCCGCCCCGCACCCCCGCCCTTCATCCCCACCAGCCTGGTTCCCTCAGTTCCTGCCCCAGCCTATGTGGGAGGACGAGCAGCTGCCTTTTTAGAAAAGCCAACATTAGGCCTGGTTCCCTAACAGCAGAGCCTGAGATGGGGCAGGCAGGGGG
This sequence comes from Papio anubis, assembly GCF_008728515.1. Classification (NCBI taxonomy): domain Eukaryota; kingdom Metazoa; phylum Chordata; class Mammalia; order Primates; family Cercopithecidae; genus Papio; species Papio anubis. The sequence continues at coordinate 55,963,927 of NC_044991.1, read as the reverse complement.
TGGGGGTGCTCTCAGGAGAAGAGGCAAGAAGCAGGACAGGGCAGGGGAAGGGGATGAGCAAAGACCCCACTGGAGTCCAGCTTCTGGCTGATCTCACAGGAAACTCTGGGATGCAAATGACATCAATAAATTGTTCCCTTTTTGACAAAGGCTGGGCTGTCATACCTCCTTGTCCATCCATCCGTGACTGTAGGCTAACCCGGGGATGGTGACGGGGTTACCTCAGGGTTCAGCAGCCCCTGCTCGGCCAAGGGCAATTCTCCTCCATAGAAGGGGTCCACTATGTGCCTTAGCCCTGGGGGATGGGTGCACTTGCTCTGAGAGGAATCTGGGCAGATCACCAGCAGTATCCACTACAGAATCTAACCCAGAACAAGGAAACCACAGCCCAGAAGTGACCTTCACAAGAAGGCACTTGGGGATTGAATGGTCAACCCAAGTCAAAGCCACATATCTCAACTTCCAGACCCAGACTCAATTGATCTCTTGTCACAGACCTGTCCAGGAGACACAAGGGCTCTGCATTTTTTCATTTGCTCCATCTGATACATGGCGGTGACAACACTGTCTCATTGGGCTGTTGTGAGGAATAGAGAGGTTGGGGCAAGAGTGCCCTGGGCAGGACCTAGCACAGAGCAGTGCGTAACACACATGCCACAAGGACAATAATTTTAAGACATCACTGTCATTTTCTTTCTCACGCTCTCCGATACGAGACCTGCTCCCTCTTGCCTGAACATGTATTTATCTCAGGAAGCATTGGAATTGATCTAAGTGGCGTGTAAAGGAAAAAGCAAAATACTCTGTGTTCAGCATCTGACTTCCAAACTTGAATTTCTGAATTCTATAGAAATAATTGTGGAAAGCAGGGTTTGTTGTGAGAGAGAAGAAATCTGCCAATTCCTAGATCACTCCTTCAGACACTAAGGGCTAAACCCAGCCAACAGACAGCAAAAACACATCAGCCCCTGAGGACAGGGGTCTCTGTTTCATTTGCTGATGAATCCCCAGAACCAAAAACTGGCTCTGACCCTAGTGGGTGCTCATTGTTATCTGTGAGAAGGAGAAAAGTGGAGTTATCGACAGCGTGGACAGTCAGGTACAAGGGAATCTGATAGTCCTATCTGGAGGGAATGTCTCTCCAGAGATGAAGGTGTTGTAGAAAGTCTTGCTCCTCTGGCAACAGAGAACAAGAGCAGGGCAAAGGGCTGCTGGGGGTCCTCACTCATCAGAGGAGAGGACTTGGGGCACCCCCAGCAGGAACCTTGCTCACCAGTCCTCTGGGCCAGGCTGTCCTGTGGCTGCACAGCTGCCCATGCTGCTTCTCACATGAATGGAGGCCCTGCACTGGGATGGCCCTGGTGGGGACAGGGATTCACTGCTGCCGTCCTGCAGTGTGGATGCCAGAGAATGCAACTGAGATCCTCTCACTGCCTCATGCCCTGGGGACTGGAGAGGCCCTGCAGGAACCAGTTGGGTCAGAGACCAAGGTGAGGGACAAAGAGAAAAGCTTAAAAGCTTGAGATGAACTGTTGCATGTACATTTTAGAGGTAGTTCCTTTGCCCCTTCCCTCACCAAGGTTGCATGGGGACAGGCACTCCTACTCCTGACCGCTGAGAAAGTACATGGGCATGATCAGAGGCCAGGTCTGTCCTTGACACCCATAGGAGACTTGCCCTGGGGCAGGCTCTTGATTCTGTTGTGTCATAAAATCCCTTGGCATCCTGGTAAGGTCCGTAAACCCCTTTTCATATTTATTTATTTATTTATTTATTTATTTATTTATTTATTTATTTATATTTTTGAGACAGAGTCTCACTCTGTCACCCAGGCTGGAGTACAGTTGTGTAATCTCAGCTCACTGCAACCTCCACCTCCTGGGTCAAGCAATTCTCCTGCCTCAGCCTCCTGAGTAGCTGGGACTACAGACACATCCCACCACACCCGGCTAATTTTTGCATTTTTTTAGTAGAGATGGGGTTTCAACATGTTGGCCAGACTGGTCTCGAACCCCCAACCCTAGGTGATCCGCCTGCCTTGGCCTCCCAAAATTCCGGGATTACAGGCGTGAGCCACCGTGCCCAGCCACAGACCACTTTTCAGAACATAGACTTTAAATCCATAAAATAAAACACTAGGATTACAAAGGAGACCAATGATCCTGAAATAGGCATCAAAATCACTTTAAATATCTTTCATATAATGACAATATATGCTTCCTAATTAAATAACAAGATTTCATGGCAGGTCTCTATTATAATTTTGAAGTTGTGATAACATATAAGATATTTTGAGGCAACCTCATTGGTTTAATGGGGCAATAAAATATCTGTGACTCGCTGGCACAAAAATCACATGTCGTTGCTTACATTCGTGATTGAGGGAAATGCTAAATCTCAGTTGAGACTAGGAAAAGTGAAGGTGTAATATTTTCTCCATCACTATTCACAAACTCATGGAATTCCATCCACAGCTCTGGGGGTTCCAGGGACTCCAGGTTAAGAACTCCACACTCTGAGGCCTTGTGAATGTCTTCCAGAGGGTCCCTCTGACGCTTTGGTGATGGTTTTCAAAGCAGCCAAATCTGTGCCTCCCTGAAGCCAGGGAAGGAAAAGCTACTGAGGGAGGGGGTGGGAGCTGAGAGGGAACATTCATCTGTGTGGTCTCGGGACTCCTGCAGCAGGATTCACAGTGCAGGCTCCTGGGGCCTGGCACAGACTGACTGATTCCAACACCCAGTGCCACTGCTGGGAATATGCATTTTATTTTTTAAAATATATTATTATTGTTTTTCTTTTTGTGGAGATGTGGTCTCGCTATGTTGCTCAGGCTGGTCTTGAGCTCCTGGGCTCAAGCAATCCTCCTGCCTCTGCGTCCCTAAGTGCTGAGATGACAGGTGTGAATGACCACATGCCAGAATCTGCACTTTAAACAGAAGCCCAAGTAATAACTTAAACAAACATCCAGAATTTCCCTGGTGCTTTGTCCCAGTTAGAGACTCAAGATAATGGGAGAGGGCCTGGGATGCTCCTCACACCTCTTCTGGCTAGAGTGCCAGTGGCATCATTGCTGGGAGATGAGCCTGCAGCTCCTAGCCCCTCCAGGGCCCCTCATGTATAAGTGATGCCTGAAATGTGAGGCTACGCTGCTTCTTTGCTGGGAAACCTGAGAAGAGGAGTGTGTGGCCGGATTGATGGGCCAGGAACTCACCGCCTTCCTTCACCCGTCTCTCTCCTGCAAACTTCATCCACCTCTACATTCAATCTCAAACCAAGAAGCCCTGGCTGCTGTCAGGTCTAGGAGGGGAGGCCAGCCACCATGAGGGAGGAAAGTGGCCCAGGCTGAAGGTGTGCATGTGTAAGCACGCTGCGTGAGCCTGTGCGGGACCCCGGCAGCCCTGCTCACCATGAGCCACCAGGTAAAGGGCCTGAAAGAGGAAGGTGAGTCCACGTCTTGATCCTGCATGTGCCGCCCACAGGGTTCCTGGGCAGCAGCAGGGGATCGGGGAAGCACATGTGGTCTTTAAGAGGCATAGGGAGGAGCTGGGTTTGACTCCAGGGCCTGCCCCCTGCGTGCTGAGCAACCTCGGCTGGTTATTCAACCTCTCTGGTCCTTGTGCATGAGATGGGGATAGTCATCACCTCCTTGCAGGGCTACTGGAAGGATTCAAGACAACCTGTGCACCGCGCCTGTATTCAGGCCAGCACTGGAGACTGTCCCGGCCGCTGCATGTTCCTCAGAGCCTGCTGGGGCCTCTCAGCCTTCTGTTGTCTCAGTTAGGGTTGCCTGTTCCGAGCCAGCCCCTCAGCAGATTTCTATCTGTCTCTGTCTCTGTCCAGGGCAGGGGGTGGGGGATGTTCTGACCTCATGACTGACAGTATCAGAGAAATGTCACAGGCAGGGGACTCTATAATTTGCTGAGCAAAACCACTGGAGCTGGGTCCCAGTTTGAGGCAGCCACAAACCAGCTGAGGGGTCCCACAGTGACAGAGGGGATGCAGGGAGGGGGACTCACTGGAGGTCAGCCATTTGTCAGCAATCCTGTCTCTTACAGCACGAGGTGGAATGAAAGGGCGGGCGAGGAGTGGCTCTCCACGCACAGGTGAGACGGGGTGGTGGGTCTCTGGGGAGCCTGTTGTGCCTGGGTGCCCTCTGCCCAGCCCAATAGTCCAGCTACTCATCTGACATTCTCCTTCATCTCCTTCCCTCTCCTTCAACACCCTGCATGGAGCCTTCCTGGGAGGCAAGCTGTTAAACATGGGAGAGGGCAGAGTACCACTCAGAGAAGGTGCTACTTAGCACTCGGTGTCAGGGGAGACTCCCAGGGTTAGTGACACTCTGAGCTGAGCCTTGGGAAGCAGTGAACCTTCACCAGACAGAGGGCAGGGAAGCTCCGTGCAGGCTTCTGGTGGGTGGTGTGGCCAGACCCACATCCAGGCTGCCGGACTCCAGGGCGAACACTCTTAACCTCCAACAAGTAGCTGCCATAATGGGTGCTCCATCACATTCCCTTTGGGAATGTGACCACAGCTCTCCCGTGAGCTGGCGAGGGAGCCAACTTGCTCCAAGAGAAGCGGGAGAGCCCAAGGAAGCCACAGGTGGAGAGAAAACCCTTGGTTGAGACTGAGGGTTCAGAGGAGAGGGGCAGAAGCCACACTCACAGGCTGGGCATCTTCATATCACAAAATATTATGGATGTGGTGCTGTTTGCTTCCCCTTCACATCCCAGGCAGGGCTGGGTCCTGAACCCAACCCTAGTAGGCAAGAAACCAGAACCTCGGGGAGCAATGGAGTTCTGAGGGGTTGGAAGAGATCTCCCTCCTCCCCCATTCTGGGAGGGAAGGCCCTATCTGGCGCGCCATCAGTGGGGAGCTGGCCCCAGGAGCCCCTTCGTCTGCCCTTTCCCCTCCTGTGACCCGCTGCTGCCTGGTTGTCGGGAGCCTGAGTCTCAGTGAGGCAGCTCTGTTACAAGGGGAGAGACCCAGGAGCAGGAGACATGGAGGAGCTGGGCAGAGGCTGACAGGGGATTCTGCTGTGGCATCTCAACAGCCCTTCCTGGCCCCCATCCCGGAACTTGCCTCAGCCACTGTCCCTTCTTCCTACCCCACCAGCCTGCCTCATCCATTCTTTATCTCAATCCAAAGATGTAGGACCAAACCTGAGAAAGTTCCATGCCCCAAGGTGGCCAGACGAGAAACCTTCCTCCCGGGGGTCGGGCCGCGGTGCTCCTGTGGTGACCACCGCCTGTAGGATGCTCGGGCTGGTTCTCCACACTCCACTCCTCTTGTTGTCATCCAGATGTTGTCCCTTCCGCGCCTAGCCTGGCCTCCCTCTGCCTCCGCTGCAGGGCTGTGCCGTGTGGGACTCCCCTGTGAGCAGTAGTCCTTGAGTAGGACTGAAATGGAAGACGATTTTGCCTAACACACAAACCCTTTCCTACTGAAATATTCCACGTCGCCTCTGCCATTTTCCCTTTCCCATAGAACACAGGAAATCGGTCAGAATTTTCACTTCACAGATCTAAGTGGTGAAGGGGTGCAGTAAAGTTAAATATTGAGAATATATTAAATTAACTGAAACCCAGCCCCATGAAGCTTTCCATTTTAAATCTCCTCTGGAGTCACCTGCGACGGGACCTGATAGCCTCATCCTTCCGTTTATACTCTACCAGGAGGGAATAAAAGTTTAAGAATACAATGTTCTTTTCTCAGAATAGCTACAGTTTGTTACTGTGTTCGTTGAAAAGAAGGATGAGAACTCTCCCTCCTCCTATATCATTTGGTAAATGCACTGAACTGTTGAAATGACTGGACTGGAGGGCGGCCGCAGCCTCTCCTCAGCCTGTGTTTTGCACTGTGAATTCTCTGACCGAGTCAGGTGCTACACAGGAGGAGGCCTGTTACGTTTAGGAGAGCGTGTCCTGGGCTTGGAGGCCTTCCTAGCAAGACAGCTGCCTTTCCAGCTCCTAAATTATGCATTATGTGGAGTCTGCTGAAAACTGATTATGAAAGAGGAAAAAGCAGCGGATTTTCTATGTAGAAGTGGTCTGGGGAAGATTGAAGGGCAAATTCTGGTTTGTTTTCCACATTGCATGTGAATTTTATTCAGTTGGAGAACTAAATTACAGTAGGAATTACAGCTCGGAAAAAAAAAAAAAAAGTGTAACACCAAATTGTATCTACGGTTCTAGGAAGGGTGCTTGGTGTAGTTCATTATCACAATGAAAACCATTGTCTTAGCTGACTGAGGACACAGAGAGAGCTCACAAGAGGATGCAAACAATGACATTCCCATTCAGTCCTTTCAAGCAACACAGAGCTGATCTTTATGGGAGCCCAGGGAACCCTTTCCATGATCCCTTGCCTTGATCTCTGCTTCTCTGCCCTTTCTGGGTGTTGGGCTCAGTCCTAGAGCTCTCTTAGGGGTCATGGCTATGATAATATTTGTTTTGCTCTGTCCCTTTTCCAACAGGGGGAGGAGCATTTGTAAGACAAATCATCCCTCACTGGCTAACACTGACTAGTTTCCTACCTTGGATGTTATGCAAAAATAGTATTTCTTTATGTTGTCTTATCAAAGACTGGTTTTCCATAGGGAGTGAGAAGAAGGAAAAGGTTGGGGCAGGAGTGGGCTAAGGAAACCTGCTCTATGATTAGTATAGGACAGGTTCTCTTAGCTCACTCCTGCAAATAGCACACAAAACTTTTCTTTTCTTTTCTTTTCTTTTCTTTCCGTTTTCTTTTTTTCTTTTTTTTTTGAAATGGAATCTTGCTCTGTTGCCCAGGCTAGAGTGCAGTGGTGTGATCTTGGTTCACTGCAACCTCTGCCTCCCGAGTTCAAGTGATTCTCCTGCCTCAGCCTCCCAAGTAGCTGGGATTACAGGTGCACGCCACCACGCCCAGCTAATTTTTGTGTTTTCAGTAGAGACAGGGTTTCACCATCTTGGCCAGGCTGGTCTCAAACTCCTGCCTCATGATCCACCTGCCTCAGCCTCCCAAAGTGCTGGGATTACAGGTGTGAGCCACCACGCCCAGCCGCAAGACTTTTCAATGCACCTATGCCAGTTGTCTCATCAATCCCGGCAGTAACCTCAGCATTTAAAACTGAGTCTCAAAGACATGGAGATGGCCAGGCACAGTGGCTCATGACTGTAATCCCAGCACTTTGGGAGGCTGAGGTAGGCAGATCACTTGAGGTCAGGAGTTTGAGACTAGCCTGGTCAATGTGGTGAAACCTCGTCTCTACTAAAAATATAAAACTTAGCCAGGCATGGTGGTGCATGACTGTAGTCCCAGCTACTCTGGAGGCAGAGGTGAGAGAATCGCTTGAACCCAGGAGGCGGAGGTTGCAGTGAGCCTAGATGGCGCCATTGCACTCCAGCGTGGGCGACTGAGAGAGGCTCTGTCTAAAAAACAAAAAAAAAAAAAAAAAAAAGGAGATTATTAATGATGGCTTCACACCCGTGTTGGTGCCTCTTTTTGCCTTTAAAATAAGTGCAGCAATCACAGCTAATATACTCACAAGACCTTCCCTGTAGCAACTGCGGTGCACTGTTACCCTCCCCACATCACCTTCTTCCATGTTGCTAGTGTGACCCTTTGATGCAGACCTTGCCCCAGCAAACATGCTCTGTTATCACACCCTTACCCTCCGGATTTCAACCCAGTTCCCTGTGGGTGCGTTCCCCTCTCCTCCTGCCTCCCACACCAGAACACACCTGGGACACAGCTCTGCCTTGGTCACCTATGCCCCAGACTCCCTGGCATTTCTGCTGGGGCCCCTCAATCCCCTGTTTCCTCTGCCTGGAATCCTCCTAACTTGCTACCACAATCATCCCCTCCATTTCTCTACCCACTTCTTCTCTTGGCAAACGCCTATTCATCCTTCAAGATTCAGAGTAGCCCCTAGGTATGTATTAAAGACTTCATGGTAATTATTTTTAATTGAGCCATAAAATATTTCACACAGTAGATAAATCACAGGTTAATCAAGCATTATTCTATTACTGAATATTTAGGTTATTTCTCATTTTTATAATAGAAATAATGTTGCATTGAAGATTCTTGGGCTTGGGTTGACTCCTACAGGTGGAATTAATAGATCAGAAAGTATTTTTAGGCTGGGCATGGTGGCTTACGCTTGTAATCCCAGCACTTCTGGGAGGCCGAGGCAGGCAGATCACTTAAGCTCAGGAGTTTGAGACCAGCCTGGCCAACATGGTGAAACCCCTTCTCTGCTAAAAATACAAAAATTAGCCAGGTGTGGTGGCGCACACCTATAATCCCAGCTACTTGGGAGGCTGAGGCACAAGAATCTCTTGAATCCAGGAGCTTGAGGTTGCAGTGAGCCGAGATCGCACCACTGCCCTCCAGCCTGGGCAATAGAACAAGACTCTGTCTCAAAATCAAAAAAAAAGAAAAAGAAAGAAAGAAAGTAAAGAAAAAAGAAAGTATTGTAAAGCTCTTGTTACATATTGCCAAACTGCATAAAGAGCTGCATTACAATTTTTATTGCTACCAGTAATAAATATACATTTTAACAAGTCTCATTAGTCCTGGATGGAAAATTTTAAAAACCTAATACCATAAACAAGACTTGAAATCTCATTATTGATTTATTTTAAATTTGTTTTGATCATTAGTAAAACTGCATTTTCCCGTTTCCTAGTTGCATTTCCCCATTAGTAACTTACCTGTTCATAAGTTTTGCTTAACAGTCTTTGTGTCCTCCCCCATATTGATATGTGAGTTCTTTCCATTAGTCTCATGTTTGATTAAAAATTTTTCTTATTTGAAAAAAAAAAAGATTCAGAGTAAGTGTTGGAGAGGAGAATTTTTTTCCTCTACCTTCCTAAGTTCAGTGACTACAGGCTCTGTGAATCAAACTGACAAAAGACAGATCAACAAGAGGGGGAAAAAGGATTGGATTATATATGTACAAATGAGTGTTCACAAGGAAGATGACTCAAGGAGGTGGTTAGAATTTGGGGCTTATATACCATCTTAGAGGTAAATATCATCTTAAAGGGTGATAGAGTGTGGAGAAGAGGCTTGACAAAGGAAAAGCATTTTGGGGCTTCTGGGTAAGTTACGGAAGGTGACTAGGAAATGTATGGTAAATAAGTGTTACTTAGTAAGGTTTGTTAAGCAGGTAAGAGTCTTCTCAGGTGCTAAGAGCTGTCTCTAGAGTAGTTATCTTCCAAGTATAGGAGAGGGAGACCCCTTCCAAATGGAAATATACGTCCTGCTTTTAGTCCGAAAGGGGAAAGGAGCGACACATATGTAATTACCTTCAGCTTCAAATAATCTTTATGCCGAAGAGGCATATTTTGGGAAGGTATCTTCTAGTCTCCTTCATAAACATCAGTTCTTTGTGAAGCATTTCCAACCATCCTGACGATAATTTATCACTCCCTTTCTCTTTCTGTATTTTTACAGTCTTTTCTCTTTAGTCCACCATTTTCTTCCTTCCTTCCTTCCTTCCTTCCTTCCTTCCTTCCTTCCTTCCTTCCTTCCTTCCTTCCTTTTCTTTGACAGAGTGTTACTCTGTCACCTAGGCTAGAGTCAGTGGCGCATCTTGGCTCACTGCAACCTCTGCCTCCCAGGTTCAAGCAATTCTCTTGTCTCAGCCTCCCGAGTAGCTGGGACTACAGGCGAGCACTACCACGCCTGGCTAATTTTTGTATTTTTAGTATTTTATACTTAGTATATTTAGTAATATACTAAGTATTTAGCATTTTGTGTTTTTCTTTTCAAAAACAAAATACAAGGCCAGGCACGGTGGCACACACCTGTAATCCCAATTACTCGGGAGGCTGAGGCAGGAGAACTGCTTGAACCTGGGAGGTAGAGGCTGCAGTGAGCTGAGATCTCACCACTTCACTCCAGCCTGGGTGACAGAGTGAGACTCTGTCTCAAAAATAAAATAAAATAAAATAAAAACAAAATACATTTATCTACGTTATTGTCCAAAGCTGGCTCCCTAACACCCCACAACCTGTTGATAAGACAAAGCTGATTTATTGCCTATAGCAGGCAAAGCTTTGGCAGTATCTAACAAGGGGAAGGTAAGGCCAGAACTTACTGAGAATTGGAAATTTGATCGAAGGCAGGTCTTTCAAAGTGAGAACTGGAATGAGATTGGGTAAGAATCACAACATAATAGTCCACAATAAACAGCATGGCCAGGATTTTGATGTGAGGCATTCGAAGAATCTTAGAGCCCAAATTGAAGAATTGACAGGTCTTTGGGAAAATCCTGTAATGAACAATCAACATTTGCCTGGGTAGGAGATGCCTAGAAAAATAAAGACACGCTCATGAAGCAGAGACGTAGCACAAAGTCATCTTAATACAGACACTAAGGTGTAGCTGGGCTGTCTGTGTCCAGACTCAGTGTGAGGGAAGATGGTTTAAGTTCTCAATTTCTCCTTGTGGTCATTCTTCAGCCCAAGCTGAAGGAAAAGCCATCAGTATGTCAATCTAGATATTCACCAGTATTTGAGGGGTCATCATTTCATATCAATTGTCTGTTAACAGTTGTTTCACATCCAGCTTCTGGTGGCAACTGTTTCAACCTGCATGTCAGATTTTCCAGTTCTTTTTTTTTTTTTTTGAGACAGAGTCTCTCTCTGTCACCCAGGCTGGAGTGCAGTGGCATGATCTCGGCTTAGTGCAACCTCCGCCTCCTGGGTTCCAGTGATTCTCATGCCTCAGCCTCCCAAGCAGATGGGACTACAGGCGCTCGCCACCATGCCCAGCTGATTTTTTTTCTTTTTTGGTTTTTTTAGTAGAGATAGGGTTTCACCATGTTGGCTAGGCTGGTCTCGAACTCCTGACCTCAAGGATCCACCTGCCTTTGCCTCCCAAAGTGCTGGGATTACAGGCATGAGCCAACGCGCCCAGCCAGATTTTCCAGTTCTCCTTAGTGGATAACCCTTGCTGGATGATTAGAATAATGGCAGCAGTGCAGCAGCATTTAAAACTCTGGAGATCCCACCTCTGAATGCTGGCACACAGACAAATACTAAGAGAAGGATTATCATCAGAGTCTGTATAATCTACTTCTCAGCTGGGAGCTAAGAGTGCCCCAACTAAACAAGAAAGTAGATCTCATCCCGAATCTGGAGTCCATGTAACCAAATATGAGATTACTCATCAAATTACCCAATTTCTGATTTCTTTGTTTACTTCCTAGATCTTTTTAGTAATATTAAAGATTTCAGAGAGGTCTGCAGGAATGTAAGTACAGCATTCTTCCTCTAAAACAGCACACATTCCCTGCCTTGGGAGATCAATATCTTATCTAAGGCAGCTCTGTTCTGGACCACCACCCACCCAGTCTCATAAACCTCTTGACAAATGAGTTTTATGGCCTTACTGACATTGTCTAAATCATCTGCTATTCTCTCAACCACAGCATGCTACATTTACCCTACTATCCAGATCTCTTGTAAATTATGAAATGAAGGTTGGGTGCAGTGGTTCACACCTGTAATCCCAGCACTTTGGGAGGCCAAGATGAGAAAATCACATGAGGCCAGGAGTTCAAGGCCAGCCTGGGCAACATTGCAAGACTCCATCTCTACAAAAAAATTTAAAAATTGGCCAGGCATGATGGCGCATACTTGTAGTCCTAGCTATTCAAGAGGTGGAGGCAGGAGGATCACTTGAGGCCAGGAGTTCAAGAGCAGCCTGGGCAAATAATGAGACCCCTGTCTCTACAAAAAAGAAAAAAAAAATGAATTAGACATGCATGGTGGCACACACCTATAGTTCTAACTACACAGGAGGCTGATACGAGAGGATCTCTTGAGCTCAGGAGTTTGAGGCTACAATGAGTTATGATGGCTCCACTACACTTCACTCTAGGTGATAGAGCAAGATCTTGTCTCAAAAATAAATAAATACATACACACATAAAGGCATGCATACATACATAAAGTATGAAAAGAAGTGTCTTGAGGGGAGAAGAAAGAAATCTAGAATACCCCTAGGGTACTTAGGATTTCAGTTCTCAAACCAGGGCCCAGTTTTTCTACTTCTTCAGTGGACTGTCTACTGATCTCATTTTACTAGAGAACAAATTAATAGATGATATCATAGACAATTCTGAGAGTAGGTATTAGTTTACAAAGGTAAGAAGTTCCTGTCTTGTTTGTGAGTAAGTCAAGAGGCTTCTGTTCCTTATCCAGTATCCGTCACTGGGGGCCATTCAGTCATCTGGTTTTGGCCAGAATACTCCTATGGGATTGTCAAATAACGCTGTAAACTGTTGGTACCATTCATCACGAATAGTTTGGTGTCAAGCAGTTAATTGTGTAGTTTTGAGATCACTAAGTAGATCTAAAGCAAACAGAAGAAAAAGAAGAAGAAGGAGAAGGAGAAGGAGAAGGAGAAGAAGAAGAAGAAGAAGAAGAAGAAGAAGAGGAGGAGGAGGAGGAAGAGGAGAAGGAAGAGGAGGAGAGGAAGAAGGAAGAAAGAAGAAGGAAGAAGAAGGAGGAGGAGAAGGAGGAGGAAAGAAGGAAAAAGGAAGAAAGTAGAAGGAAGAAGAAGGAGGAGGAAGGAGGAAGGAAGAAGGAAGAAGAAGAGGAGGAGAAGGAGGAGGAAAAAACAAAACTAATATCTTACTTGTAAGATTTTTGAAAGTAGACAATCTCCAAAAATATACCACCTATTCCTCAATCCGCTTGTAATTCTGTCAGTGAAAGTCTGGTCACAAAGACTAGCTCTCACAAAAGGTCCCCAAGTAGTGTTTCATGGAGGCAGGGCCCTTCTAGGACATGACGAAGCTTTTGGATTTCTCCCCCCGCCCCCGACCTATTGCAGAGTTGCCATCTAAAAAGTCATCCAGTGGTTGAGTCCAGTTACCCAGGAAACCAACTGATTTCTTAAAAGGAATTGGAACCAAATTAAACTGGGTGGCTCCTGAAGAAAAATGTGCACTCTAGACACTTCATGGGTTAACTGTAGCTGGGCACTAAACTCATACCAACGAGTGATTAAGGATGTAAACAGAAATATTAAAAATATAAGTCTTGTAAGTTACATAACTAAAGTAGCCTTAAGTCAGGGAGAGGATAGGAGGTAGGTAAAAGAATAGGAAACAGAAGAATATCGATTATAGAATAGCAATCTGCAGACTTGGGCATAAGCTGTAGATCTTCGGCATAAGCTGTCTACATCTGAGGCTGTCTGCTTTGGGAGGTCTCCTAAGAATCTTTAGCTTGAGGTCACCAATAGGAATGGTTTTCTAGTAATTTTAGGATGGTTTATGTCTCTTGAGTTGAAGGACATGATCAACTCTTTAAGAGTTTCGCCAGCATGTTAGTCGTTACCTAACAGAGTCCTTCCAACTAGGGTTCTGAAATAGTTCTTTGTTGAAGACAAAAACTCTGGAAGGTTTAAGAAAGCATTGGGGGCAAAACAAATAGTATCTGTAGGTGACACAGACTTAAACCGGTTGAGGGTAACTTATTCCTGAAAACTTTCAAAAGTGAAACATTTCATAACAATGAAACTGACAGGAAAATTTGGATGCTTCCATAGCATGCAAAACAAACAATGAAGGCATTCTAAAAGCTTTGGGTAAAATGTCTGTAATGATTAAGCTTTTTTTTTTTTTTTTTTTTTTTGAGACGGAGTCTGGCTCTGTCGCCCAGGCTGGAGTGCAGTGGCCGGATCTCAGCTCACTGTAAGCTCTGCCTCCCGGTTTTACGCCCTTCTCCTGCCTCAGCCTCCCAAGTAGCTGGGACTACAGGCGCCTGCCACCTCGCCCGGCTAGTTTTTTTGTATTTTTTTAGTAGAGACGGGGTTTCACCGTTTTAGCCAGGATGGTCTCGATCTCCTGATCTCGTGATCCGCCCGCCTCGGCCTCCCAAAGTGCTGGGATTACAGGCTTGAGCCACCACGCCCGGCCGATTAAGCATGTTTTAATAGATAATGTACACTATATCTAATTTATAAAGATGGATAACCATAATTTTTACAGAGAAAAAAATCTTGAAGTATAACATATAATTATCTAAAAACATAATGTATATGACATACCAAGAAAATATCAAACATACAAGAAAAATATATCAAGACTATATGAAGAATATCAAGTAAAAAGATTCAGTAAGTAAGTATGGAGTAGGTCCTAAACATCTACATTTTAATAAAAGTCCATAGATACGTCCGATGTGCATCTCCAATAGAAAAGCACTGGACTGAAGGAGGCTAGATTCAAATTAAAGAGGAAACATTGTGTCCAAATAAACATTTTAAATGATAACTGAATTATGACTGATGATTCCACCGTTGTCTAACATCAGGCAGAGCACCACCAGGACTCTAACGAAAGGAAACAGACCACAGACAATGGAGGAATTAACAAATCTCTGAATATAGAACATGTAGTTGCTGAAATGTTTGAACATTTTACCTACACAAGTTAACCTAGAGAAGGCTAAGCATCTCTTCTGATCTGACAAGCTTCCGGCAAAATCCTAACAACAGTGTATCAAATCATCCTAATTGTTTCTGGCTCCTATATTTTAAATAAGGTGAAAGAACAAGTCTTGTGGCCTTCTAGGGGCCCTCTGGGAAATCTCAAAGGTAGTCTAGGTAAAAAGGTATTCTGAAGGTTATTCAACTTCATTTGAGAGTCAATCTTAGAAACAAACAAAATTGTCTGGAGAATTGAACACAGGAATAACATTTGGCTACTCATTTGAAAGTGGCGATAAAACATTTAAAATATTTAAAAACAAGCATAGAAGGTAAGGTGATCACCCGCTAAGAACCTTAACTCTTTCATAAGTGAAGAAGCTTTATTATCTTAAATAAACTTTCCTTTCTGCAAACCTTCTGCTATTTCCTATTTCCATTCGGGTTTTGTCCTTCACAGATGTCTTTACTACTCTGGAACAACTAGGCATTTTACTTCAGGACAAAACTGTTCTTTTTTTCTTAACAAAAACACATTTTGTTACTTTGCGTACAAAGTTGTACCTCTCTATCAAGATTGATCGTAATAGAGTATCATTTAATTATAACTTTTAACCAAAGGATCTTCTGTTTCACAGAACAAACTGGGAGGATGGAAAATTGTCAACTGTCACACATCAGCATTTTAGATTAGCAAGGAACCTATGTAAGTCTAGAAACAGCATATTCAAGTAGAATTAAAAATGTAAGCTAGTCTTTTACTTAATGCTGAAAAACCAAAGAAGGCATAGTGGTTTTTATTAAATTAAACATAATAAATTAGTTCATTTGCCAAATTTTTACCTGATTTCCAGGATTTTAAAAATTTATTTGTGTTTTTTGGTTTTTTTGTTTTTGCATTTGTTTAGAAACAGGGTCTTGCTCTGTTACTCAGGCTGGAGTACACTGGTGCCCTCACAGCTCACTTGGGCAATCCTGCTATCTCAGTCTCCCGAGTAGCTAGTACTACCAGCACTTACCACTATGCCTGGCTAAATTTTTAGTTTTTTTGTACAGCCAGGATCTCACTATGTTGCCCAGGATGGTCCTGAATTCCTAGGTTCAAATTATTCTCCCTCTTCAGCCTCCCAAAGTGCTGGGATTATAGGCATGAGTCACCGCGCCCAGCCTAAGCACTTAATATCTTTTCAGCTAATTAAATGAGCTCTTTTATTTTGTTGTCATTGTTGTTGATGACTTTTTTAAAGAATATTTTTCCAGTCAGGCATGGTTGCTTACGTCTGTAATCTCAGCACTTTTGGAGGCCAAGGTGGGCGGATCACTTGAGGTCAGGAGTTTGAGACCAGCCTGGCCAACACAGTGAAACCCTGTATCTACTGAAAATACAAAAATTAGTCAGGCATGGTGGCACATGCCTGTAATCCCAGCTACTTGAGAGGCTGAGGCAGTAGATTCCCTTGAATTCGGGGAGCAGATGTTGCAGTGAGCCGAGAGCACGCCACTGCACTCCAGCCAAAGAGGAAAAATATTTTTCCTATCCTTCTACAGTTTGCAACTCCTTTATCTTCAGAAAAACTTACCCTTGAGTTTCCTCAGAGCATCTCATTCAGCAATCATTTCATTTTTAAAAAATAGACTTCATTTTTTACAGCAGTTTTAGGATTAGAGAAAAATTTTGCAGAAATTATGTAGAGTTTTGGCCGGGTGCAGTGGCTCGTGCCCATAATTCCAGCACTTTGGGAGGACAAGGTGGGCGGATCACCTGAGGTCAGAAGTTGGAGACCAGCCTGGCCAACATGGTAAAACCCTGTCTGTACTAAAAATACAAAAATTAGCTGGGCATGGTGGTGTGTACCTATAATCCCAGCTACTCGGTGGCTGGGGCAAGAGAATCGCTTGAACCCTGGAGGCAGAGGATGCAGTGAGCCGAGATTGCACCACTGCACTCCAGCCTGGGCAACAGAGCCAGACTCTTGTCTTAAAAAAAAAAAAAAAAAATAGCTCCGTGCAGTGGCGCATGCCTATAGTTTCAGCTGCTTGGGAGGCTGAGGCAGGAGGATCACTTGAGCGTGGGAGGCAGAGGCTGTAGTGTGCTGAGATTGTGCCACTGCACTCCAGCCTGGGTGACAGAACAAGACCCTGTCTCAAAAAAACAGAAATTAAAATTTAAAAAAATTACATACAGTTTCCATGTACAACCTTCTTTCCTCCCCTCGCCCAATGTTTCTCCTAGCATGTCGTATTGGGTGTGCTGCATTTGTTAACAATTGATGGGCCAATACGGATACATTATTAACTAAAGCGCATATTTTACACTAGAGTTAACTCTTTGTACATTCCATAGATTTTGACAGATGCATAATAAATCATGTATCCATCATCACAGTATGATACAGAATAATATGCCCCCAAAATATCCTGTGGCCCACCTATTCAACCCTCTCTCCCTCCTGCTGAACCCTCGGCAACCACTGATCATTTTTTCCGCTGTCTCTAGAGTGTTCTCTTTCTCCAGAATGCTGTATAGTTACAATCATACAGCATATAACCTTTTCATATTACCTTCTTTCACTTAGAAATATGCATTTCAGTTTCCCTCATGTCTCCTCATCGCTTGAAAGTTCATTTCATCACCGAGTAATAGTTCATTGTATTTATGACCACAGTTGGTTTATGCATTCACCTATTGAAGGACATCTTAGTTGCTTCCACATTTTGATAATTATGAATAAGGCGGCTGTAAATATTTGTGTGCAGGCTTTTGTTTTGGGACATAAATTCCAGCTCATTTGGGTTAACACCTAGGAGTGCAAATGCTGGATTTTATGGTCAATCTATGTTTGGTTTTGTAAGAAACTGCCATACTGTTTTCCAAAGTAGCTGCACCATTTTGCATCCTCACTAGCAATAAATGAGAGTTCCTGTTGTTCTACATTTTTTATAGCATTTTGTGTTGCCAATAAGCGTGTAATAGTATTTCATTGGCGTTTTAATTCACAGTTCCCTAATGACATACCATGTCGAGCATCTTTTCATATGCCTATTTACCATCTGTATACTTTCGTTGATGAGATGTCTGTTCAGATCTTTTCTCTATTTTTTAATTGTGTGTTTTCTTATTCTTGAATTTTAATGTGTGTATTTTGGATACAAGTCCTTTGTCAGATACATGTTTTGCAAATATTTTCTCCTAGTTTGTAGCTTTTTAAAATAATTCTCTTAACAGTGTCTTTTGCAGAGTGGAAGTTTTTAATTTTAATGAAGTAAAACATCAGTTTTTGTCTTTAATGGATTATGCTTTTGGTATTGTATTTTATTCTTGGTTTTTGTTTTTGTTTTCATTTATGGTGTGGTATTTTAAAAGTCATTGCCAAATCGAAGGTCATTTCAATTTTCTCCTTTGTTGTCTTTTACGGTTTTATAGCTTTGTGTTTTACATTTAGGTTTATGATCCATTTGGAGTTAATTTTTGTGAAAGGCATAAGGTCTGTATCTAGATTTTTGGTTTTGGCCTATGGGTGTCCAGTTGTTCCAGCACAATTTGTTGAAAAAACTATCCTTTCTCCATTGTATTTTCTTTGTTCCTTTGTCAAAGGTTGGCTGTGTTTGTGTGGGTCTATTTCTGAGCTCTCTATTCTGTCCCATTGATCTAATTCTCTTTCACCAGTATCACACTGTCTTAATCACTGTAATAGTGTTGATGTGTATGAAGTAGAGCTTTATAGTCTTGATGTGGATTGTGTTGGATATTCTGGGTCTTCTGCCTTTCCATACAAACTTTAGAATCAGGGCCAGGTGCAGTAACTCACGCCTATAATCCCAGCACTTTGGGAGGCCAAACTGGGAGGATTGCTTGATCCCAGGGCATTGAGAACAACTCGGGCAATATAGAGACTGTTTCTCTACCAAAAAAAAAAAAAAAAAAAAAAAAAAATATATATATATATATATATATATATATATATATATAAAATTAGCTGGTCATGGTTAGTGTGCACCTGTAGACCCCGCTATTTGGGAAGCTGAAGTGGGAGGATTGCTTGAGACCAGGAGTTCGAGGTTCCAGTGAGCTATTTTCGTGCCATTGCACTCCAGCCTGAGCAACAGAATGAGACCCTGTGTCTAAACAAATAAACAAACACTTTAGAACCAGTTTATCAATATCCACAGAATAATTTCCTGGGATTTTGACTGATATCGCATTAACTCTGTAGAGAAAGCTGGGAAGAACTGACATTTTAATAATGCTGAGTCTTCTTATTCATGAATGTTCCATGTTCGTTCCATTGAACATTCATTTATTTAAGTTTTTGAGTTCTTTCGTCAGAATTTTGCAGTCTTCTTCATATAGCTCTTACGCATATTTTGTTACATTTATACATAAGTTTTGTATGTTTGTTTGTTTTTGAGACAGAGTTCTGTCACCCATGCTGGAGTGCAGTGGAACAATCTTGGCTCACTGCAACCTCTGCCTCATGAGTTCAAGGGATCTTCCCACTTCAGCCTCTGACGTAGCTGGGAATACAGACTCGTGCCACCATACCCAGCTAATTTTTGCATTTTTAGTAGAGACGTGGTTTCACCATGTTGGCCAGGCTGATCTGGAACTCCGGACCTCAACTGATCCATCTGCCTTGGCCTCCCAAAGTGCTGGGATTACAGGCATGAACCACCGTGCCCTGCCAAGTATTTCACTTTTTTAGTTCTAATATAAATGGTGTTGTGGTTTTAATTTTAAATTTCAATTGTTCATTGCTGGCATATAGGAGCAATTGACTTTTGCATATTAACCTTGTATCCTGCACCCTTGTTACAAAATGGCTTATTGGTTCTAGGAGGTTCTTGTGGTTTGTTTTGTTTTGTTTTTGTCAATTCTTTGAGATTTTCTACATAGACAATTATGCTATCTGTGAACAAAGACGGTTTTATTTCTTTGTTCCCATTTAGTCTACTGTTAATATCCTTTTATTGTCTTACTGCATTATCTAGGACTTCCAACACAGTGCTGAATAGGTGACAGGAGACATCCTTGTCTTGTTCCCAGTCTTGGGGGAAAAGCATCTAGTTTCTCACCACTAAGTATGATGTTAGTTGTAGGGTTTTTGTAGCAATTCTTCATCAGGTTGAGGAATTATCCCCTCTACTTCTAGTTTGCTGATAATTTTTTAAATCATGAATGAGTGTCGTTTTTTTTAATGTTTTCTCTGCATCTATTGATATGATCCTGTGATTGTTTTTCATTAGCTGTTGATATGATGGATTACATCAATTGATTTTCTAATGTTGAGCCAGTCTTGCATGCCTGGACTAAATCCCACTTGACCTTGGTATACAACTCTTTTTATATGTTCTTGAATTCAATTTTCTATTTTATTAAGGATTTTTATATCTATGTTTATAAGAGATACAAGTCTGTTTTGTGTGACATTTTTGTCTGGTTTTTGTTCTAGAGTAATGCTGGTGTCGTAAAATGAGTTAGGGAGTGTTCCGTCTGCTTCTATTTTCTGGAAGAAATGTTAAAAAAAAAATTGTACCATTTCTTTTTTAAACATTTGATAACATCACCAGTGGAATCATCCAGGCCTGATGTTTTCTACTTAAAAGGCTACTAATTGTCAAGACAATTTCTTTGATAAATATAGGCCTATTCAGATTACCTGTTTGGCTTTGTGTGAGTTTTGGTAGATTGTGTTTTTCCAGGAATTTGTCGAGTTCATCTGAGCCAGCAAATTTATAGGCATCAAGTTGTTCGCAATACTCCTTTGTTATCCTTTTTTTTTTTTTTTTTGAGACAGAGTTTTGCTCTTGTTGCCCAGGCTGGAATACAATGGCATGATGTCAGCTCACTGCAACCTCCGCCTCCTGGGTTCACATTATTCTCCTGCCTCAGCCTCCCGAGTAGCTAGGATTACAGGCACCCGCCACCACGCCTGGCTAATTTTTTGTATTTTTAGTGGAGACAGGGCTTCACCATGTTGGCCAGGCTGGTATCGAACTCCTGACCTCAGGTGATCCACCCTCCTTGGCCTCCCAAAGTGCTGGGATTACAGCATGAGCTACCATGCCCAGCCTCCTTTATTATCTTTTTAATGTCCTTGAGATAAATGGTGATGATCCCTCTTTTATTTCTGATATGAATAATTTAAGTCTCCAGCCTGGGCAACGGAGCAAGACCCTGTATCAAAAATAAATTGATAAATAATGTATGTTTTCTCACCTTTGTTCTTGGTTGGCCTGGCTAGAGGGTCATCAATATTATCAGTCTTTTCAAAGAATCACTCTATGATTTCATGCTTCTCTCCGTCATTTTCTTGTGTTCAATTTCATTGATTTCCGCTCTAATTTTTATTATTTCTTTTATTCTGCTTACTTTGGATATAATTTGCTCTTTTTTAGTTTTATACAGTAGAAGCTTGGCTTATTGATTTTAGATCTTTCTTCTTTTCCAATACATGCATTCAGTGCTACGAGTTTCTTTCTAAGCACTGCTTTTGCTGTATCCCATAAATTTTGATCAGTTGTATTTTCATTTAAATGTAGTCCAAAACATTTTTTCATTCTTTTGAGGCTTCTCTGACCTATGTGTTATTCAGAAGTGTGCTGTTTTATCTCCAAATATTTTGGTATTTTCCAGTTATCTTTCTGTTATAGATTTCTAGTCTAATTCCGTTATGATCTGAGAGAGTATATTGTATGATATCTCTTCTCTTAAATTTGTTAAGGTGTGTTTTATGGTCCAGGATATGGTCTATTTTGGTGCATGTACCATATGAGCTTGAGAAGAATCTGTTGTCGTTGGCTGATATGTTCTATACATATTAATTTAATCCAATTGATTAACAGTGGTATTCAGTTCAACCATGTCCTTACTATTTTCTGCCTGCTGGCTCTGCCAATGGTTGATAGAAGAATATTAAAGTCTCCAACTAGAGTAGTGAATTGGTCTATTTCTCCTTGCAGTCTTTTTTGTTTGTTTGTTTGTTTTGTTTTGTTTTGTTTTTTGAGATGGAATCTCACTCTGTCACCCAGGCTGGAGTACAATGGTGCCATCTCTCCTCACTGCAACCTCGCCCTCCCGGGTTTAAGCCATTCTCCTGCCTCAGCCTCCAAAGTAGCTGAAATTACAGGCATGCGCCATGATGCCCAGCTAATTTTTGTATTTTCAGTAGAGATGGGGTTTCGCCATGTTGGCCAGGCTGGTCTTGAACACCTGACCTCAGGTGATTCAGCCACCTTGGCCTCCCAAAGTGCTGGGATTACAGGCGTGAGCCACTGAGCCCAGTCTTTCTCCTTGCAGTTCTATTGTGTTTTTGCCACATGTATTTTGGTACTCTGTTGTTAGGTGCATACACTTTAAGTATTGTATATCTTCTTGGAGAATTGACCCTTTTGTAATGCTCGTTCTTTTTATTTTTTATTTTTTGGTCTTAAACTCCTGGGCTCAAGCGATCTGTCTGCCTCTGCTTCCCAAAGTGCTGGGATTACAAGCATGAACCACCACACCTGGTCTTGCCCTTCTTTACCTCTGATAATTTTACTTGCTCTGAAAACTGCTTTGTCTGAAATTACTCTAGCTTTTTTTTTTTTTTTTTTTTTTTTGATCAGGGTTAACACGGTTATCTTTCTCTGCCCTTTACTTTTAATCTATAAGTGTGTTTATATTTAAAGTGGGTTTCTTATAGACAACATATACTTGGGTCTTGGTTTTTGATCAATTCTCAGACAATATCTTTCTTTAGTTGGTGTACTGAGATTATTTACACGTAAAATGATTATTGATACAGTTGGGTTAATGTTTACCATATTTGTTGCTGTCTTCTCTTTGATGTCCTTGTTCTTTGTTCCTATTTTTATCTTCCACTCTTTTTCTGCCTTTTGCGGTTTTGACTGAGCATTTAATATGATTCCAGTTTTTCTCCTTTGTTAGCATATTAATTTTGCTTCCTTGTTACTTTTTAAAAAGGGTTTGTTCTATAATTTGCATTTCTAACTAATTCAAGTCCACTTTTAAATAACACTATACCTCTTCATGGGTAGTGCAGGTACTTTATAATAGGTTATTCCCAGTGTCTCCCTCCCGTCTCTTTGACGTTGCTTTAATTCATTTAGCTTATCCATGAGCTGTGATTATCCAACATATTGTTGCTATTATTATCCTAAACAAACCCTTATCTTTTAGGTCAGTTATGAATTTAAAAAGAAGGATTTTATTTATTTATTTGTTTGTTTGTTTATTTATTTTTGAGATGGAGCTTTGCTGTGTCACCCAGGCTGGAGTGCAGTGGTGCGATCTCATCTCACTACAACCTCCACCTCCTAGGTTCAAGTGATTCTCCTGCCTCAGCCTCCCCAGTAGCTGGGATTACAGGCACGTGCCATCATGCCTGGCTAAGTTTTGTATTTTTAGTAGAGATGGGGCTTCACCATCTTGGCCAGGCTGGTCTCGAACTCCTCGTGATCCACCCTCCTTGGCCTCCCAAAGTGCTGGGATTACAGGCGTGAACCACCAGGTCCAACCTATTTTTTCTTTATTTATTCCTTCTTGAATGCTCTTCCTTTATGTAAATCCAAGTTTCTTACCTATGTCATTTTCCTTCCCTCTGAAGAACCTCCTTTAACATTTTGAGGGGCTGGACAGGGTGGCTCATGCCTGTAATCCCAGCACTTTGGTAGGCTAAGGCAGGAGAATCTCTTGAGGCCAGGAGTTTGAGATCAGCCTGGGCAAGACAGTGATACCCCATCTCTAAAAAAAAATTGTTTTTTGATTATCTGGGAGGCTGAGGCAGGAGGATCACTTGAACACAGCAGTTCAAGGTTATAGTGAGCTATGATGGCACCACTGCACTCTAGCCTAGGCAACAAGGTCCCTGTCTCTAAATGAAAATAAAATAAAACTTTTTTTTGCAAGGCAGGTCTACTGACAACAAATTATCTCCATTTTTGTTTGTCTGAGAAAGTCTATCTTCCTCACTTTTGAAGGATAATTTTGATGGATACAGAATTCTGTGCTTTTTTCTTTTTCCTTCAACACTTTAAATATATCACTCTACTCTCTTACTTGCACAGTTTCTGGAGAGAAATCTAGTGTAATTCTTATCTTTGTACCAATAGGTAAGGTGAGTTTTTTCCTCCAGCTTTTTTCAAGATTTTATCTTTGTCTTTGGTTTTCTGCAGTGTGAATACGATATGCCTTGGTGGAGATTTTTGGCATTTATCCTGCTTGATGTTCTCTGGGCTTTCTGGATGTGTAGTTTGGTGTTCGCCATTAATATTAGAAAAGTCTTAGCACTCATTAATTCAAATATTTATTCTCTTCCTTTCTCTCTTTGCTTTCTGGCATTCCCATTATGCATATGTTACTCCTTTTGAAATTGTCCCACAGTTTGGGGATATTTTGTTCCATCTCTGAAATTTCTTTTCTTTTTGCTTTCAGTCTGGGAAGTTTCTATTGACATATCCTCTGCCCACTGACTCTTTCCTTGACTGTGACCAGTCTACTAATGAGCCCATCAAAGGTGTTCTTTACTTCTATTACAGTGTTTTTGGTTTTTACCATTTCTTTTTTATTGTTTCTTAGAGTTTCAATCTCTTTGATTATATTACTCATCTGTTCTTGCATGTTGTCCATTTTTTCCATGAGATCTGTTAACATATTAATCAGTTATTTTTATTTTTGTTTTCTTCAGATGGAGTCTTGCTCTTGTCGCCTAGGCTGGAGTGCAGTGGTGCAATCTCGGCTCACTGCAACCTCCACCTCCCGGGTTCAAGCAATTCTCCTTCCTTAGCCTTCCAAGTAGCTGGAATTACAGACGTGCACCACCACGCCCAGCTAATTTTTGTATTTTTAGTATAGATGGGGTTTCACCATGTTGGCCAGGCTGGTCTCCAACTCCTGACCTCAGATGATCCACCCGCCTCAGCCTCCCAATGTGGGAAGATTGCAGGCATAAGCCACTGCACCCGGCCTAATCAGTTATTTAAAATTCCCACCAAATCTCTGTCATAGCTGAGTCTGGTTCTGATGCTTGCTCTGTCTCTTCAAATTATGTCTTTCGCCTTCTAGTATACCTTGTCATTTTTTTTGTTGAAACTGAGTGTGATGTGCTAGAAAAAAGGAACTTCAGTGAATATGCCATTAATGTGAAGTGTTATGTTTAACAGGATAGGAGTTAGGCTATGTTTACCGTTTGCTATAGTTGTAGGTGTCAGATGATTCAATCTCCCCTAAAGCCCTTGCTACTGTTTTCTCTATTCATTTAGGGTTTCCCTCAAAACTCCTTCTTAAATAGAATCTGAGCCTTGCAGTTCTTTCTGTTATAAACCCCTGACATTATACAGGGGTCCTATTGATGTGGTGGTAAGGTATAGTGGGGAGAAAAAATGTTCTATAGTTCTATAATTATATCTCAGTCTTTTAGTGAGCCTGTGCCCCTGGGCTGTGACCTTCACAAATGCTTCTCAGCTTCCTTCCTCACCTCAGGTGAGACAGGAAAACCTGAAGGGACTAGAGGTGGGTACTTTTCTTTCCCCAGGTCAGTTATGCTCCGGTCAAACTCCAGTCAGCTAGGCTCACTTCGGCAAAACAGTTTCCCTTAAGGGCAGACCTTTGTTAAGATCAGAATGCTCTGGGCATATTTCAAACTTGTTGTTTTTCCTGCCAGAAGCATCAGGGAATTTTCCTTCAATCCCCACAGGCATGCACCACCGCACGAAGCCAATTTTTTTTTTTTTTTTTTTTTAAAGACAGAGTCTGGCTCTGTCACCCCAGCTGGAGTGCAATGGCATGATCTCGGCTCACTACATCCTCCACCTCCCGGGTTCAAGCGATTCTTGCCTCACTCACCCAAGTATCTGGGATTATAGGCGCGCACCACCATGCCCAGTAATTTTTGTATTTTTAGTAGAAATGGGGTTTTACCATGTTGGCCAGGCTGGTCTCCAACTCCTGACCTCACAGTGAAATTCAGTAGGGCTCCTGGAGGTAAAACTCATGAAAATGTGCCCCAACCAAGGCAGTCATTCTCACCCAGACCAGAGGCTTTCAAAATAGGTGGCCTTTGGACCTTGAGGGAGAAGAGATTTCTTTCCCTAGCCTTTGCAAGGTTTGTGGCTGAGGCCCCAATAACAAAAGACAGATTAACAAGAGAAAAGCATCCAGTGTTATTTAATGTAAGTATTAGGGGACACACGAGCCTTCAGAAATGAAGACCCAAATATACGGGAAAAACTGTATTTTTATGGACATTTGTGCAGAAGTATGATTGCAGGACAAAAGGGTATGATGTCACGGTTATCAACCAGGGGGAAGTAGCAAGGTCTGTTTGTTCAGATTCCTCTTGGCCTCTCTGTGTGACTTTCCTTTCCTTGGGTATACGGCAGGACACCTGTCACAGGAGGTGTTCAAGGGAGAAGGGAGGGAGAAGTCCAGAGAGTGACCTTCCTGCTTCTGCAGTTTTCTTAGTTTCCTTCGGCTTAAAATACTCAATATACCAAGTTGCCATATTTTGGGGTGTCCTGTTCTGAGCCCCGCAGAGCTCACAAGCTCTCATAATCATCTTGGACGTTTGATTTCTCACGGCCAGGGACATTTTCCTGGGCCTGAGGCCGTTGGAACCAGAACTGTCCATTTCCTGCCCCTGCAGGTGACAGGCTGGGAAGGAGATCCTCGAGCAAGCGGGCTCTCAAAGCCGAGGGGACTCCCTGCAGGCGCGGAGCTCAGCGAAGCCAGAAGGAGCGTGCTGGGGGCAGCCCAAGCCCGGGGTCTCCCCGGAGGAAGCAAACAGGGCGCAGGAGACACGGAGAAGAGCTGGGGGAACAGGAGCGGAGCAAGGCAGAGAGGACCTGCCAGGGGAGGAGAAAGCGGGACGAGAGGGCTTCCTTCAAGGAGCAGACAGCAGCCCCAAAGAAGGAAAAGGAGATTCCGAGGAAGGAGAAGTCGAAGCGGCAGAAGAAACCCAGGTGTGTTGTGGCTCCGATTCTGCGCGCTCGCTCCGCGCGCTCCCGCTCCTTCGCGGCCCTTCTCCTTCCCCCATGAGGGGCTGATGTCCTCCTCCCTGGTGAGAGGCAGCCCGTGCCCTCGCTCTG
Organism: Papio anubis; assembly: GCF_008728515.1. Taxonomy (NCBI): domain Eukaryota; kingdom Metazoa; phylum Chordata; class Mammalia; order Primates; family Cercopithecidae; genus Papio; species Papio anubis. Next base: position 55,937,413 of record NC_044991.1, on the reverse strand, counting down.
GCTTCCGCGTCTCCCAGCCCTTACCACTGCCCCGCTCTGCGGTGGGTTCTTTATCCCAGAACCGGGATGAAGGTCGCAGGTCCTCGCACGAGGAGTGCCCACGGGCTCTCCACTCCAGTGTCTCATGGCACACTGGTGAAGTGGGGCGCGGGTGGTGAGGTGACAGGGCAGCAGGGTGGGACAAGACCCCGCGTCCCCTGAATTTCAGCTGGTGACTCACCCCAGCTCTTGAAGAGGAGGAGCTGAGAGACATGAACAAAATTGGATTCAGGAACCATCCGAGGGCTTAAGCACACCTCTTTCCGGATTCCGGATCTGGGCCAGCTTCCTATTCCGGAAACGTGGCACTGTCTAGGAGACCTTCAAGGATGCTACCAGCTCTGAAATTCTGGAGCTTGGAGGTTTTATTTGTTTTGCCTCCTTTGTTCCATTGCCATTAGCACCAACTAGCACGTGTGGGTTAGTGGACAGGGCCAGCTTATGGCATCAGAAAGTGAAGATTTGGGGTTCATGTTTTTGCTATCAATTTTAGTAGCTGTCTCTCTCTTTGCCTCGCTTTTTCAATCACTGAGGATAATAGATGCCTTATTCGTTGCTCAGATTGTTTTAAGAATTCCTTGTGATAGGAGTAGGAAGGCTTTTGCAAGAGTTGGGAATATTAGGATTATGGTGAAGAGTTGACGTTCTTTCCCGGTGGTTTGTAGCAAATCCTCTTTGCCCACAGCCTCAGTTGGGTGCTCCACCTTCCTCTCCACCTTTACAGAGAGGCTCTTAAACAAGGCCACTGATTTTTTTCTGTCGCCATGCCAACCATCCTGGCTCGGTCAGAGCCTTTGTCTACTGTCTGGCTGCTCCCAGACATGAACTAAAGAGGTAAAGGGTGCATAGTGCCCTTGGCCATTTAAAAGTAACGTGAATGCCCCGTTGACGGGCCCTGGGTGTCCTGAACTTTAGAGGGAGCCTGTACCATCCCAATGGGCCACAGACTCATTCGTCATTTTCAGCTGAGGGCCATGCCAGGGCATTAGAGAGATGAAAACGTTCAGTTCCTGTTGCCTAGATACTGACAGTGTGGCACAGGAGATAAGACATAGGCACTGGTAATCCTAAGACAAGGCAGAAAGCAATATGTATGCAAGACGGGACTTGACGGAGCGCTGAATTCCTGGGGTGCTGGGCCATCAGGGTTCCTCCATGGAGAAGGTGAACATCTCAGTGAGGCTTTGAAGAACAGGTGGAATGTGAATAGCAATGACTGAATGCCCAACCCCCCAAACGGTGGGAATACCCTATGCAGAGACTCAAAGGCAGCTATCATTGATTGGGCGTGCGTGAAGTACGGCAAAAAAAAAAAAAAAAAACTCGGTGTTCTAGGCTTTTCAACCTTTAAGGGCATCCCAAACTTCTGCTTTGCTCCCCAGGAGTTAATCAGAAGATAAAACACCCCGAGACTGCTGCAAACCTGTCTCTAAAACCTGCAGTAACCCAAGCCCACACCCTGATACTGCCATTTATGAAACACTCAGGCTGCCCAGCCATAACCCTTCCTTAGTCCTTTCCTTTACCTACCCGATTGGGCGCTGTCTCGCTCGGCTGAGAGTCACTATTTTTATCACTAAAGGAGTCAGAATAGGCTGGAGGCTGTAAGGAGCACACACAGACACTTGGATTTTGGGACAATTGAGCACATAGTATTATCTGGGAGATGGGGAGGTCCCCAGCTGGAAATTCTCCACAGCCCTGCTGTCCAATATGACAGCCACTAGCCACATGTGGTTGCCGAGCACTTGAAATGTGGCCTGTGTGCCTGAGGAACCGCATTTCTCATTTAATTGTAACTCAATGTTAATACCACTGAGTTGACATGAGCGTTGGTGAATTTACTTAATTTGGGCAGATGTAGTTTTGAAACTGATTTGATTTGACTTTGAAGCCAAAACAGTTCTTCTACAAAAAGAAAAACTACTGTTGTCAATGCAGATACAAATATCGAAGGAAAATAATATTTTGCTACTTGATTCAGTTATTGGGAATCTTTTAAGTATGTCTAAAACAATTTGGGCAAATCTACTTTTTTCACCTATCAGCTTATGAAATATACAGATTAAATATATCTGATGAAAGTTTCACATCTGAATAGCCTTGCAGTGTGAGTACAAAATGAATACTGACCTTTGAAGACAGTATTTTTTAAATGACTGAAATATCTCTCATAATTTTCTATTGATTACAGGTTAAATTCCAGTTTTTAATATATTTGATAAAATAAACTATATTATTAAAATTGCTTTAATCCATTGCTTTTTACCACTTCAAGGTGCCTACTAGAAAAATTTACGTTACAGCAAGTGGCTTGTGTCCTATTTCTGTTGGGGCACACTGAGCTGCACGTGGATGGGGACGGGGACGCAGCCCTCTGGGGCCCTGGGCTACAGGATAGAATTTTGGCCTCTGCTGCCAGGCCATGGGAGTCACCGATGGCTTCTGAGCAGGGGGCAGGAGTGCCATCTTGCCTGTGGGCGCCTCCTCACTCCACAGCACCTGAGGACACCACCTCCTTTCCATCTCCCCTCTGCCTCTGCCCTGGCTCTGCCTCCAGATCATCCTCCTTGGCCTCCAGCGCCTCTGGTGGGGAGTCCCTGTCTGAGGAGGAACTGGCCCGGATCTTGGAGCAGGTGGAAGAAAAAAAGAAGCTTATTGCCACCATGCGGAGCAAGCCCTGGCCCATGGCAAAGAAGCTGACAGAGCTCAGGTGAGCAGGCTGCAGGCCAACCAGGGCCACCCGATTCCACAGCTCCTTCTGATGGGAATGGGAGTCCCTCCCTCCACATTTCCCCAAAGGGGCTTGATGTGAAGGGGGATGCTCCAGCAAGGAGCACAGCACTCAGGGAGCCCCATGACAGTCAAGGCAGCCCTGCTGTTCGCCAGCACCACAGGCCCTGGAGGGGGAGCCACGGAAGACTTAGAGGACTCCCGACCTGTGCCCATGCCTTCCTCTGCCTGGCTGCCCCTTTTGTCCCATGCCGCCCTCATCTTGTGGCTTCTGTGCCTCCCTCACAGCCCAACACAGACATGCCTTCCTCCAGAAGCTTTCTAGACCCCCTCCTCCTCAAAAGCAGCTCTCTCTCATGTTCCTGGAGCACCCAGCATCTCTCCATGTGTACACACTGTCACTCGTGTGATTTGCACAGTGAGTGGGAGAGAGTCTGTCTGAGCCACTGTCACATCCCCATTGCCTGGCACAAGGTCAAGCTGGCCCTCATGCAGCATGAATATTACTCTGCGAATGGCAGCAGGCCTCCTGCCCATGCCACTCGACTCCTGTTTTCTACTCAGCCACTTCTTTGGTTTCCATGTAAAAGGCTGATGCACAGAGCATTTGATGATTCTGGGGTCTTTGCTGCAGTTTTGAAATAACAGTAGGCTGGGTGCAGTGGCTCACACCTGTAATCCCAGCACTTGGGAGGCCAAGGCGGGTGGATCACTTGAGGTCAGGAGTTTGAGACCAGCCTGGCCAACATGGTGAAACCCCATCTCTACTAAAAAGACAAAAATTAGCTGCGCGTGGTGGCAGGCACCTGTAGTCCCAGCTACTCGGGAGGCTGAGGCAGGAGAATCGCTTGAACCCAGGAGACAGAGGTTGTAGTGAGCTGATATCATGCCACTGAACTCCAACCTGGGCAACAGAGGGAGACTCTGTCTCAAAAAAAAAAAAGAAAAAAAAAGAAATAGCAGCAGCAGTCATATTACATACTTTTTGAGTTTCTGCTAAAAAGTTCCTATCCAACATGACCATTTTCCCCAAGGTCCCTCTGTTTTTTTGCCACAGCATTGGGGGTGACACTCCCCCCCGTTTCCTCTGTAGGAAGCTCATGCTCTCTGGCTCCTCTCATACCTGAGCTTCCTCATTCCTCAAGTCAAACTCCTCACCCTTTATTAAGCAGAGCACTTTGACAGCCACATTTTGGCACTATTTATCCCAAGAGGCACAGTAAAGATCTAGCTACACCAATACTGGGCAGACCTTGACAAGGAAAACAAAGCTTACCCCACGCAAATTATTACGTCACCTCCTATAAGGCTGCAAGAAAAAACACCTTCTGGTAATGCCTCCAGGCCTATGCTTTAGGCCAGTGCTGCTGAGCGCCAGAGCTTTCTGCAATGATGGAAATCAGTCTAAATCTGCACTGTGTAACACATAGCCTCTACCACATGTGGTTACTGAGTGCTTAGAACAGATTAGTGTAACTGAAAAACTGATTTTTTTGTTTTAGCTTTTATTTAAACTTAAATTTATGTATAGCATAGTGACTATAATAACAATGTATTGGATACCTGAAAATTACTAAGAATAGATTATAAGTGTTCTCACCACATACAAGAAATAAGTATGGGAGGCAATGCATATGTTAATTAGCTTGATTTAGCAATTCATAATGTATACATATATCAAAATATCATGAACACCATAAATATACACGCTGGAGTCCAGTCCACCATGTTAGCTCACTGTGGCCTTGAATTTCTGGGCTCAAGTGATCCTCCTGCCACAACCTCTCCAGTAGCTGGGACTATGGGCATATGCCATCATACCTGGCTAATTTTTAAATTTTCTGTGGAGACAGGGTCTCGCTATGTTGCCCGGGCTGATCTCGAACTCCTGGACTCAAGTGATCCTCCAACCTCAGCTTCCTCAAGTATTGTGATTACAGGCATGGGCCACCACACCTGGCCCGCTTGTCAATTAAATAATAAAATAACAAATTAATTTAACAAATTTAAATAGTCCCACGTGGTGGGTAGCGACAGTGTGGAAGCTAGGCTCAGCTCCGGGCTGTCTTCCTTCTCAGCCTCCTCCTTTTTTTTTTTTTTTAAGATGGAGTCTCGCTCTGTCGCCCAGGCTGGAGTGCAGTGGCGCGATCTCAGCTCACTGCAACCTCCGCCTCCCAGGTTCAAGTGATTCTCCTGCCTCAGCCTCCCAAGTAGCTGGGACTACAGGCGCCTGCCACCACGTCCAGCTAATTTTTTGTATTTTTAGTAGAGACAGGGTTTCACCGTATTACCCAGGATGGTCTCAATCTCCTGACCTCGTGATCCGCCCGCCTCGGCCTCCCGGAGTGCTGGGATTACAGGTGTGAGCCACCGTGCCTGGCCCTCAGCCTCTGCTTTTTGAATCCTTTCTCCCTGCTCCCTCCAAGCTGGGCTCCTTCTGCCAGCGGGGTAGAATGGCCACCTGTCACTCTAACAGAATCTCACTCCCACTCAAGTGTCACCAGAACACATCTTTTATTAACAGTGGAAAAAGTGTAGCCTTGATGCTTAGGGAAATGAGATCTCCAGCTGGCTGTAAGTCTCAGAGACTGTGACAATTCCTGAGGGCTCCCTCAGCTGCCAGAGGAGAAATCTGACATCTCCTCCCTGCCTCTGAGGGGCAGAGTTCCTGGGGCTGGCGGGATGGGCAGAAGCTGAGGCCTGAGAAGCCGAGGAGGCCAAGGCCTCTCTCACTGGAGCGGGTCTCCCAGCAAAGAGTGGTCTCCTCCCCCTGGGCCTCCCTCCTGTCTCTTCCTAGCATCTTCCCTTCCCCAAGGCTCCTTATCCTGGACGCAGGTCTAAGGCTCTTCAGCTTCTGGGTCTCCACCCAAGCTAGTGCCTCTGCCTAGAAGATCCGTGCCTTCTGCCACCTTCCTTGCTAATTCTTGCACGCCTTGTAAGACTCGGGCCAAGTGCCCTCTCTGCAGGGAAGTCCCCATTGCCCCTCCCCACAAGCAGCTGATTGATTTACTGCCTCCCTCATCCCAAGGCACTGTCCCCTCTCTTGACTGGATGCTCTTGTTTTCAGAGCTGTGTCTCCTTCATCATTTACTATTAATTCCTTTTTATATATAGCCAGTCTTTGCTGGGCATGCCCGTTGTGCCAGGCACTGTTCTGAGTGTGGTATGTATAACAATTCATTTAATCTTCACAATCACCCTATGATATAGGTACTACTATTATTGTTACCATTTTACTGATGAGAAGACTGAGGCACAGAGCAATTGAGTAATTTGCCCAAGACCACACAGCAAGTTAAGTGGCCCAGCCAGGATTTGGACTCAGGAATTCTGACTCCAGAGTTTGCACCGTTTGTTTTTCTGTTTGTTTGTTTGGGGTTTTTTTTTTTTAGAGACAGGTCTTGCTATGTTGCCAGGACTGGTCTCGAACTCCCAGGCTCAAGTGATACTCCCACCTTGGCCTCCCAAAGTGCTGGGATTACAGAGCCTGCGCTCTTAATTTGCAGTCGTCTCTCCAGAATTACCAGACATTCGACAATGCACCCCCTTTGCTACCAGTATGATTTCTTCTTCTGAAAATAAAGTCTTCAGCTGCAGACAGCATCCCCATACTATCTCCTCCCTTTTAGAAATAGTAGTGTGGGGGCCCCAGTCTCTGGCCCAGTCAGGCACTGGCTGACCTGAGCATGGTTACTGTAAACTATCTAAAAAGGCTTGCCAGTGCTGGTGTGGTGGCTCACACCTGTAATCCCAGCCCTTTGGGAGGCTGACGTGGCAGATCACTTGAGGTCAAGAGTTCAAGACCAGCCTGGCCAACATGGTGGTACCTCATCTCTACTAAAAATACAAAAGTTAGCCAGGTGTGGTGGTGCACGCCTGAACTCCCAGCTGCTTGGGTGGCTGAAGCAGGAGAATTTCTTGAACTAGGAAGTGGAGGTTGCAGTGAGCCGAGATCATGCCATTGCACTCCAGCCTGGGTGACAAAGTGAGACTCTGTCTCCAAAAAAATATGAAAACAAAAGGCTGGCTAGACATAAAAAGCAACAGCAGTGAGTGGGGCAAACCTGAATTCACACCTCTGCCACATCTGGAGACTTTGGTTGACTACTTAATCCCTCTCAGGCTCACTTCCTTCCCTTAACCTCTCTGAGCCTAGTAATTCTCACTTGTAAAATGGGAATAATAACATCTACCTCACAGGGTTGTTCAAACAATTTCAAAATATTTTTATTAAATGCCCAGCACATAATATGCAATTAATAAATAGCAATTACTGTTATTATTAAAGCTTGAACATCTTTTATGCCTGACACTATGCTGAGCCCTGAGAGATGAGGTTGGGGAACAAAGATGAATCAGAGAAGCATGTGGACATCATCAATAATGATACACAGTAGGATGTGAAGTTGGCATAACAGCTTCTAGTGCCCATGAATCGGGGATATTTGCTTTAATCATAGAATTAATCAGGTCTGTCTCTCAGCTTTGTCCGAAGCCTAATGTCTAAGAAAACTACCCAAACTGCTTGCTTTCTTCAGAGTGATTAGAGGACTTCCGTTTCTAGGTAGATGGAGTAGAGACGCTTTTCCCTATTCTTCCCACTAAGTATGACGAAAACCCTGAATGTTACATTTAAAGCAAATATAAGAAGATTTGAAAAGGTAGAAAGAAGAAGGCAAACTGGCTAAGAACCTCAGGACCAAAGGGATGACCAGGGCACGGAGTTCCTTGGATTTTCTTTTTCACCTTTAAATCCCAGACTGCTATTGGAAAAGCTGGCAACCCAAAAACCCCAATGGATGCAGCCAAAAAAATGCCCCAAGAAAAACCTGCTATTTCTAGCCAAAGGGCTGAGAAAGAAACAGACTGGCAAGACAGAAAACTTTTGGACAATAACTGTTCTCCAGCCAAATACCACAGACAAAACAATGGCCCCCATTCCCAACCCTGGCAGCAAAGGCAAGTGGGGAAGCCTGGATACCCACTTTTGCCAGGCCAAAGCACAGTGCCCCAATACCCCTAACCAGGGTGTGTCAGAGGAGGCTGAGTGGGAAGCAGGGACCTTCATCCCCAGCAGGTAGTAATGGTGCCTCCCTTTCCCCATGGTTTCGGTGAGGACCATGTGGGGAGTCTGGACTCTCACCACCGCCTGGAAGTAACCAGGCTTGAGTGGAGGCCTGGTGAGAAGCCTGAACCCCATCCCTGCTTAGCAGTGACAAGGAGCTTCTCCTCAGCCTGAGGTGTCAAAGGAGGCCAAATGAAGACTCTGGACTTTCACTCCCACCTGGAAGTAACCAGGCAACATCACCTTCAATTACCATAGCGATGTCAGAGGAGGCCGGGTAAAACCTAAGATTTAGATCATATCTAGAGTCTTATAATATCCAAAATTCCAGGTTTCAATTAAAAATCACTCGCCATACCAAGAACCAGGAAGACCTCAAACTAAATGACAAAAGATGATCAACAGGTGTTAACACCAAGATGACAGAGATGTTAGAATTGTCTGACAAAGGTTTTATTTTATTTATTTTTATTTTTTATTTTTGTAGAGACAGGGTCTCACTGTATTGCTTAGGCTGGTCTTGAACTCTTGGGCTCAAGCAATCCTCCCACCTCAGCCTCCCAAGACACTGGGATCACAGACGTGAGCCACCACACTTTGCCCGACAAAGGTCTTAAAGCAACCATCATAAAAATGCTTCAACGAGCAATTGTGAACACATGAAACAAATGAACAAAACAGAAAGTTTCAGAAAAAAAAAAAGAAATTATAAAGAGGAACAACTGGAAATTTTAGAAGTAAAAAAATACAATAACTGAAATGTTTAAAACTCAATGAGTGGGCTCAACAACAGAATGAAGAGAACAGAGTAAAAACTCAGTGAACTTGGAGATAGAACAAGAGAAATTACTCAGTCTAAACAATAAAGAGAAAATAGCCTGGAAAAAAAAATGCACAGAACTTCAAGGATGTGTGGGACTATAATAAAAGACCTAACGTTAGTATCGTTGGAATTCCAGAAAAAGAGGGAAAAAAAGAGTGAGACTGAAAAAGTATTCAAGGAAATTATGGCTAAAATGTCTCAGATTTGGCAAAACTTACAGATTGAAGAAGCAAAACAAATCCCAAACAGGATAAACCCAAAGCAAAGAAATTCATTCCAAGACACATCATAGTCAAACTTCTAAAAACTTGTAGGCAGTCAGACAGAAACAAAATATTGCCTACAGGGAAAAAAACACGATTATAATGACAATAAATTTCTTATCAGAAACCATGGAGGACAGAACAAAGTGACATAACAATTTTCAAGTGCTAAATGAAAAGAATTCTCAGCCCAGAATTCTATATTTACAGTGAAAATATCTTTTAAGAATAAAGGAGAAATCAAGACATTCTCAGATGAAGGAAAACTAAGAGAATTTGTCACCAGACTTACCCTATAAGAATGGCAACAAGAAGTTCTCTGAACAGAAAGAATATGATTTTTTTTTTTTTTACAAAAAAGGGGGAATTTTGGAACATCAGGAAGGAAGAAAGAACCTGGTAGAAAAAAATATTGGAAAATGTCCCCTTGAGTTTTTAAAAATATATTTGACAGTTGAAGCAAAAATTATAACACCACGTAAAGTAGTTCTCAATAAATGTAGAAGAAATGTTTAAGACAATTACATTATCAATGAGGAGGGTAAAAGGATATAAGGAGAAGCAAGGTTTCTACACTTCACTCTAACTAGTAAAATATCAGCGCCAGTAGACTTTGAAAGCTAAGTAGACTATATATAATATAATAAATAAGTATAACACCTAGAGCAACTACTAAAAAGCTATACAACAAACATACCCAAAGACTGGCTATATATAAAAAGGAATTAATAGTAAATGATGAAGGAGACACAGCTCTGAAAACAAAAGCATCCAGTCAAGAGAGGGGACCGTGCTTTGGGATGAGGGGGGCAGTAAATCAATCAGCCTGCTTGTGGGGAGGGGCAATGGGGACTTCCCTGCAGAGAGGGACATCTCCTGCCAAGAGGGGGAACAGGGAGAAGATCCCATTTAGGAGGACATACAGCCCAGCTCTTGACCCTGGGGTTAGGAGCCGGACAGGCAGCCTCACTAGCATGGAGACACTGAAACATCCCAATAAAGCCAGCCTCAAGGTTAGAATGCAACTTCACATGTATCAACTGTCCACACTTGTACCTTGGAGGCGGCAGGAACAGTGGGGTAGGTATTTTGTAGGAGCAGTGGTGACTGTAGCAATTGCAGCCAGACACACAGCTCCACAACACCTTCTTCCATCTGCCCTAAGATGGATTTCATTCTTCCCCCACATGATTGGGTTTATCTAGTGGTGACTGATAAACTAGCTCTCTGAGGTGTGGGACAGGAGGAGGAGCCCTGGTCATAGTATTTGCTGATTTCCAAGGTCTAAATACTCCCACATGGCCAACTCAAAGCTACTAACAGTTTAACAACTGGTTGCCCAAGTTCCTGAAGATTTAACAATCTGTTCTCAAAGGCTGTCCTCACCAGGTCCAGCAACCACTTCAGAATATTTAATAGACAAATTGATTCATTTGTTTCTCATCCAACTTTACCAGGATGTTCATTCACTCACTCATTCAACATCCATGCATTCCACAAATACTTGTCTAATGATGCCTTACTTACAATGGTTCAACTTACAATTTTTCAACTTCACAGTGGGTTTATTGGATATACCCCATCATAAGTTGAGGGAGCATATGGGCTTATGATGGTTCAACTTACAATTTTTTTACTTAACAATGGCATTTTTGGGGTATTATGTACATTTTCTTTATTTTATTTATTTATTTATTTTTGAGACAGAGTCTCACTCTGTTGCCCAGGCTATCGCCCAGGCTGGAGTGCAGTGGCACAGTCTCGGCTCAGCAAGCTCTGCCTCTTGGGTTCACATCATTCTTCTGCCTCAGCCTCCTGAGTAGCTGGGACTACAGGCGCCCGCCACCACGCCCAACTAATTTTTTTTCTCTTTTTGTATTTTTAGTAGAGACAGGGTTTCACCATGTTAGCCAGGATGGTCTCATCTCCTGACCTCATCATCCACCCGCCTCGGCCTCCCAAAGTGCTGGGATTACAGGCGTGAGCCACTGCACCCGGCTGTACATTTTCAACTTATGATGTTTTCAACTTGCAATAAGTTTATTGGAACATAACCCCTTGTACATCAAGGAACATCTGTATTAATTTTATATTGCTATTGCAACAAATTATCACAGGTTAAGAGTTTAAAATACCACTCGTTAATTAGCATACAGTTCTGTAGGTCAGAAGTCCAGCATGGCATGGCTGGATTCTCTGTTCAGGGTCTCATCACACCAAAATCACGGTATCAGTAGGACTGCAGTTCTCATCCAGGACTAAGGTTCTCTTTTGAGCTCACTGACTTTAGGCAGAATTCATTTCCTTCTCATGCTTCTTATGTAGCCCCTCCAAAGGGGCCCCAGATACAGAGGGTCAATAATTTTCCTGCTTCACATTTGATAAAATCTAATATCCCTTCATGATAAAAGCCTCCAATAAACTGGTCATCGAAGGAACATACCTCAAAATAATAAAAGTTATCTATGAGAAACCCATAGTGAAATTCATAATGAATGGGCAAAAACTGGAATAATTTCCCTTAAGAACTGGAACAAGACAAGAATGCCCATTCTCACTTCTCCTATTCAACATAGTACTGGAAGTCTTAATCAGAGCAATCAGACAAAAGGAAAAAATGAAAGGCAAGAAAGAAGGAAATAAAAGAAAAGAAGTCAAATTATCTGTCTTTGCTGATTATATGATTCTCTACCTAGAAAACCCTAAAGACTCTGCCAAAAGGCTCCTGGAATTGATAAACGACTTCAGCAAAGTTTCAAGATACAAAATCAATGTACAAAAATCAAGAGCATTGGGGAGGCCCAGGCAGGCGGATCACAAGGTCAGGAGATCGAGACCATCCTGGCTAACATCGTGAAACCCCATGTCTACTAAAAATACAAAAATTAGCTGGGCATGGTGGCAGGCACCTGTAGTCCCAGCTACTTGGGAGGCTGAGGCAGGAGAATGGCGTGAACCCGGGAGGTGGAGCTTGCAGTGAGCCAAGATCGCATCACTGCACTCCAGCCTGGGCGACAGCAAAAAAAAGAAAAAAAAAAGAAAAAAAAAAAGAGGACAAAGAATATGAACAAACACTTCTCAAAAGAAGACATACAAGCCTCCAACAAACATATGAGAAAATTTTCATCACTAATCATCAGAAAAATGCAAATCAAAACCACAATGACACACCATCTTCCACCAGTCAGAATAGCTATTATTAAAAAGTCAAAACATAACAGATGCTGGTGAGGGTGTGGGGGGAACAAAAACACTTACGCATTGTTGGTGGGAATGTAAATTACTTCAGCCACCGTGGAAAGCAATTTGGAGATTTCTTAAGAGACTTCTCTTCTGTTTTTAAGGGCTCATGTTATTTTATTACACTGGGGCCATGCAGATGACCCAGAATAATCTCCTTATTTTAAAATCAATAATCTTGGCTGGGCATGGTGGTTCACACCTGTAATCCCAGCACTTTGGGAGCCAGAGGCAGGTGACTGCTTGAGCTCAGGAGTTCAAGAGCAGCCTGAACAACACAGCGAGACCCTATCTCTAAAAATAAATAAATAAATAAAATAAAATCAGTAATCTTAATTACATCTTCAAAGTCCTTTTTGCCATGTAATATATTATATTCATGGGTGGAACACCAGCAAACGAAGGTCACAGGGGCCATAGTTCTGCCTCTACCATGCCTGTTATGTACCAAGCGCTCTTCTCAGCATTTGGGAAACTTCAGTGGATAAAACAGACAGAATGTCCTGCCTTAATGGAATTTATATTTTAACCAGAGGTATACAAAGACATAAGCCTTCGCACATATGTTTGAGCCTTCATAGTTCAGATTTCCTTTGGTTAGGTGCTAACTGAATTCCTGTGTTTTTGTTTGTTAGTTAGTTTGTTTGTTTTCTTTTTTCTAAGCAGGGAGGCCCAGGAATTTGTGGAGAAGTATGAAGGTGCCTTGGGAAAGGGGAAAGGCAAGCGACTGTATGCCTACCAGATGCTGATGGCCAAGGTGTGTGGGGTGGAGGCAGTAAATCTGTGGGGAGGGCTTGCTCAGCTTTGGAATCAGGCACCTGCCCAGCTTCGCCATTTGTGTCCAGCTGCCCCCAGAATCCTGGGTGTGAAGGCCACCTGACCATTCTGATCCATCTAGGAATGCAAACCAATCGTATCCTGCCAATTTCTCCATACTTACTGTGAGGGCTTCAATACATTTGAGACTTGTTTTCTCTCCAGTGAATACACTTAGAGAACTAATGATGTTAAAACCACTGGGATTTTATTTTCCAAACCCCAAATCAGGAGAGGTTGAGTTGGTAGAGACCCAGAAGGGCTATGGCATGATCAGGGTCACATGGATGATAAACAGCAATGTCCCCAGAGGGATGGGGGGCAGCTGTGTTTTGTTGAGTTGTATCATAATCTGGGCATCTGATTTAAGTTAGGACAATGTTTCGTGTTGGATATTTAATGTGAGACTTAATGAAGTATCTTTCCTTTACCTACTGATTTGAAAAACTACCATTCTCATTCACTTAATTCTTGTACAGAGCCGGTTTCAGGGCTTTTATTCTGAACAATCATTTGATGTCATTACCTCAACTCTTAATTTTGATGCCTGGTAGTTCTAGGTTCCCCTTTTTACGTTTGGTTTTTTGTTGGTTTGTTTTTAGAAACAGAGTCTCACTCTGCCACTAAGGCTGGCGTGCAGCATCACCACTCCAGCCTTAGTAGCAGCCTTGAACTCCTTGGCTCAAGAGCTCACTGCAGCTTTGAACTCCTGGACTCAAGAGATCCTCCAGCCTCAGCCTCAGCCTCCTGAGTAGCTAGGACTACAGGAGCACCCCACCACACCCTGATAAAACTTTGGGTTTTTTTTTTTTTTAATGTCTTGGCTGTCTTGCCTATTTTTCTATATGCATTTAAAAAAATCCCTTTGCCAAGTTCCACCATAGTGTATTGAGATTTTGGTTGGAATTTCTTTTAATCCTGTATTTAATTTGGGACTCCTTATCTATACAATGTTTAGTCTTCACATCTAGAATACCATACATTTCTCAAGGCTATATTATATCCTTAAGCAAAGTTTGTCATTTTCTCCCTATAGATCTTTACCATGTTTTATTTCTGCACATTTAATAGCCTAGTTGCTTTTGCAAATGAGATCATTTTTCAATTATTTAATAACTAGTTATTGGTAGTATGTAAGAAAGCTACAATTTGTGTGCTAATTTTATATCTGGTTCTCTTATGGTACTCTCTTATTAATTCTAATCTTTTTCATCTGATTATGTTCATAAAGATGTTTTTGTTGGGTTCTCCTAAATGTGGCATCTCATTCCTATCCTAAAATGTGGGCTAGCAATCCTAAAACAGTAACAATTGATCACGGTGATCATAGTTCTCTTTGTCTTTGCATCACTTCAATGAGAATGACTCTAATGATTTTCACACTAAGCTGGTGGGAGTTGTTGGCTTGAAATAGATTTTCTTTGTCACCATAAAAAATTATTGTCTAGTTATTGTTTAGTAAGACTTCCACTTCATTGGAAATAGATAATTAGGTTTTATTAAACACCTTTTCCTTTATGTTATTAATTTTTTTATTTCTGGGATAACCTCAGTCATGGTACATTACTTCTAACTCCACGTTTGATTTTCCAATATTTTATTTATGATTTTTACATATATTTTCATAAGATTGATCTGAATTTGTGTGTGTTTGTACACAAGTGTATGCATGTGCAGTATCTTGGCAGAATTTAACATTAGGACTGCACTTGCTTTACAATTGTAAATGAATAGCATTACCTCCTCTTTATGCTGTAAATCAGTTTTGGGAGCATGATAATACACTTTTTGTTAATTTTAAAGATGATACCCTTACAATAGTAGAGATCAAGAGCCATTTTTATAGAATACCTTGAAATTTTTTTTTAAGTATTCAGTGTATTGATGTACTCAAGTTTTAACTTTTTCTTGGGACCATTTCAATAATTCATATTCTTCCTGAAACTTGATCATTTCATTCAAATTTTCATATGTGTTAACAGAAAGTCACATATAGTAGCCCCATAATTTTTGTAATTACTTTTTGTATCTGTTGGGTTTGAATCTTTTTCCTTTTTTTTTTTTTCCCTCTGTTGCCCAGGCTAGAGTGCAGTGGCATGATCTCGGCTCAACCTCTGCCTCCCAGGTTCAAGCGATTCTCCTGTCTCAGCCTCCCAAGTAGCTGGGATTATGGGCATGCACCACCATATCCAGCTAATTTTTGTATTTTTAGTAGATACAGTGTTTCACCATGTTGGACAGGCTGGTCTCGAACTCCTGACCTCAGGTGATCCTCCTGCCTTGGCCTCCCAAAGTGCTGGGATTACAGGTGTGAGCCACTGTGCACAGCCTGAATCTTTCTTATTCCTAATGTTATTTTTTCTCCTTTTCCAGTTATACTTGCCAGACAACTCTCTATGGGTGATTTTATTAATTTTGTCTAGAGACTATTTACCACTTACCAACTGCACACTCACATCTTATTTTTTCCAATGAAGAATGTGCTCTTCAAGTATATTTTTTTCTAGATTTTTACTGTGACAAACAATGCTTCAACAAACACCTTTATACATTTATTTTGGATCTGTGCGTTTTTTAAAATCACAAGACAATCCCTCAAATAGTCCTGCTAGTTCAAAAGTGTGCATATTTTAACTTTTACTTCACATTTTTCAAACTATTTTCCCCAATTTGTAGCAAATCATATTCACAGGAACAAAGTGGGAGAATGGCTTATCTTCACTAGTTACGAATGTTACATCTTTTTAACTTTGTGCTAATCTAATGGGTAAAAAAATAGGTTATTATTCTTTCTTTAATTTGTATTCACTGCTTTTTTTTATTGCAGTAAGAACACTTGAGATTTACCTTTTTAACTAATTAAGTACACAATACTGTGTTGTTAAGTATAAACATTGTGTCGTACAGCAGATCTCTAGACAAATACATCTTTGATAAATGATTCTGTTCAACCACATTTCTGTTCACACAGTTCTAGCTTCCCCCTTAGGAAAAGGATTGCCTCTCCCCACCCCCATCCTCCATATTTACTTTTCCACATTATTTTTAGCTCTTTGCTGCTTTCTCTTTGCAATCTCAGATATTTATCAGGTTCATTCTCAATATCATTGAATCCGTTTTCCTCTGTGTCAATTATAGTCTTTATTTTGTCTAATGTTTTCTTCATTCGATTACTAAGCTCTTAGCTTCCTTGTAATCCTTCCATATCTCATCTGTATTCCTTTCAAATTGGTATCCTTTACTTTAGAAGCCATATTTCTTGCATCCTGTTAGGATGGCTGAACTGCTCTCTAGAATTTATGTCTCTATCTTGGAGCAAATGTTTTCCACAGATATCAAAGACTGGCGTTCCTTTTTCCCTGTTCTGCAATAATATTTCCCAGGCCTCACTGGTTGTTTTCATTTTCATCACCCAGACCCTGATTTCATTGACAGGACATGTAGCTTGCCTATGTCTTGCTCCACCATGACTTGAAACTTTTTTCCTATATATAGCTGGAGGGCAAGACAGCATGACAACTAACAACCCATCCTAGGACCAGCAGCAACCACCTCACACAGCCCTGAGAAAGGGGCTTGGAATCTTCTGCCATGCCCCAGCCCAGTTTTCTGACTTTTACAACCAATGTAGGATAAGAGAATTTGTGCCAGAGCATCTCCCAGGCCTCTGTCTGCCTCTGCTCTAGTTCCGGGGTCTCACTTTTCAGTCCGAGATACCCACAGCCTTGAGGGGCTGTCAGGTGGTTGCCAAGGAACCGACCGGCAGGCTGTGCCTCCAGGGGCCTCACTTGGCAATGTTCATTACCCCTGCTGGTCCTCAGCCTTGCAAGCCTATATTTTATACTGATTTTATCAGCACCCTGACAGGGGATCCATCTCTCGGGGGAGGACTCGCATTAATAAAGCTTATGAGACTGCTACATGAAACCAGATGCTGGATTATTGACTTACAAGAAGAAATAAATGATGCAAGATGGAAAATTTGAAGTCCACAGCAGCCATGCCTTTTATTTTCGATAGCTGAGTTATACAAGAAGCTAAACCATCATGCCAATTCCTATCTGTGAATTTGCAATGAAAGTCACTGCCATAGAAACCAAAATACTCAGGGCAAATGCTCTCTTTATAGGCAGACCTACATAGGAAGCCAAATAGCCAAAGAGTATTTTTGGGTTTGGGAGGTTTTCTTGTTTTTTTTTTTTTGAGAGGGAGTCTCGCTCTGTCGCCCAGGCTGGAGTACAGTGGCGCGATCCCGGCGCATGGCAACCTCCGCCTCCTGGGTCAAGTGATTCCCCTGCCTCAGCCTCCTGAGTAGCTGGAATTACAGGTGCCTGCCACCACGCCCAGCTAAGTATTGTATTTTTAGTAGAGACAGGGTTTGACCATGTTGGACAGGCTGGTGTTGAACTCCTGCCCTCAGGTGATCCACCAGCCTTGGCCTCCCAAAGTGCTGAGATTACAGGCATGAGCCACTGCCCCCAGCCTGTATTTATTTTTAGTAGAGACAGGGTTTCACTGTGTTAGCCAGGCTGGTTTCAAACTCATGACCTCAAGTGATCCACCTGCCTTGGCCTCCCAAAAAGCTGGGATTACAGGCATGAGCCACCACACCCAGCCCAGAGTATTTTTGAACACAGACTCAGAGCTAGGGAGGGTGGATGAAGCAATGAGACTGGGCTGCCCAGTGTCTGTGTTCTGCCAATCACCATATCCCCCATATCTTTGCCACTGCTATCAACCAGTCTGCTCGTAGGCTTCTCTTCTCTTTTGCATCTGGGACCATTTCCCACTTCTGAGAGCTGGTTCCCTCCTTTATACAATCATTCAATCAGGAGATGGTCAAAACCGTATCTGGAAAACCAGGTCTGGAAGGCTGTCTGATGGTTCCCAAAATTTTTGATGGATGCGGTGGCTCATGCCTGAAATCCTAACACTTTGGGAGGCTGAAGGCAGAAGGATCACCTGAGCCCAGGAGTTTGAGACCAGCCTGGGCCACATGGTAAGACCTTGTCTCTACAAAAAATAAAAAAATTAGCTGCATGTGGTGGCTACTCAGGAGGCTGAGGCAAGAAGATCACTTGACCCCAGGAAGTCAAAGCTGCAGTGAGCCATGTTTGTGCCACTGCACTCACGGCCTGGGCAACAGAGTGAGACCACGTCTGAAAAGAGAAACATTTCCCTTTCATCTTCTGATGACTTTATTTTTTGTCCCTTCTTTTCACAGGTGCAGACTTTAGTGACTTTACAGGGGAAAATCTCATGTCCTCCATGAACAAGTTCTGAGGAGACCTTTTAATAATAGGAACTGGGCCAGGCACAGTGACTCATGCCTGTAATCCCGACACTTTGGGAGGTCGAGGCGGGCAGATTACTTGAGATCAGGAGTTCAAGACCAGCCTGGCCAACATGGTGAAACCCCATCTCTACTAAAAATACAAAAACTAGCCAGGCATGGTGGCACACACCTGTAATCCCAGCTACTCAGGAGGCTGAGGCAGGAGAATAGCTTGAACCCGAGAGGTGGAGGTTGCAGTGAACTGAGATTGTGCCACTGCACTCCAGCCTGGGCAACAGAGTGAGACTCAGTCTCAAAATAACGATAATAATGATGATGATAATAATAATAATAATGGGAAGTGAGCTTAGGATCTGCTCTCTACTACCTCTTATGCTTTCTACGAGTATTTCTACCTCAGCTTTCTAAGAGTATTTGTTTTATTCCAAATGGATTTGTTTCCAGAGTGTGGGGTTGGTGGAGAGCAGCCCCTTGGAGAGTTGACAAAACAACACCCAGCCATAGAAAGACAGCTGATCAGGTTTCTGTTTGGTACACAGTCTGGGTGTCGAGCTGGGAACAGACCACAGGAGCGGGCAACATGCCTTTCTGACTCTTTTCAGAAAAGCGAGGCTGTTGTTTCCCCAGGAGAAGAATGTTCAGTCATGGGTTGAGATCTCCTTATCAGTTGCACCACCCTTGCAATTTTGCGACAGTTCCTATCAGAGAGAGGCACTTGGCTGTCTGCCAGACATAGGTCTGAGAGTTGTCCGGAGTTCCTTTCTCCTTTGAATTTTTGTTTTAAGTTGAAGGAAGTCATATCAGAGGTTGCTAACTCAATTGGACCCTCCAAACCAGAAATCGTACAGAGAATTTCTCACTTTATCTATAAACTGTCCAAACCAGAAATTTTAGCAGCACAGTAAGGGGTGGCCCTCGCTTGCCTCTCACTCCACGCCTGACGTTGGAGAAGTAAAGGTTTGAACCCTTGCCTCTGGCAGCCTGGGCTCAAGGACAGCAGGAGCTGGGGACTACAAGACAGCAGCCTCACTCATGCTGATCTGTTGGCCTCCTCGTGCCCCTCATCATGCCCCTTTGTGCTCTAGGTTGACATGTTAACGTACTGAGAGTTTTACCTCTTTTATTTCAGAAATGGGTCAAATTTAAAAGAGACTTTGATAATTTTAAGACTCAATGTATCCCCTGGGAAATGAAGATCAAGGACATTGAAAGTGAGTATGCTGGTGTCACTGTTTTTTAAATTGGTTTCCTAAAGCATTTCCCAAGAGCTTGGATTGTTTCCTTGGCCCTCTGAATAGATTATTTCATTGGTTCTGTTGTATTAGGAAAAAAGAATGGGTTTTGAACTTGTCAGACCACGATTTGTTATTTATTTATTTATTTGTTTGTTTGTTTGTTTTTATTTATTTTTGAGACAGAGTCTCACTCTGTTGCCCAGGCTGTGAGTGCAGTGGTGTGATCTCGGCTCACTGCAACCTTCACCTCCCAGGTTCAAGCAATTCTCCTGCCTCAAGCTCTTGAGTAGCTGGGACTACAGGTCTGGGCCACCACACCTGGCTAATTTTTTTGTATATTTAGTAGAGACAGGGTTTCACCATGTTGGCCAGGCTGGTCTCGAATCCCTGACCTCAAGTCATCCACCCACCTTGGCCTCCCAAAGTGCTGGGATTACAGACGTGAGCCACTGCACCCATCCCAGACCAATATTTAAATTCTGCTTCTTCACTTTCTTACTGTGGGCACTTAGGCAAGTTAGTTAACCCCAAAGAGCCTCAGGTTATTTATCCAGGAAAAGAAAGGGAGATCCAGGTGTCATTCTACAGACTGATGTGAAAATTGAATTCATCACACACATAAAGTGCTCAATAGTGTCCATGTTTTCCTTCTGCAGCACTCATACCCACCATCTTTTCTCTCTCTAGGTCACTTTGGTTCTTCAGTGGCATCATATTTCATCTTTCTCCGATGGATGTATGGAGTTAACCTCGTCCTTTTTGGCTTAATATTTGGTCTAGTCATAATCCCAGAGGTAAGAAAAGAACTTCCTAAATCTTTGATAGAGTTAAGGCTTATGACCACCATCATCAATTATCAACCAAATACTTCCTATTTTACAAAGAATCAGTCATTCATTTAAAATGCTATTAGGTTGGTGCAAAAGTAATTGTGGGTTTTGCCATTAAAAGTAATTTATAAATTACTGCCATGAAAAGTAAATTTATAAAATTAAAAGTAATGGCAAAAACCACAATTACTTTTGCAGCAACCTACGACCTAATGTACTCACATCAATTACCCAGATAGTTAAGTACAAAGAATGGAACCAAAATACTTTGTTCCTTAATTAATAGGTGAATCTTAGATTTTTCTACTTCTCATTTTACCTTAAGATCAGTGGAGAATTTATGTTTCCGTGAGTTTTTTCTTTTACCCTCAAACAAAAGAGAGGGATAGAATACATTATATCATTATTTATCACCAAAAAAAACCTTGGATTTGAATATCTCTCCTCACTATTCTCCCATATATAATATTTTAAGGAAGTTTTATTTTAGAAACAGGGTCTCACTCTGTTGCCCAGGTTGGAGGGCAGTGATGTGATCAAGGTTCAGTGCAGCCTTGAACTCCTGGGCTCAAGTAGCCCTCCCACCTCGGCCTCCCAAAGTGTTGGGATTACAGGCATAACCCACCACACCTGGCCCCAGATGTGATCTTATTATGGACGTAAATAGATTCTTATCTACAGATGATTAATTGAGAAACAAAAAAGGGGTAGTAAGCAATTTGTGCAAAGTCACACAATAAGTTCATTGTGAATTGGATCCCAGGTCCCCAGAGTGAAGGCCTGGGGTCTTTTCCAAGGAGCCTGTGGCTCACTAAGCACTGAGCACAGCAATTGCTACAATTGCTACAGTCCTGACTGAAATACTTGGTGCCAGTGCTGGGTACACAAGTGGGTCTACTTCAACAGCTTTCAGAGGAACAATATGTCTGCATTTAGTATGTTCTTCCTCACAGGTGTATTAATTGGTTCTTTGATGACTTACTGACTCCTATTTTGTTATAAATGGTTCTGTGAGCATATTGGAGTCAATTCTATCTGCAGTTACATGCTTAACTTTTCTGCACAGCCACTTTCAGGACATTAAAAACCTTTCACATCATGTGAATTAAATCAGATTTATTGGAGGAGGTTGACCATGCATTATAATAGCCTTTGGTAGCAAAGGAGTGTTACATTATTTATAAAATTGTTGAATTCTTTTCTAAATTACCCAAAACGTGTGCTTACAAATATGTCATTAACTAGCCTTTGTACTCTTTCATATACACACCCAGAAGTCAAGGGTTCTGAGTTCACTGAGCCCTACATATATTCCTATGCCAATATCACTTTCTGACCCAGAAGTTAGCATTTTAAACTTCACTGTCAAGCGTACACAAACACTCTGACACCAAGTCTGGTTCTCCCCAGGGGGAAAATATTGTCAAAAGCTAATAGGAAGTTTCATTTCTCTCCTCCATAGTCAGGTAAATATGAAATGTTTTCCTCGGTAGTCAATGGGGAAATTTACCTTCACAAAGCTCTTGGCTTTCTTCTTGGGATCTTTTTATTCCATGAGAAGAGAGCACATTTAAATGCCATAGGCCTATGAGACATCTCTGGAATTTTGCTACGCAGTGGTCCATGAAAGGCAGTTTTGTGGGAAGTTGAGGAATTTTAAGGACACTCAGTTGTTTTTTTAAAGAAAACATTAAATTTGGTATAGTTTATATACGTTTATAAATATTTTTATGAGGGAACATTTATTTGAAACAATAAAAACTTAGTGATTGGTGCATTCCAATGAAGCAGCCAAGATCTGAACCATTCGTGCTAGAGCACCCTGATTTGATTGGCAGGTGATTGGGAAACCCGTGTCGGAGTGGGTTGAGAGTAAGAGAGAGAGAGAGAGAGAGATACCTTGCAGGAAAGAGGAGCCTTGGCTTGGGAAGAGGGAGAATGGAAGAAGGGAAATAGAGGAGAAGGGAAGAGGTTTAGACCAGATAGGAGTCTGTTGCAGTAGGTCAGTGCTAGATCCGGGTAATATCAATGGGAATGGATTAAAAGAGAGGAATCAGAGTGAAGTGCACGGACAAGTCTTGATGACAGGTTGGATAACAGCAATTAGGATGTGCGGTGTCCTAAGATGCCTTTTTATTTAGGATGATGGGAAATTGGCCATATAGGAATCAGACACAACCAAATTCACTGCATATATGAAGTGTCCTGTTGGTCAAAGACACAGAGAACTTCAGGGCCCAAGGGTTTTCAGCATAAGCTAAGGTTCAGAGATATCCCCGCGACTCATGGATGTTTTAAAATGAAGCATAGTGAACCAGAGGGTCCAGGGATAAGAATAGTAGAAGTGCTCAAACATGACTTTTTAAAATATTATTATTATTATTATTATTATATATTTTTTGAGACAGAGCCTCATTCTATCTCCTGGGCTGGAGTGCAGTGGCACAGTCTTGGCTCACTGCAGCCTCCACCTCCCAGATTCAAGCAATTCTTGTGCCTCAGCCTTCTACGTAGCTGGGATTACAGGCACGGACCACCAGGCCCAGCTAGTTTTTGTATTTTTAGTAGAAACAGGGTTTCGCCATGTTGGCCAGGCTAGTCTCGAACTCCTGCCCTTAAGCAATCTGCTCGCCTCAGCCTCCCAAAGTGTTGGGATTACAGGCATGAGCCACCGTGCCTGGCCTTGAATGCAACTTTAACGAAACTTCTCCTTATGTTCATTTTCCTTTTGCTACAAACCCTTAATACCACTTTATGAAATTAAACGGCTCTGAATGTAAGAATGAGCCTTGTTTATCTTTAATTGCCATTGCCTGCACAACCCAGGATATCTACATGATCCCTGAGGAACCCTCAGTTATGCTGCAGGAGCTGGCTGGCAAGGCCCCACTAGATGACAAGTTTATGTACTTCTCTTCCAACACTGGCTGTATGTGAAAATCACCTGGGGGACTTTAAGAAATACCAGATCTTGCCGGGCGCGGTGGCTCAAGCCTGTAATCCCAGCACTTTGGGAGGCCGAGACGGGCGGATCACGAGGTCAGGAGATGGAGACCATCCTGACTAACACGGTGAAACCCCGTCTCTACTAAAAAATACAAAAAACTAGCCGGGCGAGGTGGCGGGCGCCTGTAGTCCCAGCTACTCGGGAGGCTGAGGCAGGAGAATGGCGTAAACCCGGGAGGCGGAGCTTGCGGTGAGCTGAGATCCGGCCACTGCACTCCAGCCCGGGCGACAGAGCCAGACTCCATCTCAAAAAAAAAAAAAAAGAAATACCAGATCTTAGGCCCACCCCCAGTTAAATAAATTTGACTCTCTGAGGGTATGGTCTCGTTATCTCTGTTGTAAAAGCTTCTGTGGTAAGCAGACTTCTATGATAACCTCCAATGGCCCTTCTCTCCTGGTATTCATGCTCTTGTGTTATCCCTCCCTTTGAGTATAGGCAAGACCTAGAGACTTGCTTTTAACAAATAGAATATAGAATGGTTAGGTTATGAAAGATTGTGGTTTCCATCTGGCTGACAGAATTCTCTGTTCATTCCCCTCTTGGCTTGGGTGCTTTAATGAAGCAGTCTGACAGATTGGAGAGTCCCACCTGGCAAGGAACTGAGTGTGGCCTTTGGACAATGGCCAGCAAGGAACTGAGGCCCTTAGTCCAGCAACCCAGCAACAACCACATAAGCACTGTTTTTTTTTGTTTTTTTTTGTTTTTTTTTTTTGAGACAGAGTCTTGCTCTGTCACCCAGGCTGAAGTGCAGTGGCATGATCTCTGCTCACTGCAACCTCTGCCACCCAGGTTCAAGCAATTCACCTGCCTCAGCCTCCTGAATAGTTGGGATCACAGGCATGTGCCACCATGCCCGGCTAATTTGTATATTTTTAGTGGAGATGGGGTTTCAGCATCTTGGCCAGGCTGGTCTTGAACTGCTGACTTCATGATCCACCCATCTCAGCCTCCCAAAGTGCTGGGATTACAGGCATAAGCCACCATGCCCAGCCTCACATCAGCACATTTTAAGGCAGATTCTTCCCCAGTCAAACTTTCAAATGAGACCAAAGCAGAAATTTTGGTTGCAGCCTTGTGAAAGATCCTGAAGTGAAGGACCCAGCTAAGCCATACCCAAAATGCTAGCTACAGAAACAGTGAGACAATGAGTGTGTGTTTTTTAAAGCCTCTACATTTTAGGATAATGTGTTATATAGCAGTAGATGACTAATACAGCTCCCCCAGGTGAGTCTAATATGCAGCTAGGGTTGAAAACTGCTAATGTACATTATAAGGTCTTTAAGTAAGCTGTGCTCTAGGTTTACATAGCAAGCATTCAGTCTGTAAACCTCATATGATACTTCCCCTTAAAAATATCTACTAAATTATTTCAGACATATGAAAAGAATATAATGAATGAGCCTACCTGCTTATCACCATGCCTAAAAAATAAAATATTACATATACACTGAAGTCCTCTAATTAATTTTCCCCTATTTTATTACCTACATAACCCTCACTGTCCTGAACTTTCCATTTCAACTTACATTTTGAAATTTATTGACTTAAATACAGTCATTTCTTATTTTCTAAAATCACAGTGTATCTAAAGGTGTATCGCCTTTTGCATTATAGTATAATTTTTTTTGTCTCATTTACAGCAAAAGTTTGTCTTTTTTAGTTATTTTGTTCAAGAAAAAACTTTTGGCTTTGCTGATTCTCTCTGAAATGTCTTTTTAAAAAAAATTCAGTCTTTGGGGGGCACAATTTGCATAAAGTAAAATTTACTCCTTTTAGGTATACAATTCAATGGCTTTTGACAAATGATCAGGTAACCACCACACAACTGATATATAGAACATTTTCATCACCCTCTAAATTTCTCTAGTATCCACTTTGCAAGCAATCTCCTCTTCCAACTCCCAGCCCTTGACAACCAAGGACTGATTTCTGATTCCTGTTCCTAAAGTTTTGTCCTTTTCAGAATATCATATGAATAGAAATATGTAGTATGCAGTTTTTTTGTGTCTAACCTCTTTCAGTTGGTACAATGTCTTTGAAATTCATTCATGTAGTTTTATCAATCATTTGTCCCTTTATTGCTGAAATGGAATTGAAAATTACAATGGCATTGTAATATTCCACCATGTGGGTATATCATATTTTGTTATCCATTCACCAGCTCTTGGACATTTCAGTTGTTTCTATTTGGAAACTATTATGAATAACTCTACTATAAACATTCACATTCAGGTCTTTTTCTTATATATCTTTACTTTTATATTACTAATTTCTCTTATATGTTTCATTTCATTCTTTCTAATTTCTTGGGGTTTGTATTCATTATCTATTGCTGTGTAACAAGTTACTCCCTAATTTTTTGCTGAATACAACCACCATTTATGATTATTTCTGTGGGTCAGAAATCCAGAAGTGGTTCTGACTTGGGGTCTCCCACAGGCTACAATCTAGGTTTTGACCAAGGCTATAATTATTTTGAGGCTGAACTGAAGAAGATCTGCTTCCAAGATCACTCACAAGGCTACTGGCAGATCTCAGAAGACACGATGTCAAGCTTACTCACGTGGCTTCTGCAGGCCTCAGAAGATCTGCTTCCAACCTTACTTATGTGGCTGTTCCCAGGGTTCAAGTACTCAGTGGCTATTGGCCAGAGACATCAATTTCTTACTACCTGAGTTTTTCCATAGGCATGCTCGTAAGGTGGCAGCTTTCTTTTCCCAGAAGGAGAGAATACAAGAAAGAAATAGAGCAAAAAGAAGCTTCCCACATAGAAGCCACCGTTTTTTATAACCTAATCTCAGAAATGACATTCCATCACTTCTGCCATATTTTATTCCTTAGTAGTGAGTCACTAAATCAAGCCCACACTCAGTGGGAGGGTATTATTGTACACAATAATAAATACCAGAGGCAGGGATCATGTGAGCCACCTCACAGGCTGCCTACCACATTCAACCCTCTGGTCCTCAATGATTCACATCCCTTCCACGTGCAGAATACACTCACCCCCTCCTCAAGGCCTCTAAAAATCTCATTCTGGCACAGCATCAGCTCAGATTCCAAACTCTCACTCTAAATGAGTAGTTCAGGTGCAGATGAGGCTCCATGGGAGTAGCTCTTTAAATACAACTCCTTGGGTGCAGTTCTCTTTACCATGAGACTAAAGAGATGTTATCTGCACCAACACAACAAACATAAAATGGTGGGACAGGCCTAAGATAAATGCTATAGGCATGTCTGTGTTCAAACAGGAGAAAAATGGGAGGCACAAGGGAGTTATTGGTCCATAGCAAGTCTATAACTGTATTAGGCTGTTTTTGTCCTGCTATGAAGAAATACCTGAGGCTAGGTAATTTATAAAGAAAAGAGGTTTAATTGGCTCACGGTCCTGCAGGCTGTACAGAAAGCAAAGCGCCAGCATCTGCTTCTGTTGAGGGCCTCAGAAAGCTTACATCATGATGGAAGGTGAAGGGAACTAGCACATCACTTGGTGAGAGCAGGAGCAAGAGAGTGACTGGGGAAGGTCCTAGACTTTTAAACAACCATATCTCGCGTGAACTAACTGAGTGAGAATTCACTTACCACCAAGGGGATGTTTCTAAGCCATTTATAAAGACTCTGCCCTCATGATCCAATATGTCCCACCAGGCCCCACCTCCAACATTGGGAATCACATTTCAACATGAGATCCAAGTGACATCAATAACACAACACCCATTTATAAATTTTCCTCTCAATACCATTTTAGTTGCATTCCATATACTTTGATGTACATTGTCATTATTTATTTTTAGGTATTTTCTAATTTCCTTGTGATCTACAAGTTATTTATGAATATATTTTCAAGACCTTAATATATAGAAAGATTAGCGGCATTTTTTACTGGTTTTTAGTATAATTTTA
Organism: Papio anubis; assembly: GCF_008728515.1. Taxonomy (NCBI): domain Eukaryota; kingdom Metazoa; phylum Chordata; class Mammalia; order Primates; family Cercopithecidae; genus Papio; species Papio anubis. Next base: position 55,910,163 of record NC_044991.1, on the reverse strand, counting down.
TGTGATCATTGTGTATATTTTGTATGAAACTGATACTTTTTCATTACTTGGGACTTGCTTTATTTGCTTAGAATATGGTTAATTTTCCTCAATTTTTATATTTTTTGCATGGCTCAAAATATTACTTGCATTCTACAAATTGTCTATAATCTTACTAATTTTAGAGCAGCATGATCAATTGCTGAGTGAGATCAATTTAATCTTCTGCTGTTGTCTTTTTCTCATTGTAATTATTATTTTTTGTTTTATATATGTTGCTGCCATATTATTGGGTACATACAAATTTAAGATTGTTATGTGGTGAATTATATTGATATATTTTCAAATGTTAAACCAGATTGCATTCCTGCAATAAACCCAACTAGGTTATTATGGATTATCTTTTTCATATATCATCTGATTTTGATTTGTGAATATTTTATCTAGAATTTTTGCATTTATTTTTGAGATATTAGACTGTAAATATCCTTCTTATAATGTTCTTATCATATTTGGGGATCAATATTCGACCTCATAAAGTGATTTAGGAATGTTTCTTTTTTTATTATTCTCTTGAAGAATTTGTGTAAATTTTCCTGTGGTAGGTTTAGGTGACTTTTTAAAAATTTACTTATTTTAATTGACAAATATAAATTGCATATATTTGTGTTGTACAAAATGATGTCTTGGAATGTGTATATATTGTAGAATGGTTAAATCAAGCTAATTAACATATGTATCACCTCATATACCTATACTTATCATTTATTTTTGGTGAGAACACTTAAAATCTACACACAGAAATGCACACGCAAATGCACACACATATATGTAATCCCAGAAGGAGAGAGAAGATGGAATGGCACAGAAACAGTATTCAAAGAGATTATGGCAGAGAATTTTCCCAATGTGACAAAAAACAGTTTTAGTATTTAGTAAGTGCTGCAGATCCAAAGCTGGATATCTACTGCTTTGGATTTCTATTGCTGTGTAACAAATTACCACAAAGAGGGTCTAAAGCAACACCCATTTATTAGCTCACAGTTCTGTAGGTCAGCAGTCTAGCATGGTGTGGCTGGATTCTCTGTTCAGGGTCTCACCAGACTGAAATCAAAGAGTCAGCAGGTGCTAAGGGTCTCATCTGGGGTCTGGAGCCCTTTTCCAAGCTCACTGATTGTTGGCAGAATTTATTTCCTTGTGCTTGTAGGACTGAGGTCCCTGTTTCCTTGCTGGGTGGCAGATGGTGGCTATGCTCAGCCTCTCGAGGGCTCCCACATTCCCCATTACATGGTTCCCTCCATCTTTAAGCCAGCAGTAGTGTGTTCAGTCCTTCTCATGTTTTGAATGATCTGTGACTTCTTCTGCAACCAGCCAGAGAAAACTCTTGGCTTTTAAAGAGCTCATGTGATTAAATTAGGCTCACTCAAATAATCTTGGCGTGATAACTCATTCCCAGGTTCTGTCCATACTCAAAGGGGAGGGGATTATACAAGATTGAGGGTCATTTAAGGTCATTCTTAGAATTCTGCCTACCACATATACAAAAAGCAACAAATCAACAATGACAACAAAAACTTCACTTGGAGAATTGGGGAGATTGGGAAATGTTGCTCAAAGGATACAAAATTTCAGTTAGATAGGAAGTATAAATTCAAGAGATCTATTGTACAACATGGTGACTATAGTTAATAATAATGTATTGTATACTGGAAAATCTCATGCCTATAATCCCAGCACTTTGGGAAGCCAACGTGGGTGGATCACCTGAGGTCAGGGGTCCAAGACCAGCCTGGCCAACATGGTGAAACCCTGTCTCTACTAAAAACACAAAAATTAGCCAGGCGTGTTGGCCGGCACCTGTAATCCCAGCTACTTGGGAGGCTGAGGCAGGACACGTGAACCTGGGAGGTGGAGGTTGCAGTGAGCTGAGACTGCGCCACTGCTCTCCAACCTGGGTGACGAGAGTGAAACTCCATCTCAAAAAATAAAAACAAATTAAATTAATAAGTACATAAAAAAGAAGAAAATAGGTGTGGCCCACTCTGGGAAGGAAAGCATTTACCCCAGTATATGAATGTCTCTGTGTGTTTGTATTTCCTCCACTCATACTTGTGTCATTGTGTTTCTGCACAAGGTACTGATGGGCATGCCCTATGGGAGTATTCCCAGAAAGACAGTGCCTCGGGCTGAGGAAGAAAAGGCCATGGATTTTTCTGTCCTTTGGGATTTTGAGGTACTATTGTCAACATGCCAATGAACTTCCATTTGTGATTATAAAGCCTAAAGATTGCATGGATAAGTATGAAATAGTGCACGCAATTATTGAAAAACCATTGCTTTAATAAAATAGGATCCCTGCACTAAGCTAAATGAGCTTGCAAACCATGTCTCTGCACAGTCCTCCAGGGTCTCCTTCATGCACTGATCTCTCCAGCCACACTCTGATGGATGTGGGCTCCCCATGCGGCCACTGCGCCTCTCTGTCTGCCAGGTCTCTGCAAGGTGATCTCACAGTATGGTTTTCTTTCCTCATTCCCACATTAAGACCCCAGATCTATCTCCACTCCAGGCTTCCCCCAAGTTTCACATGACATCTTCAACTGAATGTCCTACTTGCTCTTCAAATGCAACACCTATCCAGCCAAAACCCACATCTCTTTTTCCCATCTCCTTTACTGGAATCACCATTCATCCAATCATCCATGTCTGAAGGCTGAAAATCATCCCACACTTCTCCCTCTTCCTCACCAACCAACCCCACTGCCATCCAACCAACCACTAAATCTGAGCCTACCTGCTAAATATTTCTTAAATCTTTTGCAAACCCAATTGTATTAGTTCATTTTCAGACTACTACTTGAGACTGGGTATTTTATAAATAAAGGGTTTTAATTGACTCACAGTTCCGCAGGGCTGGGGAGGCCTCAAGAAACTTGCAATCATGGTGAAAGGCAAAGGGAAAGCAAGACACTTCTTACATGGCAGCAGAAGAGAGACAGCGCAGGGGAAATGCCAGACACTTATTAGAACAACCGGATCTCACCAGAACTCCCTCACTATCATGAGAACAGCATGGGGGAAACTGCCCCCATGATCCAATCACCTCCCACCAGGTCCCTCCCTCAACATCTGGAGATTGCAATTCAAGATGAGATTTGAGTGGGGACACAGAGCCAAACCATATCACCAGTTGAGAACCTTGGCTTTCATTCCATTTGGGAATGGGAATCAATGACTCTCTGAGGAGGAAGAAAATCAATGACTATCTGGACTGAGTAAGAAAAAGCCATGGAGTTTTTCATCCTTCGGGATTTCAAGGTGCTATTGCCAACGTACCAATGAACTTCCATTTGTGATTGTGAGGCCTAAAGATTGCGTGTGTAAGTGTGAAACAGTGGACTTAATTATTGAAAAACCAGTGCTTTAATCAAATAGGATCCCATCATTAGGCAAAATGCTTTTTTCCATGTCTTTTACCTTCACTTTGAATAATGTCCTCACTTTCCCAGGACTACTGTCAGAATCATCTACCTCTCCTCCCTGCCTTGGCTTGGCTCCTAAAATTTCCATTCCCTTTGTTGCTGGAGTGATCTTTATTAAATGCAGATCTGACCCTGTCACTCCCCTACCTCAAATTTTCATTGATTCTCATTCCCAGCGGAATAAAAGCCAGTGTTCTTAATTGGGTTTACAAAACAACTGTTCATGACCAGGCTGCTCCCTACCTCTCCAGTCCCATGTCCATGTAATACCTCACACTTTAGTGCCCCAATGCCACCGAGCTTTGGGGAAGTCCCTGCATGCATCACACACTGTCATTGCCTCTCTGCCTTTGCTTATGGCCCTCTGCCTGCAGCACTCTTCCCTCCTTTGTGGGCTTCATACCCCCATGCCTCTGGAGGCTTAGTCTGCAGCTCCAAGGGCTTGCTGAGGCTGGGAGGCATGGTTGTAGTGCCTCCCACAGCAAGTCATTGCTGCTGCCATCCTTCACTCTCAAAGTCAGATTGGAAACCCTTCAGAAAGTTATTTGGAACAGGGGTTCCCAACTATACTATTACTAAGGAGTCCTTTATTCCTTTTTTTTTTTTTTTTTAAAGACAGAGTCTCCCTCTGTTGCCCAGGTTGGAGTGCGGGGGCATGATCTCTGCTCACTGCAACCTCCACCTCCCAGGTACAAGTGATTCTCCTGCCTCAGCCTCCCAAATAGCTGAGATTACAGGCGCCTACTATCACACCTGGCAAATTTTTGTATTTTTAGTAGAGATGAGGTTTCACCACGTTGGCCAGGTTGGTCATGAACTCCTGGCCTCAAGTGATCTGCCCACTTCAGCCTCCCAAAGTGCTGGGATTACAGGCGTGAGCCACAGTGCCCAACCCCCATCCCTGATTTTATCCCAAATGTTAACAACACTCTCCTCTCCCTCCCATGTCTCCATGTACTCTGTGTAATGAGGAAATAGAAAGAATGAAGAAGAGAAAGAAGGGGAGACATGGAGGGGCTCTGGAGCTACTGGAGGAGGTGAAGGGAAGAGCAAGAACATCTGGAACTCTTCCTTTGGCCCCTTAGACTCAGTTAAGACTCTGAGAAAGAAATCCCTGGTAGAATGGACGTGTCTGGTGACCACCAGCTCTGAGCTTATCAACCCAAAGCATTTGGCTTTGCTGTCCCCAGGGCTATATCAAGTACTCTGCACTCTTCTATGGCTACTACAACAACCAGAGGACCATCGGGTGGCTGAGGTACCGGCTGCCTATGGCTTACTTTATGGTGGGGGTCAGCGTGTTCGGCTACAGCCTGATGATTGTTATTCGATCGTAAGTATGACCATATCATCTATAGGCTTTGACTTCACAGCCACAGCTCACTCCCCTGGCCACTCTATGCCTACCTCCCTTCTGGTGGGGCATTCAGAGAGAAAACAAGAAATGAACACAGAAAGCATATGTACATTATAATTTTTGGTATGAAAGACATGAACCAGGTCATGTGGGTTGTTCTGGGAAACAGGATTGAAACTACCCCTTTGGATGAGGCTGAGAACGCCAGCCATGCTGAAATTCTGGGGAGCAGCATTTTAGACAAAAGAAGAGCATATGCAAAGGCCCTGAGGCAGCAAATAGCATAGTGTTTGCCCCAAACTGCCAAAAGGCCAGTGTGGCTTGAGAGGGAGCATAGTACCTGGTAAGGTAGGGCTGGAGGTTTGTCAGGCCTGTTTCTGCTTTTCTCCAGAGCTCAGCTTCCTCCAAAAAACTCTTCTGCTCCTCCAAACTCTACCTTGTGTGTCAGAACCAAGGCTGGCATATAGAAAGATACAACCAATAAACTTATACTAAATAAACATATGTGGCAATGATTAACCATGGCGGCCTCTCTGGCCCCAACTCTACTTGTCTCTGTGGTCAGAAGTGGCCTTTTAATATGTCTGTAACACTTAATTCATATTCTCTGAAGAAAAAAACGTGGCCCAGCCCATGGATTGATCGCCTTCTTCAGAATCAGGGGACCCCATCAGCTGTGGCTGGGGGTTGCGGGGTGGAAGGCACTGTCTCCTACACAAACCTATCCACCCGGGTCCGCTCTCCCTTCAGCACAGACATGAGGGGTCGCTTCTCCCAAAACAGTGTGGGTGGCTGTGCCTCCAGGAGAGGAGTGGAGCTCTGGGTAGAGTGAAGCCTGGGTAGAGCCCCTGAAAGGGCAATGGGGACGCGGGGCTTGGCTTTCTACCACATGGTCTCAGGCGGAAATGCTGCTGTTCACAAGGCCCTGCCCATCACCCAACAGTGACCACTGGGTGATCTCGGACTGCACAGCGCTATCAGGCAAAAGGAACAGAACAAGGAGACAGGTGTGCTTTTATTCTTAGCCCTCATGTTGTTGCTTTTTCCATGTTCTCACCCCAGATAAGTATAGAAATAGGGAATGTTTTTGTGACAAACCAAAAAAGCTAACTAAGCCCTGTGGAACAGCAAATCCAGAAAGCCAACATATTAGGGAAGATGACAAACCCCTCCCTGTATCTTACAGCACCCCTGCTTGGAATTCTGTGATTCCCACAGGGTCAAACTCTAGGGAGCATAGGTTGAAGACAGGTAGGATGAAATAGGAAGGTCCAAAGTGCTTTCAGCCAAACTTGCTTAAGAAAAGGATATATGACCTGATTGTATTAGGATGGTGCAAAAGTAATTGATGGTTTTGAAATTAAAAGTAGTACCAGGCCAGGTGTGGTGGCTCACACTTGTAATCCCAGCACTTTGGGAGGCCGAGGCAGGCAGATCACCTGAGGTCAGGAATTCAAGACCAGCCTGGCCAACATGGCAAAACCCCATCTCTACCAAAAATACAAAAAAATTAGCCAGGTGTCGTGGTAGGTGCTTGTAATCCCAGCTACTCAGGAGGCTGAGACAGGAGAATCGCTTGAACCTGGGAAGCGGAGGCTGCAGTGAGCCAAGATCAGACCACTGCACTCCAGCCTGGATGACAGAGCGAGACTCTATTACCAAAAACAAAACAAAAAAAAAGTAGCACAACAAAATAGCACCAGCCACCTCAGCGTGTTTTGCATTTTATATCAGAAATATATATAGATATGTTCTATCCAAGCAAATAGATGGCGTAGAAGGGAATGCTCTTTTGAGAATAGACTCCCAGTAAAGAGTTCTCAAACTGCATTTGCAGGTGAGTCAAGCCACAGGAAATTAGGTATAGGGAAGAAAACATGGTCACGTGTCCTGTCTCCTGCAGGCCTTTTATTACCTAACTGACACCATGTGTGCTTGCAGGGGACTCTGAATTTGTGGGGAAAGGTGCCCTGACTATCCTAAAAGCTGTCTTGGTTCAAGTCCCTGCCTGGCTTGTTTTGTCGCTGAATGTCAGCTACCTGTTCATCTGTTACCTGTGTCCAAGACTGGCTTAGACCAAGATTCCCTGGGGGTGACACAGCAGAAAGAGGGCAGACGTTGCAACAGTCCTGTGTGCCCTACAGGATGGCCAGCAATACCCAAGGAAGCACAGGCGAAGGGGAGAGTGACAACTTCACATTCAGCTTCAAGATGTTCACCAGCTGGGACTACCTGATCGGGAATTCAGAGACAGCTGACAACAAATATGCTTCCATCACCACCAGCTTCAAGGTAGTCACCCCAGGGCAGTTCCCACTTCCGGGGGAACTCTAGGTCCCTCTGATCATTGAAAGACTTCTCCCAGCTGGGACATAGAAAATAAGGTCCTCAAATAATTTGTGGCAAGAGCCTTCCCAGAAATGTGAGCCCAGTTTTCAAGCCCTTAAGTAAGAATGCTCGTGGCTGGTACCCACTGCCTGTTTCCTTCCTTCCTTCCTTCCTTCCTTCCTTCCTTCCTTCCTTCCTTCCTTCCTTCCTTCCTTCCTTCCTTCCTTCCTTCCTTCCTTCCTTCCTTCCTTCCTTCCTTCCCCTTCCTTCCCTTTCTTTTTCTTTCCTTTCTTTTTCTTTCCTTTCTTTCTTTCCTTCCTTCTTCCTTCCTTCCTTCCTTCCTTCCTTCCTTCAGCTTCCAGCATCTTTCTTTCTTTCTTTCTTTCTTTTCTTTCTGCTTTCTTTCTCTTTCTTTCTTTTCTTTCTTTCTTTCTTTCTTTTTTCTTTCCTTCTTTCTTTCCTTCTTTCTTTCCTTCTTTCTTTCTTTCTTTCTTTCTTTCTTTCTTTCTTTTCTTTCTTTCTTTCTTTTTTTTTTTTTTTTTTTTTTTTTTCAATGTCTCTCTCCCATTGCCCAGGCTGGAGTGCAGTGGTGTGCTCTCAGCACACTACAACCTCTGCCTCCTAGGCTTAAGCGATGCTCCTGCCTCAGCCTCCCGAGTAGCTGGGACTACAGGTGCCTGCCACCATGGCCAGCTAATCTTGTGTGTGTGTGTGTGTGTGTGTGTGTATTTTTAGTAGAGATGGGGTTTCACCATGTTGGCCAGGCTGGTCTTGAACTCCTGACCTCAAGTGATCCGCCCTCCTCCATCTCCCAAAGTGCTGGGATTACAGACATGAGCCACCACGCCCAGCCTGTCTGTTTCTTAATATGACAGAGTATCCTGGATGCTGAGACCTGGTGCTGCCTGTTTCTACATGAAACACCTTTCTGCTGGAATAAGTGGAAGGATGCATTTGGGGAAAGCATTTCTCAACCTTTTCTGCGTGCTAGAATCACCCAAGGAGCTTAAAAGGTCTCCTGGGATCCACTAACAGAGACTCTGATATAACTGGCCTGGAGTGGGGTCCTGACATTGATTTTTCAAAAACTCCCCAAGTGATTAGAATACCCAGAAAGAGTTGAGAATCCTGGTTTGGAGGTGTGGGAATAAAGAATTCAACCCTGATGGCTGCACCAAAATCTCAGAAATCACCACTGAATAACTTATTCATGTAACCAAACACCACCTGTTCCCCAGAAAACTGTTGAAATGAAAAAAAAAAAAAAAAGGATTTGAACTTGGTAGTTGGAAAATAACAAAGAGAGAGAAAGGGAGACAGAGTGAAAGCTTGGTGATGGAAGGCTAGCAATATGGTCTGTGCAGATCAGTCCTACAGGGGCTGAGGTGGGCAAACCTTTGCAAGTATGTAGGATTCTGACTGAGAGGGTTCCTTCACAGACCTTGCCTCTACTTTATTTATTTATTTATTTATTTATTTATTTATTTATTTATTGAGACAGAGTGTCGCTCTGTCACCCAGGCTGGAGTGTAGTGGCAAAATCTCAGTTCACTGCAACCTCCGGCTCCCGGGTTCAAGTGATTCTCCTGCTTCAGCCTCTTGAGTAGCTGGGATTACAGGTGCACGCCACCACGCCCGGCTAATTTTTTTTTATTTTTAGTAGAGTCATGGTTTCACCACGTTGGCCAGGCTGATCTCAAACTCCTGACCTCAAGTGATCTGCCCGCCTTGGCCTCCCAAAGTGCTGGGATTACAAGTGTGAGCCACCATGCCCGGCCCATGTCTCTACTTTAAAATCACAATTTATTTTCTAAACAAGAGATTTTAAAAATATATATATGAAGTGCTGCTGACAAAGTTTCCATCATTGTCCAGTGAGACTGGGTGTTGTTTATTTATGCGACTGGTATAAAAACAGGCATGGGGCATTCTGAAAACAAAACAAAACACAGTTCCATGAGATTATGAAAGAGCCAGAAAGTTTCCTGTGTGTACATGTCCAAAAAAAAGTACAACAAAGCAGAAAAGCCCTTCTGAGGGTGCATGATAAATAAAGGACAACTGTAGAGTTCTAAGTTGCAGTTGAAACATATGTATAATTGAGTGGTTGGGTTTGCATATTAAAAAAACAAAAAGTATTTTTAGTAGAGATGGGGTTTTACCATTTTGGCCAGGCTGGTCTCGAACTCCTGACCTCAAATGATCCACCTGCCAATCCCAGCTACTTGGGAGGCTGAGGCAAGAGAATCGCTTGAATCCAAAAGGCAGAAGGTGCGGTGAGCCAAGATCGCACCACTGCATTCCAGCCTGAGTGACAGAGTGAGACTCTGACTCAAAATGAATGAATGAATGAATGAATGAATGAGATGTTTAAAAAAAAAAGATGAAATTAACCCTATGTTTCTTTCAATCCACATACAAATAATTTCTTTACAAGAGAGGTTTGAGGAGGCCTATAGAACTATAGCTCATATAAAATAACCATCCAGCTGGGAAGCAAATGAATGAAGGCCAAAGTTGTAATGCTGAAGCACTGCACATTGTACTTTGCCCCTGTGATTGTAAAAACCATTCCAAGTTCTTCCTTTTTTCTTCTTTAATCAATTTTTTTTTTTTTTTTTTTTTTTTTTTTGAGACAAGGTCTCACTCCGGCTGGAGTGCCGTGCTCAGTTAAATTTTTCTATTTTTTGTAGAGATGGGGTCTTTCACTATGTTGCCCAGGCTGGTCTCAAATTCCTGGCGTCAAGCAATCCTCCCTCCTTGGCCTCCCAAAGCACTGGGATTACAGGTGTGAGCCACTGCATCCAGCTCCCATGTCAAGTTCTTTATGGCTCAATATTTCTCCTGTCTGATCAGTTTCCCCCAGGACCTAGCGAAGCTCACATTTACACTGCAACTGTGCTTGGTTCTCTTTTCTTTGTCCCTCTCCTCTCTTGAATTCCTTCCTGCTGTCCACTGACTGATGCCTGCAGATGGCAGGGACACCCACTAGGAAAAGGGCTTGAGCTCAGCAACTCACAGCATGGGTTTCCCAGCCTAGAGCCCAGTGGGCTTTGTAGTGCATGGAGCAGGGAGCTGACCCTGTCTCCTCTCCTTCTTCTTATAGCAATGGGGGGCTTATGGCCACTTCCATCCAAAGCCAGGGTAGGGGTGATTGGGGGCTTCGACTTTTCCTCCAGGACTGTGAGAAAGGGACAAAGGAGATCAATGTCTTTGAAACACTTTGAACATGTGAGAAGTAAAATGACTTCTTTTGTGAGTTTATTAAAAGAGACATAATATACTTGTATAACAGAATACAGGTGAAAATTCTGTGAATTAAGACTTTGGGGTCTGGGAGAGTTCATTTTTCATCCTGGTTCTACCACTTACTCTCTGTGTCTAGGGCACAAGTTTAATAATCAAAAATCAATTTTTATATACTAACAGAAAACAATTAGAAAATAAGTTTAAGGCCAGGCACAGTGGCTCATACCTGTAATCCCCACACTTTGGGAGGCTGAGACAGGTGGATCACCTGAGGTCAAGAGTTCGAGACCAGCTTGGACAACATAGAGAAACCCTGCCTGTACTAAAGATAGAAAAAATAGCCGGGTGTAGTGGTGGGCATCTCTAATTCCAGCTACTCAGGAGACTGAGGCAGAAGAATCGCTTGAACATAGGAGGCAGAGGTTGCAGTGAGCTGAGATCACGCCATGCACTCCAGCCTAGGCGACACAGTGAGACTCTGTCTCAAAAAAAAAAAAAAAGAAAGAAAGAAAGAAAAAAAAAAAGAAAAAAAGTTTAATTTCTATTGATAATAGTACCCAAAAAAAACATAAAATTCCTAAGTATAAATTTAGCCAAAATAATGTACAAGACCATTACACCAAAAGTATAAAATAATGCTGAAAGAAATTAAGAAACCCTAAGTAAATGGAAGATACACTATGCTGATGGATTAGAACAGAGGTTGGCAAACTATGGCCCACAGGCCAAATCCAGCCTACTGCCTACTTTTACAAATAAAGTTTTATCGAAACAAAGCATTCCAATGTATTTACACCTTGTCTATGGTCGCTTTCATGCCACAATGGTTGAGTGGTTGTGAGACAGATCATATGACCAGCAAACCAAAAATACTATCTAGCTTTTTATAAAATGAGTTTGCCAACCCTCGATTAGAAGACTCAATATTTTAAGATTCAGTTGGAATCTATTTGACCTATAGACTTAGTCCCAATCAGTTACTGAAATCTCTCTGGGCCTTAGGGTCTGTAATATGGGCAATAACAGTAACTATTCTACTGGTTTGTTGCTGGGATTAAGAGGGACAATGCAACCGGGCACAGTGGCTCATGCCTGTAATCCCAGCAGCTTGGGAAACTGAGGCAGGCAGATCACCTAAGATCAGGAGATCGAGACTGGTCTGACCAACATGGAGAAACCCCATCTCTGCTAAAAATATAAAATTAGCCAGGGGTGGTGGCGCATGCCTGTAATCCCAGCTACTCGGGAGGCTGAGGCAGAAGAATCACTTGAACCCAGGAGGTGGTGAGCCGAGATTGTGCCATTGCACTCCCACCTGGGCAACAAGAGCAAAACTCCGTCTCAGAAAAGAAAAAAAGAGGGACAATGCATGGAAAGTACCATGTCTGACTCATGGTGACTATTTAAGAAATCTAAGTTTTTCTTATACGTACTGGAATAGCAGTAACAACAAACGTATTTTTTACAGAAAATAATTCTCCATAGGGCACAGGGCATTACATCATCTCCTCTGTATTACTTCATTTCTGGAAATACAGAAAGTACTATTTTCAGGGACCCAACAGCCATGGTTCTGGCATTTCTGGCCTGACATTTATGCACCTCTCATTTTCACACATTAAGGAATCAATAGTGGATGAACAAGAGAGTAACAAAGAAGAAAATATCCATCTGACAAGATTTCTTCGTGTCCTGGCCAACTTTCTCATCATCTGCTGTTTGTGTGGAAGTGGGTACCTCATTTACTTTGTGGTGAAGCGATCCCAGCAATTCTCCAAAATGCAGAATGTTAGCTGGTATGAAAGGAATGAGGTAAGAACACATCTCTGATGAAGTGAAGGTTGACGGCAAATACTGAAAATCACTGGTTCCTATGCCATTCATTTGATTTATTGAAAGTCTGGATTATAGGCTTATTTTAATAAGTGAAATTACATCCCTTTCCAGTCAAATAGCATGAATATCCTGAACAAAACGTCACCTGTTATTAGGTTTTCGGAACTGGCTTTTACAACTAGAAAAAGTGGATTAGCAACTGGATAGCCAACTGTACAACACCAATTATTAACGAGGTGATCCTTTCCTCACAGCTTTGCAGTTCCTTACGTCGTAAATCAAGTGCTTATTAATGCATTGGTGTGATTCTGGGCTCTCTTTTCTATTCCTATTTGTCTATTCCTGCACAAATAAGAAACTGATATACTATGCATTTACACTATGTCTTAATATCTGATAGAGTGAGTTTTCTCATCAAGCTCCACAATAAAATGCATTAAGGTTTTATTGTGATAACATAGAATCCATAAACCTCTTTTGGGAATTTGAAATCTGTGGTCATTTGTGAAAATGACTACAAATTCGTCCTGTCATTTTATGCACATCCCTTTGCTTTCCTTTGCACATTCATGAAGAGGTGGCATCTGTGTCCCCCATCTTTTGAATCCACCTTAGCTTGGTCATGTGAGTTGGTTTAGCCAATGCAACAATAGCAACCATGAAACGTGCAGAGATTTGAAAAGTGCTTGTGTATTGAGACTTGCTCTTTTATTGCTTTTGGAAACCCTCACACCTCCATCATGTGAATAATCTCTGGCTAGCCTCCTGAATGATGAGACACATGGTCCATCTCCCCACCCTGGCCAATAGCCAGTAAACCACCAGATATTTGAATGGAGCCATCAGCTATCAGCAGGTAAGGCCAACAAAAGAACCACCCAGTTAAGTCCAGTTAAAAAAAAAAAATGCTGCCCCACAGAATCATGAGCTAGATAAATTAATAATAAGAAAGAGTTTATCTTGCATTCAAACTGCAATTTTAAAAAAAGAAGACAGCCTATCTTCTCCCAACAAAGCAAGAAAGGATATAAAAAAGGAAATATGGAATTGATAGGAGGACAAATATAAAGCACAAAATCAGATTTAAATCTAAATATATCAGTGATTCTAACAGATGTAAATGGATTTGATGCTACAGTTTGAAGACAATAATAATTAGATCAAAAACTTAAAGCTATGTGCTATTTATAATTAACTCATCTAAAACATCAGGACACAGAAAGGTTTAAAATAAAAGAATGGGGCCGGTGGTTTCTGCTAAGGGTGGCCTAGGTTATTTGGATCAAGTAACCAATTAAAAGCACTAAAAATGCTGGTTTAAAGAAAAAGCAGACCTTGAAAACACTGAGGATCTGAAAACACAGTGAGAGACTCCCAAGACCAATTTTAAGTGAAAGCCTGTGACCAGAAATATAAGGGGAGTATCAGTGCCAAGTCTCTTATGCTCTGAAGGCAAATGCTGACTTTTCAAACACTTGTTCCTGTGCTCTAGTTCCATCCCACTAGGGCCAGCGTCTTAGCCTGTGTTGGGTTAATTAGGTTCCTTCAGCCTTGATGTGGTGACTCTGTCCTAAGGTGGGAAGTTTCAGTTCATTTCAGGAAATACCAGGCAGCAGCAGGTGTTCACTTATCACCTCAGTTCACTATATACATGCTTATCACTTTGAGAGGGGGTGGAACAACTTCACTATGGGCTTAATGCTTTTTGACATAACTGACTCCATTTTGAGACATTAGGATCACAAATTATGACGTATCAGTTTGCTAGGACTGTGATATTATTACATATTTCTTATTATATATTGGTCTGCTCCCAGTTTCTGGCACACAGCCCCTAAAACCCTTGGAATCTCTAGAGTGATCAGTGTTTTTGTGTACACCAGTAAGATGACTGGTGGCTGGAAGCTCCTGGATAACCTCTGCATGTGGGCTGGCTGCCAGGGGAACCAGTGATTAGAAAATTGGAACTTTCAGCTGTATCCCCTCACCTCCAGGGAGGGGAGAGGGGCTGAGGTTGAGTTGATCACCAATGGCCAGTGATTTAATCAATCATGACTACATAATGATGCCTCCATAAAAACCCAAAGGGCAGTGTTTGAAGAGCTTATGGGTTGCTGAACACGTGGAGTGTGGCAAGCCCAGAGGGTCTGGAAGCTCCAAGCACCTTGCCCATACCTTATCCTACGGATCTCTTCCACCTGGCCATTCCTGAGTTATAGCCTTTGAGATAAACAGATAATCTAGTAATTAAATTGTTTTCCTGAATGATTTGCTCACTCTAGCAAATGACCAAACCCAAGAAAGGGGTTGTGAGAATCTCTGCTTTATAGCCAAATCAGACAGAAGTTGCCAGTAACCTGGTGACCTAATACTTGTGATTGGCATCCAAAGTGGGGGCAGCCTTGTGGGACTGAGCCCTTCACCTGTGGAGTCTGTGCTCACTCTGGTTAGTGTCCTAATTGAATTGAATTTTACGCTACCCAGCTGGTATCAGAAAATTGGTTGGTATGGGGGAAAATGTGGTGTCAGAAGTGTCAAATGTGTCTGACACATTTGGTGTCAGAAGTGTCCTGGAAGTAAAGTGTTGAGAGTATAGAACAAAAAACATATAGGCTGCCACAACAAAGCACCACAGACAGAGTAGCTTAAACAACAGAAATGTATTTGCTCACCGTTCTGGAGGCCGGAAGTCCGAGATCAAGGAGTTGGCAGATTTGCTTTCTCCTGAGGCTTGCAGGGGCTGTCTTCTCCCGGTGTCCTTCTGTGACCTTTCTTCTGTGCATGTGCACGGAGACAGAGAGAGATGTCTGGTGTCTTTTCCTCTTCTTAGAAGAACACCAGTCTTATTGGATTAGGTCCCACCCTTGTGACCTCACTTAACCTTAATTACCTCCTTAAAGGCCCCATCTCCAAATAGTCACATTGAGAGTTACAGCTTCAAGATACAAATTTGTGGGAGGGGGAGGAGGAGACACGATTTAGTCCATAAAGTCCAAAGAGACAAAGTTTCCAAACCAGGACTTTTCCGTATTAGGAGGAGGGGAAAATCTCCCTAAGTTGACCTCACCACCTCTCTCCCAGGAGTTAAGGCATTCAAGGTATGGGTGAACCTGATCTGACCCTCCTCGCACCTCCAGTAACTACTGAGGGGGCAGCTTCCTGTTTAGGCTGGAAGTGGAAAAGAGAAGGAAAAGGTGCTGTCCCCAGAGCCTATGGCCTCAGACCTTCCACTGAGCAGACTTGTATCTGGGGCTCTCAGCCCTTGACTTTGGTTTGAAGCGTTGTAGATGGTAGTGTACCAGGCACCTGGCAGAACCAAGCTTAGAGCCTCTCTAATTCAGCATGTACATATCTAGGGTTCAAAGAACTCCATAAATAATTATTAAAGGTCAATGACCAGAAAGAAGTTATAGGTTACCTGGTATACAAGAAAATAAGGCAAAATGATAGACTTGCTCCTTTTACCTACATGCCAAGATTTATTTTCCTTTTTCTTTAAAGTCCATTAACTTTACTTAAGAATACGTCTTGGTGTTGGTCATTCTGGTTTGATATTCTCGGATACACAATGTGTTCTCTCTCTTTTTTTTTTTTTTTTTTTGAGATGAAGTCTCACTCTGTCGCCCAGGCTGGAGTGCAGTGGCATGATCTTGGCTCACTGCAATCGCCACCTCCCGGGTTCAAACAATTCTCTTGCCTCAGCCTCCTGAGTAGCTGGGATTACAGGTGCATGCCACCATGCCTGGCTAATTTTTGTATTTTTAGTAGAGATGGGGTTTCACCCTATTGGCCAGGCTGGTCTCGATCTCCTGACCTCAAATGATCTGCCCACCTCACCTCCCAAAGTGCTGAGATTACAGGTGTGAGCCACCATACCAGACCCCAAAGTTTTTTTAAATGTTAGGCAGATTCAAATCTTGTTTTTCATTTAAGGGAAGATTTATTGAATTACAGTTGTTTTAATTTGTTCTGTTCCCATGTTTGGGTTTTTTTCTTCAGGACCTCCTATTATACCTGTGTTGAATCTTCTTTGTCTCTCTTCAATACATCTCATTTTCTCTCAAATCCTATTAACTTCTTTCTTCATATATTTTTTACTTTTAAAATTCTCCCCCTTTTTATCTTTTTCTTGTAATTATCATTATGTTTTTTAATTGTGATTCTCTTAGGTATTCTTCAATTTTAATATAGTTTTCCCTTAATTTTTTTTTTTTTTTTTTTTGCAGTATTCTGTTACCAGTATTCTGGGTTTTTCTAATTTTTGTTTATATTGTTTTGTGACCTGTATTTTCTTAACATCTTTCAGTCTTCTGTTTTTGAATACTGATTATAATTTTTTTAACTGTTTTGTATAACTTACTTTTTGGTGCGTTTTCATTATCTGAAAGGATTTTAATCTACTTCTTGTTCTCTTTTCCTTGTAATAACTTTGTATGGGATTTGACCTAGAAAAAAACTTTTCTGCTGTTCATTTTCATATAAAATTAGTTTTGCTGAAGTTTTAGTGAGCCATGGTTCAGGAAAACTTTCCTAATTTAACAGAGCTCCCTCTTCCACTGTTTTTGTGAAGTCTTCAAAATATATGGTGGCTTGCTTTCTGAGAGCTCCTGCCTCTCATCCCTTTTCTACTTTTTATCTAGACCTTCCCATTCCTTTCTCTATATTCCCCCTGTCTGCTTAATTTCAATTCTATTCTCAGAATAGTCTCCTTCATGTTGTGCCCTGTCCTATTAGGGAGCTTGACTGATCAATTTCAAAAGTTCAAGAGGCCCAGGCTGTTTTAGCTCATCTCCAGATTAACCAAGAATGACCTTGCACTCACCTATTATCGGACTGAGCAGAGTTCCTCACAGTTTCAGCTGCTGTTCTCTGATTGTTCCACTATGCTTTTCATTGAGTACCTATTAGCCATTTTGACATCCTCCTGTTCTCAAATTCACTGGACACCCCACTGTTTTCTCTTGGCCTTCTCTCATCCAAACATGAATTCTGTAAGAACTTGTGGCTGTTGGTAATTTGTATTGTATTGTAACCACTTGTATTTAAGGATTCATTAGGACATCTAACTTTGATGTCTATGTGATTTTTCTTTTATTATTTAATTGCTTCATCCAGTTTTACATGAGAATTCAGGGAGATTCAAAAATCATGTTGTGGCTATCATTATCTTCCCAGAACTCCAAGTTATTATTTTTAGTATGAAGATGCATTCACCATGAAAACCATCATTTTCTCTTAGGATAAAGTCCTAGATGACTTTCCCTGACTTACCTTCCCAGTTGTACCTTTATTTTTCTTTATTATTATTATTTGAGATGAAGTCGCGCTCTGTCATCCAGGCTGGAATGCAGTGACACGATTTCAGTTCACTGCAACCTCCACCTCCTGAGTTCAAGTGATTCTCTTGCCTCAGCCTCCCAAGTAGCTGGGACTATAGGCACGCACCACAATACCTGGCTAATTTTTATATTTTTAGTAGAGACAAGGTTTTGCCATGTTGGCCAGGCTGGTCTCAAACTCCTGACCCCAGGTGATCCACCTGCCTCAGCTTCCCAAAGTGCTGGAATTACAGGCATGACCCACCACACCTAGCCACCAATTGTACCTTTAGTCACTCTTCCCATCTTCACTAAACTGCAGCAACATTGGCCTCTGTTCTGCTGAGATGCTTTCTCACACACTCTTGAATAATTTCAGGTATAAGTTTAAATGTTATATCCTTATTTCTATTATATACTTAATGTACTTACCCTTTGCAGCATTTTTACCTTTGTAATGATTATGTAATGATTAACTCATTATGGAATTATTTACATCAACTTTAAGTCCTTGTGGGCAGAGTGTGTATGACTTTTTATTCTTTGTTGCATCTTTAGAATTTGGCACAGTGACTCACACATAGTAAGTGCCTAATAAATGAGAGATGGAGGAAAGACAAAGGAGATAACTATTAACTGAATACCTACAATAGACCTCTATATGCATTATTTATGCCTCATAGCACCATGGCAGGATAGGCACCCTTAGTCCTAGTTTTTGCATAAATATCTGAGGACCAGAAAATTTAAGACACACACTTACTAGCAACGGAGTCAGGATTAGGACCCAGTACCTGTCCGGCTCTGAGTCTCTCTCTGGGGCCTCATTCCTGATTGCCTAAACTTACCTCTAACCTACTCTGGATCAGTGCAGCTGGACATCAACTCAGGCACTCCCAACAGTGGATTAGAGGCCCCAGTGTAGCTCCTGACCTGGTCAGAATGGGTTTAAGATATGGAAAGACAGGGACTTTGGGGGCCCCTCTGTAGGATGGGAGAACGGAGGAATAGAGTAAGAAGGGAAAAATGTCCCTTCCACAAAGCCTCACTGAGCTGTGAGAAGGACTCAAAAGATGCCCAAGATGAATTCTACTCTTAAGAGGATTGCAGTTTCCTTAGGATGCAGGCTTGACAAGAATAAACCAAAGCACAAACAACAGTAGGCAGGAATACCATGATCAAATAAGATGTTTTAGGTTACAGATAGAACTGTCCATGAGAGCTGAAGAGGTAGTGGAATTTTGTGGCAGAGAAGGGAATTAGGCTGAGCATTACACAAACATATAACGAAGGGCAGTGGTAGATATGGGGCAGTGATGGCTCTCCAGGTAAGAACTATATGGACAGGTATGGAGATGATGAGAAACCAAGCCAAGGGTTGGTGTGAGAGAGTGGGAGAGTCAGGACAAGCCTAGAAGAGCTGACCAACTTGCAATTTGGTCAACAGTTCAGGGATTTACTTTCCACTGGGTGAGCAGTTATTTTTTGTTTGTTTTTTGGTTTTTTTGTTTGTTTGTTTGTTTGTTTGTTTGTTTGTTTTTGAGACGGAGTCTCGCGCTGTGTCACCCAGGCTGGAGTGCAGTGGCGCGATCTCGGCTCACTGCAAGCTCCGCCTCCCAGGTTCACGCCATTCTCCTGCCTCAGCCTCCGAGTAGCTGGGACTACAGGCGCCCGCCACCACGCCCGGCTAGTTTTTTTTTGTATTTTTAGTAGAGACGGGGTTTCACCATGTTAGCCAGGATGGTCTCGATCTCCTGACCTCATGATCCACCCGCCTCGGCCTCCCAAAGTGCTGGGATTACAGGCTTGAGCCACCGCGCCCGGCCTTGTTTTTGTTTTTTTGAGATGGAGTCTTGCTCTGCCGCCCAGGCTGGAGTGCAGTGGCACGATCTCACCTCACTGTAGTCTCCGCCTCCCGGGTTCAAGCAATCCTCCTGCCTCAGCCTCCTGAGTAGCTGGGATTACAGGTGCATGCCACCACGCCCAGCTAATTTTTTGTATTTTTACTACAGATGGGGTTGAACCATGTTAGCCAGGATCCCCTGGCTATCTCTTGACCTCATGATCCACCTGCCTTGGCCTCCCAAAGTGTTGGGATTACAGGCGTGAGCCACTGCACCCAGCCGGGTGAGCAGTTTTAATTGCAGAGAGATGTCCTATTGTGGTCAGATTCAGTCATATGAGTCGGTATTCTCCCAAAACTGGAGCCAAAATTGAATGCTTGATGCTTACCATGCTCTGGGATAGTAGATTTACATATATTATCTCTTCTGATTCTCACCACAAGGACTGTCATCACAATTTTACCCATGAAGAAACAAGAAGGACAGAGAAGTGATGTAACTTTTCCTAAGTTACAAAGACAGCAAGTGTTAGAGCTGGGGCTTAAACCCAGAGAGCTGACTCCAAATGCACACTCTCTCTATTTTGGTTTGTTTGTTTGTTTATTTTGAGACAGAGTCTCACTCTGCCACCCAGGCTGGAGTGCAGTGGCACAATCTTGGCTCCCTGCAACCTCCACTTCCCAGGTTCAAGCGATTCTTAAGCCTCAGCCTTCCGAGTAGCGGGGACTACAGGCACCCGCCACCATGCCTGGCTAAGTTTTGTATTTTTAGTAGAGATGGGGTTTTACCATGTTAGCCAGGATGCTCTCAATCTCTTGACCTCGTGATCCACCTGCCTCAGTCTCCCAAAGTGCTGGGATTACAGGCGTGAGCCACCGAACCTGGTCAGAAAGTGTTATTTTCATCAATACTAATAACAACAACCATGATAGCATCTGGTCACACAGCAATTATGATATGCAAGCACAGGCCGACTGCTCAGGGCATGTTGATGCCTTTGCCAGGGTCACACCGCAAGCTATATAGATCCCAAAGCATCTCCAGGGGCAGCGGAGAGGGCAGCAGAGAAGTGGAGATCGACGGCCATGGGAGTGCAGGGATGGCGGCCAAACAAGTATAATGTTGATGACACAACCTAGGCTTTCCTGATTCCTCAGGTAGAGATCGTGATGTCCCTGCTTGGAATGTTTTGTCCCCCTCTGTTTGAAACCATCGCTCTCCTAGAGAATTACCACCCACGCACTGGACTGAAGTGGCAGCTGGGACGCATCTTTGCACTCTTCCTGGGGAACCTCTACACGTTTCTCTTGGCCCTGATGGATGATGTCCACCTCAAGGTAAAAACCACAACGCCCTCCACCCCACTGCAATTCCTGGTGCCCATAGTATTTTCTTTTTTAATATAATAATTTCATTATATATAATTCATATTAATTAAATAAATATAAATTCAGAAAAATAAAATTAAAAAAAAAAACTCCTCAGAATCTATGACCCAAGGATGACCACTGTTAACCTTTTCCTATTGTTTTTTACTGTCTTCTTCTCTGGTTGTATTTTTTCATACCATATACATGTCATTTGATACCTTAATATTTTATCTTCAGCCTTTTCCACACTGTTTCAGAGCTGCCATAAATGATTAACAGCCAAGTAATTGTCCTCTAAGGTGCTATGTCATGACTTAACCATTCATCAATGCTCACCACACAATTATGGAGCACCCACAATGGCAGGCCCTGGGGTAGAGCAGACAGGAAGACACAGTCCTGTCCCAAGTGTGTTCACACTCTGGGCCAGGAGACAGACTTCATTACAGCACTCTGTGGGATGTGCATCAGTAGGGGTAAGCCCAGGGCAGCATGGCAGCGCACAGGAGAAGCTCCAGATCCCACACCCTGGGAACCTTAGCAGACATTGAAAAAGGCAGAGGGAACAGCTGGGTCAACAGGGAACTAGATGATGGCTGAACAATGGAGTGGAGCAGAAGAGTGAAAAAAATAGAGCGAGGGAGGGCCTGATGATGCTGATGCCCCTCTTCTCCATCTCTTCCCTCCTTATTATTGAGTTGTAGGAACTTTTTCCTGATGCTAACAGAAAATTGTTCTAAGCATGGAAGTGACTGAATCTGGCCCTAACCTCCCCTCCCGGCTCATCTCTGGCTTCCCTCCTACCCAGGAGACTGCTCTACTCTCCTGAGCCTCACATTTCTGCCACAGGGCAAAATTCTCTCTTGCCTCTCTCTCTACCCCTCTCCTCATGTTTGATTGGTTGACTAATCCTCCTTGAGGTTTTGGCCCAGATGTCACCACCTCCAGGAAGTCTTTTGTGGCCCCCACTGTGTGATGTGGATGCTCCTTCTCCCAGAGATAATTTCCCACAGCTCGTATCGCTCTGTTCTGTAATTGCCTGTTCATCTCCGTCATTTACTAGACTCTAACCTTTCTGAGCAAAGCTCCACTTCTCTTGGTCACTCCTGTATCACCAGTACTTTATATGCACAGAAGAAACCCTGAATAAATTATTTTCAAGAGAATAATGAATGACTGGATAAATACATGAATGGATGGATGAATGCCTGGATGGATGGATGGATGGATGGATGGATAGACAAATGGATGGATGGACAGACAGATAGTGACTTAGGGTAGAAGATACCTTCATGGGAAAGACCCAAAGACTACAGCCTCTCCTGTACATATTGAAAGCCTGTGGAGGGAATTTCTGGAAGGACTCTGTCCAGGGGTAGAGCAGAAGCTAGATGGTAGGGTTGTGGTATTTGCTCGCTTTCATTGTTCTTATAGAAACAGTTGGACCATCCCTGGCTCCTTCCTACCCCACACCTCCATCTTCTGTTCTAGCTTGCTAATGAAGAGACAATAAAGAACATCACTCACTGGACTCTGTTTAACTATTATAACTCTTCTGGTCGGAATGAGAGTGTCCCCCGACCACCACTGCACCCTGCAGATGTGCCCCGGGGTTCTTGCTGGGAGACAGCTGTGGGCATTGTGAGTAGTCATGCTCTCTCTGAAAAGGTGACCCCTGTTCTTGGTTCTTTGTTATTGCCTCCTTGATGTTTCCATTTGCAGAATAAGCCTGAAAACTTACCAGCTGTCCATCCAGCAAACATTTCATAATCATCTTGGAAGAAATAAAATTACCAAAGCAGATCCTGTGCCCCCCAGGAACTCCAAATCTCTTTGGTATCTCAAAGGTTGTGATGGTGTCTGGTAGATATTTTCAATTTTTCCAGAAAAATAGTAAATTATATCTATTCTACAAATGCAGAGAAAGCTTTGTCCTTCAGTTTTTGGTCCTTCTTCTATGTGCCTCTGTGCAAAACCTGTTTTATTTTCTCTATATATCAAAAAGAGAGAGAGAGAGAGAGAGAGAGAAATCCGACTAGCAGGAGGTGAAAAAAGCTAGGCATTGTCCCCAGTGACTGATGGTCACATTTAATCTTAGTGGGGGCAGCTGGCACTTCAGAATAAGTGGGGAAGCAAGGCCTTCGGGTCCCAGTGATGCTGACTACGATGCATTGGGCATAGCCAATTTAACAGGCAATTTATATACATAATTACTAAGTTTCCCAACTTAGTAATTTGTTGGTATCAATATCAGATTGAGAATGATATCAGCATCAGCTTCAAGAGGTTCAGAGATTATTCCAAAGCCATACAATTGGTAATCTGTCATGTTGGGACCTAAATTAAGCATTTTCCAGAGCCAGGGGTCACCTCTCTTGACACACAAAGAATCAGAGGGTCACAGAGACAAAGTCAGGTGGGTGGGAGAGAGTTTATGAGACTCTCAACGAACTCTCAGGGAGGGTGGAAGAAGTGGGCAAGGTCTCCAACCGCCCCCTCTTCCTATGTTTCTCTGCAGGAATTCATGAGGCTGACGGTGTCCGACATGCTGGTAACGTACATCACCATCCTGCTGGGGGACTTCCTACGGGCTTGTTTTGTGCGGTTCATGAACTACTGCTGGTGCTGGGACTTGGAGGCTGGATTTGTAGGTCACCACTTCATGGACATTCTGCTCAAAGGAATTTCAACCATCCTCTTTGATACTTATAGCGAGATGCATTCTTGGGCATTTCATTTCTTTGGAGGCTTAATGCCAGTCTCTGCTCTGTGGAGTAGTAAAGTGTTTAATTTGTTTTGCCTTTAAGGGTCTTATTTGCCTTCATAGGGGAAAACTGCTTTTTCCCAATGTAACGAACAATGTGACCTTCTATTCTAGGAAATGGAGGCATCTGGTCTAGGGGAAAGTGGACCACATGCTCCAGTATTGAGTCAATGGTTGATAGGGAATTGCACCTGAGCAGCCTCAACTCTCACTAGGGAGGCTGAAATCTGACAGTGGAGGCGAATATTTTGGGAAGTCCTGGAACACACCAAGAACGCAATAACCACTGGTCCTGTCTTCTATATGACGCTTTGAGAAACCTCCTTTGACTCGTATTCCCTTATAGCCCTCTTCTCCACCTACCTGGTAAATGTGTGTCATTTCCTCTCAGTAGTGGCCTTCTATGCTCTGGCAGAACCTCTGGCTCAGACACCTGTGCTGGACGTGTCTCTTCCACGACACCTCACTGGCCCAGCCTGCAGTCACTGGTGTGCATGTAAGTTACCTACCTCTTACCTGAGCTCCTGGTGAGAGGCTCCATAGGATGTTGACCTGTGTAGCCCTCATCCTGGCCTGGCCCAGGTAAGGGCCCCAGTACAGGTTTCTATCACATTTTTTTTTTCTTTCAGTCATCAGTCTCAGTTATAAACAAGTCTGCTGAGCTCCTCAGCAGCCAGGAAAGCTTCATAATCTTGTCTGAGAACAAAGATGAAAGAACTTTGTGCTCAAAGAGGATGACATCTTTGATAGAAAGACACAATATTACTAAGAGGTCATTGTTCTTAAATTTGTTTGTAAGATCACCACGATTTCCAAATAATACTAAAGTTAATTTGAAAAATAAGCATGTGAGAATATCCAGAAAAAATATTTAAAAAGAAGAATAAGGCCAGGTATGGTGGCTCACACCTGTAATCCTAGCACTTTGGGAGGCCAAAGCAGAATTGCTTGAGTCCAGGAGTTCAAGACCAGCCTGGGCAATCTAGCAAGACCCTATCTCTACAAAAAATAAAAAAAATTAGCTGGGTGTGGTGGTGCATGCCTGTAGTCCCAGCTACTCGGGAGGCTAAGGCAGGAGGATCCCTTGATCCCTTGATCCCTTGGTCCCTTGATCACACCACTGCATTCCAGCCTGGGCAACAGAGTGAGGCCCTGTCTCAAAAAATAAAGAAAAAAATAAAAAGAAGACTAAAAGGAACTAGACTTACCATAATACTAAAGCATATGATAAAGCTATAATAACCAAAACTGGTACTAGAAAATAGACCAACATGTCAATGGAACAGAATAGAAAGTCCAGAAATAGATACTATCTATATAGGCCTTTAGTTTATGATAAAGGGAGACTTTCAAATGCACTGGAGGGAAAGGATTTTATTAAAATATATATAAATTATATAAAAATGTGGGAGACTATATCCCTCATTCATCTCACCTAGATTAATTGTAGGTGAATCAAAGTCTTAAACATCAAAAAAATGAAAATATAAGTTTCTAAAAGAAAGCATGTACAAACTTAGAATCTTGAAGCGAGGATGATTTGTCTAAGCAGGACATGAAACCCAGTAGACAAGTGTTTTTTTAACATTTTAAAATATTAAAATTAAAATTTTGGGTCCGGGTGCAGTGGCTCACACCTGTAGTCCCAGCACTTTGGGAGGCTGAGGCAGGTGGATCACTTGAGGTCAGGAATTCAACACCAGCCTGGCCAGCATGGTGAAACCCCGTAATCGCTTGAACCAGGAGGCAGAGGTTGCAGTGAGCCGAGATCGTGCCATTGCACTCCAGCCTGAGTGACAGAGTGAGACTCCATCTTAATAAATAAATATCCAAGACTTCACCCCCATGGATTTAGCGTATGCATGTTTCGTCCTTCCATCCATGCGTGCTGGCCCTTCCTTTGTCTCTTTCCTAACTTCCCATCTCTCCTTCTTGTGTTCTCATTTCCCTTTATCTCCATTTCTGGAAGACGAATTAGGATGTGGGCTTTAGCATGCTTCATGAGGACCCTCATATTCTCAGTGCTCACAGATTTTATGTTCTTTCAAATACTGGACAAATCACGAAAACTGAAAATCAGTTAGGCTGAAAATGTGAACCAAGCTGGGCACTTTCCTTTCCAGGAACTGCTCTCAGACTGGAGGAAGAGAAGGAGAAAGAAGAGTTGGAAGGATGATTTGGTTTTTGTTTGATTTTAAGCTTTCTTTTCTTTTGACTCCTCATTTAATTATTTGCATTTGATTATTTATTAGATTTCTCCTTGATTATAATTTCAAGGTATGTTTCCGATTAAAACATGATAAAATGTTCTCTTAGAGGCAAGGGTCTTCCCAAGAACACACTATCAGCCTGCAAGTCCTGAAAGATAGAAACTCTCACTTTTTTTTTTTTTTAACTGAAACAGGCATTTTAAAAGTTTCAGCTTTGAGAATGTCAAATTTTTTTCGTTAAAAGTTGAAAACATATTAAAGAAACAGAGTGCTAAATCTAAGGTTCTTCTCTAGTTACCAGAGCAAGCTCTTTGGGATGGAATGGCCTTGGCTTGGCCAGTTGGTTAGTAGTAGGGTTTGGCTGAATTCATCCAACATGCTTTCTTTTTTTTTCTCTCTCTCTCTCTCCCTCCCTCCCTCTCTAGCCTTCATATGCTGAGTTTGATATTAGTGGAAATGTGCTGGGTTTAATCTTCAACCAAGGAATGATCTGGTGAGTTATCCATTTCATCTGGTGATCGCCTCATCCAAGGAGTCAAAAAACCGGAGTCCAAGACTTTGCAACTAAACTAGTTGGAAGAGGCTGGATAAGTCATCTTGCCTCTCTGAACTCCCCTCTTTCACATGAAAAATCCAGAGCAGGACTAGATGAGAAGCAGGACAGTTTCTGGCCCACCCATATGCTACCATAGAAGTAGAGAGAAAGGGAGAGACGGGGGGGTAGGGGAGAAAAGGAAAAGAAAGGAAGGCAGGAGAGAAGGAGGAGAAGAGGGAAGAAAAAGGGAGGAAGGAAAGAAGACAAAGGAAAGGGAAAAGGAAGGAGTAAAGAAGAGACGAGGAAAGGAAAACAAAGAAGGAGGGAGAGAGAAAAGAAGGAAGAGAAGGTGGAAGGTAAATGAACTACGGAACTCCCTCCTTTGAAAAGCGAGTTTGAGGAGGTACATAACTTTAGGTAAAGACTTTCAAGGTGCCAAGGGCTTGCTGCAAGCCACTGTCCAATTCTCTTAATTGAAGGACTTCAAATACTCTTCTGAGCAGCAATGCTGTTTTATGGAAACCAAGGAGAAACAGGCAGGAGACAGTATAATTTGCTAGATGCCTGGGGGCGAAGCAGTGGTAAAATCCTGGCCAGAATGTAAGCCAGGAATGCTCAGAGTGCCTCCCTCTCCTGAGGACTACATGGTTCTGGCTTGATGATCAATATTCTGGTTAAATGGGAGGTCCCTTACCTGGGGACTTGCCAGGAAAGCAGCTGAGCCTCATGCCCCTAACCCATCCGTTGCATTTCCTTCTATCACCTTTCCCTTGCCTTCCCTGCTGTCCAGCCAACCAGGTGTTCGGTTTCTGCCCTTCCAGGATGGGCTCCTTCTATGCTCCAGGCCTGGTGGGCATTAACGTGCTGCGCCTGCTGACCTCCATGTACTTCCAGTGCTGGGCAGTGATGAGCAGCAACGTACCCCATGAACGCGTGTTCAAAGCCTCCCGATCCAACAACTTCTACATGGGCCTCCTGCTGCTGGTGCTCTTCCTCAGCCTCCTGCCAGTGGCCTACACCATCATGTCCCTCCCACCCTCCTTTGACTGCGGGCCGTTCAGGTGCAGAGTCTCAGTTGCCCAGGAGCACCTCTCCTCCCGAGGCAGTCTGCTCAGAGGGCCTTGGCCCAGAATTCCAGTTCTAGTTTCATGCCAACTTGTAAAAGGCCATGGAGCTTTGAGTGAATCATCGATGTTATGCAAGAGCATTTTCTGCGAGGATGGAAATGTTCTGTTGTTCTGTGTCTGTGCTATTCATTTTTTTTTTTTTTTTTTTGAGACGGAGTCTCACTCTGTCACCCAGGCTGGAGTGCAGTGGCACGATCTCAGCTCAGCTCACTGCAAGCCCCGCCTCCCAGGTTCACGGCATTCTCCTGCCTCAGCCTCCCGAGTAGCTGGGACTACAGGCGCCCGCCACCATGCCTGGCTAATTTTTTTGTATTTTTAGTAGAGATGGGGTTTCACCATCTTAACCAGAATGGTCTCGATCTCCTGACCTCGTGATCTACCTGCCTTGGCCTCCCAAAGTGCTGGGATTACAGGCGGGAGCCACCACGCCCAGCCTGTGCTGTTCATTACAGTAGCCACCAGCCACCTGTGGCTGTTGAATGATTGAAATAAGGAACTGAGAAAATGAATTTCTTATGTATTTATTTTTCTAATTTATTTATTAATTTTTAATTGATAGTTGTACATATTTTGGGGTACATGTGATATTTGGATATGTGTATACAATGTATAATGATCAAATCAGGGTAACTGGGATATCTGTCACATCAAACATCTTTTTTTTTTTTTTTGAGACGGAGTCTCACAGCCAGTCACTCCAGGTTGAGGCGGGCGCGATCTCGCTCACTGCAAGCTCCGGCCCCAGGTTCACGCTTATTCTTTCCTGCCTCTCTAGCCTCCAGTAGCTGGGACTACAGGCGCTCGCCTCACCACTCGCTGTTTTTGTATTTTTAGTAGAGACGGGTTTCACCATGTTAGCCCGGATGGTCTCGATCTCCTGACCTCGTTATCCACCCGCCTCGGCCTCCCAAAGTGCTGGGATTACAGGCTTGAGCCACCGCGCCCGGCCCAAACATTATCTTTTTAAAAATTGTTTTTAACCGAGTCTCGCTCTGTCACCCAGGCTGGAGTGCAGTGGTGCGATCTCAGCTTACCGCAACCTCCGCCTCTGGGGTTCAAGTGATTCTTGTGCCTCTGCCTCCCAAGTAGCTGGGACTACAGGCACACACCATGATGCCCAACTAATTTTTGTATTTTTGGTAGAGACGGGGTTTCACCATGTGGCCCAGACTGGTCTCAAACTCCTGGCCTCAAACAATACACTTGCCTCGGCCTCCCAAAGTGCTAGGATTACAGGCATGAGCCACAGCGCCTGGCCTAAACATTTATCTTTTCTTTGTGTTGGGAACTTTGAAATCATACAATAAATTATTGTAAACTGTCATCTCCCTGCTGTGCTATGGAACACTGGGACTTCTTCCCTCTAACTGTATATTTGTACCAGTTAACCAACCGTACTTCATCTCCGCTCCTCTCTATCCTTCCCAGCCTCTGGTCACCTCATTCTACTCTCTACCTCCATGAGATCCACTTTTTTAGCTCCCACATGTAAGAACATGCAATATTTGTCTTTCTGTGCCTGGCTTATTTCACTTAACATAATTACTTCCTGTTCCATCCATGTTGCTACATGACAAGATTTCATTCTTATTTTAATTTCAATTAAAATAACCACACATGGCTAATGGCTACCATATTTGACAGCACAGTTCTACCCTTTTAACACATAGATAACTTACTACCTGGGATTAGTTTACCACAGGATAAGTAACAGTAGATATTCTGAGGATGAATTACCATACACTTACACGTGCCATTTAAATGTGAAGCAGCTGCAGTGGACTCTTGCCCAACCTCAACTGAGCTATCCGCTTTCTAGAGCATTGGCCTGAGGGTTCAAGATATAAGTCAAGCTAGTTAGGAAACTGGATATTGTATAAAAGGACAAATAGTTATGTAAGGAGGTAGATCAAGAAATAATGTGTATCTACTGTTCTCTTTCCAAATGAATGACCTTCTGAAAACAAAGCCCTCTGCTGACTCCATAAAGAGAGGTTCTGTAGTTAAAGCAGTTTGGGACATACTGCCCCTTCTGTCTGCCATTATCTCACTTAGAAATGCTCGATGCACACTCCTTTGTTAAAAGCTCTGAAGAATCATGTAATGAGGTAACACCTGTAAGCTAGTGTCTCCATCCTTATTGACCACAGAACCCTTTCTGCATGGATCACTCATCCAGGGCTGGAAATAGGG
The DNA here is from genome assembly GCF_008728515.1 of Papio anubis. Classification (NCBI taxonomy): domain Eukaryota; kingdom Metazoa; phylum Chordata; class Mammalia; order Primates; family Cercopithecidae; genus Papio; species Papio anubis. Next base: position 55,880,571 of record NC_044991.1, on the reverse strand, counting down.
TGAGGCAGGTGAATGACACCCTACACTGCACATGAGCAACCCTGAGGGCATTACTTCCTTAAATTGTGCACTCAGGGCCTCACCTGCCTCACTCTAGTCCCAACCCTGCCTACCAATGAGGAGAAACACTGTTCCGTGAAAGGGTTGTATATGCAAAACAGCCCCTAAATGCCCAAAGAGCCTAGAATCCAAAGAAGGAAGGAGACAAATGCAGTTTGTCAGCTTTGAGTGATTTATTAGGGGTAACTTACAGACAGAAGTACGGTCGCAAGCAGCCGCAAGACAAGTAGATCTCCACACATCAAACCCCCAGGCCCAGGGCTTATATCTTGGGGAAAGTATGCGTGCTCTGGAAGGAATGCGTAGGTGGCTCTGAACATCACAGCCTATGATTTCTGCAGCAGCATCAAGGGTTGTTGTGGAGGAAACTTACAGGGAACAAGGGTTCCTACATAAAGAGTTATACATCTGCTAGACATGTGGGAGGCACTCCCAGACTCAGGGTTAGAAGTTACAAGGCAGATTAGCATGTAAAATAAAGTCACTCATGTCCCCCACAAACACACTTTGAGAAATGCTGATCTGCTTCTTCTCAGTTCATAAGGAACTTACCTAAATAAAGACCTGTGATAGTTGGACCCCAGGGATGTTAGCAGGAGTGTTCCAGCAGGGTGTGATCTGGAAAACAGGGTTCACACAGAAGGAGGGGATCAGTCTAGAACAGAAGGAACGTGCTGGACTGCAGGCGGCCTGAGATGCCAGGCTGAAGGGAAAACTGCATGGAAGAAGCCTCTGTTGGCTTCTTCCTAAGCAAGGTTTGGAGGGCTGGGCCCTGGGTGCAAATGCCAGCACCTCTTTTCTCAGTTTCCCATCTGTCACTGGGTAGGAGGTCAGCAGGGACAACTATACTATGATAAGAACCATCTCCTACAGTCGTATGGAAAGCTGAACTTATAAGAAAGGAACTTATTAGCCATGTATGGTGGTGCACGCCTGTAGTCCCAGCTTAATTTGGGAGGCTGAGGTGGAGGATTGCTTGGAGCCCAGGAGGTGGGGTTATAATAAGCATGATTGCACCACTGCACTCCAGCCCGCAACATGCAAGGCTCTGCTCAAAAGAGAGGAGAGAAGAAGAGAAGGGAAGGGAGGGAGGGGAGGGGAGGGAGGGAGGGGAGGGGAGGGGGAGGGGAGGGGGAGGGGAGGGGAGGGAAGGAAGGGAAGGGAAGGGAAGGGAAGGGAAGGAAGGGAAAGAACGGATGAAGGAAGAGACGGCATGTGGAAGGAAGGCCGGAAGAAGAAATGAAAGAGGTACATTGAGTAAGTAACTGATAAACCAAGAAAGTACCAGGATTTGATGATTCTGGAAATTCTCAGCCTTATCTAGATTGCAAAATATGCTAAAACTAGATTCACTGTCATGAGAATGTGCTGTAAAAAGAAAGCCAAGAGTGAATCTGGACAACCTTTTACTAGTGTTTCTGAAGGATCAAAAGATCTGAATATCATTCACACAGAAAACTCTGACTAATCATGTGACTAATGGATCCCCTCAACCATCACATCAGAAGTCAGGAATAGAAACAGGATTATCTGGCTGGGCGTGGTGGCTCAAGCCTGTAATCCCTGCACTTTGGGAGGCTGAGGTGGGTGGATCACGAGGTCAGGAGATCAAGACCATCCTGGCTAACACGCTGAAACTCCGTCTCTACTAAAAATACAAAAAATTAGGCAGGCACGGTGGCAGGCACCTGTAGTCCCAGCTACTCTGGAGGCTGAGGCAGGAGAATGGAGTGAACCCAAGAGGTGGAGCTTGCAGTGAGCTGAGATCACGCCACTGCACTCGAGCCTGGGCGACAGAGCGAGACTCCATCTCAAAAAAAAAAAAAAAAGAAATAGGATTATCCAGAAAAGATCATGTGGGCCTCTCTTGTTTAACAGAGTAAATTCTCATGACATGTATGAAAAACTCACAAGGTTTTTGAGAATATTATATCAGCAGAAACACTGCCAACTTGGACTGAAAGAAGCAGAAGGAAGACAAAATAAAGGCAGACCACTGGCCTCCCAGAATTCTGTGGCAGGAAACAGACTGATAAAATTTACTCAGCTGAAACATGTGCTATCCTTCAAGAAGAAGGATTCTTAAGGATTCTTCCATGAGCAGAACTGTGAACCTAGAGGGCAAAGCTATGGCACACCAGGGCAGAGTCTGGAGCCCAGAGGATTATTTTCAGGACTTTAAAACTTAATAGAGCTTGGCTGATTGGATTTCAAAATTGCTTGGAACGGGTGATTCCTTTCTTCCTCCCATTTGCTCCCTTTTGGTAATGGAGTGTTTACAACTTTTATCCTACGCCTGTTCCACCATTTTATTTTTGAGAGTAAATAACTCATTTTCTAGTTTCTAGAATCTTGAGATAGGGATATCATCATGGATTAGTCAGGTGGGCCCTAAGTCACAAGTGTTCTTATAAGAAGGAGGGAAGCTGGGCGCCGTGGCTCATGCCTGTAATCCCAGCACTTTGGGAGGCCGAGGCAGGCGGATCACAAGGTCAGGAGTTCAAGACCAGCCTGGCCAACACAGTGAAACCCCACCTCTACTAAAGATACAAAAAATTAGTCAGGTGTGGTGGAGCGTGCCTGTAATCCCAACTACTAGGGAGGATGAGGCAGGAGAATCGCTTGAACTCGGGAGTTGGAGGTTGCAGTGAGCTGAGTTGATGCCACTATACTCCAGACTGGGCAACAGGGGAAGATTCCATCTCAACAACAACAACAAAAAAAAAAAAGAGGGAGAGGGAGATTTGACTGCAGAAACATAGAAGGTGATGTGACCATAGAAGCAGGCAAAGATTTAAAGATTCTATGCTGTTGGTTTTGAACATGAAGAAACCCCCATCTCTACTAAAAATAGAAAAATTAGCCAGGCATGGTGGCAGGTGCCTATAATTCCAGCTACTTGCGAGGCTGAGGCAGGAGAATCACCTGAACCCTGGAGGCAGAGGTTGCAGTGAGCCAAAATCACACCACTGCACTCCAGACTGGACAACAGAGCAAAATTCTGTCTCAAAAAATACATAAATAAAGAAACCCTAATGGAGCTTGGCTGACTGGATTTCAAAATTGCTTGAGATTGGTGATTCTTTCTTCCTTCCATTTTCTCCTTTTTGGTATTGGAATGTTTATAACTGTTATCCTATGCCTGCCCCAGGTTGGTTTCAACCCAGTGAAACCCTTTCAGACTTCTGGCCTCCAGAACTGTAAGTTATTAAATTTAAGTCACCCGTATGACAAACAGCAGGCACTGGAATCTGATACACCATCTAATTCAATGACAAAATAATCTACATTCAACTGTCACATAAAAGTCTAACATGTAAACTTAACTTTTCTCATTTTTACATGGTGGGTATGCACTGGAAATAAAAATAATAATAAATTAAACATTGTGATACAGTCATGTGCCTGGCACTTGAAATGCCATCATGCTATAACTGCCTCATTGCAATTTGTGGTGTGGTGGGCAACTGTTGTAAGCAATGAGATGGCCATAAATGGTCTCTGACAACTGCTCTTCCCTGTCATTATAGCACAAAAAATGAATGAGTATAGCTGTGTTCCAATAAAACTTTATTTACAGACACTAAAATTTTAATTTTATACATCCATTTTTACATGTCACAAAATAGTATTCCTATTTTGATTTGTTTTCAACTACTTAAAAATGTAAAAATGATTCTTAGCTCACAGACTATATGAAAACAGGTGACAGATCAGGTGCAGTGACTCATACCTGTAATCCCAGCATTTTGAGAGGCCGAAGCAGGTGGATCACCTGAGGTCAAGAGTTTGAGACCAGCCTGGCCAACATGGCGAAACCCCATCTCTACTAAAAATACAAAAATTAGCCAGGTGTAGTGGTGCCTGCCTGTAATCCATCAGGCATTGTGTGTAAACTCCCGTGGCTGAGACAGCAGAATTGCTTGAAACCCAGAGGCAGAGGTTGCAGTGAGCCGAGATTGCACCACTGCACTCCAGCCTGGGCAACAGAGAGAGACTCTGTAAGAAAGAAAGAGAGAAAGAGAGAACAGAGAGAACAGAGAGAAAGAGAAAGAGAGAGAGGGAGAGAAAGGAAAGGAAAGAAAGGAAAGAAAGGAAAGAAAGGAAAGAAAGAAAGAAAGAAAGAAAGAAAGAAAGAAAGAAAGGAGGGAGGAGGGAGGGAGGGAGGGAAAGAAAGAAAGAAAGAAAGAAAGAAAGAAAGAAAGAAAGAAAGAAAGAAAGAAAGAAAGAAAGAAAGAAAGAAAGAGAAAGAAAGAAAGGAAAAGAAGAGAAGAGAAGAGAAGAAAGAAAAGAAAAGAAAAGAAAAGAAAACAGGTAACAAGCTGAATTTGTCCAGGAGCCATTGTTGATCAACCCTCATCTATACTTTACACAGAAAATGTTTAGCTGCAAAATGTCAAAGGGCACTTATAACTTAACAGCACCATACTCAATGTTTTGTATCAATTCTCATCTATATCCTCTAAACAATCTTCTGAGATAAATACAATTATTATACTTAAAATACCATATTATACTATAGTATTATTATATTACATTATACAGATGAGGAAACTGGGGCAGAGAAGTTTTCAATACCTTGCCCAAAGGTATTGAACTTCTGTAGATATTGGACATCCAACAGAACATACTATAATGATGAAAACATTACATATCTGCATTTCTAACAGAGCAGCTACTAATCATATGACTACTGAGCACTTGAAATGTGTAACTAAGAAACTGAATTTTAAATTTTACTTCATCTTAATTTTTATTTTTAATAGCCACATCAGACAGCACAGCTTTCGTGGGAAGAACCAGGGCAGGATACGAAGCAAAAAGAGAATAATTGTCAGGCCGGGCACGGTCTGTAATCCCAGCATTTTGGGAGGCCGAGGAGGGCGGATCATTTGAGGTCAGAAGTTTGAGATCAGCCTGGCCAACATGGTGAAACACCATCTCTACTAAAAATTCAAAAAACTAGGCGGACGTGGTGGCGCTCACCTGTAATCCCAGTTACTCGAGAGGCTGAGGCAGGAGAATTGCTTGAACCCGCAGGTGGAGGTTGCAGTGAGCTGAAATTGCACCACTGCACTCCAGCCTGGGTGACGGAGTAAGACTCCATCTCAAAAAAAACAACAGAGAGAGAGAGAGTAATTGTCCACGTGTCTCACAAGTGATAAATGGGGGAGCAAGGATTTAAACCAGGAATTTCAAACTCCATATTCCACCTCTTGGCACCAAAATTACCAACCAAGAGCCAGTAGCATCCAGGAGGCTCTCGGCCAGCATTCGTAGAAGTAAATCTGCATAATGGTTCTTAAGTATTTGAAGAAAATAAAAATTATAGTTGCGAACTGTCCAGGAGCCTGTCCTAGGTGATCCAATATCTCCTAGACTTAAAATCTGTAGGTTAATTCTAGGTATTTCTGAGAGACACTCAGGTTATCCAGCACATCAGCTTCTGCAGAACTGTTTCCAGGCCCAAAGGAAGCTCCATGTTGGTCTGGTAGCTAAAACACAGGCAATTTCTCCAGTTAGAGTATATGAGAAAAAAACCATTTTTTTCTGGCTGAGGAAGGTGTCAGACACAAAAGACCAGTGAAGACTGAGAGGTTGTAAGTTACTTAGGATAGAAAGCTGGTGACCCATGTGCCGACCCAGCTGTCACCCTAGCCAGAATGGCAGCCCCTCAAGGGGAATTTTTTACTTGCAGTTCATTTGGAGCAGAGCTCTGGTTCTTCCAGGAAAGCAGTGGCAAGCAGCAGTCCTGGACCTGGTTGAGGGGGCATGGATACAGTTGTGAATGCCACAGGCACTTGGCAGCATGTTATCATGTGTCCTCTCCTTTTTCCAGTGGGAAAAACAGAATGTATGACGTCCTCCAAGAGACCATTGAAAATGATTTCCCAACCTTCCTGGGCAAGATCTTTGCTTTCCTCGCCAATCCAGGCCTGATCATCCCAGCCATCCTGCTGATGTTGTAAGTTAGCCAGGACCCATGGCTCCACCCCATGAAAACCTCTCCTTGAATTTGAGACTTCCTTGGCAGGTCCTTTTCATCTTGCCTTCTTAGTCTGCACTCCCCAGGAGCAGACTCCATGATGAAGATTCAAGTGCAAGTATTTTATTGGGGAGGGGGTGAGGACTTGAGACAAGGAAGGGAAAGGAAAGTGCATGGATATCACTGTGAGGATTCTGGGAGGCAGTGTGCCTCAGACTTATCCCCTGCTAAGGGCAAAGGATCCGGGGCATTTGTAGACCAGCTCCCAGCGTCATTCATGGGTAAAATGGCTTCAAGGGGTGTGAGTGAGGGGCCCAAGATGGAAGGGAAGCTTCTGGTAACAGAGATGAGAGCACCAGCAAGTGCAAGTCTTTCGGAGCATACTGAAAATTTGGGTGAGCCCTGACATTATCTGCAACAACTCCCACTAAAATGCTCACTAGAAATATCAAAGACCTGTGGGCTCTGAGCCTCTCAGGAAGCTGGACGGTGATTCGGCCTGATCCTGGCTGGGCCCACAGCACTACTTGATTGAGCAGCTTATGCACTGGAACAAGCTGGCTCCTTCATCACTGTCCCCCTCAACAACTGTTAGAGAACAAGTTTGAAAATCTCTGTATCCCCAGCGCCAGCCTAATGCCTAGAGCATAGTACACAAACAGTAAATGCTCAAGGAAGGAACTAGGGAAGAAAAGCAGGAAGCCAGAGTCTTGGATTGGAATTGCTGCCATCAAAAAACGTGCTAGTAAAAATGTTAGCATTTTTCTTTATTTAAAAAAACATATTTTGGCATGCTTTTTAAAAAATTATGAAATATTCCCAGCATACAAATGAGTACAGACAACCATGTACACTATCACAAGATTCAACAGATGTGAATATTTTGCAATATTTACTTCAGGTTTATCTTTCTTCTTAATAGAAATAAAACATTACGGATGCACTTCAAGCCCCACCCAATCCTTCTTTCTTCTTCCCTCCCCAAAGGTAACTATTATTCAGAGTATATTTAATTGTTTCCCTGCATATTTTGTACTTTTTAATCATATGTGTGTATACTACTGTTTCCAGAGTTTTAAACCTTTTCATGAATGACTCACATTACATGCTTTTCCTCAATCAACATTATGTTGGGGGATTTATCCATGTGGATACATGAGCACACATTTGAAGGCTCTTCTATGTTCCATTGCATGAATAAGCCACAGTTCATTCATTCCTCTGCTTAGAGATAGTTAGGCTGTTTCCAGTTTTCAGCTATTGCAAACTGCACTGCAGCCAGCATTTTGTATATATCTCCTTGCATGATTCTGAGAGTTTCTCTAAGGTGGACATCTAGAAGCAGAATTTTGGGTCATCAGATGTTTCTTTAATCTTTTTAGATCTTACAGAATTGCTCTCCAAAGTGGTTGTATTTCCTTTTGACTGTTATTTATAAATTCCAACTCTCTGGTGAAATTCTCCAACTTTCTAATTTTCTTGAACATAGTGATTACAATTATTTTTAAAATCCCAGTCTGATATTCCAATATCTGAACCACCTGGGTGTATTTTTGTTGTCATTTGTTTTCCTCTTGTTTATCATCAGCTCTACTTTTAGCATGGCATGTAATTACCAGATTTCAGACATGTGGATGAAAAATTATAGAGGCTATGAATAATGTTATCTTTCCCCAAAGGGATGGGTTTCTTTCCAGAAAGGCAAATGAAATACTAGGAGATCACTTAATCCTGTCAAGGCTTGATGTTTTAGCTATCTATTATTACATAAGAAACAACCCCCAAAATTGAAAAATAATATTTTATTAATGAATCTGCAATTTGGGTAGGATTCAGCAGGAATCATTCTTTTCCTCTCTACTCAACATCATCTGGGTCAGCTCAGCTGGAGGCTGGAGGGTCCACTTTCAAGATGGTCACTCACATGACTGGCCAGCTGGCACCAGCCATCCCCTGGAAACTCAACAAGGGCTATGGACTAGAGGCCTCACTTCCTTCCCACAAGCTGCTTGGGCTTCCTCATAGCATGGTGGCTGAGTTTCAAGAGCAAGCATCCCAAGAGAATGCAGTGGATATACGTGGTATCTTTACTTACTCCTGCCATACTCTATTGGAGCAATCACAAAGGGATACCCAGGTTCAAGAGAAAGAAATATAGACTCATCTCTTGATGCAATGGCAAGATTCTAGAAGCACATGTAAGATGGGAGTCATAGTATTGTGGCCATCTTTGGAAAATAGTTTGCCATTGCTAGCTTTGGGCTTTCTCAGGGCTGATTTATTTCAGTTTCACCCTATTTCCAAGACATTAACCTTACGCATACAACGTGATCCTTACTGTTGAGCAGTCTTTTAGGGGTCTCAACTGAAAACCTACAGTGTTTACCAATTCCCTCTTGTGACAGTTACTACAGGACTGAACGAAGGAGGACAAACACAGAAATGAAGACAAAGAAAAAAGGATTTGTTTTAAAGAAGGGGTCAGGGAACTCCTTGCTTCTAGTGAGCAAAGGCAGCCCTGAGCTTCTACAGCCCTTCATATTTATTGGGTAGAAAGAGCAGGGAGAAGGAGGTAATGATTGGTCAGCTGTTTGATTGATCACAGGTTCACATCATTGCTAACAGGCCTCAGATGTGCCTAATCACAAGTAACACTGCGCCTGGGGTGTGACTGCCCTCAGCATTCCTTCTGGGCGCCGACATAGTGGTCAGCTTGCCAACATCCTGCATTCATGAGAACAGTTTGCTGTTTACTCATATAGCCTCCAGTGGTATACTGAGTTGATCACAACCTTCATTCTTTCAGCCTCCAACACCCTCCACCTTGGCAGGGCTTGAAACCCATTCTCTCTTTTCCCAATTCTGCAGTCTTTGCTTATACTCTTTCTCCAATAGTACTGCTACAGCCACTGTGAAATCTCTGCTCTGCTCTTCAGCCTCCCTGGTGTCATTTTCTTCTGGACTTCCTGAAGCAATTGAAGAATTGGTCAATCATTTGAGGGCAATATGTACGCAGAGTTTGGCTTATTTATCAGCAATTTGTTCTTCTCTGGGATTCTGTCCCTCAAGTCCCAAAGACTCTGGCAGTAATTAACTCTGACCTGCATCTTCTCCACATTGTAGGATTTCCACTTTCTGCTTGGACTCTGCTTCTAGGTCACAAATTGGAAAATACTCTCAGGGAGAAACCCTGGAGGAATGTAGAGCTCACCTCACATGCTTCCCTTCTCTCAAGCTTCCAGCCCCTTTAGTCTGCCTGTTTTGTCACTCTCCCATGTCTTAAACTACAGTTTTGTAAATTTTGCTCAGCATTTACAGTTGTTTTTCTCTGCAAAGCTGGACCAATACAAGTCCTTCAGTGAAGACCAGAAAAAGAAGTCTTTGCTCTCTTTGTTTATTTGATTTTCCACAGTCAGGTTGCCTAGCACCAGAACAACAACAAAAATAATCTGTGATCATGTTTGTTAGAAAGAAGACCGGGCATGGTGGCTCACACCTGTAATCCCAGCACTTTGGGAGGCCAAGGCAGGCAGATCACCTGAGGTCAGGAGTTCGAGACAAGCCTGGCCAGCATGGTGAAATCCCGTCTCTACTAAAACTACAAAAATCAGCCAGCTGTGGTGGTGTGTGCCTGTAATCCCAGCTACTTGAGAGGCTGAGGCAGGAGAATCACTTGAACTCAGGAGGCAGAGGTTGCAGTGAGCCAAGACCACGCCACTGCACTCCAGCCTGGGCAAGAGAGCAAGACTCTTGTCTCAAAAAAAAAAAAAAAAAAAAAAAGTCAGAAAGAATTGGCATGCCTATGTTGTTAAGTTTTCCAATCCAAGAATACCATATTCCTTATCATTTGTTCATTTATGTCCCTCAATAATATTTTTAAGTTTTCTTCATAAATTTCATGTACATTGCTTATTAAATATATTCCTCTGCATTTCATCTTTTTGTTTTATACTAAATTAGGATAGTGCTTTCATCACACTTTCTCACTAGTTTTTGGTTTTTCTATGTAAATGTTATTTATTTTCTATATATAAATTTTGTATTCAGTCACTGATATACCTAGACTTTGTGTCCCCATCCACATTTCATCTTGAATTGTAATCACCACAGTCCCCACATTTAAAGGGAGGGACCAGGTGGAGGTAATTGGTTCATGGAGGCAGTTTTCCCCATGCTGTTCTTGTGATAGTGAGTTCTCACAAGATCTAATGGTTTTATAAGGGGCTCTTCCACTTTGCTCGGCACTTCTCCTTCACACCACTTTGTGAAGAAGGTGCCTTGCTTCCCCTTCACCTTCCACCTGTAAATTTCCTGAGGCCTCCCCAGCGATGCTGAACTGTGAGTCAATTAAATCTCTCTCCTTTATAAATTACCCAGTCTTGGGTAGTTCTTTAAAGCAGTATGAAAACAGGCTAATACAGTCACCCCACGAGTGTATTGTTTATAATATTTACTCAACCAAAGTTCTTGAATCTTCCAGGTCATTTTCTCATTTGTAAACAATGAAAATGTTATATTTTATTTAATTCTTAGATCTTTTTTTCTCTGTAGGATTAGTTAGTAGCTTCCATGGGAAAAACAAGTTAATTCATATTTGGTGATAAAATATATTTTTGTATTTTTCCTGCATTTACAGGGTGGGGAGTGCTTTTAATGTTTTCAGTTAAGCACAGTGCTGGTTTTTTGGAGGGCTGAGATAAGTGTATTCATGAAATAAGGAAGAAAACAACCAGGGAATGTAAGTCATTGTAACATAGGTATAAGAAATCAGGAAATTAGGAAAGTGGAGTAACTTTCCTGATTATTGGTTTCTTACAGAAGTTAAAAAAAAAAAAAAAGTGACCTCAAAAGGCGGTGGTGAATTTAGGGCCACCACTAGCCCATATAGTACCTTGTGCAAATTTTTTAAAGGTGCCCACTCCTTCAGACAGAGGTAGGCCCATGCCAAGGGGCACATTTGACAAACAGAATATGGATAGATTTCAGCCAACCGTCACCCCCTTAGTCAGGTGCCTTTTATGCAGTAAACAGCCTGTATAATGGCTATCTATGCCAGAATCTTTTTCCTTTGGTGTAGACCAGGGGTCATCATAGTCCACAAGCTAAATCCAGACCACATTTGATTTTGTTAAGTAAAGTTTTATTGGAACACATTCATGCTCATTCATTTATTTATTATCTATGACTGTTTTTCACAAAAAAAGACAAAATTTACTTGTTGTGATAAAGAATGTATTGTCTAGAAAGACTAAAATATTTATTGCCTGGCCCTCTGCAGAAAAAGTTTGCTGACCCCTAATGCAGACAATAAGGTACCACTTTCAAATATGCTTTGAGACTGAATTTAAAACATCTAATCAGTAAGACTTAAAAACTATGACAAATAATAAGTCCAAAAAATATTTAGACGAAGAAGGGATTAGGATTGTAGAAGACAATAAATATTGAACTTGAGCCTTGATAAATTCAAGGCTCAGGAAAAGGAGTTGATGGCACTGGATAGAACTTTTAGAGTTGTTCAAGTCAACTATTTTCTGGTTGACCTTCTAATTGTTTCTATTACCGAAGGTAAAGCATTGAATTTCCAACTATTATTATTGGATTGTCCATTATCTCTCCCTTAAATTTTGTTTTTCCTTCATATGTTTTAAGGCTGTGTTGTTAGGTGCATATATGTTTTTACTTGTTACATTTTTTTGATGAAATGACCCTTTCACAATTAAAAAACAATCCCATTTGTCTCTATTTTTGCCTTAATATGTTTCCCAACCTTTTACTTTCAATCTATTTATACCTTAAAAATCTGAAGTGTGCCTTTTTAGGCTGGGTGTGGTGGCTCATGCCTGTAATACCAGCACTTTGGGAGGCAGGAAGATTGCTTGAGCCCAGGAGTTTGATACCAGGCTGGGCAACATGGCAAGACCCATCTCTACAAAAACTTTAAAAATTAACTGAGTGTGGTGGCACGTGCCTGTAGCTCCAGCTACTTGGGAGGTGACCAAGGTGGAGGATTGCTTGAACCGAAAAGGTTGAGGCTGCAGTGAACCATGTTTGTGCCACTGCATTCCAGCCTGGGTGACAGTGAGACCTTCTCGCTAAATAAATAAAATAAAATATAGTCTGCTTCTTTGGAACAGCATATAGCTGAAGCATAGTGTTTATCCATTCTGTCACTCTGTGCTTTTTATATGGAGTGTTTGATTCATTTACATTTAATTACCAATAAGTTGGCATTTATGTCTGCTGTTTTCTGTATGTCTTATGTATTTTTGTTATTTTATTCCTCCATTACTGCCTTCTTTTGGGTTAAAGATTTTAGTATATAATTTTAGTTCCCTTGTCATTTCTTTTACTATATTTTGTTTTAGTTATTTTCTTAGTGATTGCCCTGGAGATTGCAATTAATATAACAAACTACTTTGGATTAATACCAACTTAATTATAATAGTATACAAAAACTTTGTTCCTATACAACTTCATTTCCTCCTCTCTCCTTCAGGTTGTTTCTGCCATACAAATTACATCTTTATACATTTTATGCCAACTAAATAAGACAGGAGAAAAAAGAGTTACAAAGACTATATTGATATTAGCTTTTATATTAACCCATGTAGTTACCTTTACGAGTGCTCTTATTTCTTCATGTAGATTCAAGTTACTGTCTAGTGTCTTTTCGTTTTAACCTAAAGAGCTCCCTCTAGCATTTCTTACAGAGTAGGTCCACTAGTGATTACTTCTCTTAGTTTTTATCTGGGAATGACTTAATTTCTCCTTCATTCTTGAAGAACAGTTTTGCTGGATTTAGAATTTTTGGTTTATAGTCTTTCTCCTTCAATCTTTCAAATATGTCATCCCACTGCCATTTGGCCTCCAAGGTTTATATGGAAAAACAACGGACTGTTAATCTTTCTGAGGCTTTCTTGTATATGATTATTTGTTTCTCTCTTTCAGGATTCTCTCTTTGACTATGGCTTTTTTTTTTTTCAATTTGCTATGATATGTCTAGGAATAGATCTCTTTGAGTTTATCCTGAATGGAATTTGTTGAGTTTCCTGTGTAAATTAATATTTTTTTCATCATATTTGGGGATGAAATCTGATTAAAAATAGTCATTATTTACTCAAATATTCTTTCTGACCCTTTCTGTCTTTCCTCTCCTCCTCAGATTCCCATTAGGCATGTGTTGATACATTTGATGTTGTCCCAAGAACATTTCAAAGTGTCACATAGGCACTGTTATTTTACCTCATTCTTTTTTCTTTCTGTTCCTCAGACTGGATAATCTCAATCGATCTATTTTGAAGTTCGTTGATTTTTTTTTTTTCCAAGACAGTATCTCACTCTGTCACCCAGGCTAGAGTGCAGTGGTGCAATCTCGGCTCACTGCAGCCTCCACCTCCCAGGCTCCAGCAATTCTCCTGCCTCACCCTCTCGAGTAGCTGGGATTACACGCGTGCACCACCACACTTGGCTAATTTTTGTATTTTTGGTAGAGATGGGTTTCACTATGTTGGCCAGGCTGGTTCTTTCTTCTGTCAACTCAGATATGTTGGGAACCTCCAGGAAATTTATTATTTCAGTTATTGTAGATTTCAACTCTAGAATTTCTATTTGGTTCTTTTATTTATTTCTTTTTGCTAAAATTATTTATTTGGTGAGACACCATTTTGATACTTTCAGTTCTTTAGAAATGGTTTTCTATAATTCTTTGATCATATTCTTTGATTGTATTTAACATAACTGATTTAAAGTCTTTGTCTCTTAAATGCAGCATTGAGGTTTCCTCAGGAATGGTTTCTATTGACTACTTTTCCCCCTGTGTATGGGCCAGACTTTCTTTTTTCTTTGTATGTCTTACTAGTGTTTTTTGTTTGTTTGTTTGTTTTTTGAGACAGGGTCTCGCTCTGTTGCCCAGGCTGGAGTGCAGTGGCAAGATCTTGGCTCACTGCAACCTCCACCTCCTGGGCTCAAGTGATTCTCCTGCCCCAGCCTCCCGAGTAGCTGGGATTACAGGCACCTGCCACTATGTCAAGCTAATTTTTTGTATTTTTAGTAGAGACGGGGTTTCACCATGTTGGCCAGGTTGGTCTTGAACTCCTGACTTCATGATTCGCCCACCTCAGCCTCCCAAAGTTCTGGGATTACAGGCGTAAGCCACTGCACCCAGCCATGTCTTACTAGTTTTTGTTGAAAACTGGGTATCTTAAATAATATATGGCAGCCATGGAAATCAGGTTCTCCCTTCCATGCGTTTGTTGTTGTTGCTGTTTGTTGTTACAATTGTTGCTGTTATTCTTGTTTAGTAGCTTTTCTGAACTAATTATGTAAAGTCTGTTTTCTTTGTTGTGTGTGGCCACTAAAGTCTGTGCTCTGTTAGCTTAGTAGTCACCTACTGACTGGACAGACATTTTCTTACATGTCTGGAACCAGTAAGACTCCCAGTATTTCCCAAGAGGCTCTGTGTATGTACTGGGGTATGCCTTCGACATTCAACCAGGCAGTTTACAACGCTACCTTAGCTCTCACTGACTGCTTGTTCAGAGACTCAAGGTTACCAGAGGTGAGAGCTTAGGGCCTTCTCAAGTCTTTCCTGGACATACAAACAGCCCTGGACAGGCACAGAGCCTTACACATCATGCACACAGTTCTCTAGATTCCCAGGAACATTTCAAAGTGTTTTAAAGCCCCCATTGGACATCTCATTCCCCAGTTCTCCTTTTAAGCTTTTTGGTTAGCCTATTGTTTGCCCCAGCTGTCATGCAACACTTCGCACAGCCATGATGTTCAACAATTGCCTCTGATTGCTTTTGCCAATCTCAGAGAAAAGGTTGTTCACACTGATTGGGCTCTGAGCCAGGTTAAATAAAGATAGCCCTGTGAGTAGTATCAACCACTGGATAAATCAAATAATGACAATTCTCTGGGTATGAGAATTTTAAGGTGCTCCAAATCCATTCTACCTCCTCCAGTGACTGCCAGGCTACTGATTTTCACCAAAATTTTGGGCTGTTGGTTTTCAAACCTACTACAGAACTGGGTAGGACAGGGGATACAAGGCAACTTAGATGCTGCAAAACTCACTGTTCTCAGATTTAGCTGTTTTCCTTGAAAAGGCACTTCCAGGTCGGGCGCAGTAGCTCACACCTATAATCCCAGCACTTTGCAAGGCCAAGGCAGGCAAATCACAAGGTCAGGAGTTTGAGACCAGCCTGGCCAACATGATGAAACCCCGTCCCTACTAAAAACACAAAAAATTAGCTGTGTGTGGTATTGGGCGCCTGTAATCCCAGCTACTTGGGAGGCTGAGGCAGGAGAATTGCTTGAACCCAGGAGGCAAAGGTTGCAGTGAGTCAAGATTGCGCCACTGTACTCCAGCCTGGGCGACAGTGTGAGACTCTAAAAAAAAAAAGAAAAGAAAAGAAAAGACACTCCCTAGATTTGCTGCAAACGTTTGGTTAATTTTGAGTTCTGAAAAAAAATTGATTCTGACTATTTTTGCTGGCATTCTCACTGCTTTTAAGGAAGAGAGGATTTTCAGAGATCTTTGCCAATTTTGCTGACATCCAATTGAACTTTAGTTTAGCCTTGGGTGGGCTTAAAGACTTTGTTAAAACCTTCCCTCTTTGACTATCATCTTTGTTGTTCCTTAGAAATATCTCTTTGTCTCTGTCTGTTTATGGTTTGAAATTCCCAAAAAGTATTTCAAGAAATGGCTGCTCCCCATCAGGGCTCTCTTCAGCTCCAGGATAGTCTGATGAAACCAGAATCCCCCAACCCTGTGGTCAGTTTCCTGGCTGCTGCTCAAGGGCTGCCAGCCTGGAGGGGAACTGGAGCTCCACACTCTGCAATGGCGCCTCTCCTTCAGCACCCTCTCTGGTAGCTTACTGGAAATGAACATGGACTCACAGAGATTCCAGGGCCCTAAGGGGGCCGGAGTGAATGTAGAATCCTTTCATTTGTTCATCTATTCATGTAACACCCATTCTTGAAGGTCTGCTCTGTGCCCTGAATACTGTCATTGCCAACAGCAAACCCTTGCATGTTGTTTTATATCCTTGATTTCCAATTTCCTCTGCTGCTGGCATGACAGGGATGACATGATAGTGACCACTTGGATTGCCCTGTGCCCTCCTGGAGAAATTCTGAAACCCAGACACCAAACCTGACCCCGAAGGCACCAAAGAGAAATGCTAAACTTGTAAACAACCTTGGGAGGTACATAGCCACCCATGAGCATTTTATCTACCATTTGCTGGGCATGTGATCTTGAGCCAGACAAGTCACCTCTCTGACCTCTGATTCCTCCCTTAAAAAAATGGGCTAATTAGGTGAATGGCAAGGCCTGGCCCAGAGTAACAGCCTTACATAACAGAAATTGGTCTCTTCACCTGTCCTTTATTCTTTCCTCCCCTCGCCCACAGTTCTCTGAATCCTTGCTTCAGAAGGCTCACTTGACAGCCTCTGACCTACACCCTGCCCCAAGGACCATGGGACTCCTCTTCTCTGGCTGGAGAGGGCTCACAGGCTCTACTGAGGCAGCTATGGATGGCCTAGCCCTGAGAGGGAAGGTTCTGGAGACCAAAGCTGGAGCAGCTGAGGCTTGAAAGTCATGGAGAAAAGCTACTAATAAGGATGGACGATAAAAGCTAGCAGATAATAGGCTGGCAAAGCATCCACTCCAGGTGGCACCCTGGCTTTTGTGTGTCCTGTGTAGTCATAACCCCAGATCTTAGGTCCTGTGAAAAGAAAGCCTGGGCTGCAGCCTCAAAGGACACCCAGACATCCAGTGAGCCTATGGGGGCTGGACTCTAAAACCCATAAGGTCAGGGCCAAACATGCTAGGGCACTTTGAGCAGGAGGCCTTCAGAGCGTCTGCAATTGTGCTTCTTAGGCAAACTTAGAAGAGGTCTCTTAACACCTCCACCTCTCCCCTCTCAGGACTTGAAAATTGTAGAAAAAGTACTGGTTTCCAATGTGGGCTGCAGAGTACTAATGGGTGGGATGACCTTGGCAAATTATTTAACCTCACTGAGTCCCAGGACCCAGGTCTTTAAACATAGAAGTCTACTCTCTGCTTCATGGTATTTTTATCAAAGTCAATGAGATGGGGTGGGGTGGGGGTGGACTATGCACATGGCACAGAGCTTGGCACAAGGCAGGTGCACAGGAAATGTGACCAGCTTCTTTTGCAGTCAGTAAACCCTGCCACCCTCTGACCACCTCAGATTTCCCAGAAGAGGGATGATTCCTCCAGCCAACCTTTACTGAGCACTCTCAGAGCTAGAGCTATATAGTCATGCCCATGCGTAATGAAATAGAGAGGATGCGGGGGCATCCAGGACCTTCTCCACACTGAGAAAAGAAGATGGTAGGACACCCACCCTCTACCTAAAGCCTCAGTAACTATTCCAGGAATCCTGCCTTGATTCTCCAAGAAAGGTGCCCAGCTCCTGTCATCTGCCAAGATCACAGGACCACAGGAGGCATGCTTTTCTCTTGCAGCTTGGCCATTTACTACCTGAACTCAGTTTCCAAAAGCCTTTCCCGAGCTAATGCCCAGCTGAGGAAGAAAATCCAAGCGGTGAGTCTGTTGGAAGTTTCCTCCTGGAGGGTAAAAAGAAATCACGTTTTTGGTTTTTGCTAATTTGCTTTGTGAGCCCAGCTGTGTTATCTAGATGGCTTTCTTCTAAACCAAATACCAAAATATCTGTATCATAGCAAGTAGCCTTGTGAGATTCAACAGCATGCATTTATATTATTGAGGCTATTTGGTGATTTGTGACAATAATGACT
Source organism: Papio anubis (assembly GCF_008728515.1). Classification (NCBI taxonomy): domain Eukaryota; kingdom Metazoa; phylum Chordata; class Mammalia; order Primates; family Cercopithecidae; genus Papio; species Papio anubis. The sequence continues at coordinate 55,862,732 of NC_044991.1, read as the reverse complement.
TAAATGTCGACGGGCTGCTAAAGAACAGGAGAAATTCAGTGAGTTCAACCAACGCCCATACAGAAAAACCCAGTACCCACAGTAATTCCTACAGATTCAAGTGAATATTTAAATACTAAAAGAAATGTTGTCAAAATGACGTATTTCTTGTGCCCTTTAGCCTAAAAGATCTCCTGAGTCTCCTTCACACGTGGGAAGCCTCTCTCAACATCCCAGCCGATACCCTACTTCTGACTGCTCTCTCCTGACATACACACACACTCCCTAAAATTCAGACCCTAACCCTCCCTAAGCCCTGTCCTTGCTTTCTCTGTCCCTCTTCCGGAATGAATCTCATCTGTCTTGCTACTGGTCCCCCATCCACACCTTCTTCTGGTTTTTTGTTTGTTTGTTTTTGTTTTTTAGATGGAGTCTCGCTCTGTCACCAGGCTGGAGTGCAGTGGCACGATCTCAGCTCACTGCAACCTCCACCTCCCAGGTTCAAGTGATTCTCCTGCCTTGGCCTCCCAAATAGCTGGGACTACAGGCACGTACCACCACACCCAGCTAATTTTTGTATTTTTAGTAGAGATGGGGTTTCAACATGTCGGCCAGGATGGTCTCCATATCTTGACCTCGTGATCCACCCGCCTCAGCCTCCCAAAGTGCTGGGATTACAGGCATAAGCCACCGTGCCAAGCCCCTTCTTCTGTTAATCTCGCTGGGCTCCTGCCCAGGTACAGAAAACCACTGAAATAGAGGATTGGAAGGGTTGCTGTCCTCAGGCCACATGTTCCTTCAATAGCTGTGCGAATCTGAGAGCCTCAGGCTGCCCTCTCCAATCAGTTGTGAGGACCAGTAACAGGCAGTTTAAGGTAGTTACCAAGAACTGAAAACAGGCCAGGCATGGTGGCTCACACCTGTAATCCCAGCACTTTGTGAGGCCGAGGCCGGTGGATCACCTGAAGTCAGGAGTTGAAGACCAGCCGGGCCAACATGGTGAACCTGTTTCTACTAAAAATGCAAAAATTAGCCAGGTATGGTGGCACACACCTGTAATCCCAGTTACTTGAGAGGCTGAGGGCCGGAGAATTGCTTGAACCCAGAAGGCAAAGGTTGCAGTGACCCAAGTTCATGCCGCTGCACTCCAGCCTGGGCAACAGAGTGAGACTCTGTCTCAAAAAAAAAAAAAAAATCACTCTCAGCACCTCTGAGCCTCAAATACCCATTTCCTGGGCCAGGACCAACAGTTCATTATTTTGTGCAGCTCCGTGAAGTTGAGAAGAGCCACAAATCTGTGAAAGGCAAAGCCACAGCCAGAGATTCAGGGGACACACCTAAAAGCAGCTCCAAAAATGCCACCCAGCTCCAACTCACCAAGGAAGGTAAGCTCTTTGTCATGATGATTATGTTTTACAAGGCCACATGGAAAGGTGTAAAGAGCCTATGAAACAGTGTGAAATCAGACTGTTCTGGGATTGAAATCAGAATCCTAACAATTATTAGCTGATGAAGTTGGGCAGGTGAATATAGGGGTCAATCATAGCACCTGCCTCATGGGATGGTGAAGATGAGATGAAATCATGCATGTAAAGTGCCTACCAGAATTCTTGGCACAGAGAATGAGCCAGTGAATACCAGCTGGCAGTAGTGCCGTCATACACCCCTTAATAACATTTGGATCAACCATGGAACACATATACAGCGGCCCCATAAGATTATAATGGAGCTGAAAAATTCCTATTGCCAAGTGACGTAACTGTCAACATTGTAGCAAAACACATTACTCATGTCTTTGGTTTTTTTTTTTTTTTTTTGAGGCAGAGTCTCGCTCTGTGGCCCAGGCTGGAGTGCAGTGGCCGGATCTCAGCTCACTGCAAGCTCCGCCTCCCGGATTTACCCCATTCTCCTACCTCAGCCTCCCGAGTAGCTGGGACTACAGGCACCCGCCACCTCGCCCGGCTAGTTTTTTGTATTTTTTAGTATAGACAGGGTTTCACCGGGTTAGCCAGGATGGTCTCGATCTCCTGACCTCGTGATCCGCCTGTCTCGGCCTCCCAAAGTGCTGGGATTACAGGCTTGAGCCACCGCGCCCGGCCTCATGTCTTTGTTGTGAGCTGATGTAAACAAGCCTACTGAACTGCCAGTTACATAAAAGTCTAGGCCAGGCCTGGTGGCTCAAGCCTGTAATTCCAGCACTTTGGGAGGCTGAGGTGGGCGGATTACGAGGTCAGGAGATCAAGACCACCCTGGCTGACACAGTGAAACCCCGTCTCTACTAAAAATACAAAAAATTAGCCGGGCGTGGTGGCGGGCGCCTATAGTCCCAGCTGCTCGGGAGGCTGAGGCAGGAGAATGGCGTGAACCCGGGAGGCAGAGCTTGCAGTGAGCTAAGATTGCGCCACTGCACTCCAGCCTGGGCGACAGAGCAAGACTGCGTCTCAAAAAAAAAAAAAAAAGTCTAGCACATACAATTATATACAGTACAGAATACTTGATAATGATAATTGTGTTACTGGCTTATGTGTTTACTATACTATACTTTAGAGTAGATTCCTTCTACTTATATAAAAAATAGTTAACTATAAAACAGCCTCATGCAGGTCCTTCAGGAGGCATTCCAGAAGAAGGCATTGTTATCACAGGAGATGACAGCTCCATGTGTGTTATTGCCCTTGAAGACCTTCCAGTGGGACAAGATATGGAGGTGGAAGACAGTGATATTGATGATCCCAACCCTTTGTAGACCTAGGCTAATGTGTGTGTTGTATATCAGTTTTTAACAAGAAAAATTTAAAACATAAAAAGAAAAAAAATTCTTAGTTTAAAAACAGAAAAACTTATCAAATAAGGATATAAAGAAAAATATTTTTGTACAGGTGGTCACTGTATTTGTGTTTTAAGCCAACTGTTATTATAAAAGAGACAAAATGTTTTTTAAAATTTAAAAGTTATAAAATAGAAAAGTTACAATAAGCTAAGGTTTATTATTGAAGAAAGAAAACTTTTTTTTATTTTGAGATGGAGTCTCGCTCTGTCACCCAGGCTGGAATACAGTGGTGTGATCTCGGCTCACCGCCGCCTCCACCTCCAGGGCTCAAGTGATTCTCCTGCCTCAGCCTCCTGAGTAGCTGGGATTACAGGTGCCCACCACCATGCCTGGCTAATATTTTGTATTTTTAGTAGAGACAGGGTTTCACCATGTCAGCCAGGCTGGTCTTGAACTTCTGACCTCATGATCCACCCGCCTCAGGCCTCCCAAAGTGCTGGGATTACACGCCTGAGCCACTGTGCCTGGTCTAGAAAAAATGTTTGTAAATTGAGTGTAATCTAAGTGTACAGTGTTTATAAAGTCTGCAGCAGTGACAGTGGTGTCCTAAGCTTTCACATTCACTCATCACTCACTCACTGACTCACCTGGAGCAACTTCCAGTCCTGCAAGCTCCATTCATGGTCAGTGCCCTAGACAGGTTTACCATTTGTCATATTTCACATACTCTACCCTTTCTATGTTTACATACACATATATTTACCATTATGTTCCAACTGCCTAAAGTATTCGGTACAGTAGGTGTTGTGCAGGTTTACAGCCTAGGAGCAATAGGCTAAACCATATAGCCTATGTGTATAACAGGCTATGCCATCTAGGTTTGGGTAAGTACATTCTATGATGGTCACACAACAAAATCATCTAATGATGCATTTCTCAGAATGTATCTGCATCTTTAAGCAATGTGTGCTATAGTTTATATTCTCTGAAAAGAGAAGCACTGGAATATCTAGAATAATAGAGTGAGAAAAGTCCACATAAAAAGTTCCCAAGAAAGTATCTTGGGGCTATTGCTTCTCGGCCTTTTGGCTAAGGTCAAGTGAAAATATCCTGGGGCTTCAAAGTGGAGTGATCATAGACCATCTCAAATTAGGAGTGAGGACAGTTCAAGTTGAAACAGACCATCTCTGAGGTGATCCCATTTTCCAAAGATCATCTCTGTTTTAAAATTAAACAGTATCTGCATGCAGACACTTTAGCCTTGGATGTAAGAAGTGAATGAGATGCATAAGGAATGACTGACAGTTTAGGAATCTGAACTTTATTTTTTTGAAACAGAGTCTCACTCTGTTGCCCAGGCTGGAGTGCAGTGGCGCAATCTCTGATCACTGCAATCTCTGCCTCCCAGGTTCAAGCGATTCTCCTGCTCAGCCTTCTGAGTGGTTGAGATTACAGGCACCTGCCACCATGCCTGGTTAATTTTTGTATTTTTAGCAGAGATGGGATTTCACCATGTTGACCAGGCTAATCTCAAACTCCTGACCTCAAATGATCAGCCTCAAGTGATCCACCTCAAATGGCCTCCCAAAGTGCTGGGATTACAGGCATGAGCCACTGCACCCGGCCTGACCTTTTTTTTTATACAAGCATTCCAATTTCTTAGTAACTGGCATTTTATTTATTTATTTATTATTACTAAGTATTAGCTATAATAAAATGATACTAGCTGCTGCAACAAAGAGACCCAAAATGGCTAGTGGCTCAGACACCATAAAAGTTCACTTCTCACTCAACACAAAGTTCAAACTGGGTGTTTTCACCTGACAGCCACAAGTGCTGATATGGGGACCCTGGCGCCTTCCATCTTGTGGCTCTGCCTGCATCAAGCTAGTGCAAGGGGAAGGGCTTAGGGGACACACCTGGATGTGGTCCCATCAAAGCCTGGAACTCCAGCATAGGCCACACTCATCCACAAGGGAACCAGAGCCCATTTCTGTGTCCCAGAACAAAAGGGACTGGGTTTAGTAGAGAGCAGTCATTGTCCCTAACTTGGAGATAGAGGAGGGGAAGGAAACAAGTTAATGAAGGATTGGAAAGTAGATTTGATTCCAAACAATTCCCACAGCCCCTTCCCTTCCATCATCACATTTGACCCTGGCAGTCACCCTGCAAAGCTGCTGTTATTCTTGTCTCAATTTTATACTCTAGAAAACCCGGGATCAGAGAGTCTAGCCTAAGGCCGGGATTCAAAATCAAGTTCTCTAGCCAGCAGACCATACTCCTCCAACAGATGTGTTTATGCAAAAGCCAGGCCAAGGTGACCCCGAGACAGCTGAGCACAATCTGACAGCTCTCACATCACCAAATGGACTAAAACCTACACACCCCGGAGGGCGGCTCCAGAGAGCTCCAATTCAACCTGTACAAAATCTCCCACTTCCTCTTTCTTGTCTTGGTTCATTTTCCAGAGACCACGCCTCCCTCTGCCAGCCAAAGCCAGGCCATGGACAAGAAGGCTCAGGGTCCTGGAACCTCCAATTCTGCCAGCTGGACCGCGCTGCCTGCCTCTGGACACCTTCCTATATCTCAGCCCCCTGGAGTCAAACCAGATTCTGGCCACGCCCCATCTCAGACTCATCTGTGGAGGTCAGCCTCTGGGAAGAGTGCTCAGAGACCTCCGCACTGATGGATGGGACTCCAGGGAGCCTCCATCCTGGGGCTGATCCTCAAGTTCCCCAGTTTCACATATACCAAATTGAGGTTCTCTCCCCTCTTTCCTCTCAGATACATGCTCTCTTTCCTCTCTTGGAATGTGTGAACTTTGATTCCTTCAGGCCCTTGTCAGCTACCAAAGGAGGAAGACAGTGGCTTCACCTATCTTTTAGGGAACCTGGAGGCATCTCTGCACTAACTGCCCTCACCAATATCTTGGTCCAGACAGCTCTGAACCCCACACTCGCAGTAGTTGACATCGCCTCCAGATTTTGGGAGTTGGGGAAGGGCCATGACCACCCTCGTAGACTTTTTCCATGGGACACAGTTTAGGACACGGGTTTCTGCCAGCTTCCCTAGCTGGGAGGGGGATGCGGAAGGGCCTACATTTCTCAATCCAGAGGAAGTGAGCTGGTTTAAATGGAAGGTCCAGGCCAGGCACAGTGGCTCACACCTGTAGCCCCAGCACTTTGAGAGGCCGAGGTGGGTGGATCGCTTGAGCCCAGGAGTTCAAGACCAGCCTGGGCAACGTGGCAAAACCCCATCTCTACAAAAAAATTAGCCAGGCATGGTGGTACGCACCTGTCATCCCAGTTACTTAGGAAGCTGAGGCAGAAGGATCACTTGAGCCCAGGAGGCAGAGGTTGCAGTTAGCTAAGATCATGTCACTACACTCCAGTCTGAGCAACAGTGTGAGACCCTGTCTTAACAACAACAACAACAACAAGTCTGGCCAGGAGTGGTGGCTCACACCTGTAATCCAAACACTTTAAGAGGCTGAAGTGGGAGGCCAGGGGTTTAAGACGAGCCTGAGCACCATAGCAAGACCCTTGTCTCTACAAATAAATAAATAAATGAAAGTGAATGAAAATAAAGGTAAATGGACCAAAGACCAGTCATGGTGAGTGGGATTGGTGGGAAGACTGGTGATACCCCAGTACCCAGCCCAAGCGAAGCTCACACCATGGAGCACAAAACCTGGAGTGCAGCCTCCTAACAGTGAATCACAGGAGCAAGTGAGCTGCCCAGTGCCTCTTATCTTGGAAGGAAACCTGCCTTACCCAGGGCAGAAAAATCTCTTTTATGCACCAAATTCTAAAAGGAATTTGATAACCTGATTATTGTACAAGGGACCTCGAAGATGGTTTCTTTGAAGAGTTTTGCAAAAGGTACAATGCAGAGCATCGTCTCTGGGGATTCTATGTTCACTTAGTGTCATATCATGGTTCTATGCAGAATATTTCTTAGGGGGAAGAAGCCGGGGGCCAGACCATTAAGGCCTTGATGGCAAGGGCAGAGCCTTGATAGGGTGGGAGTCGCAGTCCAGGACTCTGCAACAGCCCAGCTATCTTGCGGACAGCTCCTTCCTTTCCTCCACTCTGTGCTCCCAGACCCAGGTGAGCAGTGTGGCCTCAGGATCAAGGGACCCTCTCACCCATGTCTCTGAGTGTTCTAAAGAGAGTCTGCCACCTTAACCTCATTAGCTGTTACAGCCACCACCCAACCAGGTCCCCAGGGGTTCTCAGGAGAATCCTCCAGACCCAGAAAGTCAGGGAAAGCCCTGGTAGAGAGATGAAGATTTTTACAGCAATTCCATAAGCTGTATAATTAAAATAATTTCTAACTTCCCTCCCAAATCCTTTCCCTTCTCAATCCAGCACCAAAACTTCACATATACGAACTGCAATGGAATAATAGGGACACGTGACCAGGAGAAACAGGATAAATTATTTCACACCAATCTATCTCCTGGCAAGGCTAACGAAGATGTTGCAATGCCTGATTTCCATGGAACCCAGGTCCAACTCCTAAATCCAAAACTGCCTGTGTGTCATATGCCTTCCCCCAAGCTAACCTACCTGAGGCCTCAATACAGGGATCCTGGCACTGTAACCCAACCAATCAGGACCAGAAGGCCCCAAGATGGCCACCACACCAACACCTGGCCTTCTGCATCAGAATGCCAGGCCCTGAGGAAGGGAACACTCTGCCTGCCTGAGCCATTGGTCCCCTAGTGATTACTGTCAGGCCTCCACTGGTTACTAATACACATAAATACCCACCACAAACACAAACAAACCATCCTGATCTGAGGAAGTGTAATTTTATGTGACGGAATATATGTGTTATCTAACGCTGCATAACAAATTATTCCCAAAACATAACAGCCTAAAACAATAAACAATTATGTATTATTGTACGTAGTTTCTGTTCTGTGGGTTATAAATTTGGGAGTGGCTTAACTAGGTAGATGTGGTTCTGGATATTTCAGTCAAATTCTCAGCTAGGGCTACAAATTATTGGAAGGTCTAACTGGGACTGAAAGATCTGCTCTCAACATGGCTCACACATGACTATTGGTAGGAGGCGTTTGTTCCTTGCTGGCTATTGACAGGCGACCGTGGTTACTCTCCATGTGGGCCTCTCCATAGAGCTGCTTGGGTGTCCTCACAACATGGCTGCTGGTTTCCCCCAGAGCAAGTGATCCGAGAGGGAGAGCAAGGAGAAAGCCCAATGCCTCTTATGACCTAGTCTCGGAAGTCACACTATCAATTCCACCACTTTTACTCATTAGAACTGAGTCACTAAGTCTAGCTCACACTGGAAGGGAAGGGAATAAGGCTTCACTTCTTGAAGGGAGGGTTATCAAAGAATTTGTGGACATACTTTAACAGAAAAGTTTCTAATTCAAATAATTACAAGACCTCTATCAAGAAAACTCTGGCCAGGCGTAGTGGTTCATGCTTGTAATCCCAGCACTTTGGGAGGCCGAGGTGGGTGGATCACTTGAGGTCAGAAGTTTGAGACCAGCCTGGCCAACATGGTGAAACCCCATCTCTACCAAAAATTCAAAAATCAGCTGGGTGTGGTGGTGCGCACCTATAGTCCCAGCTACTTGGGAAGCTAAGGCAGGAGAATCACTTTAACCTGGGAGGCAGAGGTTGCAGTGAGTTGAGATCATGCCACTGCACTCCAGCCTGGCAACACAGCGAGACTCCATCTCAAAAAAAAAAAAAAAAAAAAGAAAAAGAAAAAAGACTTTCAGAATTACAAAACTATACCCATTTTTGTCTTCTTTTTTACTTTTTTTTAATCCTTCAGTGGAAATTTTAATTAAAAGTGGCATTAGGCCAGGCCCAGTGGCTCACGCCTGTAATCCCAACACCTTGGGACGCTGTGGAGGGCAGACACCTGAGGTAAGGAGTTCAAGACCAGCCTGACCAACATGGAGAAACCCTGTCTCTACTAAAAATACAAAATTAACTGTGCATGGTGGCTCATGCCTGTAATCCCAGCTACTCGGGAGGCTGAGGTAGGAGAATCGCTTGCATCCGGGAGGCAGAGGTTGCGGTGAGCCAAGATCGTGCCATTGCACTCCAGCCTAGGCAACAAGAGCAAAACCCCATCTCAAAAAAAAAAAAAAAAAAAAAGTGGCATTAGGTTGATAGTGCCTCCAAAACGGGAAGAAAAAGGCAAATAAACAAAAATAGCACAACAAATATAAAGCACGTAAGATGAAAGAAATAAACCAAACTATATCAGGAATCAAAATAAATGCAAATGGACTAAACTTCTAGATAGAAGGCAAAGAGTATCTGATGGAGATTTTAAAATCCTATATGCTGTTTTCAAGAGATGCCTTTAAAACTAAGGATAGGGGACAAGCATGGTGGCTCATGCCTGTAACCCCAGCATTTTGGAGGCTGAGGCAGGTGGATCGCTTGAATCCAGGAGTTCGAGACCAGCCTGGGCAACACGGTGATACCCCATTTCTACAAAAAATACAAAAATTAGCCAGTGCACGCCTGTAGTTCCCACTACTCAGAAGGCTGCGACGGGAAGGATCGCTTGAGCCCAGGAGGCAGAGGTTGCAGTGAGCCAAGACAACACCACTGCACTACAGCCTGGGTGACAGAGTGAGGGACCTTGTCTCAAAACCAAAAATAAACAAAACTAAGCTAGGAACTGTATCCTTTTTGATTCCTAGGGAATAAAAACTGAAGTATAATTTTCAATGGCAAAATCACCAGGTGTGATTTTGTACCATCAAATCTTCTAAGCAAGTTTGTTTTTAGAGTGTGAGGATTGCTATTAAAGACAACTGTCTGCAGTGTTGTGCCAGATACTTTATCTTTCAATGTAGTAGTAGTTTGAAAAACATGTAGAAAGGCCCAAGGTCATAGTTGGGGTAGATGAGGTACACAGAGGATACAGAAAACTCTTATCACTGAACTGTGTCTGTCATATAAAACCAAACTCCAAATCTGTCTGTGAAGATTCAACAAATTGATGGAGGTAAGACTGTAACGTACCAAGCGTTATGCTAAGTACTCAATAAATAACAGCTATCATCACAGGCATGGATAAGATCTAACATCCTCAGGCTCGGGGGATAAACACAACAGCACCCTGTGCCCTATAATCCTAATCAACGGCCAGGCTGCAGAAGCTGCCACGTCATCATTGCCAAAAAAGACAAGGAATGCTGGGCTAAACCACCTTCCCAAGGTGCCTTCCATTCTTCTGTGTCTTTATAAAGAAATGTTGCGTATACATCTAACTCACTGCCAAAGAATGTTGCAGGGCTTCTTTCCACTTTTGAGAAAAGAGCCCAGGAATTGCTAGAAAGCCTTTTAAATTTTATATGAGCATTTTCTCACTCACAAAATGAGTATAAAGTGCCACCCTCTTGTGGTAGTTTCATGCAATTTCCTTTCCCGAAGCTCTCCCAAGGCACTGAATTAATTAATTAATTTGTTTATTTATTTATTTATTTTTGAGATGGAATCTCGCTGTCGCCTAGGTTGGAGTACAATGGAGTGATCTTGGCTTACTGCAGCCTCCAACTCCCAGGTTCAAGCGATTCTCCTGCCTCAGCCTCCCAAGTAGCTGGGATTACAGGCACCCACCACCACGTCCGGCTAATTTTTGTATTTTTAGTAGAGATGGGGTGTCACCATGTTGGCTAGGCTGGTCTTGAACTCCTGACCTCAAGTGATCCACCCACCTCGGCCTCCCTAAGTGCTGGGATTACAGGCGTGAGCCACCGTGCATGGCCTGGCACTGAAATTTAAATAGCACATTCCACTTCCATAGGTCCCCATCAGTGTTGCCAGAGTAAAAACCCTGGGCTAATGTACACCAACATGACATAGTTAGCCACAGGCTGATCTAAATGAAAAAGGTCAGATGATATACTGTATGGTTCTTCCCAATGGGCAAATTGTCTTATGGACAGAGAAAAAGAAATAGGTCCCATGTGCCACCTGGCTTTAAGGTGGAACCTGGAGCACATCTGGGAAACTCATGGCTCCCACTCAGCCCTGCTGTCCCCGCAGTACATTTGCTCAGTGAGAGCCCTGTGGGCAATTTGTCCTGCACATCCCCTCCAAATTAATCTCCAAACACTGCTTAATGGAAAAGCAAGAGTCTTATCAGACCCAAACCACTCATCCTGACTTTCATTCAAGGTTTCTTACATTCTAGATCCTTCAGTCTTTTGTCCAACTACTGACCAGGTTGCATTTTACACCTCTAGCAGGTTCTTCTCTTGTTTCTGGCTTTTACTTCCACTATCTTTCCATCCTCCATCTCTAAATGACCTACACACTCTTCTATGAATACCTAAATCCCTTCTTGCTATGAAGTCTACCTCAGGAACACTGGGCCAAATTGTCTTCCGGTCAGCTTGCATACAACTGCATCTTAGCACCTGATTATATTCAGTCTCCCAGGATTGCAAAGTCTCTGAAGTCAGAGGTCACAGGTTAGTACAGGTTGAGTATCCCTTATCCAAAATGCTTGGAACCAGAAGTGTTTTGGATTTCGAATTCTTTTTTCAGATTTTAGAATATTTGCATAATACTTACCAGTTTGGGCATCCCTAATTCAAAAATCCAAAATCTAGAACATATAAGGAACTCAAACAACTCTTTAAGGAAAAAAACATAATAATCCAATTAAAAAATAGGCAAAAGATCTGAATAAACATTTCTCAAAATAAGATATACAGGCCGGGCGTGGTGGCTCATGCCTGTAATCCTATCACTTTAGGAGGCCAAGGCAGGCAGATCACCTGAGGTCAGGAGTTTGAGACGAGGCTGGCCAACATGGTGAACCCCATCTCTACTAAAAATACAAAAATCAGCCAGGAGCGGTGGCTCATAGCTGTAATCCCAGCACTTTGAGAGGCTGAGGTGGGCAGATCACGAGGTCAGGAGTTTGAGACTAGCCTGGCCAACACAGTGAAACCCTGTGTCTACTAAAAATACAAAAATTAGCTGGTGTGGTGCCGGTGCCTGTAATCCCAGCTACTCGGGAGGCTGAACCCGGGAGGTGGAGGCTGCAGTGAGCCAAGGTGGCACCACTGCACTCCAGCCTGGGTGACAGACCAAGACTCTGTCTCAGAAAAAAAATAAATAAATACAAAAATTAGCTGGGCCTGATGGCACACGCCTGTAGTCCCAGTTACTCGGGAGGCTGAGGCAGGAGAATCGCTTGAACCCGGGAGGCGGGAGTTCAGTGAGCCAAGATGGCACCACTGCACTCCAGCCTGGGCGACAGAGGGAGACTCCATTTAAAAAAAAAAAAAAGAAAAAGACATACAAATGGCACAGGTATATGAAAAGGTGTTCAACATCATTGATCATCAGAGAAATGCAAATCAAAACGACAATGAGATATCAGCCTACCCCAGCTAAAACGGCTTTTATCCAAAAGACAGGCACTAACAAATGCTGGCAAGGATGTGGAGAAAAGGGAATGCTCACATACTGCTGACAAGAATGTAAATTAGTACAAACAGTGTGGAGAACAGTTTGGAGGTTCCTCAAAAACTAAAAATAGGACCACCATATGATCCAAGAATCCCGCTACTGGGTATTTACCCAAAAGAAAGGAAATCAGCATATCGAAAAGATATCTGCACTCCCATGTTTATTGCAGCTCTGTTCACAATAGCCAAGATTTGGAAGCAACCTAAGTGTCCATCAACAGAATCAATCAATAAAGAAAGTGTGGTATGTATACAAAATTGAGTACTATTCAGCCATAAAAAATAAGATCCTGGCCAGGTGCAGTGGCTCATGCCTGTAATCCCAATACTTTGAGAGGCCGAGGCAGGAGGATCACCTGAGGTCAGGAGTTCAAGACCAGCCTGGCCAACACGGTAAAACCCCGTCTCTACTAATAATACAAAAATTAGCTGGGCATGGTGGCACACACCTGTAATCCCAGCTACTCCGGAGGCTGAGGCAGGAGAATCACATGAACCCAGGAGGTGGAGGTTGCAGTGAGCTGAGATCACACCATTGTACTCCAGCGTGGGTGACAAGAGCGAAACACCATCTCAAAAAAAAAAAAAAAAAAAAAATCCTGTTGGCCAGGCGTGGTGGCTCACACCTGTAATCCCAGCACATGAAGAGGCTGAGGCGGGGGGATCACAAGGTCAGGAGTTCGAGACCAGCCTGGCCAATATGGTGAAATCCTGTCTCTACTGAAAAGACAAAAATTAGCCAGGTGTGGTGGCGCCCACCTGTAGTCCCAGCTACCCAGGAGGTTGAGGCAGAAGAATCACTTGAACCCGGGAGGTGGAGGCTGCAGTGAGCTGAGATCGCGCCACTGCACTCCAGCCTGGGCAACAGAGTGAGACTTCATCTCAAAAAATAAAAATAAAGAAATAAGATCCTGTCGTTTGCAAAGACAAGGATGGAACTGGAGGTCATTAAGTGAAATAAGCCAGGCACAGAAAGACAAACTTCACATGTTCTTACTTATTTATGGGAGCTAAAATTAAAACAATTGAACTGATGGAAATAGAGAGTGGAATGATGGTTATCAAAGGCTAGGAAAGGTAGTGCAGTGGGGAAAGTGGGGATACTCAATAGGTCCAAAAATATAGTTAGATGAATAAGATCTAGAGAGCACAATAGGGTGACTACAGTCAACAATAATTTAATTGTACAATTTAAAATAACAGAGTATAATTGAATTGTCTGTAACACAAAGGATAGATGCTTGAGGTGACAGATACCTCATTTACCCTGATATGATTATTACAAATTGCAAGCTGGTATCAAAATATCTCATGTACTCCATAAATATATACAAGTACTATGTACCCACAAAAATTAAAAATAAGAAATTTTTAAAACATAATCCAGGAACGGTGGCTCACATCTGTAATCCCACTTTGGGAGACCAAGGCAGGAAAATCACTTGAACTCAACAGTTCAAGACCAGCCGGGACAACATGGCAAAACCCTGTGTCTACAAAAAAAATTAGCCAGGCATGGTGGTGCACGTCTGTAGTTTCAGCTACTCGGGAGGCTGAGGTGGGAGGATCGCTTGAGCCCAGGAGGTCAAGGCTGTAGTGAGCTGTGATCGCACCACTGCACTTCAGCCTGGGTGACAGAGTGAGACCCTGTTTCAAAAAAATAAATAAAAAATAAAAGAAAATCCAAAATCTGAGAGGTTCCAATAAACATTTCCTTTGAGCATGTCAGCCCTCAGAAAGTTTCAGATTTTAGGGACGGGCACTGTGGCTCACACCTGTAATCCCAGCACTTTGGGAGGCCAAGGTGAGTGGATCACCTTAGGTCAGGAGTTTGAGACCAGCCTGACCAATATGGTGAAACCCCATCTCTACTAAAAATAAAAGATAAAAATTAGCCAGGCACGGTGGCGGGTGCCTGTAATCCCAGCTACTCGGGAGGCTGGGACAGGCGAATCGCTTGAACCTGGGAGGCAGAGCTTGCATGAGCCAAAATGGCACCACTGCACTCCAGCCTGGGCGACAGAGCAAGACTCTGTGTCAAAAAAAAAAAAAAAAAAAAAAAAAAAGTTTCAGATTTTAGAGTATTTTGGATGTCAGATTTTCAGATTAGGGATACTCGACCGTATTACCATTGTTCTCTTTACTCTCCCAGATCTCCACCCTTGCGCCTTAAGCTCCTCCCTTGCTCCCTTAAGATCTCTGCTCAAATGTCCCCTCTTTACTGAGGGCCTCTTTGAGACAGCACAACATTCCCTACACTGTGGACTCCGGATGCACTACACACTGATGTGACTTTCTGAAGCCACCAGAACATAAACTCCATAATGGCAGGAACTTGGCAGAACTTTTACTACTGTACCTCATCATTTAAAGATACCTGGCTCACGCCTGTAGTCCCAGCACTTTGGGGAGTCTGACATGGGAGGATTGCTCGAGCCCAGGAGTTAGAGGCTGTAGTGAGCTATCCTGGCTCCACTACACTCCAACCTGGGTGACAGAGTGAGACCCCAATTGCTCCATGTTGCATTCAAGATAAATTATTTGGCTCTCTCTTCCGGTTTACTAAACTGTCTTCGGCTGCGCCTAATTTGCTAATGAGTCATTTGCATTTCTTTTTAATTTAAGCGCATTTCTCACGTCTACAAGTGCCATGTCTGTTTCTTCCTGTCTTCCTGCTCCCCTGACCGTGGCACAGATGAAGCTCCATGCCTCAAGAACCCGGACCAGCAATCTTTTTCTTTAAAGGATCAAATCCAAATAGTATTTTGGATTTTGTTAGTCTCTGTCTCTTTTTTTTTTTTTTTTTAAATTGAGATAGAGCCTCTGTCTGTCGCCCAGGCTGGAGTGCAGTGGCGTGATCTCGGCTCACTGCAACCTCCACCTCCCGGGTTCAAGTTATTCTCCTGCCTCAGCCTCGTGAGTAGCTGGGATTACAGGCGTGCATCACCACACCTGGCTGATTTTTGTAGTTTTAGTAGAGACTGGGTTTCACCATGTTGGTCAGGCTGGTCTCGAGCTCCTGAGCTCGTGATCTGCCCACCTCAGTCTCCCAAACTGCTGGGATTACAGGCGTAAGCCACTGCGCCCGGCTTTTTTTTTTTTTTTTAAACAACCCTTTAAAAATGTAAAAATCGTTTTTTGCTAATTGGCACTACCAAACAAGCCACAGGCCAGATTTGGCCCATGGCTGATAGTTTGCCGGCCCCTGCTATAGAGGTCCCACACTTGACTGGGCACAGTGGCTCATGCCTGTAATCCCAACACTTTGGGAGGCCACGGCGGGTAGATCACTTGGGGTCAGGAGTTTGAGACCAGCCTAGCCAACATAGTGAAACCCCGTCTCTACTAAAAATATGAAAATTAGCCCGGTGGCTCATGCCTATAATCACAGCACTTTGGGAGGCCAAGGCAGGTGGATCACCTGAGATTGGGAGTTCGAGACCAGCCTGACCAACATGGAAAAAACTCGTCTCTACTAAAAACACAAAATTAGCCGGGCATGGTGGTGCAAGACTGTAATCCCAGCTACTTGGGAGGCTGCGGCAGAAGAATCGCTTGAGCCTGGGAGGCGGAGGTTGCAGTGAGCCAAGACTGCACCATTGCACTCCAGCCTGGACAACAAGAGGAAAACTCCATCTCAAAAAAAAAAAAAAAAAATTAGCTGGGGGTGTTAGCACACACCTGTAATTCCAGCTACTTGGGAGGCTGAGGCAGAAGAATCACTTGAACTCAGAAGGTGGAAGTTGCAGTGAACCAATATCATGCCACTGCACTCCAGCCTGGGTGACTCAAAAATAAAATAAAATAACAGCAAAATAAAAATTTTTTAAAATAGAGGTCTGGTCAGGCACGGTGGCTCACGCGTGTAATCCCAGCACTTTGGGAGGCCAAGGTGGGCAGATCACCTGAGGTCAGGAGTTTGAAACCAGCCTGGCCAATATGGCAAAACCCCGTCTCTACTAAAAATACAAAAATTAGCCAGGCGCAGTGGTAGAGGCCTGTAATCCCAGCTACTCAGGAGGCTGAGGCAGGAGAATCACTTGAACCCAGGAGGCGGAGGTTGTAGTGAGCCAGGATGCCGCCATCGCACTGCAGCCTGGGCAACAGAGCAAGACTCTGTCTCAAAAAAAAAAAGAAAAAAGGCCGGGCGCGGTGGCTCAAGCCTGTAATCCCAGCACTTTGGGAGGCCGAGACGGGCGGATCACGAGGTCAGGAGATCGAGACCATCCTGGCTAACACGGTGAAACCCCGTCTCTACTAAAAAAATGCAAAAAACTAGCCGGGCGAGGTGGCGGGCGCCTGTAGTCCCAGCTACTCGGGAGGCTGAGGCAGGAGAATGGCGTGAACCCGGGAGGCGGAGCTTGCAGTGAGCTGAGATCTGGCCACAGCACTCCAGCCTGGGCGACAGAGCGAGACTCCTTCTCAAAAAAAAAAAAAAAAGAAAAAAAAATAAGAGGTCCCACACTCGACCCAATGTGGTGGTCAGTACAGCACAGGAAACCCAGCACAGCATTGGTGAGGCAAGAGCTAGGATCAAGTCCCCGCTCTTAATGAGTCTAGTCCCCATTATGCAGGAGGCAGGTAATCTCAAAGGTCATGCATGCCTCAGTGAGAGAATCCACGGATGCCAAACAGCATGAAACCACTAGAGACCTGCAGAGACTTTGAGCAACTGGCTGGGCAGCGTATCTCACAGGACAGAGTCACAGGCCTAAGGGGCCAGCCCAAAATCAGCCAGGTTACAGCAGAGATTAATGGCTCCCAGGACATAGCACTAGAGCCTGAGCACAAAGACTTGAGACATCGTCCCCTTTTCCCTGAATCTAGGGCTATGAGAATGTGTTCATTATCACACGCGTTTGAACCAGAGCAACTCCATCTTGAATAGGGGCTGGGTAAAATGAGGCTGAGACCTACTGGGCTGCATTCCCAGACAGTTTAGGCATTCTAAGTCACAGGAAGAGACAGGAGGTCAGCACAAGATACAGATCATAAAGACCTTGCTGATAAAACACGTTTCGGTAAAGAATCTGGCCAAACCCACCAAAACCAAGATGGCGCTGAGAGAGACCGGGTCGTCCTTACTGCTACACTCCTGTCAGCCCCATAAAAGTTTACAAATGCCATGGCAACGTCAGGAAGTTACCCTATCTGGTCTAAATAGGGGAGGCATGAATAATCCACCCCTTATCATCAAGAAATAACCATAAATATGGTCAACCAGCAGCCCTCGGGGCTGCTGTCTATGGAGTAGCCATTCTTTTATTCCTCTACTTTCTTAATAAACTTGCTTTCTCTTTACTCTATAGACTCACCCTGAATTCTTTCTTGCCTGAGATCCAAGAATACTCTCTTGGGGTCTGGATCGGGACACTTCTGCCATTTTGAAAAGAGCCAAAGAAAGACAACTCTTAACAAGACTGTTGTACTGATGATCACAGAAAAGACTGAGATATCAAAAATTGGCAAATTTACACAATGAGCGAATTTTCCAGTTTCCAAGAACATTTAATCAGAGTGACAGAAGTGTCCATCTACTGCCACTGAAGTTGCAAAACGGAATTATGTAACTGTTTCACTGTGTGAAGCTAAACTGTGTTTGGAGATTATGTGTCTACCTCTGTCAGTTAATGGATGAAGTATTAGAAATGAATCAGGGTAGGCCGGGCGCGGTGGCTCAAGCCTGTAATCCCAGCACTTTGGGAGGCTGAGACGGGCGGATCACGAGGTCAGGAGATCGAGACCATCCTGGCTAACACGGTGAAACCCCGTCTCTACTAAAAAATACAAAAAACTAGCCGGGCGCGGTGGCGGGCGCCTGTAGTCCCAGCTACTCAGGAGGCTGAGGCAGGAGAATGGCGTGAACCCGGGAGGCGGAGCTTGCAGTGAGCTGAGATCCGGCCACTGCACCCCAGCCTGGGTGGCAGAGCGACTCCAGCCTGGGTGGCAGAGCGAGACTCCGTCTAAAAAAAAAAAAAAAAAAAAAAAGAAATGAATCAGGGTAAGCGGGAGTGTTAAAAAGAGATGTGGCCAGCATGGTGACTCACACCTGTAATTCCAGCACTTCAGGAGGCCGAGGCAGGTGGATCACAAGGTCAGGAGATCAAGACCATCCTGGCTAACATGGCGAAACCCCGTGTCTACTAAAAATACAAAAAAAATTAGCCACATGTGGTGGCAGGCGCCTGTAGTCCCAGCTACTCGGGAAGCTGAGGCAGGAGAATGACGTGAACCAAGGAGGCGGAGCTTGCAGTGAGCCGAGTTGCGCCACTGCACTCCAGCCTGGGGGACAGAGCGAGACTCCGTCTCAAAAAGAAAAAGAGATGTACAGGCCAGGCATGGTGGCTCACACCTATAACCCAGTATTTGGGGAGGCCGAGGAGGCAGACAGCTCAAGCCCAGGAGTTTGACATCAGCCTGGGCAACATGGCGAAATCCTCTCTCCAAAAAAATTAGTCTGGCATGGGGGTGTACGCCTGTAGTCCCAGCTATTTGGGAGGCTGAGGCAGGATGATCACTTGAGCCCAGGAAATCAAGGCTGCAATGAGCAAAGATCGTGCCATTGCATTCCAGCCTGGGCTACAGGATACCCTGTCCTAAAAAAATTTTTAAAATGAGGTTTTGGTAGCTTCTATGCAAGATGATAATTGCAGAGAACTGAGACTCAACTGCAAATAGGTGATACATTTTGTTGTGCTATTTATTGATTAAAGGACAAAAGAGCAAGATGAAAGATCACTAATATTTTTTGAGCTCCTGCTACATGCCAGGTACCACACCATTGTCACACCTGGCCCGCCAGAGATCTTCAATAAATGTTTGTTAAAGGGATGAACGAAACCACAACCTTCATTCTGCAAAGGAAATGAAAGCTCAGGAAGATTCAGTGATTAAGATCACATTGTAAGTACTGGCAGAGCTGGGGCTTGAACCCAGGTGAGCTGATTCAAATTTACTGCTGCTTAACAAATCACCCCTACATTTAGTGGCTTCAAACCACAATGTACTACGTGTCACAATCAGGGTAGACAGGATGCAGATAGTTCTGCTGGTCTTGTTTGGGGTCTTACATGCCTGCACTTAGATGGTGACAGGGGCTGGGACAACAGGATGGCTTCACCCACACGTCTATCTTGGCCATTTTTGGAAACTACCATAGGTGACACTTTGCGCCACTGTGAGCACCCACAAATAGCACCTGATTGGATATTCTACCTTAGAAAGATCATTCTGGCAGTAGAAAGTGCCTTGAAGGGGAAACTAAAGGTTTTGTAAAAAGTCTACTTTGGTGATGAAGACCTGAGCCTAGACAGGAGCAGTGCACCCAGCAAACAGTCCAAGGGGAAGGCAAAGATGGTCTATTCCACCACAGGTTGCAGAGATGCCCACTGGATAACTGGATAACAGTGTCAAGGATAACAGGAGTCCTGTGTTATCCCACTGGAGTCAGATTACAAGTATGGGTGAAATATTTTATTGAAGGGATGGAGATGAGAAAACCGAAGGAATCCTTTTAGTATTCATACCACATCCCTATCTGATCACAAGCATTGGTTACCTCATCAGCAGAAGCACTTTTCTTCAGCCATCTCTTTAAGTCAGCAAACTACTTCATGGCAGCTCCTTTGTAACCAGAGGACCCAAATTTTTCCAGGGTACGACTGGTTACCTTTTGGCTCACTGATTGACCCTCAGGTTTTTTATATTCTGACTTACCACAAAAAAGTGTTTATATAGATACATATATGTGTATATATGAAAAATATTTGTGTACATATTTCTATATATGTATGTAGAGCTGAGACAAAAGTTTTACAATGAACAGCACCT